>NC_138823.1:52305867-52905867 GCF_965183815.1 Platalea leucorodia | reverse complement strand
ACGATGGTAGAAGTTAATTAACAGTGAACTTGTTTGAATCTCTTGGTAGCGTTTCCACCATCTTTGAATAGGTGATTTATCTTGTGTGCCTGATACTGCAAGAGCTCACAACTGTACCAGAAATAGCTTTTTCTCAGCACTGCATAAATTGTCCCCAGATTTATACTGACAAACTATGCAAAGGCATTCTGGAGTTTTGCAATATTGTAATGCATGTTAAAGCCCTCCTATAAACTATAAACATTACGTTAAAGAATGACCGCCATTTTTGCTATTTGAATCTTTGCAACATTTTCCCAAACTCCCGAGTACTGTTGTAAACAAACAAACAAAGCCACAGGAATGACTACAATTAGGCAGTATAAACAGGCTTTGTCCAGATCAAAACAAGGGCTAGCTAAATTCAAACAGTTATGGTTGCATTCTTATGCAAAAGAGGTTGGTTTGTAGTCTGAAAGACCCTATCCCTGCTTAGTTATGCCAGGCTTTCCATTATGGTGTTTACTGTTAGGAGCTGCAGTTAGGTGAACTGGAGGTTAGAGTACAGCCCTGAGAAGCTGCGCCTCAGCTTTGGCTCTCCAGTGTCTTGGCACAACACCTCCCAGATAACCACCGCCTGGTTCAGACCTTCCACCCTTTAAGGTGGTAACTTAATACAATCACACCTGCATCCCTGCTCAGCCCAGTGCCTTCTCTGAGTCCTATCCTGATTTCCCAAGGTGAGCAATGTACACGCAGTCCGAGTTACAGATCGCCAGCTCCTGCTCAGTCCAGCGAGGCACAACACCGAGCAGAGCTCAGCACAGGTAGCCAGCTCTGCAGGGGCGTTAGCTTGCATTTCATCCTCCTGTGGTAGGGACCCAGCAAGGAGAGACAGCGGGAAGGCAGAGGGGCACTGGAGGAGCTTGCTGATGAGGTCTGTGCAGAAGGAGGCACCAGGATGATCCTGGAGTAAAGAAGCAGCAAAGGAGAGAGCAGAAGCAGTGAGGTCCAGCTCTAAAAGGCTTGGGAATACACTGTACCCAAAAGTGAGATGCTGCCTAAGGTTTGTGTGGATCAAGCCCTTGGTTTTCCAACTTCAACAAGGTAGCACAGAGACGCCAGCTTCCCTCCGTCTCAGCTAGTCTAGATGAATGCAACTTTGAACATGAGAGATGCAAATCTGTACAGTGTGTTGAAAGAGTTGTTGTGACATGTCGCCTGTGGTGAGCAATTCTTAGCAAGTGGGAAGCCACAGTGTGTGGCAGCTGTTGCCTCTGAGTGATCTTCAGGGGTAGCTCCAAGCTTGAGTGCATTGCAGTAATTACATCTTGAAGAAAAATCAAATGGAAGTGGAAAACTTTGGTTAACTATGGCAGGACCTGGGCCTGAAGAATAGGTTGTAAAGCCTTCAGTGAAGTAAAGCCTTCAGTGAAGCAAATACTATGTGGGGACCTAACCAGGAGGGTGGTGTCACTTCAAAATCACAATCTTCTTGCATCAGAGGAGAATGACAGTCTTCAACAGCAGCAGAAACAACCCCTTCCAGTGCATCACTGTCTTTCCCTCCTGTATGTCAGTGATGTACATCTCTGGAGTTTCAACCCAGGTCAAGCCAAGCTTCAGCAAAAAGAATCAGTTCGGTCCAAGTCCCTGTGCGAGCCAGAAACCGAAGAAGTAAAGAAAACTGTACTGCACTGCTTTAATGAAGGCAGACTTGAAATACACGTTTCACCTCTGAGTAATGCAGCAGCCCCCTAGTACATACTGAACTGGACCGGTGGCACTAGGATGTGCAAAATCAATTGCATACACATTTTTCATTTCTGATTTGATTTCTTCAAAGTCTATTCTGTCAAACCACTGTGGAATGTTAACTAAACTTTTATTATCTATTTACATGGCAGAACAGATATTTTGTATACACTTATTGCCTCTAGACTTTTTTTCCAGTGTCACATTGCAATGCAGTTGAAGCATTTTTTTAATCCAACCCCAAGTTTCCATGGTTTTCTCAAGATAAAGCCAGAAATGTTATCTGTAGTCAAATTTTATACTCGTTTGGTAACAGGAACATGAGAATTGAGGCATAGTTAAGTTAGACTTAGGTTTGGTTTTGACCCATTTGTACCCAAGTGCTTTCTCTTTACGCTTTTCCAGTTCTCTATATTATGTTATTAAAGAACATAATGCATGTGAGTGGATATATAAACATCCCCCCCCACTGTGAAATGAGGCAGCGTGCAGAATGCATGGTTGAAGTTGTCAGCTACAGATACTTCTCCACATGAAGAAATGGAAATCCTGGTAACGTCCAGCTGTTTTCAATCTGCTGCAGTATTTTGGTTTGGTTTTGTTTTTTTTTTTTAATTCTTTTTGGTTTTTAGTTTAATTAAGAAGATGACAGACACCTTATAACTTCTTTATAGAATTTATAGTAGATGGCTCTGTCTGTAATTAGTACATCACACAGATATGCTACAGTAAGTAACTTCAGACGAGTTTTCACATGCGTACTGTAAGACTTGGATCTAGCCTTGTAGGTCCCTTCTCTGTATGTCCCCTCACAGAGTCATTCTCTGAAAGCAGTGAAAGCTGCAACACCCCTGTCTGACGCTACTACCTTTTCAATATATTCTTTAGCAAAATGAGACAAGGAAGCAGTCTTGGGATTCTTGCTGTTGCTTGAAGTCTCGGCAAGACTTTAAAAGAACTTTTTAACTTGTTGAAACACTTTCAGGTAAAAAAAAAAGCAAGAGTCTTATCACTGCTGAAAGTATTCATTGGAAAGCAAAAAACATAGGGCTCTGTTTTGACTCAGAATCATGAACAATTACATGAGGGGCTAGCCCTGCACAGATTTTCGAAAGGATTAAGAAGAATAATATGAAGAGATTTCTGCTCTTTGTGCAAAGAGAAACCAATATCCTTAGCCTTTTGCTCCAGAATGGCAAAGGTCTGGATTTGATGCTGGGAATGTTCTCTATGGTATAGTAAGGAGCAGTTGCAAGCTGGATACTGGCTGTAAGATCAGACCTTTAAATTTTTTTCCCGAATATCAAAAATTCTGAGCAAAGCTGCTGACTCTGTACGGTCAGTGGAAGTGTAGTCCCGCATCAAACTCTGTGTCCCACAAAAAGTAGGCTTAGTTTGAGCATCTTGTAGTGATGTAGTTATTTATCCTTGGGCTAAGAGGAATATGAGGCTCATCTGGCCATCTAAGCAGAAAGGCCCTGGAGGTGTTTGTGTGCACAGTGTTTTGGGGGAAGCAGACTTTGGTCTCAGGAGGACATATCATCCTTCCACATTACTAATCAATCAGCATTTTTCATTTTTAGATGTGAATGCATTTGCCCAAGACCATTGGCATCTCTTCCTGGCGCCTCATTGCTTTTCACTACACATTACAATTGTAAAATGGTGTCGCTTTGAAGTTGTCTATGCAGGAAAGTGAAAGCCTTTTTATTCTCCTGAATAAGAGTAACGACATGAGGACTTAACTTGCTTTAAGTCACATGCAACGTGCTTCATATGTCTAATTGATTTATCTTAGCTTTCCCACATGTCCTCACACAGGCATGCCTCAATGCTGCTTGAAAGGAGGGAGTGCAGCCTTATGGCTGAAAAGCTGGTGGTAAGTAATTAAACCTAGCAGCAGTGAGAACCCCTGAGACAAAATCTTTGGCAGTTTTCTACACCATGTAGTGAGCTTGGGTCACCAAGGGCCTGTAAATAGCATCATAATGACTGGTTCCTCAGCAGGGATAAACATGTGCTTTGAGTTTTCTAAATGATTCAGAGGCCTGCTGTGAGATAACTACTGATAACAAGCAGATGTGAAGTTTGCTTTTTAAGACAGGGAGGATGAGGGGGAAAGTCAAGTAGATTTTGGCTTATGATCCTCTCAGAAAACCTGATATTTGAAGATCATTAAAACTTTTTTTTTTTTTTTTTCCCCACTGCATGGGAGCAACTCAGTTGTATCTGATGAAGGTAATGCTGTTTTAAACTAGTTCTTGTGAGGGCTAGTGAGATACTGTAGACAAAGCTTTCTGTGAGTTTGAACCTGAAGATAAAAGTGGAACCTTACTTTGTAAGATTAGGAATGTTGTATAATTTCAAGATCTATTTTACATTATGCCAGTGCCTTTCCAAAAGCTTTCTCGAAACTTGCATATGCATAAGTCCTTTTTTATTTAAATGGTGCCTAATTGTTGAAGGATGCGTTTCATCATACCAGGCAGCGGGACACAAAACAGGGGTGCTGAGCTAATGTGCCCATACTGGTGCCGCAGTGCTGCTCAGCGCTATAGGTGCAGTAACGCTGCGGTGCTGTGAGTCCAGGGACAGGGTCAGTGTTAACTTGGGGCTCTCAGCACTTTCGTTTCATGTTAGCAGGATAGAAACACGACTAGTCCTGTAGGATGGTGCGTTTGCGAGGTCTCAAAGGAAATCTCCCAAGTCAAAGGCTCTTATCAACAGGTCACCCGTTCTTTCTCAGGGAGGTCTGGAGTTTTGCTAATCCTGCACAAGTGGAGTAAAATAAAGAAACTGCATCTTTTGGCATTATTTAAAAAGCCAAAGAACACATCAATATTTTTCTCAATTACAAGAGTTCCCAGTGAACTGAAAGGTGAGGCGAAAGCTATTTCGGTGTTCAAGGAGAGAGTGAACTATTTAGTAAGAAAAGTGACTCCAGGCATCGCTTATCCACAGTGACTCCTCTGAAACAAGCTGGAATAGTTGTGGGGATGGATTTTTTTAAAAAGCAATTTTTCTATATTTTGTTTAGGAGTTCCCTTTTAAATGGCTTACCCTGATGCCTCACGATACTTTAAAAAACCTTTTTCCTAAAACAGCAAAGGAAAAGTTTCTCCCTTTTTTGAGGGGCCAGAGGGGGAGAGAAATGAAAAGACATCACCAAGTCATATTGGGGCTCATCAGTTGCCATATGTGTCTGGTGCCTCTTCGGTTTCCACTTTGTCCCAGATTTCCCAACAGAAACACACTGATTCCTCCCGAGCAATGCCTGCTGCTCTGTACTGTGATGTTAGCTCCCTATTTGAAGGCTGAACCCTGCCCCGGCACACTGGTGATACACACTGCCTACGTGGGAGCTCACCCCTGGTTTGCGGATGGAAGGAACCAGCCAGCTCTTCAGGCTGGGAGGCTTCAGCACAGTGGGGCCTGACCCACCTGGCTTTGCAGACACGAGTCCCAGCTCAAGCATGGTTACTAGATGTGCGAGAGAGGTAGCCGGGGTGACTACCTGTACAACAGGAAAACTGAGTTCAGATAAAAATCTCTTCAAATGCACAAAGGGAACAAGCACTATATATTATTAATATTTTCCGTTCTGATCTTCTACCCAAAGAAGAAGCCAGCAAGGCTCAGGCAGCTTCTGTGCCCTCAGGGAGTCTTTTGCACAGACATCCATGTGGTATCTATATGTTCGCTTTTTGCAGTTGAGTCTGTTCCTATAACCACAGCAGCTGGTTACTAGCCGTTGTGAGATACCCTCTTCAGCCTGTCCATCTAGACAGTGACTCATTCTTATAATCATATAGTTTGGTGCGATTCACTGTTTTCAAGAGCTTAGAATGCTTTAAAAATGCATAGGCGCATAACTTTACAACTAAAGGGGACCATTATGATCGTGCAGCCTGACCTTTTGCATGATACAAGACAGAGTAATTGCTGAATAATGCCCATAAATTTTTTTCTGGAGCTAAGGCATATCTTTTTAAAAGACATCCAGTCTTAATTTTAAAACTTCATGTGACAGAAAATCCATTAAATGTCTTTTCCACTGTTTCCCATTGTAAATCATCTTCTCTGATAAAAATCATCAGCTTGTGTCTACTAGGAATATGTTTAACTTTATGTTTAATTGGCTCTTATCACAACTTTGTTTACTAGAAAACCCTGTATTATCAGAAAGGGTTTCATTTATGAACAAAACATGAATAAGTCAGCTTAGCCTTGTCTTTGATAAACTCAGTAAAATGAGGTTCTTTAGCCCCTCAATTTAAGGCAGGTTTTTATCATCCTTTCTTCTGTACTGCCCAAGCCATTGCTGCATTTCAGTTTTTCAATGAGTGGATGCAAAAATGGCATACACTCTTCCAGTAGCGTCACCAGACACAGTTATACCACGTCTCTAATCTTGCTTATGCACCCAGCCATTGCATTTACTCTCTCTTCAGTTACAGGGTTTCCTACTGTCAGGCCCTGGTCGTTACCCGCACTGCCTTCACCGCTTGCTAAAACACAGTCACCTATTCCCTCCTACGTGATTGGGCTGTAGCTTTTTTTATATTTAGTTGGCAAGATTTAAAAAAAAAAAAAAGAGAGACAATTTTGGCTGAGTGAAGTGAATTGCCTCACAATCGAGCTGCTTTGTAGATCTTACTCATCTGTATTTTCCAAAGTTTGTGTCCTCTGGTGGGGTTTTCAGCCATGACCCACAGACTGTGGTGAACCCTGTTAAGTACCCACCGCAGCCGCCAGATATTTTATGCTGTACAGACATATTCTCCATATCCTCACGCATCTTGTTGGAGATTATATTGCTGTTTGAAAGGACGTGGTGCTGAATGCGGGTTTTGCATCAGGCTGTTTCTGGCTCGGCGCCTCTTTGATGTGTCCTCTTTCAACAGCCAGGTGGGCTTGAGGTCTGTACAAAAGCTCTTCTGACAACTGCAGTCTTCAGATAACAAGTTTATCAGCACGGCGGTAACTGTCTTTTGATAAACCGTCAACATCTGTTTCTGTCACAGCCTCCTTACATGACATGATATGATTTGGGGAAAGCAGATATTCCTCTGAGCCTTCGGAAACGGGTGGATTACTGTCTCTCCTGCTCTTTCAGGGACTTGGGGGGGATGTTAGAGGGTTGGTTTTTTTTAACAAATTTTGTTCTGTAGTGTTTCAAAAGCCCTCACTGTCAGACTCCAGGCAGAGTAGCTACAATACTATATTCACCATGTCATTTATAATACACTTTATGTTGCACCGTTCAAACTGTAACATACTCAGGATAGTCCTTGCCCACAATTACTTCCAGGTTAAGGACAGGGACATACAAGTAAACCCAGAAGGCAACCAGGTAGCAGATGCATGCACAATGCAGCTGCTGAATCTTGAGGGAGCCGGGGACTTCTGCAGAGGAGTAGGAGAGAGGAGAATGTGATGGGGCAGGGCTGGGGCTCTGTGCACAAGACCGGGTGCTGCTCAGCTCATGGGAGACAGAGAGCAGACCCAGCTTCCCTTGCGTGTCAGAAGTTTTACAAGTGAAAGGAGCAGGGGAAAGGCCAGGGTGTGAGAAGAGAGACATTAGAGGTGGGAGGATGGCTCCAAAGGACCTCCAGTGCGACCGGCAGGCCCATGTGTATGTTGCAGAGATGGGGAAGGGGGGCGTAGCAGAGGGGTGCGGGAAATACGATGGAGTCGGATGGGGGAAAGGGAGGTAGTAGCCGCCTCGGAGCTCTCCTGGAGGAGGTCAGAAAGAAATGTAAGGAATCCGGTGGCAAGGGGATTTTAATCATTGAGTCGAGGGGTGGCCAACCTGGGGTCCAAAATTTTAGCAGAAAGAATGTGGAGAAAGAGAAAGCTCGTTGTAGAAACTTTTAAAGAAAAAAAACTGTATGACTTAATGACAGCTTCAGCCTGAGTTAAAATCTGAGATTTATTCATAAACCAGCAAGGAATGAACCACTGATATGCACCCCTTTGAAACAACATGGAAAATTAACACATTGTTGTAAATACCTATAGGAAGGCTTTCTGATAGTTTTAATCTCATGTTGCACAAGGCTTTAGCTATCACAGGGAGAGCTGGAATTGCTGAGCAGGTGAGAAACATCCTGCACAGCCAGGCAGGATACCAACAGAAATGGTGTGTAATATCTAGCTGTATATATGTTCATACAAGGGAAATTAGCTGTGCGATAGGTACGGCAGGTAAAGTGTCGGAGGCCTGCAAAGCTCTCAGAGTGTTTATGAGGGGGGAGATAGGGACGTGTGAAGAAGACTGAAGATAAACGAATAGTGAGTTATTGCACTCCATGTGAGTCACTCAATTTTTACCTCATCTGGCTAAAATTCAAAGTTTGGTTTCAGAGGGCTAATTTATCCCAGCCTGGTTCCTATGTCTCTGGTATCTACCGAACTGGCTAGCTAAATTAGAAGAGAGGCCTGGGACTGGAGTAGCAGGGAAGCTAGGTCGGGGTAGAGGCATGTGAGCTGGGATCCCATTATTCTTCAACCTCACACTTTCATAAGTACTCACTTGGCTAAACGATGTGCGAGGCGTTCTGAATGCAGATCACTTGCTAAAACTGTTAAGTAAGCCTTTAGATTTTTCTCACGTATAACTTGCGTAAAGGAGGAAGATAATTTAGGTACAGGAGATGTTACTATCGTGCATGGTGATCTTGCAGAGAGACTCTACTTTGCATTAATTACTCCTAATGATATTATTCCCTACAGCCCAGACTTTATATTGCATGTTTTCAGCATCTCCGAGGGTGTTCCTGAAAGCACTGCCTTGACAGGGAACCAGGAAGGACTACAGAAAGATTTGGTCATGGGAAGATACAAGCTGATTTTGAACATAATTTTTTGTTCTGAATTGATGACCCCTCTTCTGAAGTCCTTTTGAATATCCCACAAAATATCTTAAAACAACAAAGCCAGAGCTTTTGGACATGGCTTCTACAGTTTATTTCAACAAGTAATATTTTAAATGCTCAGGTGCTGTTCTGTTTTCACTTGTACCAATTTAGATCTAGAGTTACTACACTGGAGTTATCCTGGATTTGCATTGATCTAAGAGTTGAGAATTTGGTTCAGAAGAAAAAATTTGCTTAGGAAGGCAGCAAATTCCATGGAAAGCCTGTGATTATGTCTTTGCTCTGCGTATCGCAGCAGTAGAGGGCCAACCAGATATTTCAAACTACTACCTGCTGGGAGTCAAATTTTGTTCCTGTGCTATTTAAGGTGGACAGCATAACTGGCAGTCTGTATTTAAAGGACAAAGGTGTGAATACACAGAAGCATAGACAAAATTTCTCCAGCAAACCTAACAGAATACTGTAGATCTGGTAAATGTGGCATATTTTAGGGTTGAAAATTAGGTTATGCTAAAAATCTAAATTTGAGGCAAAATTGTTGTGAATAAAGTAAAGAATTTTCTGTTGGAAAAATGTCAAAATTATAGAAAAAAAAATTCTTCTGTTTTCTCTTCTGTGGTTGCTGAATCATAGATTTTTTTTTTCTCATGAATTCACTGTTTGTCCCAAACATGTAGGTTTCTTTTTCTAGAGCTTTTGTTTCACTCTGTCTGCTCGGCCAAAATCAGGAACTCCAGTCACTTTTTGATTGACAAAAATAAGTAGGGAAGTGGGATTAGTCCAGAGTCTTCAAAACAGGGACCTTGGCTATGGAGGCATTTGCTAAATAGAAATAATAGACCAAATTTCAAAAGAGCTGAACCATCAGCAACTTCAGTTCACCTCCTACTCATGTATTTAATGTTAAACTGTTTCTTTGATGAATGGTCCCAATTTCAATAGGAGTTGCCAGGTAATTTTGAAATGTAGGCTCTTTACTTAGTAACTCCCCTGAACCTGGAAGTGCTTTACATTATTGTAGCACGAGAGCATCTCTTTTTCATATTCCACGTAGACCCGAATGGCGTGTCAATACTGAAGAAATATCTGCTCTGCTGACCAGCATGTCAGAGGCAGAGGAAGATATATTTGAAAACTGCAGTGAGGGCAGAACTAGAAAAACCCACTAATTTCCACTTTCTCCTCATTTTTACCAGCAGTGGTGTTTTGTGCTAGATATCCTGAAACTCTGTATTATAAAACATCTCTACATAATCTGCTCACTTGAAAGTCATAATACATTAATTGTGTTACCAAACAATTGCAGATTTAGGGACAAATTCTGCTGATTTCCGAGTTCCCACAGCTGCAAGTGAGCTGGCACACCTGCATGGCCATATGAATACCAGACTTGATTTACACTACAGAAAATTATCTTAATTCATGGTAATAATCTTTTAGAGCTGAGTTTCAGTCTGTAATAGCTGCTAAGCAAATTCAATCTTTTTAAATAAGTGTATATTCACCAAAGAGAGTCTTGATCAAGCAAAGTAAAAATATAAATTTTAGAAGTCGTGTCTTCGGTAGTTGTCTCACAAAACTGAGGGATGGGCTGTCCTCTTTTTTTTTAAAAAAGAGCTGAAAAGCAGGGAATGGGCAGCAATCAGCACAACAAATTTTGGTCCAAGTTTTATCTGTGTGATGACAGTAACTCTGTGAGGCTCCACTGGAGCAGGTACAAAGATAATTTGGCCTCGCTACTGTAAGAAAGTAAAATAGATTAATCTGCGACTTATCTTGAAGACGGAGTGAGCCAATGGGAACTGGCACTGAATCCGAACACTGAGCCTTACTGAAAATGCAAGGCAATGTTTTTCACTTTGTAAGATTGCCAGGTACTATTCAGACAAGTGAAGAAGACACAGGCCCTCAGTCTTTCTTTTTGCAACACATTAAGCATCCTTGTTGAAATGCAACACTGTTAATTTAAGAAGCACCCTCAGTACTAGAATGGCATTTTATCTGTTAATAGGTTTCAGACTGGATTATATAGCACGTCTGGGTGCTCAGCCTTCCACATTTTGCTGCCTACTAGATGAAAAAGGTAAAAAAAACAGTAATAGACCTGCAGGCTGCAGAAGTAGTCAGCATGAATGTGAACATCCCTGGAGCATGTCGCCCTGAAGCGGAGGTGGCCACACGCTCTCTGCAGTGACTGTCCCCCTTCGATGACGGAGTCACTGCCGTGCTACAGATTCCCAAAAGTGTCCTTACCCGTTCTCCCGGCACAGCAGAGTCGTGGCTGGAAGCAGAGCACAGCCGCCCCCGGCTGTGACTAACGTGGTGAATGATTCAAGTTACAGCTCACAAGGAGGCAGGTTTCTTGGCTGTAAAAGGCTGATGCGTTGATTACCCGTTATGCCATGAAAATCTGACAAAAAAAAAAAAAAAAAAAAAAAACTACCAAAAACATTTCAGTCTCTGTTCTCTTAAAAGTTGCAGGAACCTTCCCAACAGATGCAGGTAAAGGAAGGTTTGCAAGAAAACAGGTTTTAATGCTTAAGCCTTCATGGTCGGTTGTCCAGTACTTCTAGCAATCTTCCAGTATTTGATTTATTATATCATTCATTATATTTTTTTGGTTGTAAACAAATTGTCCTGAAATGCAGCATTTAATTTTATTGTTATAAGTAAGGGGTGCAAATACAACAGAAAGTATCCTCAGAATAGGGACTGCAGGGACTGGTTGGATCTCAGAAGTTTTCTGTGAATGTCAAGTAAGCTCTGTCTTAAACAGTACTTCAGTAAATAGCTTCTAAAAGCCTGTCAAAGTTAGCCCTTTCCAGTTTGCTAGAGAATGCTCCGATTTCACATCCTGGTCCTAAATCCTTACTTTCCATACTGTGCCTTTTAGTAATCACTAGCATTATCAGCAAATTTTCATTGATTTGTGTAGCCATGATACATGTGGTTTAGTACTATTATCTTTTCCCAGTCTGTATTAATTGACTGAAACGTTGTTCTTCCCTCATACTTTTCCATATGCTTTCTGTACTCTTCAAGGAAAAAGTTGCACTTGGGCAAAAAGAGCTTCCCTCCAGAATTTGGTGGGCAGCTCTGAAGAAGGCCCTGCAGACTGGAAGAGCCAGCTTTAGGAATTTCATTCAGTATGTTCATTTAAAGAAAAAAAAAAAGGAAGGGCCAAGATGAGAAATGTGTCCTTTCACCCCTAGGTAAGAGACAGATACTTACCTTGGTTGTTGTCTCTCCAGGTGGATACCTGAACACTGGAGATGGTGCCTGCCCTTGGGGAAAGCAACAGGGTGATTTCTCAGCAGTCATGTTTAACAAACAGGACCAAAGATAACTCACCGAAGCTCTTAGCATTTTCTGGCAGTATTAAAGGGCCATGATTCAACATAATAGACTGTCCCTGGGCAGTTTCTCCCATTGTATTAATAGAAACAGGCTTTTAATTAGCCTTCAGCCTTTATTCCTTTTGATTCACTCTATTTTGTTTCTTGAACAAACAGACTTACTACATGCTTTATAAGGAAAAAAAAAAAAACCTCTCGTGTTCCAGTGCACAGAGCTACACTGACCCTTATCATCTGCTGTCTCCATCCAGTGCCATAAAACATCTGGTGGGTTATCTGCTCACTCCCTGTTTTAATTCTGAGCTCAGCTGGATCCAAAAGGCATGTCCCCCTCAGGGCAGTGAGATGCCTTGTCATCACCGTTAATTTCCCCTAAATATATTTTTTGTGCAGCACGCCAGAGCAGAGACACACGTATTTCCATTTGTAGGGATTAGAGCCAAAGCGCTTAACTACTCTGACATCTTGTATATGATAGGCCATACAATTATATCCAGTTACTCCTGTACGAAGTCCAATGACTTTGTTTTTGGCTAAAACATATCTTTTAAATGAGGAGTCAGGCTTGATCTAATGACATTAAAATACAGGGAATCCCCTGTGATGGTAATTTGTTTCAGCTGTAATCACCCCCACTGCTTGAATTTTTGCTTCATTTCCAAGAGGCATCTTTCTACCTCCAACTTGTAGCCAGGGGTGTATGTTACTCCTGCCTCTTCATAAAAGTGCCTTTTAGTGCCAGTGCTCCATTAAAGCACCCAGGGTCTGCAGCCAAGTCTTCTGTTTTTCTTTTTTTTTTTTTTATGTTTTTTTCTGAGTAAGAAAAGCATTTGATTCAATTTCAGCCTCTCACTGTAAACCCCAGTCCCCTGGTAAGAGTTGCAGCCTCCCCGCTACGGACATGAGGATCGTTAGCTCAACAGCAGCTCTCTCCCGTATGTGCTACCTTGGAGCCAGTGGCCCTCAAGGCTCCTGACCCCACCAGGAGCTGCCCTTGGTCACCAGCCCCAGGAGACCTCTTGGTCTTTGCATCACCGCCCCGGCCCTGAGCTGCTGAGCTTGTTCAAGGTTGTCCAGGCTCCAAGTACTGTCTCCAGCTTGAGAAGGCTGGAGAGCCACAGCAGTGTGTTGGGCTTTTGGGGTCCCTGTGTCGAGCCAGGTGCTCATCAAAGCTGCAATGCCCAAGACCTGTCCAACTTCCAGCTCATTGCAGCAAGCTGGGAAGCTGGATCTGCCCTTTTGGCCCTAACATCGTGGTGGGAACTCTTTGGTAGTCTTCTTGTCATTTCACCCCTGTTATCCTTTTTGGAGCAACTGCTCTCCAAGCACAGCACACAGGGTTTATGGGTTTTGTTCTACCACACTCTTAGCTACATTGATGTTCTCTTTCGGTAAGCCTATCCTGTGAGTCAACTTGCTTGAATGGCTGCCCTGTACTCATCATTAGTTATGCATTAAGTTTTGTGTTCCTTTGGAAACCTTGTAAGATTTGTGTCCGTGGCTGAGAGAGGCCAAAGAAGGATCTCCCACAAAGCTGGATGCCATTTTCAGACAATCCAAAATATTATGGAACAGCTAAGCAGTTTAGTGACTAATGAAATAATGATTAAAAACGAAGTGCTCTTCTGTCCTCTGGCTTCTGTCCATGTACAGCAAAATTTTGACCTGAGTTTGCTCATGCACCTTGGCAGAACACTTAAGAGGAAATTTCTGTAAGTGCCTTTAACTTTTCTTTAACAAAGCTCTCGGCAAAACAAGGAGTGGAAGAGAGAAGAACCTGCGTAACAAATTATACTACCCTTACAATTTCTACAGGAGTATGAGACTTTTTGCTGGGCATATCCTCTCTCATCTTTTGACAAAAAAGCTACCAGGACATTTATCAAGCAGTTTAATCTATTTCAGGGTCATGTGCACAACTGTGCAACACAGTTCATCTTCTGAAATTGTACAGACATCGATCTCGACAGTAAAAATTTGTATTCATATAATAGGAAATGAAGGAGTTGAATCCATTAATTAATCTTAAAAATATTTTTGAAAGTTTTTGTTTTCACAGCATTAAAGAAAGTCTTATCTAAGCTATATTTAAATAGAGCAATGCATTGTGCAAATGAGCAAACAGGACACCGTCTTTTCTTGTGGATCAGGCAAGAAGTGCGGAACAAGAAGAGCATGGAAAGTAGTGAAAACCATTAGTCTCTTACGTGAAAAGGCTACATCTTATGTGCCCAAACATTTCTTCCTTGTGGACGCTTGAGTAAGATTCAGAGTACGAGGAGGTGATGTATGAAGTATGCTTAACAAACAAAATACATCTTTCATCATTAAAAAAGAAGGTTCTGCTCACACTGAAAGCTCTGATTTTCATGGTCCTGTTTGTGATGTGTGCCTTTAGCTATAGTTTATGGTTTTCAACATTTCCAACTCTGCTTTTCAAGAGTATATAGTTCAGCCATGGAAAAATTCATACTGGGCTGAAATTTGGCATACAAGGAACGAGCCAAAAAATAAATGTTCTAAGCCAAATAAAACTGCTGAGAAACAGACATTTTTAGAAAATATTTTTACTCTTAATACATGAAAATTATTTTTCAGCCTATTATTTATAAATCTTAGAGCAGTACAGGGCCTCAGTGCCTGTGGACTCCGAAGACACAAAAAAGAGTTATTTTGTAGTTTATTGGATTTTCCTTAAATAGGTTATAGTGCTATGTGTTAATTTTTTTAATCCAAAATCTCCACTGAGCTGCCAGTTTGGCTGCTTCACCTGCTCTTCTATGCTTTTAGCTTGGTGTGGAATAAAAGACATTTTCCAGCTCCCTGGCTGAGTGATACACCTGCACTGATATAAATTGCATGTAAGTCTGTGGAAGCCAGAGAGGTTACACTTGCGTAACTCAAATTGTGATAAGAAACAAGAGTGTTTAGTGCAGTTTAGTGCTGAAAACATTTGACACTTGCATTGAGCAAATAAATTATAGTGTCTCCACACTTAGGCTGAAAGACTGTGGGTCAAGGGTGTGATGTATTTCTCTGTTGGAGTTCAAAAGAGCAGCTGCAGAGTATGGCATAAATAACAGCAGATATTGACTTCTTTGGGAGTGAAAAAGCAAGATGTATTGACCCAGAAGTTAAATATTGACCCCAGATTTGTTTCAGTCATTTTTTTTGCTTCAAGGACCAATAAATCTTGGTATTTGGCAAAAAAAATAAGAGTTGAAAAGCAAATTCAGGCTTGACACAAATGTGTGCAATTCTACCAACTTTCTAAGTGCTCACCACCTTTTACAATAAGTACAGAAAGGGACCATTTTCCTTGTATTTTCAATGGTATATCATATCAAAATAGGGAAACCTGATTATTATAACCATTATTTGAGGACTTCAACATTCTTCAAAAAGTTAAAGGTATGATAAAGTTACAAGTCTGGAAGAACATTGGAAGCCAATGAAAAAGTTCTAATGTAGATATTTAGGTTTGCGGTCTGAAAGTCTTTGGCATTAACTTCAGAAAGAATAATTTTTCAAAATAAAAATAAATTTACACATCTCGATTGTCTGAGTTCGCTCAGTTTCGTTCTTCCTTCTTTCTTGAACTGTTGCCCTCCAAAGAAGTAAACATTATTTTCAGTTACCTTGGGATTGCTTTCAGTGAAACACAAGCTAAGATTTGGTTTGGGGTTTTTTTTATTACATAATATTGTACCTTTCTCAAAAACTTCTAATAATATATTTACATATCAATTAGGGAAAAAAAACAGATCTATATTATGCCTTCTGCCTCTTAATTAAAATGTCCTTTAGTACCTTGGATTTTCTCTCCATTAAAGCACATAAATTTCATAGTGAAAACTTCTAATTTTTTTATGTAGTCTTCTGGGTAAGAAAAGCATTTGGTTCAATTTAAGCCTCACACTGTCAGCCTCAATCCCCTGGTAAGACTTGGTAGCAATGAGCCTGAAACTCCTGGTAAGACTTGAGTCCTCCGCCAGCAGATGTGGAATCACAGGAGCCCCTGGCCTCGTGGCAGCTCCCTCCCCTTCATGCTGCTCTGGTGACCCTAAAACTCCCTGGCTCCATTCGAAAATATTTTGCAAATACTTAGTTTTCCATTACTTTGTAAGCTATCAAGAAAAGGATTATAGCACGGAGTATATGTTTCAGGCAGATTATTATTATTGCAGGTATTATTATTACTATTATTATTGTAACTGTAACAACATGCTTAATGCTTTGTTAGGGCGTGGTCTAATAAATTTCCCAAGATATAAAAAAACGGCAGGTTGTTACAAGGCATACATACACCCTACAGATTTAGTAGGTTAATGCTTTTAATGGATTTGTCAACTTCTGTATTTCCATGATTGCAGCCGAGTTTTCACCTACTTGGCACGGTGATTGCATTGACATTAGGAAGGCAGTGGGTAGGTGCTATGTAGGCAGATAGTATCTTTGTTGTACTCCTGGCTAGTCACTTATCTTGCCTGTGACTACAGTGCTCTGGATGCCCTTCTGCATAGCTTTTCCTCACTTGTAACAAGCAGATTTAATTCAGCACCTTCCAGTGTTTGTCAAGACAGTGTAAATTTGCTTATTACTTTATTAGGAGGGAAAACGTGAATTGCATTCATCAACCACACTTCCACCTCTGTACAGGAAACTTCTTGTAGTAATCTACAGAATAAAAATTTCCTCTCTAGATATAGGTGAATATTAAGCAGGGAAAAATCATAGAAATTGTGATGGTATTAGGTGGAAAAAATCCATTTATCATCAGGCGTGTTTGCTCCTTACATTGTGTAGCCATTGCACATTGGCACAACTGTATGAAAAATGTTCTGATTGCCTGAGGAATTCACTCTAAGTCTGCTTTTTATCCAGGAAACTGGATGCTAGTGAGGTGTGTGCGAGCCAGGGTATGGGGAGAGCTCAGGAATCAGAGATACTGCAGGACACAGGAGAGAGGGAAAAGGGGAGAAGAGAACGAGAAGACTGGAAGATGGTAGCTGCATTGGGTCACAGTCCTTCCTCTTAGCCCAGCTTCGCAGGGGAAATCATCCATTTTGAAAAGATACGATTCAGGACCAGGAGGCAGAGACTGAGGTGGGTTGGGGGAGGTTAGTTAGGTTAGAGGATGGAAACAGGATTTATTGTCTCTGCCATCAAGCCTGCAATATTTCTGAGGAAAAAGCCCTACCTTTAGAAAGTGGTTTTAGAAGGTCAGTGAGGTGAAAAATAAATCCTAGCCCTGCCAGCCCCTCTCCTTTGGAGGTGATTTAATGCCATGTTTCGATTCGGCCGAGGGGAGTAAGGCAGCACACTTCCAGAGGAGCAATGTTTATACCTAGACATAATTTCTCTCCTGTAGTTGAACATGTAGCCTCAGGAGATTGGGAATGAATTTACAGCCAGTGGATTTGTGCCTGTGAGCTACGGTCAATGCAGTGCTTGCGGGGATCCTTTCTTCTCTGCTCGGTGGTGGCATCCCAGCAAGGCAGTCTTGATATCTTCATGGAAAAGGCTAGTCAGAAGTGGCAATTTGCACTCACAGCCATAATTAAATGAGTACAGCAGGCTTCTGCATACGTACTACATTTTCTGCACTCACTTTCTTCTGCGAGGTCCTACTGCGATCTTCCTCACGGCCGTCTTCACTTTTGGGATCATGTTCCAAATAAGGGGCCTACATAACTGCTAAGTACCCAGCATGAATAGAAACACCTTCACCTCTTCTTTTACATGCACATAAGTCTTTTATATTCCAAATAATATCCTCAGATAGACTTTTCTGTTAGAAAAGAGGCAATTTTTATATTAGAATGCTTCTTAATGAAGGCAACAGAAGCCTTACCACTAAATCCAGCGAAGGGTTTGAGGCATTAAATCTTGATTAACTTTTTTTGATTCTGTTAATGTCAGCATTTCATTGCAGCATTCCAGCTGGCACATGTAACAAAACCTGTAGATACAGATACACCTGCATTTTAATGCTAACAAATCACAGTCTTTATAACTTTCTCAAAATTTTGCTTTTCCACATGAAGTTGGGCATACTTGTTCATAGCCTGCAGGCAATTATTTTTCCTGCTGAAAGCCTCATCAAAAGTAGCTTTGTATTTTTCCCTAATGGAAAAAGATAAATACAGTTTTTATGCCATCAAGTATGGTTGAAACTTTATTTTGTTATGCTCTGCTAGGTAGTGAAGGAGAGAAAAAAACACGATGAAAGAGAAGGGCAGCGTGCTTCCAACTACCTAGTGAAAATTGGTTTACATTCATATGAGTTACAAGAGTTTAAAAGCACACTTTGCAGAGACACATGGGATTTTATAATGCACTTAAACGAACGACCTGCCTTGACCACATTAGGGGTGCATGTGTGCACGTATGTACCTGCACAGAAACTTATGCGGAACAGATGGTTGCCGAGTATTCCCACCTAACTTGTGCACGCACATAAAAAAAACTAATTTCTGTAGATAACTGGAATAGCATTTGTGGCAGCATCGGTGAATATAGAAATGTTGCCTTGTTATGCGTGGCTGGAGTCTTCATTTGGCGAGGGTGAGCTTTTCTTGTTCTGTAAAACAGTGATCCAATGTTTTTAGCATTGTCCTTAACATAATGTTAAAAGTTGCAGAAGAAGCTAGTAAACAAAGGGTGAAAGTTTCTTGCAAAGACAATGTTTTTTCCACCTGTCCTGTGGATGACTTCACCACATCCCCGGTGAGTTGCTCTGCAGTACAGGTGTCACTGCCGGCGGTATCGGTACCTACCACACTCATAGCCCTGGACAAGATCATGTTGCCCACTTAAAGAAATGTATCTCAAAAGCTACAAAGCACAGAGTTATTATTTTTTCTACCTACCAGTTAATGTAACACCATTACTAGGGTCCCTAACACCTAAATACTGTATTATAAAAATAGAGAATATGGCGGGAAATGAGTGTGTTACCTTTTTTCCTCCTTTCAGTTGAATGTAGTTAGAATTAAGACTAAAAATCATGTACTTTAATCATCAAATTATACCATCTTAATTAGGATCTATGTTTCATTAGGAAGCTGTTTATTTCAGAATGGAGGGCCTGGACTTACGCAGAAATGGCATTACTTCACCATCTGACATAACTCTGAAGGACAGATCCCTTCTGTGACTTTGCTAATGCTTTGTTCACTCTAGTTTTAATTAACTCACTGGATGGAATATCCTCAGGTTGTCTTAGGAGGCTATTGCACAAACCAAAGATCTGGCTTTGATCTCCCTATAAATCTGGCTGTATATCTTCTTGCCAGTCAGTCTAAATTCTTCTCTATTGGGATACAGTTTGAGAGAGGCTCTTTGCTGTGATGTATCGTGGGTGTCTTCTCTGTCATTGGACAGGTCTTTAATTCATGCATAATTTTCATCTTCTTTTAACTGTTCTGGCTTTTCTCTCATCTTCTGAACAGCCTAATTACATTTTTGGGTTTAGTTCCAGAGACGTGCACTGAGTGATCCCTTGCTTGATTTTCAGTAACTGAGGACAGACACATCTCTCTTGTTCCAGACAGTTATTTAAAAGCACCAGCGCTTACTGTTTTTTGTTCTGGTTTGAGTTAAGCTCTAGACATGTCTTTAAATCTAATAGTCTGTGAGATGTTGGACCCTCTGGTGGTGTGATATTCTTACCGCGTTGCTATGGCTGGACCTTAAACTTTTGCAAATCCATGATTTTTCTTAAAATTTACCACACTGGTCCTTCAGTTCTGTTCATAATATTTGCCTAACATACAGTTCAGATACTCAGCAGCCTTTGCTTAGCCTGTGTTGTGGTTGGGCTTTTTGTATCCTTTCAATTAAGATATTTAGTGTTTAATCACAGTAGGACATTGTTTGGTAATACTATATAATTAAATGGTGATGGTTGTTGAAGTGTATAATTAGGATGTCTGACAATTCATTGTGAATCTCTGGTCTACTGTGAAGAAGAACAAAGCCAGAGAGAAAATGCTGGCTGGGTTATATAAATAAGTGAGAGATGATGGTCAGGCTGAAAATGAGGGTTCTCCCCTCCTTTAATGAAAGGGTTTGTGTACATTACATAGAATAAAGTATTTCTTAGGCTGAAAGCTTTCCAGAGATAATAGTGTTGGCCCGCTGAGGCTCTTTATTATGTCAGATGTGGGATTTGGATTTATGGGAAGCGGCCGCTGCCTCTGACAGACTCAGTCTGGTGGAGGAGAATTTGCCCAGCCTCCCCTGCACACACAGCTTTGGGCTGCAACCTGCGGATTAGCAAGGGTGGGGTTTTTCCAAGGTGTCCCAGAGAAGGACCCCCCCCATTTGCACTAAAATACCCTGGACTCTTGGGACAAATTGTCCCCCTCCAGCTTCAGGGGATGAAGGACATGGTGAGCCCTGCCAGTCCCAGCCCCAGCCCCAGCATTGCCCCATCAGTGGTGTGAGTGGCTCTTTAGGGGCAGGATTATGAAAAGTCCTGGAAATGGTGGATTCTTCTAATGTCTTAAGCCTTGAGGAACAACATCTCCCCACTTTTCTTTTTTTAACAGTCTTAGGAATATGCTGTTCTCCTAAAATGCAAGCTGAAAGTCTCACATAATTATATAGCTGCAAGAATCATAGAATCACAGAATTATAGAATAGTTTGGGTTGGAAGGGACCTTTAAAGGTCATCTGGTCTGACCTCCCTGCAATAAGCAGGGACATCTTCAACCAGATCAAGTTGCTCAAAGCCCCATCCAACCTGGCCTTGAATGTTTCCAGGGATGGGGCATCCACCACCTCTCTGGGCAACCTGTTCCAGTGTTTCACCACCCTCACAGTAAAAAATTTCTTCCTTATATCTGATCTAAATCCACCCTCTTTTAGTTTAAAGCCATTACCCCTTGTCCTACTGCAACAGGCCCTGCTAAAAAGTTTGTCTCCATCTTTCTTATAAGCCCCCTTTAAGTATTGAAAGGCCACAGTCAGGTCTCTGCGGAGCCTTCCCTTCTCCAGGCTGAACAACCCCAGCTCTTTCAGCCTTTCTTCATAGCAGAGGTGCTCCATCCCTTTGATCATTTTTGTGGCCCTCCGCTGGACCTGCCCCAACAGGTCCATGTCCTTCCTGTGCTGGGGACCCCAGAGCTGGACGCAGCACTCCAGCTGGGGCCTCACCAGAGCAGAGCAGAGGAGCAGAATCCCCTCCCTCGACCTGCTGGCCATGCTGCTTTCGATGCAGCCCAGGGTACGGTTGGCCTTCTGGGCTTTGAGAGCACATTGGCGGCTCACGTCCAGCTTTTTATCCACCTGTACCCCCAAGTCCTTCTCTGCAGGGCTGCCCTCAATCCCTTCATCCCCCAGCCTGTATTGATACCAGGGGTTGCCCCAGCCCAGGGGCAGGACCTTGCACTTGGAAAGAAAGAGGCACCAGGGTGAAAAAGATATCCCACAGTGTAAAGCTCAGGATAAAATCACAGGAACTGGCACCACTGGCTCCGTCAGGAGTCACACAGCTCTTTTGAGGCATAAATTCTCAGAACAAGCTTTGGAGGTGTGTTTTTTCCTCTACAGGGGTTATTTGTACAAGCTGCCAGCTATGTAACAGGGCAATCAGGTTATGCGGGACACTGTAGAAACCTGTGAGGATGGAGTGGTTTGGGGTTGGTCCATTTATTTATTAATTTATGAAGAAAGAATTTCTGTGTCGTGCAGTGTTTACTTGAAATATAGAGTGGCTGTTTCGGGCTCTGTCTTGCTGCCATGTTTCATGATTTTCCACCTGGCATAGGAAAACTGCCACAAGTTCAGTGAGTACATGACCACCGCTTAGATTTCAAGTTTTGCTGCTTTAATTGCTTCCTAGTAAATAACCAGAAACCTTTTCAAATCAAGCGTAGCTTGCATTTATCCCTATTTGATTACAAAACCAGAAGCAAAACTAGCAAATTCCGGAACGAATGACAGCATGTTTGTGCTAAATATTTTTTCCAATGGCATTGTAAAAATCTGACAATGAAGTTAAGCAGGCTGTTGCAATTCACCTGCCCTCAAGCCAGCACTGCAGGACTGTTGCCATTGCGGAGACAGGGCTTGCAAAGACTGTGGATGTGGGAGGAAGGCTGGCACTCATGTTCCCCCTAGGGCCGAGTGGAAAGGGAATCACAGCAAGAGACTGAGCGAGGAGTGAAGAAGGTGGGGAAGGTGGACACAATTTGGTAGTATCACCCCTGTTTTATAACGTACAATAAAGGGCCTTGGTGTGCCTGGTCAAGAGCTCTTCCCCACGAAGCCCTGGGGATGGATGTGCACACGTGAGGGAGCTGTGGCGTGAGGAATGGCTCAGTTTGAATGAAGGCAGCAGCATGGCTCTCCCAAACCAGGCACTTCACAACCACAACCTAAGGGCTCAGCGCTCCCCTGCAGACCAGTCGTGCAATAGCCATGATGTTTGCTCTTTTAGCCACACTTACCCCCAAGAGGGGTTGTCCAGAAGCATTCAGGTTGCAGAGCCAGAGAGGGCCTGGGGCACCATGCAGCGGCTAGAGGGGCAGCTGCTCAGAGAAGCCCCAGTACATGCTGTTCTTCCCATGGCTGCAGCCTCATGCTAAATGCCCATCCAGTAACTTGGGGATGGGCACAGACCTTTATGCATTAGCTAGGAAAAATGTAGGGCATCTGTTTACACTTAGCTCAAGTTATAGCCTTTATAGTGTAAGAATATACTCTAAACTGAAGGGAGGAGATTTATCTCAAAATAATAATTAAAAAAAGAATGAACCAGTCTGAGTTTTTGCCATTTGTAACCATTATAAAGAACAATTGCTTTCTGGGGTAGGATAGTCATATGGAGCCATCGAATCTTCAGTTTTGCTGACTGCAACGAAACCATTCATGGAGGATCACAGGAATTGTTTTCGTGAAGGATAGGTTAATAACCTGTAACACCACACAGAAGAAAAGACAAAAATCTCACTTCAAATTTTGTGGCTGGCTGGATCCAGTAATCTCAAAGCTATACAAAGTTTATAGTTGGCAAAGATGCGTCTGCTTCTGATTTGAGCATACTAATGTAATATGCTGGGTTTGTGTCAGTACAAAAGCTTCTCTGTAAAAAACATATACACACATATATTTTTCTATATATTTGAACATAAATATGTCTGTATGTGTATATATGTATGTATATATGTACACACTTACATGCCTGAATTTTAAAATCCTCTCTGTCCTAAGAGACAGACTTACTTTCCTAATGGCTAGTCATGCATATTAGTAAAAACCTACCATTCTACACTTGAGTGCCTGAATTTAAGCACTTACAGCCACGTTTCTCAAGGCATTTAGTTATTTAAACCTAGAGATGGATTCTTCATGGGACCATCTACTTTTGCTAGTGAGATAGGCACCCCCTGGCAGCTTGCTGCAACTCTGCACCGTTAGGTACCTGTCAATATTTGATTCCTACCTACATGTTGAATCATTGAATCATAGAATCATAGAATGGTTTGGGTTGGAAGGAACCTTAAAGACCTTCTACTTCCAACCCCGTTGCCATGGGCAGGGATACCTTCCCATGGCAGGGGAGTTGGAACTAGATGTATATAATTTGCTCAGGTCCCTTTAAATATAGCTATTAGATTTACTGCTCATCAGTTTTGAAAACATTAGCTTTGAGAAATTTATCATTTGAAGGCTGCAAACTAGGCTTGCAGTCTTCCTTCCGAAATTCAAGGGATGTTATCTCTTTTCAATGAATCACACTGGGGAAAACCCCTCCTAACTAATGTATGTATCTCCATTTCCTGCGCTACATTTCTTCAATCATTTTATCAGCACATTTTTTGTCAGGGTTACAAAGGGAACCTTGCATCTTTGTCAAAACTGATCTGCTAGCAGAAATATTATGAGGCCACCTATGATCCTGCAGCAAGAGCCAAGAAAAGGACACAGAGGCAAATACTTCTAAAAGAATTATTCATCAAAAAAATGCATGTGCAATCATAGTTGAGTGTTCAAAGATGTGCTCCTGAAGCGGAATATAGTTGAGGAGTCAGGCATTTTGTAAGGTGCTTACTCCATGTCAAAGAGCAAAGATATTTAATGTCCCATTAAAAAACACAGAACAACAACAACAAAACCCAACCAAAAAACCCAGCTCCTCCTCCAGCAAAACCTCTGTTTATCTGGAGCCCAAAAGGAATCTGCAGATGTATACCCCCTGCGTGAGAACAAAGTCTTCAGTCACTGGAATGCAATGCTAGAAAAACAAATACTACAAAGCCTGGTAACAGGGGGATGTCTCACTTGCATATTTTTTTGTGACCATCTTGGTTTGCAGAGAAGGGGGTCCCCAAAGCATGTGAGCCAGCAGGATCTCTTTGTACTAGGTCGCTGTCTGTTTGGCCAGATGTCTTCCCAACAGTGAGGCAGAAAAACCAGAGCTCTTATTTTAATAAGTTGGGGAAAGGAATGGAAAAAAGCATGTGTCCAGTGAAATGAGGCACATTGTGTCCCATCTGATATTTATTAAACGTTGATCAAATCAGCAGTGAGAAATGCACATCATGCGGAAGTGACCCTGGCTCCCTGGGTTTGGAAGTTAGTGACAAAAGTCTGGGAGCAGACCAACATTGAAAACACGTGTACAGGACACAGAGAGGAGTGTGCTGCACTAGGAGCAACAATAACAAACGGAGAAGAGCTGACTTCAGCCAAGAACCCCCTTTTGCAGGTTTTACATATGTCCTATCAACGGAATGGGTGTGTAGGGTCTTTCCCTGTATGTTTACAGCTTTCTAGATAAGAGGTTACACATCTCCTGGAAGAACACTGCATTTTGTGTAAGCCATGAAAGCAGGTAGCTGAGTGGGTAAAAGTGGGGAAGTTTTGTCAAGTTAAAGCCCAAGCAAGAGCCCCTTCAAGCCTTGACTCTCAGCTTTTGTGCTAAACCTGTATAATTTTATGCCAACCTGCTGGGTTTTGTGTAATCACAATGAGCATTTGAAATAGTCTCCCACCTGTTGTTGCTTCATGTTTTGGCTATCACATCTTCTCAGAGCAGCCCTTCAATAAAAATAAGTGTCCTCACAGCACGGACTAAATGCATCTCCTGTATCAGAACGAGCTTATTTGAGCTTGGTCCTTAAACAGGGTAGTGGGGAAGAGCAACAGGGCAAGTTGAAGCCAGGGTCTGTGCTTGGGGAGGTTGTGGAGCCCTGATGACACTGTAATTCATCCCTATAGAGAGAGGGTTGCATTCCTGGCTTTTACCTTTGCTCATAGCCTGCATTATTTATCTGCACAAAAAGACATCAGAATGAGTCTTCCAGATACCTCTATCTTTAGTAATTTTTATATGGCTAGTAAACTAGAAAGTGAGCTGTTACTAGCAACAGAGTTAAGAGCTCTGTATTTAATAGCTCTGGAAGACTTTACTGTGTCCACCTCTAGGCAAAGGAAAACAAAGGAGCCTGTTAGAGCTCCGTGGCATTTTACTCCAGCCCTGGACCTGGGGCACATTAGATGAGGGTAGCGGGGATTCGATGGCAGACAGATGCAGTTTTAAGCTGACAGGCAGAAAGTGCCAGCAGGCAATGCAATACACAGTCCCAGCCCAGCTTAGTTAATGGAATCACTCCTGCCTGTATGATCGCTTTAGGATGCTGTGTTTATGTTATTGATACCAACAGTGCTGGACTGTTAAAGGATAGAAAGGTCTGGCTTTTGTTGGGGTGCTGTTATGATGTCAGTTGGAAATACGCTGAAAGTAAAAGTTCCAAAAAGCCAAAGTGCTGTTTTATAGCACTAGCAATAGAGAGGACTGAGACAAGTGAAACAAGATCCTTATGAAGCGCTGGAAAATACATGATGCTAGACGCTGACCTGCAATACATCCAGTGACATCAGCAAAGTTTCAGCTCATTACACTACACAGGAAGCCGGAGTACGGTGACAAAAAGCAGGTCGTCATAAAATGAGTAATCTTAATATGAGACTGTAATCAAGTGAAACATCTATGTGCAGTTGCTGTCAAAGGTTTTGTTTTTATTTCTGCCTTTCTCTGTGCTTTGTACCTCTGCAGTCTATCAGTCTTCCCAGTTATGGATCTGGTCCTGCTTCCATTAACATTAAAATAGGGAAGATCAAGCTTTCTGTTAGCTGTGTATTTAGAAGGTGAATGTCATGTGCTTTGTGCCCGAAGATTCTCGTGTTTTTTGATATGTGAGATGTTCAAAGACTTACAGGATAGGAATCTGAATTTTAAGCCCTTTGGAGGAAGAACCTTGCATTCAGCTCACAGGGGCTCAATGAGCCCAGTACTACCAGCTAACAGCAGCAAAATGGTGCTCCAGACACCACGAGTTCACACTGTGGAATAATTTCAGCCTCTGAATACCTACTGCAAACCCTTAGAAAACTGCACTTTCCCTCTCCAGCTTTTTCAGCAAGCAGAGCTTCCCCACTAGCAAACTCCTTGAGATTGTCAACCAACCAAAGAAAACCAGCCCACACATCAGGATCCACAAGCAAACCTGGCTATTGAATTATCGATCCTTCACCTTTTCTTTTGTGGTGCAGAAGTTATCAGCCTTCCAAATCCAAGTCACCAATAAACGGGCTATGCAACTGCCCGTCTCTGTGCCAGCTCGCTTCCTTCCTGCCTGCACAGGCAGGAGAGAAGCCTTTCCCCTCTAGAGTTTCTGTTCTTGGGTTTATGCTTACAAATCTTTGTCTTATTTTCCCCTAATGTTCCTGTTCCTGAAAAAAGAACCAGATTCCCAACTGCTCTTATGCCTAAACCCCAGGGAATCCAAATCTGTGACATCGCTTTCATCACATGGCAACAGAACATGACGTCCCAGCTGAAAAGTTTAGAAAAAACATGTGATGACATAATGTGGGAAGAGAGCTGACCTGTTAGAGATGCATTTCTGCCTTAGCTACGGCATATGTGCAGAAGCAATTGAGAAAAATGCCTTGTCAAATAAACTTGGTATAAGTCCTCTTCCCAAGTTGCTCCAATATGGTAATCCCTCCTTCAAGTACCCTGGGCTTCAGGAAGTCACTGCAAACTGCTGGTCTTTGAGAGGGAAATACAGTTGACTTAACTTGATATATTGGTCACCCGTCCTCTGTGAACCCAGGGGAAGTGGCCCGTGCTTTTCTCTTAAAAAATGAAAAATAAAAAACTGCTCTGCAGAAGGTCATGATTTGGGAAAAGTAAAATCAGCTGTGGGTTAGGCCTTGGGGGAAATATAAGTTACTTATAAAAAGCTATGGAGCAAGTTTTGATTAGTTAAGTAATCTGGTACATAGAATTTATTAGAGCTTAAAGCTTTCCTGTGGGACTCCCCTAATAGTACACAAATAAAGTAAAATATCAAAGAAATGTAGTAGAAAGCTACATTAATCCTGGCCTGCTTAATGCACATTGGAAGGAGGCATAAATCCCACCCATTCATTCCAGCACAGTGGTCCAGTTTTCATGTTTTTACACGTTTGTGTTTTCTGATTAATTTCTTGGTAACTTAATCAATGCTTCCAGCCCTCTTGAGCTGTTCCCAAGGAGCACGTAGAGAAAAGAGGAATATTGCTTCCTTAATAGACTCAAAGACATCAAACCATTCTGCAAAAAGCTCAAATCTAAAATAGTAAAGGCCTGTTTTCTCTCATTAACTTGCAGCCCTTTTTCTTAAACTTGTCCACAAGGGGAAATTCACCAGCATCTTTCTGTTGGTATAGATGTACCACTAGCTTTACCAGTATAGCACCCCTTCTTTTCTGTGGAAACGGTATTCTCCATACCCCCCAAAAATAAGAAAAAAAGTCTCTCTCATTATGGAAAGAAAGTGTTCACATGGTAACCATTTGTGATAATGGTTACAAAGCAGGACCAGTACTCCTACCAGGTTTTCACAATGCTATTTTATTTCTGTATTTTCCTTCTGCTGGAGCATTTACTGTCTCCTATTGCCCTTGTAGGGAGACTGAATGCTAAGAAAGAGCTGCTGTGGCATTATGCCTGACAGAGGAGATGCTAAGGAACATTTGACTTCCAAAGCTCCCCATAGTGGTGTGAGCACAATCGGAAAATAGTCATGTCTCTCAGGAAAGCCACAGGTTTTCCACTGAAGCAGAACCTACTTCTCTTCCACATGCTAAAATCCCAAAGTGATTGTATCGCTAAGCTGATGCTTTAACCACCGTGGAGGCTATCCTGGCAGAATAGGCAGATAGGCACCCATATATCATCTGCTTACATAAATAATTTGTTCTTTAGAAAATGGAGGAGAGGAAATGGGGAGATAAAACCAGCAATGTGTTCTCTGCTGTTGTTTTAAAATTCTTAAAATCTTCTTTTGCAGGTATTCAGGAGGGGACTCAATGTACCAAATGTAAAAATAACTGGGCACTGAAGTTTTCCATCATCTTATTATATATTTTATGTGCCCTGTTAACAATCACAGTAGCCATCCTGGGATACAAAGGTATGTACGCATCGAGGCCAACACTTCACTTTCAGCCAAGCATCCAAGCGCATTTCCACATATTAGATAGAGAGGCAATTTATCACATTTCACCTTAAATATCAATACCTTGGCAATGTTGGCTTTTTGTACACACGTAACAACAAAATGCAACCTTAGATTTTCACTTTCAAACAATTATGAAGTTTTGAAACTAGATTAGACGTTTGAAAGAAAAGAAAAAAGTTAGAACAAAATGACCATTCTTCCACCATGAAGGACTACTAACTGGAAGACTCAAAGCCCTGCAACATGTGCTATACCTTGATTTCACTGAGCTCTTTTACACATATCACACCTTTCCAGAATAAATGTCCTTCTGATATGGGAGAGCCAGGAATAGTCTTACTAATATAATATTTATCACAGGAACAAAGTGTGGGATCAATATTCCTTTGAAATATCTGGAAGAAAGGTTGAACCAGGACGTGCCAATGTATTGAGTTATCTACAATTATTTTGATGAACAAAGACGCTTAGAGGCTTTTGGCAGTAATTTCAAAGATTCTGGTAGCTGGGCAACCCAGTAATGGAGAAAATTTCATTTGTGCAAGTCATCGGTAGGGCACATTGGAAAGCACCGCTTAAAATTCCCATATATCCTCAGCACTAATTAATTGTAGCCACTTAGGCATTCTTATGAATGTATTGATGTAAATGTCTGCTAGTTGTGCAGTCACAGCTATAATAAGTTAAATAAATAACACGTGAGTTTCTGGTAAGAAAAAGAAAGTGAATAACATCATTGTGAGTATTATAACAGGACATCGCAGCATACTGCAGAGAAAACCAAGCTAGCTTTAAACTAGCTGCTTGAGTATGGCTCTGAGAGTAGCTTCAAACCCCCTCCAAGAAGCTGGGTAAATATTCATGCGATTAGCATGCAGTGCGTCCTGTGCCGCCAACAGCTGCGCTCATAGCAGAGCTGACATCATCTCTGGTCCTTCGCCAGAGAAAGAAAAGGAAATTGTAGAAATAGAAAGGGATAAATACTTATTTAAGAGGATTTGGTACAGTTTTGAGTGGGAAGAAAATTAAAACTGCTTGGTTTAGATGGAAGATTTAGAGATGAGAGAATGTGAAGGACAGATAGAGACATGTAGGTATTCCTTTTTCATGATAAAGCAGACGGAATGGGGCAAATTAAAACCAAATGTAAAGAAATGCAGTACATATATAATTGGTCAGACATTCTCCTGAAGAATATGTATCTGGTCTCTGGAAGTCAGATTCTGAGGAAAAAAAACTTTCCAGGATTCAAAAACTTGTTCTTGATCTATAAAAATAAGATCATTTGGTTATATGGACTAGGGGAGGACAAACTTAGGCCTTTGGCAGATATAAATCTGCAGAGATCTGCTTAGAGCAGATGAGGATGGGATCCTTCTGGGCTATAACCCAGCCACTAAATGCCTGGGATTTAGCAGAATTTTCCTCAAGAGAGTTTTATACAAGGCTGTCAGTTCTGGGGCTCACCAGAAGACTCAGACCTCTCTTGGCACCAGAAACAGCATATCAAGTTGGAGGGACCATTGCTCTGTATCTTGCTTTGGCAAACGTTTGTTCGTGTTTGTGTAGGAAGCAATAGCAATAAGGAAACCGTCCAAAAGATCTCTTTGGGAGAGGGAGTTTCTCTTCCTCATTTCAACCCACAATTTTCAAGCTTCTTTCTCCACAGGGGCCTCTAGCACCATCTTTACCCCAGGCTTTGCTCTCATCTTGAGGCCCCATCTTTGCTACACTTATTTCTAAACCTCCTTCTTGTACTGAGTAGTCATTGGTGCCTGACTGGGGACTAGTCGTTCTGTCACGGCAGTACCAAGCCACATCTATCCAGGGCAAGGGCAAAAGAATTTCCTCTCCCACAGAAAAATGGGAAAAAGATTATAGGAAGGTGGATAATGCACATCTTGCTCACAGACCTTAAGACATTGTGGTGACTACTGCTCCGCCGCTCACCGACTTGGTGACTGCTCCACCTGAATGCCAAGAGAAGGAGGCAGACACTGGAGAAAAGTCCTTTTTAGTCCAAGGTATCCTGTCTGTAACGCCAAGCAGCAAATGGTCATATGTCAGGCATTAATTTCACCCTTTGTACCTGCAGCTTAAGAGCTTCGTCTCCACAGTGCCTAAGCAGTAATTTGCAGGGAAAACATGAGTTAGACAAAACCCCAGCTGATGGTACATATTCAGAGGAATTATTGCAATATTATTGATAGTTGGGAAGGTATTAGACATTAAAGGAAGAACAAAACTCAAAATAAAATTTTATAGAGCTCTTGAACTCTCCTCTCTGCATCAGTTTGGCTTGTCTTTTTTATTGCAATATTACACCAAAAGAAGGAATTCTGCTGGCATCAGGGATTCTTTCAGTCTCTTAGCTAAGTTTCTGTTAAATTTGCCTCCCACACTTATGGTTATAAAGCCCAAAACTACTTTTAAAACTTTCATTTCCTACATGGTATTTAGATATCCTTTGTGATTTAAAACGTTAAAACTACTAATCAGTGGATTAAATATGGCAGGCAAAAAAATAACTCAATGGGAGGCAAAGTCAACATAGAACAAACCTCCAAACTGGTGGTAAAAATTACATAGTAGTTTGGAGGAACCTGAAACCAAAACATGAATTAAACATCAAGGTCATTAAGGAATAACAGGCCGGGTTTACTATTAGTTTGCTTTGAGGGGACATTAAATTATTGTTAAAAACATTAATAAAGCAATCTGTAATTTTTTACACATGCTTTCTTAAATTAAATGCAAAATACAAAGTTATAATTTTTCTGGCACCAGCCAGTGTTGAATTGGCCTACTGGAGGTGAATGATCTTCCTGTGACTCACTCCAGTGAGGGGAGCTAGCATGCTCTCAGCTTGAATTTCTCATTCCCTGGTCAGTCCTTAACCAATCAAGAATGAAAACATTCTTGTTGCTATAGGACAGTATAAAATCTCAGTTTTACAAACTTCAGATCTGAAGTACAAACAGACATTCATTTGAACAGCAAAAGGAAGAAAGTACATTTTCCTTTCATTATTGATAATATATATTCATTTGCCAGTGTATTGCATGAGTGGAGAAAACAGGTGAATATTACACTAAATCTGAATTAACAAGACCCATAGGTGATGTGACATTGCTAGTCAAGGCACAGGTCCAGCAGAAACACTTGGAGTAGGCCTGCTTTTTAAATCCAGATGCTTTCATGAGGTCCTAAGTGTCCAGACTGAGCCATGTCCTTCACAGTGACTATCCATAAACAAGGCAGAACACCACAGACTGAACAAGGAGCTGCCTAGAGCTAGCCAGAAGGAACAACCAAGTATGGTCCCCACGCTGACTGCATGTGATGCATAGGTGTATACATGCATCAGTGGAGTGTCAGAAGTGACTGAAGGGTCCTTCCTCATCTGGGCTCCAGCCTGGAAGACAATTGGGCAGGACAAACAGAGAATCTGTTCTTGCTTCATTTAGGAAAAATGGCATACAGCATTTTGACAAGTAACTTTAATGAGCAGAAGACCCAGTGAAAAATTAGTGCTATATTGGAGGGGAAAAATGCTTTCTAAAGCAGAAGGTATTGAGCAATGGTCCCCCTGAAAAAGCAAAGCCATTATTGTAGCCTGGATCTGGTGCTTAGCAAGCAATCTGCCATCATCTCAAATACAGAAAGCCACACTGACTCTATCTTTGCACACACAGTAGAGTCTCTGTTTTACTGGCTTGTTAGCAGTATAGAAAGGAGCAGGCAGGTAATTCACCAAAGGGTGTCTGGTCTCTCTGAAAACCTTGGGACTTTTTCTCTGTTGCAACTCCATTCACCTCAGTGCAGTTGCACTAGGGATAATCTTGGTCTGCTTTTTCTCCTGTTGGTGTTGGGGAAGCAATAAAAGCCTGCTGTGTAACTATGGTACCCAGAGTCAGAAAAACAAGGGCAAAAGTTAATAAAGGAGCACTTGGTGGACTACACTTTAAAGGTCTGGGATTCTTGTTGTTACTCATGAACAGTAGAACCCTAAAATTTCCACTTCTAGTAAAAAACCAAATCTTTAAATAGCAACAACTTCTATGAGGCTATTTCCTAGCTGCAGATTATTTCACAGACAGAAAGAGTTAGTGGTACCCCCTACCCCACACAGGTTTACAGAACTGGCTTCACTATCTCAAGACATGGGAAGCACCTTATTTCTTCTGTTTGAAAGAGGGAGCTGGCACAATAACTTGTGTAGCCTCTCCCAGGGTTGGTTCAGATCCATCCTGCTCCCAGTGTAGCAAAAGGGCTAAATACTCTTGTGATGAGAAGAAATTTCTGCCCCTGGTTGTCACTTGAATGCAAAAGCCTATTAGACAAGGTTTGGTGTGGAAGCTGAAGGCTGCCTCTGACCTTGCAAGCGTTTCACATTTTTGCCACTGGAAGCTACCCCAGGCTCTTTATTTGTTGCTCTGCTTTTTCTGTTTCCATATCAATTCCATCAACTAATCAGATTGTCTCAGTGACAAGAAAATGCCTCAGGCATTACAAAATAAAGAGCACATCAGCCATAAATCTCCAATTCCTGAATGACCATCCTTTCAATCTTGATGAGGCAGAATGGTTTCAAGACCATTTTGAGTGATCTGTACCATTACCAAGATGTTTAAAAGTCAATCCCCAAAACATTCCGTAAGTGCATATTCAAACTGTTATCTCAGTCCGAAGTTTGCTACCCGGGTGGCAATTTTTAACGATTAAAAGGCACAGGAAAAAAAAATGTTCTTCTTAAGGAGAAATGGGTCATAGCAAAATAAAAGGAAGTCTTCTCTCATGTGTCTGAGCCTTTAGCAATCAGTCTGCCTTTGCCACACAGCACTGTGCTTGGAGCATGGAAATACTGTTAAAAGAAAAGGACTTGGTTCATGAGGAAAACCCACAAAGAGGGATTTCCTCATTCAGGAGAGAGATTGCTCATGAGCAAAGAAATGTTTGGGGAATGTTGGCAGACTGAAGAACTGGAAGAATGCTGGGCCCCACCAGCAGATAGGAGCTCATCCTTCCAACATTTCACAGAGCAACAGCAGAGTATAGTGGCAAGCAAGGCAATCTTAAGGTGGTTTCTTTTTTTGTTTGATGGTAGTGGTGGTTTTTTGGTTTGCTTTATTGTTTATGAGACTTTTTTCATAATTTCACTTTTCTTCTTTCCATAACATACTGTTCTCTTTCCCCTAGTTGTAGAAAAAATGGACAATGTGACAGGTGGCCTGGAAACGTCCCACAGAAGATACACAGAAAAGCTCACAGAGGTGGAGAGTGGTCTGAAGAAATTAGGTAATTACGCACAAGCAAAGCCCCTTTGTATTATGGTTTTGGGGTGTCCTCCTGGCAGATAGCGGCAGGAAATTTGTCTGAAAAATCTCTGGCTATGACAAGATACAGCACTTCTATTCCAATTTCTCAAGTACTTGCGAAAGCAATTAAAAATAGTTAAGGTCAGCTCTACTTAGGACAGCATTTTAAGCATACTTCAATATTTACAGTTCCCACTGAAGTCACTCTGAAACCATTTATACTAAAATAAACAGACACTTAAAGGTTGTCCTCAGGAAAGAGTTTTCTCTGAGGTAGAGATGTAAAACATAGCAGAAGCTGTTCCACAGCACAAGAGATTCTACATAAAATGAAAATCTGTCACCCAGTCATCTTGATGCTGTTTTAGGAATTAAGGTTCAAAACTGAAGGCCATTTTAAGGGGTGCACAAATAATCAGCTGTTCAAAACTCTTATGTCTGAGGCAAGTTGATTACTTCCATAAAATGTTTCTTAATCATCTCAGGGAATACAGGACCCAAGGTTGTTACGAGTTTAGGTCTCCCAAGTGCTACCACAGTTCTCAATTTGCAGGAAGATGGAAAAAGATCATGGATAAGGATTTTACTCATGAAGTGTACATTTCTACCTTTCTTCCTTGTCTGGAAAGGAAGCAGAGCTGTTTATTATCAATTTATATATACATAGACTTATCGTTTATATAATTATTTTTTATATAAATATTGATATACACATACATCCATGTGCTTCTTGAAATAAATTTTGTTTAGCTTCATAAACCATATATTGAGATGTGTATTTCTAGGAAAAATGACTTGCCTGCAGCTTGATCATAAATTTTTACTACTTTTTCCCCTCAAAAAATAGCTGGATTCTGAAGTGTTTGCACACTGCATTTAGTTCAAAGACAGGGGGTAATTCAGTGGCAGGTACTTTTACTGATACATATACAGAAGTAAATGTTACACCTTAAAGCACATGCAAACTTTTGGGCTATATTTGAGTTATTATATTATGATGATTAAATGTTCACAACTTGGAGCACCTTTGATTCATTCATGCCCACACATTTTCACATGCTGCTGGATGGATGGCCAGTGAGACGCTCAGGACCATCAGTTCCCATTTAAGTGGACTTACCATGGAAGAAGTTAAAAAAGTTATGGGGCAATGTGTGTGGGAAGCATAAAGGTAAGAGAACTGCTGTAGGGCCAGAAGGATAACGGCATGTGGTGAATGAAAGACAGGCCTTCAGGGATTAGCTGTATGTAGACCTGGCAGTTGTCAGAGCTGTGTGAGGAACACAATACAATTTGAGCTATAACCGAGAGGTAAACGCAGAGTCAGAGCTGAGAAGATCCTGGAGTGAGACAAGTAGCAGGGAGAGGAGCTGTGCTCGGGAAGATGCCCATCGACGAAAGACTCCGTAAACACTTCAGACTGAAGTCTCACAAGCCACCATTTGATGTTCACCATCATGACTCATTCAGACACCCCAGAAGAAAGCTCCATACACAGCTGTGTTGAGTGTAGTTTATGAAAAAACATTCTGCCCTCTCTTGGAGTCATCTGAAATGATGGACTTCAGACTGCATAATTCATAAATATAGCTACACTTAAATGAAGACAAAATATATGGACTGTGTGTAGGAGAGGGAAGTGACTGAGGTCAAGCAAGGGAATCTTCCCTGAAAGTGAGTGTTGACTGTTTATTTCCTTAGTTTCTATGTCCTGGCTGATGAGCTGTGCAGCCTCAAAAGGTTAATCATGCTCAGGCAAGCTCCCAGAAGTATACTGTAGTGCAGTTTAAGCAGGAGCAGAGATGTTCCTCTAAGATTAAAGGTTTTGCTTTCCTGAAACTCAGAACATGAGGAAACAATAACAGCAAAATAAACGTCATTAAAAGCAATAGTAGTACGTTAGAGAGAAAACCAGAAATATATCATATCCTGTCATATCTGGAGTAGCCTGCTGGCAAAGCTTTTGTCTCTAACCCAGATTGTTTTAAAATAGCTATTAGAACTTTTTTAAAATTAAACCCAAGATTTTAAAAAATGAAACGATATGTACTAAATCACAATGAAGATATTCCACCTGCCAGGAAAAGGAGGAAGAAAATATGAACAGCTAAAATGTACCTCTGAGCTTTTGGCAATAGCCAGTTGTACCTTCAAAACATAAACTTACTGATACCTCTTTAATATTTTGAATTCTGCTTACCATTCAGTTTTCACTGAGAATACTAGCACTACTGGACTGCATATATTCATAAGTTTCTAATGGTAGTTTTTCCTGTCTATGACAACAGAATCATCATTTTGTCCTCCTCAGCAAGACACAAGGTCTTCATCTCTTTGATTTTTTTTTCTCTGTCTAGTGGCAGAACTTTCCTTAGTGGTTTCTCTTTTCTGGAATAGATAGCATAGAAGTTCTATTGACAGAACATTTTGACAACCTGACTGTACTTAAAATAGACTGTGCTTTTTTATACTGTGTTTTAAAATACTCATCCTAAAGCCTTTCAATTTTTTTTCCTGTACAACAGATGACCAAGCTGGACAAAAAGCCATGAATACCAACACTGAACTGTCTAGCTTCAGATCTGACATTCTGGCTCTTCGTCAGCAGCTTCATGACATTGCAGAGAAAACTACCAGAAACAAAGATACACTGGAGAAGCTGCAAGAGTCTGGAAATGTATTGGATGACAGACAGAGCCAAATGAGAAGTGCCTTAGATAGTAACTCTTTCATGATCATCAGTGTCAATAAGACTCTTCAGGCATATACTGGCTATATCAACAATCTTCAACAAGACACAAGTAATATTCAAACAAACTTGCAAAACCAAGTGCATTCTCATAATGTGGTCATCATGAACCTGAACAACTTAAACCTGACACAAATACAGCAAAGAAATCTTATCAGTGTCCTGCAGAAGTCAATGGAAGATACAAGCTTGGCTATTCTACGAATCAAGAATGACTTTCAAAATCTGCAGCAGGTTGTCCTTCAAGCCCGGAAGGACACCGACTGGCTTAAGGAGAAAGTACAAAATTTACAGACTTTGGCCGCCAACAACTCAGCATTGGCAAAAGCTAACAATGATACACTTGAAGACATGAACAATCAGCTCAGCTCCTTCAGTGGGCAAATGGAGAATATCACCACAATTGCCCAAGCCAATGAACAAAATCTAAAGGATCTCCAGGAACAGCATAAAGAATATGAAAACAGAACTTCTTCCAAATTCAACCAGCTAGAAGAGAGGTTCCAGGTCTTTGAAACCGATATAGTCAATATCATTAGCAACATCAGCTACACTGCTCATCATCTACGGACACTGACTAGCAATCTCAATGAGGTCAGGACAACTTGTACAGACACCTTAAGTAAACATTCAGATGAGCTGATTTTTATGAACAGCACACTAGCCAATATTCGCTTAGACTCTGCATCTCTCAAGATGCAACAGGATTTGATGAGGTCAAGGTTAGATGTTGAAGTTGCCAATTTGTCGGTAATCATGGAAGAAATGAAGCTGGTAGATTCCAAACATGGCCAGCTCATCAAGAACTTCACCATCCTACAAGGTACACAGCTTCTCTAATGATACCCATAATGGTCTATGCTGAATTCCTGCTTACATTACTTCTTTAGTTCTGTGGAAGTTAGTTAGTGCATGCTGGTACAGAGTTTTCCATTATCTAATCCTAAACTTTGGAAATGTAAATGTATCTTGAATATTCCTTCCTAATTTTCCTATGCCTTCTCTACATACCTAGAATGGGGATGTTACGAAAGAAGGTTCTGACTTAGCAAAAATTTTTTCAGAGTGACTGACTGACTGGATCTGCTTTTGATTTACTTTCTAAAATAAGCTAGTGAAGGTGTGGAACCTCAAGAAACCAATCTCTGCTAAGGAGGAAATGGCTAAAAAATATATGTTGGACTATTCCCAGAAAGGTCCACCCTTACTGAAAAACAAGTTGCTATTTCACTTTAAGCCAGTTGTTAGTCTGCCAGAAAACATCCTACTTTGCTTAGTTTTTAATCCTGGGATATTTTATTTTCTCCAGAAATAAACAGCATCAAGTTTAGGAGGTTTCTCCCAGCCAAGTATTATCCCAAATGAAAAGAACACTCATATTTCCAACCTGATGTGAACCAGTCAGGCCTAAAACTCTAATCACAAATATAAATCCATTGCTCCAAATAAACTAAGGCTGAAGTACAGCCAAGATTACATGTCAGTAACCTTAACCTTCCTCATTTCAACCAGGCCTAAATGACTCCAGTTTAGGAATTTATCTCTGGAGGAGTTAAATGATGTAGGTTGGTGGGGGAGGAGGTATTGGCAAGGCATCTGCTCCTCCATGATCAGAATCCAAAATTATTTTGTTGTTTATTGCTGTCACAATATTGCCATTTCCTATCGTGAGTATTGTTCTCTTTCCTGTTGCAGCCGGCCAGTTAGCAACTAGTAATTCTGGTCTTTCCCACAGTTGGCCTATTGCTCGCTCTCCATCATTTTGTCTCTTTTTGACAACCCATTATTGACAGAGCAGCAAACAGAGTCATTGCAGGAGAAAGAGTCCTGTAGTCTAAGAGTGGAGAGATGGGGCTAGAAGGAAAAGGGAGCGTAGCAGAGTGAGGGAATGGGAGCATCAACGCGCAGGACCGCGTGCATCAACTTCACGGAGTGTGTCTTGCAGGGACTGGCGCCTCGGCTGGTCACCTGGGGCATGGTGTCACTGTCCAGTTCACAGGACAAGGTGCATTAGATTATTTTCTTCTGTATCCTGTATTTCATGGAGGCTGAGGAAAGAGCAATGGTATATAGTGCCTGAGAAGCAGATATACTTTTACAAGCACTGCTTGAAGTAGCTGTTAGCCTGTTTTTCACAGTGCTGAATATCCAGTGTTGCTGGTCTGAGATGTAATAAACAAAGACCCCATGTGGGCTTTTTGTTTTGTTTTCTGTCCGTATCCCCACTTTGCATGCTTCCATTGTTTCAGGCCCTCCTGGTCCAAGGGGACCTAAAGGTGACAGAGGTCCTCAAGGTCCTCTTGGCCCCGCTGGCCTAAAAGGACAAAAAGGAGAGAAAGGAGAGCCCGGACCACCAGGACCTGCAGGTGAAAAGGGCCCACCTGGGCCAACTGGGCCACCAGGAGAAAAAGGAGGGAAAGGTTCAAGAGGATCGCCTGGCTCCAAAGGTCAGAGAGGTTCTCCTGGCAAGACGGGTCTGCCTGGACCAAGCGGAGATCCAGGGCCACCAGGTCCACAAGGCAAAGATGGTCCACCTGGGCCACAAGGCCCACCAGGATTTCAAGGCTTGCAAGGAACTGTGGGAGAGCCAGGGGTACCAGGACCTCGAGGACTGCCTGGGCTGCCTGGAGTCCCTGGGCTGCCTGGTCCAAAGGGCCCACCTGGCCCACCAGGGCCGCCAGGTCCAGGGATGCCAATGGCACTACAAAGTGAGCCTACGCCAGAGCCTGAGGCTAATGGTAAGCTGTCAACACACCACATGCATCTTTTACTGAGATACAAATATATGTAGCGGAGGGTGCTCACCACTTAGTTACTGGTTCAAATAACCTCTGCTACCTTAGACTAAATCTCTGGGATTTATCACAAAGAGCCCCGGTAAGTGAAGCCATACCTGTTGGTCTTCCTTCTGATGACCTGAAACTGATTTAAGTTAATGTTTATGGCTAAAGAAAAGGCAGCAGTTATGAGGAATAAATAATCCCCTTGACCAAACAGTTTAGCCTTGATTTCACAGAGTCAGGATCCTAATAAGTAAATTCCCAAATTGTATGTAAGTACTTTAGGTGGCAGATGAGTATGGGATCCTCCACTTATTATTGGCCCTATTCAGAAAGTGACCACTGACCTGTTGAGTTATCAGTAACTGGCTTAACACAAAAAATTCACAACACAGGTTGTTCTCCTCATTGGAAGAACTATACAGAAAAGTGCTACTACTTTTCAATTGAAAGAGAAATTTTCGAAGAAGCAAAGTTATTCTGTGAAGAGAAGGCATCACGCTTGGTTATCATAAACAACAAAGAGGAGCAGGTAATTACCTTCTCTTTCTGTTTTTCAAGGAGAGAGTTTGAAGTTATTTAACATGTCGAAGCCACAAGGCAAGTGGGAAGCTGAGAGCATCGTGAATTCATATAGTGAAGTAGACACAGTGATTGACTCCAGTTAGCATTTTGTCCACCCTCTGCCTGCTCAGCAGCTTCTCCATGTGCAGAAGGGCAGTGTGAGCAGAGCTGGTGCTGACCCTGAAGGTGGTGGGCACAGAGCAGCCAGAAAGGCTGGCGAGAATTGTAGGAGTTTTGAACCTTTAAAGATGGAGTCCATTATGCCTTGAATATTATCCAAAATGTACTTTTTGCAGTGGTGAATATAATTTAATTTTAAATTATCTGATTTAATACATGCAGCCTAAGACTACTGTGCCCAAAAATATTTTTAATCGAACTATAAATCTAGCTATACTTTTACTACTGTTCAACATAATTATTTATTGGCTACATAGCAGTGGGGATGTCAAGATACAACTGCTTACTCTTTGGGGTTTTTTTCAGTTTGCATCTATAAGACGTTGGCCATGACTTTATGTCAACCTAATTTTCATGCCTAGCTCTCTACCTCACATGCAAACACTGCGATGTATTCTAGTGTGGGCAAGGGGTTGCAAGGCCAAGTCCTGAAACATATCTTCAGCTTAGAAAAATTTCTCTGGCCCTTCCTATTCTGATAACAAAGATGCTTATGAAACCAGAGTAGCTTATTGGCTCCAAAGACGCTTGTGTGTGTTTGTTATGGACTAAGATCTTTCTTTCACAGCAATGGATAAAAAGGCAGATTTTTGGGAAAGGCAGCTTCTGGATTGGACTAACGGATTCAGAGAAGGAAAATGAATGGAGATGGCTGGATGGATCCTTACCAGTTTACACGTATGTAAATAAAAAACAATGGTGTTTATTTTCTGTAGATGCTACCACTCTTGCTGACACTAAAAGCAGCATCTAGAAATTATCCGATGGATCCAGAGAGTTGTAGATGCCAGTGAAATAATTCGTTACTGAGGGTGCTGTTGAACGGGTTTTATCTCTCTCCCTTCTCCATGCACAAGGCTTTCTTCCCTTGCCAGGAAGAAAACTGAATGTTGAATGAAAGAATCACAGAGCTACATAGCACAGTGCTTCTTGCCAAAACATTTGCTCCTGACTTTTATTACAAAGTTGAGATGGAAAGCACAGACAGTTTTGCTGTCTTGGTTTGAATTTTCCTTATTTGCATTACAACTGGCTATAAATAGAGTGCTCGTTCCGATAAAAAATGGCCAGCCTTTAGATAAAGCCCAAATCCAAGTGGAAAGCATTAAACATAAGGAAAATGCATGAAATGAGGGTGTCTGAGCTTTGGCCAGCTGAGAACCGAATTGGCAGCTCTCCAGGAATCCTAGGGCTACACCTAATTTGTCCTAAATGGAACAGATTGCAACCACCCAAATTTTTAATACTGAGCAGTGGACTAAAGAGTTTATAGAGCTGAGCATGCTGTGCTCCAGAAAAACAGGCTACAGTCAGTCAGATGTTATGGAATGATTAGCTGTGATCTCATTGGTGTTCATTTTGATGAGAAACATGGAAAAAGTCAGATGTATTTCAAATGAGCCGTAATATTTTTCCCTTTTTCTCCTGCCCCATTTTCATCTTTCTTTATGGCAGCACTGTGACCGATTCCCACTTCAGCCACTGCTTTGAATAGGTTTCCTCTACACCGTGGTTTTAGGTGCCCTGTCATAACCTCAGAGCTGTCAGTTACTGATTTTCAAAGTATTTCATTACTTCTGGAAGGCTGTATCTCCTCCCAGGTGCCTGGTCAGACGCTCTGTGTCAGGCAGGCGTGTTTTTTAGCTGAGCATGGACCGTATCAGCCAGCAATCACAAGCTCCCTTCAACAAACTGTTTCTTCAGGAAAATGGAGCTTTTAAGTCCCAAGGTTGGAAGGATTTCTCACTTGTTAAACAAAAACAGGATGAGGAAACACTTGCTGCAAGCTTTTTACATGCTGCGTTAAGTTTCACCATCAAAGCTAACGATCTCAAAAGATACGTGTATATATACTTTGTACATTCCTTCTAAGTCCAAAAAATCACTTCCCATCCAAATATGGGTCCATAAAAGAGGTAAATCTTTGCCATGCCTCCCGAGAGGCCCACCCTCACCGAGAGGTGCAGTCCTCTTTGGGCGCCTTTGCAGAGAGCGACGGCAGGGTGCTGCCAGCCTGGGTAGCAGTCATGAGCCTGCCGGCTCTTCTCAGTCCCATCTGCTGGCAGGAACGCAGCGCGCAGGCTTGCAGCAATGCACACGGAGCATGGAGCACTCCCGCTGTATGTGCCTGTACATTCAGAAACTAAAATAAAGTTCATCGGTCTAATTTTAGGTCTCTGAGTTTTGGCAGCCCGAGGCCGAATAGATTCTCTTCTCTGTTAATACATCTGTTTTCCATTTTCAGCAAGAGTCATGTATTGTTTGTTTCAACGTGTATTTCCCGTTCAGAACAGATCTCATGATGTTTTTGTTAATTTCTGCGGTGAAAAACTGTCATGTGTGTTGCGTTGTGCAATCATATCTCTTGTTTTTTGGTGGAAAGAAACTGGAAAACCGGGCAACCTGATAACTGGAGCCACGGGCACGGGCCAGGAGAAGATTGCGCTGGGTTAATCTATGCTGGGCTCTGGAATGACTTCTACTGTGAAGATGTTAACAATTTCATTTGTGAAAAAGACATGGACAAAGGTAAGCAAGGCAGTTGGTTTGATTATTTCACCCTACCCCTAGCAGGCCAAATTCAAGTAAATTTTCCACAGCTAGAGGGGAGAAGATCTAGGCATAAGGCTAGATGCTATCGCAGTGCTTTGTTGAGGAAGAGGGGGAATCACACTTGGAGCACTTCTACTCAGATCCAGCCCAACGTGGGCTTTTCTAATGCTCTGCACGATGCAGATGCTGGATTTATTGCAATAAATCTTGTGCCCTCGTGCTCTTTCACCACAAGAAAAGAGTAGCCTTCAAGCTGGTTGTAGGCATAGCATGCTCTGCATCTTGACCATCTCCTGTAGACTTCTGACGCGCCTAAAATTTCAAACATGATTTGGCACGTGTGCTCCAGACCCTGGCCACACTGGAAGCTGTTTTTATAGGCTCAATGGCCATGCAGGGGGGAAAGCTGGCCATAGGATGGCTTAGGGACCAGCCTTTGAAAACCAAAAGGACTCTGTTTTGAGAGTTTATGCAACAGGAGGCACTTGGTGACTGCGAAGGAGGTCTTAAAATTCCCACTGCTGCCAGGAGATGTCCTATAGGGCTGAGAGACTGGGTCTACAGGCCATAAGCACCTCATCTGTTGCAGCTGGAGTGAAGGACGCATAAACTGCCAGTGTGGCCAAGCAGTCACCCAAGTGATTGCCATGGGACATCTCTTTCTGGTTATACAAGCATTTCTGCAATGGCAGAGGACAGGTTGTTCACGTGGCTGCTCAGAGTGCAGCCCCAGCATCACAGAGCTAGGTGATAGGTATGTTCATGACGGGGCTCTGCCCAGAACGTTATCTACTCCATACAACCTGTTTAAGCATTGCTTTGCCAAGGGTGCCTGGCTGCTCTAGTTGCAAACACGTATGCTGAATTTCAGTCACGGCAGCTGGAAATGTCAGCTAGAGCCAAAATTACATCCCATCCCCCAAAAATGCCCCCCTAAAACAAACCAAAACAAAGTGCTGAATAAGCTTCGTGTGTGTATAACTCTGGGTGTCCAGAGTGAAGGACTGTGTGTAAGTAACCATGTAATTTGCCCTTGTTTTCCTACATACATTTGTTATTTTAGGAAAACTTCATGGTTTACAAACATTTATGTTCCACGACTTACAGGATCTGAATATGAGTTCACATAAATTTTTAACATACCTTGATCTCTGTAAGTTTTCTTTTTGAAAATGCATTTAATCTTCGCAGGCTTTTTACATTATTTATTTTCTCTTTTTTTCTTTTTTCTGTCATACTGTAGGGCAAATACTTGGAGTGTAATAGGCTGTGACTTTACAGATACCTACATATTATGGAAATTTACTTAAAGAAGAAGAAAATCCTGGGAGGGAGCAACATTGCCTACCAAAACCGAAAAAAAAAAACAAAAGCAAGCACTGAAAACTGGTTTAAATGCATAAAGGAATTCAGCGGCAACTCTTCTCCAGCATCCTGCAATTATTCGAGGCCTTTCAACCCACAGCATCAGGAAATACCACTGGACTAATTCTGTTATAGATTTTCTTCCCAACCGGTAACGACATACATAAGCAACTTGTGTCTTCTGAGAAAAGACATTCTGTCAATCTGAGTAAGACTGTTGGTCACTCATATAGAAAAACATATAAAGCAACTGTGTAAACAGTATGTTTCATTTGCTAAAATCCCAAATGTAGGAAAATTATACAGATACACGAATATATAGATTTTATATAAATATATATATATAGTCCAACTCTTATCAATAATATGGAATATACTTTTAAGAGCTTTTAAAACTTTGTATTTTTGTACAAAATATTTGCTTTTTACAATTGTTCTCTTTTTTACTGACTTTTTTTACAAATATAGTGCACAGGGGCCAAAGAAAACAATAAAGGTACTAATAATTCATTAAGGTTTGCTGTCAGGCCTAGCTCAGCTATAGAGAAATATTTTTCCAGTTAGAAATATTTGTACTTTCCCAGATGATTTGTTCTGGTTAAATTACTTTTAAAGCAGATTTTAGATAGTGTTTTCCTTATTATATGCAGTCTAGTCTGTGTGTGTAACAATTAAGTTGACTAAGGACTAGATACTCATTATAGCTCTGATCACAGCCAGTGTTCCATCAGGGTACCATGCAAAGACTGTGTTAATAAAAGCTTTTCCTTCCTGCCTGCCTGCCTGCCTTTTCTGCCTGCCTACCTTCCTTCTTTCCTGCCTGCCTGCCATCCCGCCTTCCCGCCTTCCTTCTACTCATGAGAAAATGCCACAGAATTAAACCTCCGAGTTTTTAGAATGATTTTGAAATGTTTTCATTCCTCCTCCCTTCTCGTGAGGAATTCTACCCCAGTAGGTGCTACCCACATTGCAAGTCAAGCCCAGATGAAGGATTCTATGAAAACAGAAACAAAGGAGCTGCACACACTGAAATATGTTTCTTTTTAAGACAGATTTCAAAATTTGGTAAGAAAAACATGCCATACTCAGAAGAGTCTAAACAACTTGCACTTCTCCATAATAAATCGATCTCTCTGTTTTCTTGGACCAGTACTTCTCTCCCAAACAAACTAGGAAATAAAATATCCTGCAAAACAGAAAGCAGTGTGGCTAATGACATGATATCATCACCCAGCCAGTTTCCTCCACGGTCCCATGAGCCGTTGTCTAGGCAGCAGTGCTGCTTATCAGGAATTAAAAAAATTAGCAACGGGTTAAAGTTCATTAGCAGAAACCCTGGTTTCAGTTCCCGGTTTTTATACTCTTTGCACGGCCACACGCTGTACCACGAAGGAAGTTGTTTTGGCTTCTTGGGAAGGAGAGTTGTTTTTCCGTTGCCTCCTGACCTGCCATTTACCTTGGCTGAATGCAGATAAGTTTGCTGAAATACTCCAGCTCTGTTGGAAAGAGACAGGATTTTGTACTTCAGATTTTCAAATATTGCTCCTAAGACCAACCAATTAAAGCCTGCTGCTTTCCTACATCCCACATTCACTCCAGTGTTCGCTCGGGGGGGGACGGCTTTTTAATTTTAACTATAATTTGCTTAAAGAAAATACATGAAACGTTACACTTGGGAATCTGTCCTGTGGTACGTATTAGATATGAGACAGGCACAACATGAAAATTGCATATGTTTAGTTAAACGTGAAGGTCTGTGTTTTACAGCTGCAGAAACCATGTGTCGCCATCTTGGAGGCAGAGCTTTTCTCCAGACATTTTGGATTTCCTGAGACTTTTCTTTTGGCCTTTTGATCAGGTTTTGAATACAACATGATTCTGCCATACACCCTGTCATGCTGTACCTGTGAGTTGCGTGTAGATAGACACTGTAGTGTTTACATAGATATTTACACAGTGTCTGTGGAGATAATGTTAAACTGCTATTTTTGGATAACAAGGTACAAAACTACTACTTTGCACGCCCAGGGAGCCTCTCAAACCCTGGTGAGTGGAGCTTTGCGGAGCCATACTGAGTTAGAAGCGCTGCTGCCTCTCTTCTGAATGTCGGCTTATTTAGGTAAAATAAGCCCATTCTGAGCATCTCCCACTATAAATTACATTCTTCCTGCTTTTTACTGATGTGATATACTGCTGTCCACAAAAGAAGTTAATGAGAAGCCTCTGTATCAGCCCCAGCTGTACTGTTTCCTCGCCCTGCTCTCATCCTTCTCTTCCTTCAGCAATAGACTGATGGTACATATCGAGATGAGAGGATCCAAGAGTCGCCCAGTGTCCTCCGCTCCCTCTAAAGAGGTTTTCTGCGCAGTGGTGATCAACAGCTCTAGCTGCACTTACGCCTGCCTAAGATTACAGAAGTGGCTGTTTATCAGCGATAGCCGCTTAGCTCGTTGAAAACTAGCACAGCAGCTATGCTAAACTACGGGCAGTTGGGTGGCCTTAGCGTGGAAATAACCATTGAACTAGGGCAGTTTAAGGATGCAACATGTTTATGAATTACTCATTTCAAAGTGAATTTCACTGCTGGGTTGTAATTATCTGTAATAATGCTCTAATTATCCACCTTTAACTGAGAAACGAAACGTGCCTGGGCTCAAGCTCTCCGTTCACACGTTTGAAGCAAAGAGTGTAGCTGTTAGGCAAGACTGGCTGGGGAGGGATGCTGCAGTTGCATGCCTGGTGTGTTCAGCCACCCTTAAAATCTGGCCTGAGCAGCCAGGCGGGCTGAGACAGACTGTCCTTCTGACCCAGTATTCCTGCAGGAGGGAAACGGAGGTGTCAAATGGCAAGAAAGATTGAAATCACTGGGAGGATCAAGAGAGTGTTAAGACAGCTCAGGAACCCGTCACAGAAAGGAGAGATTGGCAGGGATGCAAGCAGGACACCAGAAAGGGCCAAGAATTGTCATGAAAGTCAGAGCTGCCACACAGGGTCTGGAAAACATCCCCATTAAATCTGCTTTCTGTGTGGTTTGAGCGATAACGCAGGTTGTATGGAAAGTTTCAAGTGATAGGAAATTATTTGGTCCCAGCTCGAGTTTTTGGCTTTCCTTCTTATGCAAAAATACTGTAACTTGGTATACTGAGTATACATTTCCATGGTCCTTTTTCTTGTTTTACATCAAACTCAATGCAAGTTCATATACCCTGGCAAGCACTGGGACTGTTGCAGGAAGGGGAGAGGAAGGCAGAGATGGTGCAAAGTCATTGTGATTTACATCCAGCACTGGATTTCTTAATGTCATTCCTGACTTCTTTCATTAATTTATTTGGAAACACCTTCAGCTGATTAGAGCATATAAATCTCAAACTCTTATCCCCTTTGGTGTCTATAATACCTGCAAATGTTCCAATAAAGGAAGCACTAAGCAGAGACATGGAAGTGAATGTTGTTTACTCTGTGTGTGCTTGTGTAACCAAGAGAGGTGTGGAGATCAGAGAGATGTGGAGCCAGAAGCATTTGTAGGTATTAAAAATCAAACTGATTAAAATTATTTTCATTAAAGCCTTTCTTCTCACTTACACCGTCCTAGTTCTAAGCATGACTGTGGCTGGTTTATCCCTTAATTGTGGTTTTAGTGTATTGTTCTTGCAGCACCTGGGTGGTAGAAACTTGGTTTTAAAGGTCTGAGCTGAACAAGACCTTTAAGAAGGTCTTAAGAAGCAAGAATTCCCTCTTGCTGTTCACTGTCCTAGCAGAAGCACACAAATCACCTCAGGTGGGCCCCCAAGTGAAGGACGTCTTGAGTAGAGCAGGATCATCCCTAGATTAGCCATTATTGTGTCTAGCTTAAATCAGCTGTTCATAATGGCTAATCTGATCTTGCTGTTTCTCTCTCTCAGATGGCTGACCTCCTCTTTTAATTTTCTGTTCCTGGCAAGTAGCTCCTCTGTTTTTAGCAAGTAGCAGGAACTGGTCTCTGATCACTGGCAAGGCGAGGAGCTGGTCGGAGGGTGGCCGCTGGCTGTCGGAGGAAACTGCTCCGCAGTGAGTAGGGGAAAGGCAGCCGAGTTGACTCGTGTAAGAAAACAAAAGCACTTTTTCCCAGTGCAGCTTCCTTGGTTAAAAGCACAGCAGCTCACGCAGATGTAGCATCCAAAGAGAACAAAATGTCTCCAGCCCCAGCCTCTGAACTCACTTTGCTTTTTTCCCTATCACTTCTGTGGGTGTCTGTACACCCTGGAGATGTCTGCTCCTCCATGAACGCCCAGCTGCCCCTGGAGCAGGCTCTGCAGGCGTCGGGGCTTGCACTGGTGAGGGACGGGCAGCGGGACAGCCACCCATCCCTGGCACTCTTCCCCGCTGGGACGCCCCACTCTTCCCAGGGTCCTGGCAGGAGCAGGAGGAGGAGGCTGCTGTAGGGCTCCCGGTGCTTACCCACGCTCACTCAGCAGTAGTTTGGGTATCTATAGATGGGAAAGCACAGTGCCTTATGGACAAAACCCTCGTTCCCCAGAAACCAGGCCTGCCTAAAACCAGAGCCTATTTGTTCATTCACCATCTCCACCTCTCTTTTTCCATGCTGTTTAGTGAAAAAAAAAGAAAAAAAAAAAAAAACTTGGCTAAAAAAATTTTTGAAAGTTCTCATGTGTTTTCTTTCTTTGGGTGGAATACGTTTGTTTTTTCTTTCCATCTGGCTCAGAGATGAAAAAAACATTCTTTGATTTCTTTTTCAAAATAAACTCAGTGTAATGTTCCAAAATTTGTGTAGAGATTTTTTTTTTTTTAATACCAGAACAATAAAAGCAAATCACTGGGCAAATAATGCTCTTTTTAGAGGTCTTGCATGCCATGAGGATTTTCTTACCCAAAGGGCTTCCCAGAGGCATGTAAGTATTGCCAGCCCCATTTTGTGACTGGAGGAAAAAGAAGATTTTCAAGAATATGGTTCATTTTAATGTCTCAATTTTGGGGATTTTGTTTTTGTATGTTGGGGAGGTGATTTGTAGAGGTGTTTTTTTCCAATGAAATCTTGGCATAGAGCAAGTTAGTTTTCATACACCTCAGTGAAGGGAGTGGACTTTTCAACGCTAAATTAAACAGAATGGTGTCTCTCCCACATCACCATGCATATGGGAGGTGGCCATTTCTGCTGCTGTTTTCAGAGCAGAGCTCAGTGTGATGACAGCAGAGCAACATCAGCCCAGTAGACAGCGATGTCTTCTGTGGGTAAGAGTGAACAAGTGACACTAAATTACCAAGAGGTAATTGATTGGGGGAAGAAGGTTAAAGGACTGCTGAGACTAGTGACTCCTCAGCAGCCCAACTTCAATAAATCTTCTGAAAAACATAGCAAGTTCTGCTTTAAAAATAATTAGGGGTTTCTTTGCCCCTTTAACCATTTTGGCTGCTCTTCAAAAACTTTATTAGGAACCTTCTTTTAATAACCAGCATGAATGCAATTATGTCCAGATTAGACACATTTGTTCTCATTCCAGTGCCATCCTTAAGCTTAAATAGCATCTCTCCTGGGACCGTCAAGCAATTGTAGTGGTCAGCGTGGAGCCATTCATCTTGAGACGCAGTAAGGGATGGTTGGGAACAAACACATCCGTCTGACCAACCGGGGAGCCCTGACGACAGAGCCTGGCTCTGGCCCCACAAGGGATCATCTGAGGACACGCTGGGCTTCTCGCTGAATGGTGGAAGTTTCCATGCTCTTTTCTCGTTAGTACTGCTAGAGGACAGGGAGCAACAAAATGGGTATAGAGGATGGTTTCCTGCTGAATTAGACTACGTTACAAGTGTTTGGCTTTTTATAAGGTAGTGCCACATTTTATAAGGCATTTGAAAAATTAGTCTGTAGGTCTGAGCTGAAGCATGCTTATTCTAGTTTTACACCAGAGCAGAACCTAAGTGCAGGTCAGACTTAGGCCCTTGATCTTCAAGAGATTAAAATCTCCAATTCAGAGATTAGCATGTGACTTCTACTCTTTCTGATCTATCTGTCCTGCCAAGGCACAAATCCGCAGCTCAGGCATCGGTGCGGTTCCAGGCTCTGAGAATTGCTTCCAAACTCCCCGCATTCGTAGTCGTGCTCCTGCCAGCCTTGCCAGAGGTCCTGCTGGTGGAAGCTGCAAGGCTGAAATGTGACTTTGGAAGAAGTTTCTTCGGGAATCCCTCTCATTCAGAAGTCTGGGCATATTGCAAAGATGACATTTCCTTAATTCCAGCTCTATTACCCACACTCATATAAAACAGATGATGAATTATTTTTCTGAATGGTAACAATGTATTTTTGTCCACTTTTTTTTAATGTCAAAATAAAAGCCTGGAGGTGGAAAGCAGACAAAATATCCCTTGGCATTGCAGTATCCCACTGTAGCAGGCAAATAATGTTCCTGGATTAATGCCTGTGAGAACAGCATGAACTGCTATTTGAACAGCAGACAGCTTAGTGCTATCTGCTTGTGGAAGCAAACTAAACTGCAGGTACAGCTTTATCACTGGTCCATCTTCTGATGGACAGGAGCAACCCCACATGCCTGCAGCGTTTCAAAGAAACTGTGGGAGGTAAGAGAGAAAAAAGGTAAAGAGAGAAGAGCTGAGGACAGAAAGGTGCCCTGGTTTCGGCTGGGATAGAGTTAATTTTCTTCCTAGTAGCTGGTATAGTGCTGTGTTTTGGATTTAGCAGGAGAATGATGTGATAACACACTCATGTTTTAGTTGTTGCTAAGCAGTGTTTATACTAAGTCAAGCTTCCCATACTCTGCCAGCAAGGAGGTGCACAAGAAGCTGGGAGGGGGCACAGGCAGGACAGCTGACCCCAACTGGCCACAGGGCTGTTCCATTCCGTATGACGTCATGCTCAGTATATAAACTGGGGGAGTTGGCCGGGGGGCAGCGATTGCTGCTCGGGGACTGGCTGGGCATCGTTTGGCAGGTGGTGAGCGGTTGCATCACTTGTTTTTCCTGGGTTTTGGTCCTCTCTCTCTTTTTTGTTGTTTTTCTTTTCGTTACATTTTTTAAAATTATTATTTTATTTTGTTGTATTTGAATTATTAAACTGTTCTTATCTCAACCCACGCGTTTTCTTACTTTTGCCCATCTGATTCTCTCCCTCATCCCACTGGGAGCGGCTCTGTGGTGCTTGCTTGCCGACTGGGGTTAAACCACGACAAAAGGGAAGAGAGAAAAAGAGAAAGAGAAAGGGACAGATAGGGAGAAGAAAAACAGATGGAGAATGATTCAGGAGGAAAATGAACTCTGATGTTCTCATCGTGATTTCTAGTAAGATCAACCACAGAGGAGCCCTCTTCTCAGAAACAATGTAACAGGGCACTGTCGTGGTTCTCGTAATTCCCATTCTGGGTTGTGAAAAGAATACATCCTTGCCTTGCGAGAGAAGCATGTCATTCAGTTGGTGCCTGAAGTCATGTACTACTTTCCCAGCACAAACAAAAATTCCTGGTGGCTCCGGGTCTCTAGGGAGCTGGTCTGGGGCTTTTGTTTGGGTGGTTGGTTGTTTTTTCCTACACGTCTTTTTCCCCCTACACAAGTTTTGAAACACAGAATATTTTCTGGTTTTCCAGCTGTACTAGAAGTACAGAGCTCGACTGTGGAAGAAATTAAAGCAAGAACATACAGCAGGTCTCCAAGCAACAAAACAATGTGTGCAGTGGGAAAGAGGTCCACAACGGTATTTGGACTCGTAACTCCTATTTCCGTACTAAACTCTCATTGGTATCTGCATTTGAACAGGTGCACTTTATGAACAGTCAAACATGCCTCTTTAACAATCGTAATAAACAGCAGCAGCAATGTACAGATGTTGAAAAGGAGGAATTATTGAAACAAAAAGGAGGTAGCTTGGTTTTAAAAACAGATAGACAATTGTTGAATTTGAACGGGGAGAGTTCAACTTCAAATACCCAAGTGCTCTTCTTGGGTAGGGATTTTAAAGGCGGCATTTTTAAACCAGCCTTCCCCCATTTTTGACTTTAAGGGGCAAAACCTGGAACCTCCAGGGGACTCTCAACAGTCACCAGCTAGTGATTTCAAGCAAAAAGCTGATTTCAAAGTCAGATCAGACCTCTGCATCCTGTTTTATCCAGATTAGCCATGTTAGGAGTAAGAAGGTGGTCAAACGTCTGGGTCAGGGCTCTTCACTAGCTGAAATCAGCTCTCTCCTTCTGCGTGTTTTGCAATGTTAGATAAGGAAGAAAACATTTTAAACCTAAGTTTCACTCAAGTATCACTGGGAGCACTTTATTTATTTAGCAGACACCACCACGAGGTCTCCCAGTCTGCGTCCATCTCCTGGCATTTTACATATGAGAAAAGTCTAAAAATAAAATAAACCAAGAAAAAACACAGGCAGAACAGCTGTTGTTCTAGCCAGACAAAGCTCTGAATGAAAGCCATTATGATGGCGCAGACTCTGCAATTGAAAATCCATTTACATTTTCAAGTCTGATTCCAACTGTAAATCTTAGGTTATATATATGACAGATTAAAAGACTCTGGCCCCACTACACTTCTCCCTGGCAAGAGAAAAACCATCTGCACAGCATCACTCGTGATTGCTTCAACTCTGTAGGTACACATTTTTAAATGACACGGTGGTATATTTTTTCATTTCCCTTCCCTTCCCTTCATTTTCACATGCAGCAAAATCACGTGCACGGCATTTTCCCCAACTCTGTGGTAGCTGGCACTCTGGCTAAGGAGACTGATGTGTGTTTTGATTTGCTCTTTTCCCTCAATTTGAGGGGCTACTGCACTATTTCCTTTGTAATCACACTAGCCAGGGTAAAAACCCTGTATGAATATATGTCTGTGAAACCAGGCAAAAAAGCCAGGAATACCGCTCTCTTTCCAAGCACAGAGAGAGAGTGAAAAAGAGCGTACACCATGTAACAGGCTGCACAAATCCATCCGGAGCTGACTCCCACAGCACTCTGGCCACACTCAGGGTCCCGTGCTCCTCACGCCATGGGTAAGGGATGAGGGATGACAGTCCTTCCACATGGAGAGCCAAGAACAAGCTTCCCAGAGCCCAAGCAAGCCTTGTTTTGACAGTTTAACCACCGGCTGAGAAGTGCATGGCTCTTGCACCACAGCTGTTGGGGGGGAGCTCCCCCACCACAGCTGACGCTGCAGCGAGCAGTGTTTCCATGCCCAGAGACCCCAGAGAGTGCTGGGTCAGCTATGTCCCAATGCACGTGCAGCAGCTTGCAAGGTTCAGCCCTAATTTTTGAACATATTAAAAGGAAGATGAAGAAACCAGGTGAAGGATCTAAAGTTCTGCTGAAAAAAAAAAAAAAAACCAAACAACCTAGAACAGGTTAATTCTTTGATCATTAGCCAAAATATGTGACAAGTCAAACTTAAGGAAAATATATTATTTGTTGTTATTTATTGTCGGCATGATCAGGGCTGTACAAGCAGTGGAAAGGAGCACACACTACGCGCTTCTCCTCCACTTGAGACGACGCATCCGAGGGGTCACAAAGTGTAATATCAGTGGGAGGGCAGAATCAGACCCATTGCTTCTGTTCAAAAGAGATCGCTGCCTGAGAAAACAAACCCAGAGAGCAAGAGATTTATTCAGGCACTTATTCATAGGTGCTGAGCGCTGAGGGCCATCTTCTCCCACTGCCAAGGATATGGTCTCAGGCTGTGTCATATACGCCACCCTTGTGTGAACATCTCAGCTACCCCACAGCATCCAGTACCTGTGGTTAGGTGACATCAGAGAGTGCTCGGCAAACACACCACTAACGCCATGCAGCACCACAGACAACCTTGGCCAGGTTTACTTTGGTTCATATAATAATAAGAGTGTAACGGCATAAATATATTAAATTCTAGAGCATGAAGAGTGTGCACTTGAAAAAAAATATTAATTAAAACATCAGCTAAAGGATTTTCAACTTGGCTTCTAATCCTGCAATTAACATAGCAGGCCAAATTATGTCATTTACATGCCAACCAGAGAGGGAAGAGAAAAACTTAAATAGAGAAGAGCACTGCGTTGATTGTAACACTTAACTTCAGCTCTTGAATTTAATGGAGAAGCAGTTGTTTTAGTAGTGCTCATACTGTGGTTGCGAGTGACTCTGAGTGTCACCATGCAGTGGTACAGGAAAAATGACAGCACTAAAATGTGCTCCAGACTCCTAAAAGGTGCTACGGGGTGAGCAGGGAAAGGCCCTTTCTTCCTTTGGGGAAGAAGAAAAAAGGGGGGATTTAGAATTATATTAATTTCACTAGCAAATTGAGAGATCTGGGTACCCTTGTGACTAGAGGGATGTACGTGGAAGGAAAGGCACCCAGACTTACACCCAATAGACCGACTCCTAGGCCATCGTTTCTTGATGAACCAACCTAACAGCGAGGACCGGGCTTCCTGAACAGGCAAGAGTCATATTCAAAGAGCTAAAGGCACTGTGGTATTTAAGGGCATCATTAGGGCTAATTCAGATTGAGCTAGCTGAAGGCAGTATGGCCACTCCGAGGTTTGCTTTGCACTTTGTAGGGCAGACAGCCCTGGCTGCCACTCGAAACAAAACTTGCCAAGAATATTGGCTTCTTTTGTCCTGCTCATTGACATTTACCTTTTACTTTCTCCCAAACTAGTGTAGAACAACCCTGAATTAAAAGATATGCTTTAATGAAACAAAGTCTTGATTTTAAAATAGACTGTACCATGACTAATAGGGAATTACTGAATGCCATTGCAGTTTAGGCAACAGAAGCTAGAGATTTCTTAATGTTTTTCACCTTTCAGGAAATCAGGCGAAATTTGCCTCTTATTTTAAGAACTCTACAGCCTGACAACAGCGGATTTGCCCAGAAGATGTCCATCCCTCTACTTCACAGATTCTCTGCAAGCACACTCAGTCTCTTGGGTCCTTTCTCCAGGGGAGTCAACCAGATTGAGTCCCATCTTGTCCCGCTGTCACACAAGATTTCCACATGCAGCAGTCTATCACAAAACCAGTTCATTTTTCTTCCCAGCTTATCAGATTTTTTTTACTAAATTAAACAGTAGTTTACTATAATAATTAAAGCCTGAGCCTGGCAGAGCTGTAGGAGATACAGGTACTACCATCAATTTTCTGGATGACATTTGGCAAAGATTTGAAGGCCTGGTGTGGTAAATCACTTAAATTTGTGCTTGGCTTTAAACACATCACTGATCCCATTGATCAATGACTCTTCACCCCAGTTTCTCTCACTATTCACTACAGATGCTGATGAAATTTGCCAAGCAAAGAAAGGTTTTGTGAGTATTCCCGCAGGAACACCTGCAAAATACTTTGAGCAAGTTGGCTGGAAGATGGACTAGAAATATAAACACCCAGAAAATTCCACTAGTTCACCAGGTATTTGTAATCAACTAACTCAAACTACCTTTTGCCTCGTTTACCAAAGAGACAGCAGCTGACCAAACCAATTACAGCTTCTCCTTAGATGAGGCAATGAATGAAGAGCCTATCCTGAGTGGGCAGACAGAAGTTATGGGGCTGGATTTAGGAGAAGGACTCTTTGAGATTCACCCTACCCCTCCTTTTGCAAAAGCAGCAAAACCATTATGCTATCTATAGAGAAAACGATGAACTTCCATTATTGCCGTGTACACTGTAGAACTAAGGCAGGGTCTACCAGCTTCTACCTGTGAAAAGAGGGGCAGAGGAGTAGTGAGATATGGCAACATTGACGAGCTGTAAACAGCATCACCGCTACTCCAGGAAGGACGATCTCCTCACCAGCACCTCTTGAGATCCCCTGGGCCAAATGCTGCCTGCTCAAAAAGCTGCGATAAGATTTGTGTATACTGTTTGCTCCGCTTCAGATGGCCTTTCTTGCAACGCCTCTCTCCCTGATTTACACTTTTCTCATGTGAAGGAGACACAGAGGTTTTAAAACATTTTTAGATCCAGAGCTGCAGCAAGAGGGTGGCCCCGCTGGCTGCTGCCAAAACAGAAATTACTCTTCCAGCACTGAATTTTAATGAAAGGCCCCCTGCAGCTATATTTAGTCTATCCAGAGCCTAACAGATAGCTGAATAATCTTAGGAGCCTTCAGGTGAACACTTTGATAAGTTATTACTGTTCCCTTGGGTACCCCAGAGAAGGAATTTGCATGTGAAATTTAAGTAGGTAAGTTATATATAACAAGAAAAGGTGTGATTGATAGAAAGCTGTAGTCAGATTTTATTTTTTGTCATTGGATATTTTATCTTCAGGTTAGAAACCACACTATTATCTGAGCATCCCTGCTGCTGTGAAGCACAGGGGCACCTCAGATTACTAATCCTACTTTAAAGAAATTAGGGGGAAACATATTTTTCACTTTTTTTCAGTGGACTGACTTTGTGTGTTTGGCAGCTCTTTGCGTGTATTTCTCCATGTAACAAGTTCCCCATTGTCTTCTTCTACCTGCTCTGACGTGAGAGAAAAACAACTTGAAAACAAGGAGAAAATGTGCCACAAAGTCATTTCAATTGGCAGTTAGAGTCAAGGGCAAGTAAAGAGAGTGAAACTATTTCCAGTCCCCCCCAAACTTGTTCTTCCCCCAGGAGCCAAGGGAACTCTTTCATGTCCTAGCAAATGCTCTCCTTCGGCTGCTTACCCAGCTGCCAGGTCCAGCAAAGCACAGGAACTTGTCTAGGAATTTTTCTCTGGAGCTACCTGCACGCTTCAGATGGTACTTAAATGTTTGCTGGTTTGCTTCAGACTCTTAGTTGCATGTTTTAGCTTTTCAGCTTTCTCAGCCTATTTCTGAGCAAAGCAAAAACCTTAGCGGACTTTGTATTATTAACAGCGACCTAGCGAAACCTTGTTCCTGAATTGCTTTTAGGAATCTGTTGCTATCACAGCCCTGAGCACAAGCTCAACCGACTCGTTTAAAATCCACAACCATAGCTCAGCGGCTCGGAGTTTATTATGCTGCTATGCAAACACTCTCATTTTAATTATACGGTTGTGAAATTCCTCAACAATAAAAAATCCAGTGGTCAGTAACTATGCCGAAATATTAGAATAGTTAGAGAATTTAAGTCTCATTACGAAGAAAAATATGAAGCCAATACCAGATGTTGTGAGGGAACTGAAATTGTGAATAATACGATCATGAATACAGAAAGAATCCAGACTTGTGAGAGAGCCTGGGGAGCCACCAAACCAAGGAGAGGAATCACAGTGACACTCCAGGTACTACAGTGCTAGATACATTTCTCGATACATGCAGTTTGCTATCAGTTTTCGTGAGAAATTCTCTGTCTCAAGACCATGACCAAGTCCCAGAAAAAGGGAGTAGGCTGATCAGATTTTTCTTTCGTTTTGTAAGAAGCATCTAAAGCAAGCAGCCATCTGGAAAAGCAGCAGATCTGAGACAATCTTGAGTAAGTCAATTTAGCCGTTATTGCTAGGCTGCAGCCTGAAGGAAGGGTGGGTGTGCGCAGTGAATGAAAATCGTCCTGCCGGTAGGCTGGTCTGCTCCACTTGCCAGTTAGGAACACGGCACAAGAGAAATAGGGGAGATCATTAACTTATTTCTGTCATTCAGATCCATCCCACCTGATTTATGGTACTTAACTGTGTGCCTAAGAGAGAAGCCTACCTGCCGTGGGCTCTCTGTAAGGACAACACACCACCACAGCGTCACTCATGCCCCCTAAAACCTGAATCACCCTTGGTTTTATCAGAAGAGGTGCTCACAAAGGCTGTGCTCCCAGCCTAGGCTCCACAGACGACTGGGATCTGGGCCTGACTGAAGGAAGGGAGCTAGCTGTGAGATATACAAGTGAATACAGATTAGTGGGTCTTTTACCCCTCACCTTCTCTCCTCTCAACGTGTCTGAGCCTGCCATTCCCACATCTTTGGTAGGAGTGATGCTCAAGAGCCTAGCTTCGAGGCTTTTCATTTAGGAGGGACCCCAGCGGAAAACAGCCTGTTTGCCACTCTCCTCAGTGACGACCAGGGAGATCTTTCGAGCAGTCCCGGAGCCAGAGAGAGCTCTGCCATCAACCAAAGCCATTTTGCCATTGTGGGTATTAGCATTCTCTTTGGTCCTTTGCTGTCACTTAGCCAGATTCACCTGCTGGGAGACTGGGGAAGACTTTCCGTAACGGAGTCCCAGCAACCTGTTCGCCACATGTCATGGTCACACGGAGTATGAGGAGCCCTTGGAAAGGAGTTGGGCTGCATCACCATAGTGGGTTGCACCATGACAGTAACACTGGCTCTTCTGGGAGTGTACTGTCTTCTTACACCTAGAGAAAGAGCTCACCTTGGCGAAGCTAAGAAAACAGTCTGTGGATGCATGTGCATGTGACAGTGAGAGTAAACAGCTACTACTTGCAGTGTTAAAGGACAGTGGGTCTCTTCACGAGCTTTTTCCAGTACTGTGTGACGTGTGAGGCTGCCTGGAAAAAAGACGACTTCTACTAGCAGCAAGCACTTGGAGATAACTGACAAAAATGTAAACGCTGTGCTGATTCTAAGTCTGTTCAGACATTTTGATTGAACAGGCTATACTTCCAGATGCTTTTCCATACTTCAGTAGGTGAACTGTGCTTTAGTAGTTAGACAGAGAGTTGCATTAAGACGATGTTCAAAACAAGAAATCCTCTGGGGCATTTATTTCATGGGGAAGCATATTGATGTTGCAGGGATTTTAAAGTGATTAGATTCTCTAAAGCAATAAGTGACTAATTTCCCTTTCAATGAATCCACATATGCTCAGCTTTCATGTTTTGAACGGCAGCCAAAGCGACATTCTTTCAGGCTTTAAGTTGATATAAATAAAGTATAACAGAGAGCCCTGATAGCAAAGTTTATCAATGACACATGCCTTAGCTAGAATGTACACATGGACACAGCTGGATTTTCCACTTTGTCTTCAGCTGGCTCTTAAAGAATGTCATCAGTTGCCGTAAGCTGGCAGTTTCCAGCCACAATCCGTCTGAGAGGGTGACACAAGACCCCCAGGCACAGACGATCTAGAATGACATTTGGAGAGCAGCAGGCTGAGGTGAAACACAGGTCCACGAAGTGCAAGGTACTTTACAAACCTCCATCTGGGCATGGAGACATTACGGTTTTTACAATACAAAGAACAAGATAAAGTAGAAAGGGACATACTAGCGAAGTGAACCAGGAGATGTGACACACACAGTTTGCCAATGCCCCTTCTGGCCCTCCCCATGGGGCTTTTTTTGTGTATCTTAATAAAATTGTTAGCTGTAGACCTTACCTATTTTAACATATTTAACTGATTTCCACTACAGTTTTTAAAATCATGGTTTTCCATTCTTTCTTTTCTTCATTCTTTGCTGGGGAAAAACAACACATGAGCGCGGCATATAGTGATGATGCAACACCTAAGCTAGAGGATGCCCTCTCCTAAATTCTGTCCTGTGCTGAAGCACGGGAGAGAAGCAGCAGCTGACAGGGCAACAACTTCTGATCTAAAGATTTTGCCCAGATAGTTTTCCTTGGTTTGGGGAGATTTTTGGATGAATTCCTGCTACACAGCATCATCAGGGCTTTTCCAGACTGTATTTCTGTAGCTTGAACTACAAGAGTTGATTCCTTCTTTCCCTCTTGCCTATGCGTGTGACAGCAAGAGGTTATTTGGACTGGACTAAACACTGGTTAAGGATCATTTCTTCATTAACCAAGCCCCCCCACACAGAGCCAAAGGATAAACATTTGCAGCATGGTGGATTTCTTCCATTTTAGGGCAAAGCAGGCTCAGTGTTTGAGCTAAGATGCGCTCCCCCTGCCTTTAGCTTCTCTTTTATTCCTCCAAGGGTTCCTTCTCTCCATTGAGGCCAGCCTCATCCTCCAGGTCTTCATGGCTCTGACTCTGCCTCCGTCTTACATCTTACTAACTCCCACTCTCTTTGCCAGTGTCTTTCTGGGATTCTCATTTTCCTGCCTTCTTCCATCCCACCCCGAGCCTGGACTCCTGAGCGGCTTTGTTCTCTCACTTCAAATTCATCATCAAAGAAAAGCTCATTTGCAAAAGCTTACGATCTGCATTAGTTGCCTACCTCTGCCACTGGCTTTTGTTTTTTTTTCATGTGTATGTTTGAACTAGACTTCAAGTTCTTTGGGGCAGAGCTGTATTTTACCTGAATATTGACAAGAAAGGTCAAAAAGAGGATGACAAGGAGGAAGGAATGAGCTTCAGCAGTGCAATCTACAGGAACCAGACCTGCAAAACTGGTATCATTTTTCAGCAGCATGATCACAAAACAACAGCATGCTTCAGAATTCATACCAGTGGCAGATGTAAAAGTAAAGAAGTAACCCCAGGCACTTGTGGTATAGAAACATAGGTATGTGGTCCAGAAAATGCCTTCCTGCATTCTTTAATAACTAAGCCTGACATTATAAAGCACTCATGAATAAAATTAAAGGGGTTCCATATTAGAGTATGCTCAAAATGAGAGGTATGTTGCAAGGAAATTCTAGCTAAAAAATGTCCAACTAATCCAACTTCTCTGCTGAACTCACAGTAGTGTTATTAGGTTATAATCCAAAAAATATTACTGACTGAGGGAAGGAGCTGTTGATAGCATGGTTATTGCGAATAGTAGCCAGATGTGTGACACCTTGCTTTTGAAAAAAGCCAGATTTCTGTAGTATTAGTGGCACAGAGATATGAATTTTAGCAAATTCTTTTGGCAACAAAAATGACACATTCCCTGCATTGGGATAAAACAAACCATATATATGGTAACCACTTTCACAAACTGATACTCAGGACACCCAGATCTTGATGATAAATTAGCCAAATACAAAAGAGACATTTAAAGGTAGCAAATAATACTATTCGAAAACATTTCATGGACTTTTATTTCTGTGGAATATTAATATTTGCGTACAAAAATCGTGCATGTTGATAATTATGACAACAACAATAAAACATCTAGAAATAGTGCAAAGTTTAGACACAGGCCAAAAAAATAGTGTCCTTTTTCCTAGCTCATCACATAGAATCAATGATGAAAAAGAGAGTCACTCAGGTCCTGGGTTTTGGGCCATTGCAGGTATCTAGCTGCTGTACGTTGTCTGATCATCATCTCTTGTCAGAATAGTACAGTTTGGCTCAATGTAGATGAAGACAATGGATTCTCATTTGGGCAGAATCAGCCCCTAAGTGTCTTTAGCATGCTGCAAGAGCATGCTCCAAGCTCTCAGCTTCCACTTCCCATTTTTATTCTACTCTAAGGTCAAAACCTTGGTCTTGATCATGAAAGTCTTTAGTGAGCGAGACCCATTGCCATTTGTGACCGTATTTCCGTCTATATCCAGAGTGGCAGTATTCTAGGATAGCTGTGCTAGTAAGTCCCACGTCCCAGATGAAAGATGAGGAGTAGAAAGACCAATCATTCTCAGATACACATTTGAAACAGTCTTCTAGGTGAACCCAGGTAAATGAACCCTTTCTAGGTACCCTTACCAAGTTATTCGAAAAATGCCACCAAAATATATTGGTGAAACATTTCTGGTGTAACTGGCATGACAGAATGGGATCATACGGTGTATATTCCCCAGTTAATTTATTCAGGAAATCGAGAAGAAACCCAGAAAGTATTAAATGCAGCAGAACATCATCATGAGATTTAACAAACATAAAAGTTACATGTATGCTCTGGTGAAAAGTGTAATATACTAATAAAAGGTAGAAAGATTCTCTGTTATACACTTTTTTTAAATGTAATTTAAATTTTCCTGAGGGGCTAGTTTTTGTCTTAATCTAGTTTCTCCTTCTTCAGTCCACACATTATTAATTGTATCTCACAGTCAGTATCAAACTAAAGTGGCTGGCAGGATGCCACCCAAAAATTAAGTACCAAAGGTAGTACAGCTTGTTTTCGTAATTGTTTAAAAGATGAAAGTATCTTGTGCAACTTCCCATGACTGGTTTGGAAATAATGGGTAAGCTACTTAAACTAGGCTAATAAGGAAATTTATCCACCTTTCATGCCAGTCCTTCTACACTAAATGTTGTGCAACCTTGTCCAGGGAGGAAGAGGGTTGAAAAGAAGACCTCTTGAGCACAAGGGAGGTCAACGAAGGAGGGAGAACGAAGCACCAAGCACTAGTGCCATCAGAGATGGGAGGCTTCGGAGGCTCCAGGTATACCCTTCTGTAGGAATGACAGCAGAAGTTAAAATGGAAACTCAATCTGGTCTTGGAAAAGGACTTTTTTTGGAAAGATAGCATCTGATTTAGGTGAAGTTTTTTGTCATTCAAACTACACAACCTATTGACATAAGGTAATAGGATCTCTGTTCTATTAACTGCCCTCTGAGCACAGAGATGTTCTTAGACACTGTTTTTGTTAATTGCTTTGATCAATCTGGGCTTTCAGCTGGTGACAGCATTTAAATCTGGGCTGGAAACTGATTTTGCTTACAATAGTTTTAAAGAAAGTAATATTAACTTGTTTGTTCCCCCCTTAGCTTCCCACCTAGCACATACTAGAAGACATAACCTAATTGATGCTGTACTTTTCTAACATATTGCTAGATAATTTAGGACACTGACTCCTCTTCACATCGAGAACAGCTGTGTCATTTTCATTTATTACTGCCTTACAGTTACGCAGCACTACTCTGACTGAGTTTCTGATCCCCAAAACAGAGAGCAATTTTTGCCTGCCAGTCCAGTGCATAGTTTGGCATCTCTGCTTAAATAGTTGGTGAAGATGGCTTTAAGCGACGTTGTCAGATTTTGCACGGTGGCAACACCAAGTGGCAAGCAGAAGCGACATGCTGTTGACATTGCTGTGGCAGTAGTAATCTCTGCCAGGGGTGTGCAGCAACTGTTGGGGTGCTAACACCTTCAGTCACTGCAGCCAGCTTGCTAGACTCATTTGTTGACATCCCAACACGAGCACTAACAGCTCAGCGTTGATCCCCCCTCTGCATGAGATCTATGGGAAAGTAAGACTGCTCTACAGAGAGGAAAAATTCAGTATCGAACAAGAAGTGGCTATAAAATGCTATTAAATCACAGTGGCAAGATTGTTCTTCCTCTTTATCTGTTCCTACCCCAGGAAAAAAATGTCTGAATATGCTGTTCTCACTAACAATTATATTGTACCGCTTTTCAGCATGCTGGCAGTCCTACTCTGTTCACGTACAACATCAGTCTTGGCTTAAGGAATATTTGCATTCTAAAAAAGACTCCATTTACTTTGGCAGTATCTCCTTAGGACACTTGTAATTGGCTTTCTACTATCTTTGTAAAAGTTCAAAAGCTTTTTTTTTACCCTATTCAGAGAGCTCTTCTCTTTTTCTTTCATACAGTGAGAGGTGGGGGCTAGAATAATCTCAAATGATTTATTTAGAATGATTTATTCAGCTGATAATATGGTTTAATTTAGCAAAATAAGAGATGAGAAATGGTGAAAAAGCCTTGTAAAAAAACAAGCAAACTTTCTTCCAAGCCTGAATGTCTAATATTCATCATGTCTCATAGTACATGCAGGTGACTCATTCAAAATGATAAATCATGTGGAGCCTATTTTCAATGTTACGAAGCCCCTTTCCCCATGATTTGAAATCAGTCTCTGACATATCCCACATTTTTTAGGCAGTGTCAAACAATGGTTTAATTTAAAGATGAAGTGACAGACTCTGGGCTGGCGGCGTGCTCCCGGCTCCCCATTAGCGGAGCAGCATCGGTGCCAGCCCCCCAAAGCACAGGCCAAGCTGTTGCTCACTCTGTGCCTTCCTTTTCTGGGCAAACACTTCCCTCTCCTGGTAACTCCCACACCACACAGAAAAACGCTCCCATCTATCCTTTCATATGTTATTTTAAATATTTGCTTTGAATAATAACAATAAATTTAATTTTAATATTATTTGCCTCTTCCAATAAGCACGGGATATTGGATGTTTGAACTTTTTCCCACCTAAGCAACAGGAGTTGGGCAATACCTGAGCTTTTCAGCCAGACACCAAATAGCGTGCTTAGGAGACCTGGGAAACCATGTTGGGGCTTGGCTTTCTCTCAGAATTAAAACACAGGCTGAAGCCATGGCAGTCCTTCACCTTACACAAACAAATAAAAAAAGGAAAACTTAGCAATGGTGGACATTTTCTAATGCTCCCAATAATTCTGGTCAGACCCCCCCCTTGCAAGCAACTTTGCTGACTGAACAGTTTTCCACTGCTTCCTACACCTACCCTCCAAAATGCACATTTAACCCCACACTGCCTCGGCCCAGGCTGCTCTGCCGCTGGAAAGGATCCAGGGAGCAATGCAGACATGCTGAGCTTGCACAGACCCTGGGCAGGCGTGGGTGAGCTAATCCGCTGACCCAGCCAGCTCAACTCAAAGCACATGTGCGATCCCCTCTGCCAGCAAGGTGGTAAGGGCTCGCTCCAGCCTGCTGGTGAACGGTGGAGAAAAGCCAGAGCCTCCAGCCCACAAAGCTGGATGCAGGAAAGGACTTCTGCTCTTAGCCTGTTAATAGAAATCAAAGCATATACTGGGCTATGGCATGCCATAACTCGGGGACACCCCAGCTGAGCATGTTCCCTTCAGGGATTCAGAGACAACAGCAGAAGACAACTGCTGAAACACTCATGTGAAGAGCTGGAGACAGGCAGGAGGGCTGCCTGCACATGTCATGCTTCAGACGGCAAAACTGACCAAAGCCTGAGGTTACGGTACTGGAGAAGAGCAAGATCCATGATACGGAGGGCCTCCGTGTTCATAGGAGTCATCTCCAGTGGAACAGGACCTAAGTGCACTTCTCCCTTTGGTGGTAAGAAACCAGTGGTTGAGCTGCTTGGGGAACCACAACCCAAAGCGACTAGAAATGGACCGTCAAAGGGTGCTGAGAAAGAATACTGCATGTGTTGAGAGATCTTCCCCTCGCAGAGCTCCCAGGGTTTCTGGCAGACCAGTGCTCCCCGCCCAGTGGATTGGGATCTGCAGGTCTCTACATACAGGGGGAGAAAGCCTAACTTCATCCAAGAACATAGCTTTGTCTTTCGGGGGCCAAATAAATCCATTTGATGTTGCAATACAGATTTGCTGTGTTGAGGAATTTAGATTTAAGGGCAGCCACACACCCAGGAACGCGGTGGCAGTCTAGACGGACATAGACCGGTTTGTTTAGTGCTAGTCACACATCTTGAGAGCCATTTATCACCAGGATGGGCTGGCAGGCTCAGCCAGGTAGCTGGGTTTTTAATGACAGTGATTGCTTAAAGAATTTCAGCACTGGTAAGATAAAAGGTGGGGTGGTGTTTTTTTGTTTGGTTTTGGGTGGTTTTTTTTTCCAGGAGGAAGGCAAGTCACATGCTTCTGCTTTGACAGCAAAAAGGAAGGCAGGATTGAGAGGCGGTGGGAGAAAACAGTATCTCCAGTCAGTTTTGAGGTGCCCTTGAGAGCCCCAGGAGGCGGCTGACGAGGAATATATTTGGGAGGGTTTTATGGCTGGACACAACACAGCAAGGGTTCCCAACTCATAGCTGCAGGCTTGGACACGGGGATGGAAGATGAGGCATCCCAAGCCTGGAAGTAGGCTGTCAACAGCGCAGTCTGGGAACCGCCATTATTTAGGCTAGCTAGAAAACGTGGTCTTTAAAGGAGCTGAGCCACACAGAAAGATAAATTTGACAATGAACATTTATTCATTTCTGCAGGGCTATTTCACACATTTACCAGCGAAGCCATGATTAAACTCCCATTAAAAGTGACTCGGAAGGAGGTATCCATAGGATATTGCTCGACCTGTGAATTGTTAGCACCGAGGTGATTTTACCTATGATACAAAAATTCCTAACTATTCTTCCTTCAGTGATGCCGTGAAGATGGCGGCAGACTGCGGCTCTGAGGTGGCTGTCACAAGAAACAACCACCGCATCTGTCACCCCCACACACGTTAACCTTTTAAAGCCATTTTCCCTCCGGCAACAGCCCGCCCACCGACGCCAGGGGCGGCCGCCTCCCGCCCCGCCCCCGCCTCCACCACAGCGCCCCAACCGCCGCCCCACGCGCGCCTGCGCCCGGCGCAATGGGGGCGTCTCCAGGATGTACGCAGCGCCCTTCGGGGGAGTATGGCGTCATCGGCGCGCGCCGCGGAGCGCCGTTCCGTCGGAGCGATGTCGCCGCCGCTCTTCAGCCTGCCCGAGGCGCGGCACCGCTTCACGGTGAGCCCGGCCGGGCCCGCAGCCTCGCCGCCGCTCGGAGGGGGACGGGGCGGGCGGGAGGCTGCGTCTGCGCGCCGCTGTAGGGCTCTGCCCGCCCGCGCCGCCCGCCCCTCTCCCCTTCCGCCTGGGCGGCCGGGCCGGGCCGCGCCGCCGCTGCCCCCGGCCGCGGCTGCGGCTCTCCTTTAACGGGCCTTCAGCGCAGCTGCGATAAAGGGGTATAAGTGTGGGGACAGGGCTTCGTACTGGCTCAGCCTAGCCCGCCAAGGTCTGTCTAGTTAACTGAAATTAATGTAAAATAAAATGAAATTAAATTCTGGCGTCACCCCCGCAGCAGCGCGTCCGTAGCTTATTGCGCTTCTGTCGTGTGCGCCTCTGCTGAACGATGCTTCTCCCTTGGCAGAGCAGGTGGGGCTGGCTGCGCGCCCAGGCCTCGGGGTCTCGCCGTGTGCGGCCCGGTTTGTGAGACAAGGGGATGGGGTTTGCACAGAAGCGGTCGAGGCACACGCTTGCCTCATTAGATTGATTTCGTTATAGTGATGTAGTGATTTTTAGACCATCTAATTTTTATACCGTCATGTCCCAAGCCACCATAACCTGCCTGTGAGGCAGGTGAAGTTGTGTGCGTGGGACTTCACGCTGCTGTAGGTGCAGCGTTGGTCACAACAGTGTATTCCTCTGTGTTTCACTTAGACCTACTATTTTTACCACACTGTTAGCCCAGGTTTGAGGTGTGATGCTCTGCTAGCTCACATGCCTAATTTGCTAGGCATTTGTTATTTGCCCTACTAGTTACAAAGTTCTCTTTGTAAACTGGCACGTGGTGTGTAGCAAATAGATTCCTTAGTATTTCTGTCCGCTGTCAAGTAGAGGAAAGAGGAGATCTGTCTGGTTTTGGACTGGTTTTGTAACTTTTCTTTCTTTACATTTTGTTAGACGTCTGCCAGAGATGCTCTGATTAACAAAAGTATCAAGCCATTGTTGAATGCATTTAACCAGATTCCTGGGAGGTAAGTAAATGCCGCGCAATTTTAAAAGGTGCCTATTCAGATAATTTTTAGTAATCTTATCCCTAATAGTTGTTACTAAACTGATGTGGAATGTTTGCATTTGCAGTGAAAATGAAAAGAAGTGTACCTTGGATCAAGCTTTTAGAGTTATTGTAGAAGAAGAAATAGTAAGTACTTTAAACTGCTACAGCTTGTCTCTTGATAAAGCTCAAATTTCTCTTTGCAAGTTAATGTATTAATTTAACGGCAATTTAGTGTAAGGAAATACCATTTATTAAAAACGTGAATTATGTAAAAGTTATCTAATTAAGATTGAATATAAATGATTAAAGGAGATTGGTAGGTAGGACAGAATGGCCGTATTTTACAGATACCATGCTATAGCAAGAGGTGTTGACTTAGCCTTTCCCAGCAGTTCTTTGTAATGCTTATGAAAGTCTGCTCTGTCTTAAAATTCTAGTTCATAAATATGCATTATTCTACCATGATACTTTTAAGAGTGGGGGGGAGTAGGTTATCAGTTACTAGCATGTAACAAAGCTGCCTGTCAGCTGAATAGAATGATGAAAAGAATCAAAGAATGATTTTGTTGGTATCACTTGAATGAAGTCTGAATGTGGGATATTAATTTTCAGAGGTAAATGACTCTCTACACAGTAGGTATTGTAGGGTCTTTAATGGCTGCAAGCGGTCAAGAAACGTTGCTCACTTAATAAAAACTTCATATAGTTAACTGACAGGTCTGATTTTGTTTGAAGTTTTGGGAAGTTGAATGTCAATATTTGTTTTAAATATGCCTACTTGGAAAGAAGAATTTTAGTTTTGTTAAGTATATTTAGGTCTGATTAGAGAAGTTTAACACTGTTCTGTTTGTTTAGATAAATAAAGCTCCATGTGAAAATCTCCTGGCAATTATTTCTCTTGCTATTAATGGAGTCACAGAAGGTGAGCATCTTTCTCTCCAATTTGTTGGCTGCTTTAGGGACCATTTAGGGGAATTTTAAAGTCTTGATTTTTTTTTTTTTTTAAAGTAATCTACAGCAGTTAGCATTGATAATATGTGGTCCTTACACACTACTGGTTATTAAGTCTGTTTCACAAGAGGAGTGAAGTATAATATAATTAAATTCAGTTATGTGTGACATTTGTGTTGGAATCTTCTTTTTTTTTTTTTTTTTCAATAGAGGAAACCGCATGATTTTGGTTGCAATGTAATTAGCATTTTCTATCTTTATCCAGCACTGTAAAATGCTTAGAAGTCACCCGTCATAATTTCAGAGATGAGACCACTGAGGCAGAGAGGTTAAATGACTTGTAGATTTCTCTGTCAGTCACTGGCAGAGCCAGAAATAACTTCTCCTGAGTATCTGTGCTCGTCTCCCAGTACTGACCTGTCAGTACATGGCTGTTTTTTAGATACTTGAATCTGTTTCTATAACTGTCTTTTGTGTCAGAAATCATTGCGCTGCGCTCTTCCCTTTTTTTGTTCACGTTACACATTAAATACTTGTTTGTTTTAGTAAGTATAGCTCAACAATGTGTTTTATGAACTGTAGAATAACAAGACCTGTGATTATGAGGAATGCAGACACAACCAAACTATGGAGTGTGGGTAGACAGAATTGGAGCACTCCTTTAGTGGTGCTTTGCTTGAGGAAAAACTCAGGCTTCATGGGTATGTGTAGTGTAACTAACTGTGGGTTTAGAAGTCTGAAAGAGTTCACTTGCAGTCTGCAGAGAGATGCAACGTTGTTTCAGACTTTGAGGTTTTTAGAACAGTTATTCTTCACTATTTGTTTTATGTTAGTGCAAAGCTCTTGTAAAGCTCATCTGCATATGTGTACATACAGAAATAGCTTTAATGGAAGTTCACGCTTTAGCCCAAGCTTTTCATCAGTATTTGTAGAAACCCAGGAGAACTTTTTTTCTTCTTTTTTAACATAATGTCCCTCAACTGCCATGCATCTTTATGCATTGCAGTTGACATTTGCTGAATAAAATATTCCCTGTCCCTTACAGGTATCTGCACTGCATCAACCCCTTTTGTGCTTCTGGGGGATGTTCTGGATTGCCTGCCTTTGGATCAGTGTGACAAAATTTTCACTTTTGTGGAGAAAAATGTTGCTACATGGAAATCGGTAGGTATTTTTCCAAAATGTGATATAGTTGTGCCAAAGCTTCTGTCTACCTGAACCATTTTTACAAACAGATTTTTAAATGTCTTTGTATCTGTTTGTGTTAAAATAGTAGTAGCATTGAGCACATTCTGGTTTGAGGCTTTGTCGTGGTTTAACCCCAGCCAGCAACTAAGCACCACGCAGCCGCTCGCTCACTCCCCCCCAGTGGGATGGGGGAGAGAATCAGAAGGGTAAAAGGGAGAAAACTCGTGGGCTGAGATAAGAACAGTTTAATAATTGAAGTAAAATAAATTAGAACAGTTAAACAGGCAAAGCAAAAACCGTGCACGCAAACAAAACAAAACAAGGGATTCATTCACTACTTCCCATCGGCAGGCAGGTGTTCAGCCATCCCCAGGAAAGCAGGGCTCCATCACGCGTAATGGTTACTTGGGAGGACAAACACCATCATACCCAATGTCCCCCTTTCCTTCTTCTTCCCCCAGCTTATATACTGAGCATGACGTCATATGGTATGGAATAGCCCCTTGGCCAGTCTGGGTCACCTGTCCTGGCTGTGCCGCCCCCCCCAGCTTCTTGTGTACCCGGCAGAGCATGGGCAGTTGAAAAGTCCTTTACCACTGTGAGCGCCACTTAGCAACTACTTAGCAAGAACAAAACGTCAGTGTATCCTCGACATTGTTCTCATCCTAAACCCAAAACACAGCCCCATACCAGCTACCAAGAAGAAAATTAACTTTATCCCAGCTGAAACCAGGACAGGCTTAAAAATGTTTGGGCAGCAAAGGTCAGAAAATTAATAATAAAAGAAATCCTAATTTTGATTCTATTTCTAACTCCTTTCTTTACAGTATACAGTGTTTGTCACATTTGGAAATGGAAAGTTTAACTTCTGATGGACAATTTGTATGAGTAGCTTCTCTCTTGACTTATTATTCAGCTTCTTACTCAGAGCTGCAGGAGATTCCTTGATCTCCAATTTGCAGCAAAAGAAGTCGTCTTGGTCACTTCCTTAATGAGCTTTCCATTACAGGACTACAGCAATGGTGAATATAGTGGCCTAAAATGTTTCTGCTCTTGAGGAACAATTGGTGTTTTGAGGCCTGTGGGAGGGTTTTACGCTCTTGCTGTGCCATGGTGCTGTAGCAGAAGAAGAGCTGCTGCGACAGGCTGCTGAGCTTCTTGTGCTGCAGCTGCTGTTAATTAAAGAGGGAATTCAGTGTCTCGGTCAGAATTCTTAAGCTGCCTGCATTTTATTCCAAGATCATAAGAAATCTTGGATCTCGGTATGCTTGGTTTGCTCTTTGGCAGTACTGCTGGGACCACAAGTGTCAGCAGCTCTGTAGGTAGCACCTGAAAAGCATTCCAGTTTCTCTGTTTTCCTAACCTGGTTTTCCTAACTGGGACTACCTCCTATAGGCCTTCATTCAAGCTGTTCTGTTTCAGATAACATTGTCCCCACCAGTATATTCACAAACTGGTCTTTATCATTAATTCAAGTACCTATCAATTTCTTTCTCCTGCTCTCAAATGACTAGTACTGTGAATGCTCTAAATCTTTTCTGTATTGCTCTTTGTGTTTGTGTATAAATAATGCATGGAATGATAAAGGCAATGCGTGTGAAAATTAGTGTGTTCCAGGAAAAAAACATGGATGCTGCTCTTACAGTTCATTGTCACATGCTGTTTTTCTGTATGGAGGCTGGATTTAAATGTTATGTTTTATGCTTTCTTGGAATTCGTGGGACTGCTGTTTTATGTTGCTTTTTGGTGAGACCTGCCTCTTATTTAAGGGAACACTCAAATTTAGAGTTAATAGTAGGAATGACTCATACTTACTCATGGCTTGTGATTGATTTAAATTCTGCTCATGAAGGTTTTGTGTTCTCCTAATGATCTAAATATCTTTACTCCATTTCAGAATACATTTTACTCTGCAGGGAAAAATTACTTGCTACGAATGTGCAATGGTGAGTTGTAGTTTTTCAGGGGGGTGGTGGGGAATTAAAGAACTCCCTATATCAGCACATGAAAGTGAGTTTAATAATTTGATTTACATTCAGATGTGTTCAATAAGTAATAAAGTTAAAAGGCAGATCACTCATCTCAGCAGATATTCATGAGTCTTGCTGATTAATGTAAAAGTCATTCTGACCTTAGGGAAATCTTTTCATCAGTGAGGTCGTTACAGCAGAACATCTGAGAAATAGTTATCCCTCAGCAATGGCAAGGCCCATATCAGAGGCTGTATTTGAGAAGGATTCATTTGAACTTATTTTTTATTGCTGTTGAAGGTGTTAGGAGAATTGGTAAAATGCATTTGGAAAAAATACGGCTGATCTGAGGAAGTTGCTGGCATTTAAATTTACAAATCTTAGCTTGCTTTCATTAGCTATATAGGTCATGTAATTAGCCAGTCTTAAATTCTAGTGCATGAGAAATTGAAAGACTAACATTCTTTACTTTTTACAATATTTAGACCTCCTAAGAAGATTATCTAAGTCACAAAACACAGTCTTCTGTGGAAGAATTCAGCTGTTCTTGGCTAGGTTATTTCCGCTTTCAGAAAAGTCAGGTGAGATTTTTTGCGTTTCATCCCACTTAACATCTAACAAAGACTAAATATGCTGAATCTTTTATGATGGTTGCAGACCAAATTCAGTTGGAGAAAATTACTTTGCACTTGTATCTTACTTCTTGTCCCTACCCTTGATATTGTAAGTGACTTTCATTTGTTGTGATTTCAAACACAAGTTTTGAATGCTGTTTCTGAGAATTTAATATCAGCATCTCAAACAACTGAATGAACAGACTTAGGAACTTCACAGCTTCTAACACCGACCCTTTGTTTTTCACAGGACTTAACTTGCAGAGCCAGTTTAACCTGGAAAATGTCACTGTTTTCAATACCAACGAACATGAGAGCACTCTAGGACAGAAGGTGAAAATTCCTTTGTCGTTTTTCACTCATTCCGCAGGAAGCGTGTAAGACTGTTTGCGCAGCAATGCACTGCTGTGCATAATGTTCAGAACTGTATGTTCATAATTTGGTTGTCCCTTTTCCACATCAAGCTGCTGATTCTGGAAATAGGCATGTTACCTGGTACATTAAACTGTGCAGACTTCGAGGGGGGGGAAAAATCGACTTGATTGTGAGCGATGAGCTCTGTCACTTAACTGTACCAAGTTGTCCCCACAGTGTATGGAGGATAGTGCTGTCCCATCAGCTTTTTTTCAGGAGAAGTCAGGCCACCATTGCAAAGTGTAGTAAGGTGTTAAAACAGGAATTTGTTGCACATTTTACTGGAATAATACTTTAGAGATCTTTTGAACTACCAGCTTAAGCTTTCTGATCTAAAGTGTAATAGAATGTTTAAAATAAAGAACACCATTAAAACTGTATGTAAACTATGGTGGTATTTGTATTTAGCACACGGAGGAGAGAGAAGAAGGAATGGATGTAGAAGAAGGTGAAATGGGAGATGATGAAGCACCAACAAGTTGGTGAGCTTGTAGCAATTCTAAAAGTTGAAACAAAATTTTATAAAGTGAAAGTAAAGTGCTGTTTGGGAAAGTAAAGGCCTGTTTGGAAAGTTGTACTCAGAATTCTATTTACCTCCTGTCCTGTCAAGATTAGATACAAGCTAGCTGTGTCTTAATGTGTTTAAGTGGAGATGCCCGGAAGAGGAAAGAAATCTACAGATTATTTGGGAAAGTTGCATACCCTGGCTGAGAACCACTGTTGTTCTCTCTTTTTTACAATTCTCCCAATTATCTTGACAAAACTTGTTTTGGCAAGATGTATTCAGTGATTCTGAGTACATGCTTTATATCCTTTTAGGAGCTGTGTTCCTCCTCATTCCCCAGATAGTAAGAAAAAGGGATCTTAAGACTTTTACACTATTTTTGCTTTTATGGTGAGAAAGTAACAGTAGGCTGGATGGAAAACTCTGAGGGACAAATTCTGAATTACAGATTTCTCTGTAAGGGCTCACTATTGGCTTATTATTTCACTTACAAAATTAATTTCTGGGATTGCACATTCCTGAGTGGACTTGAATTTAGTGTATCGCTTTCAATATGGATTTTCATAACCATTTGAATATTTTTTTTTTCCCCCAGTTCCATTCCAATAGATTATAACCTGTATAGAAAATTCTGGTCACTTCAAGATTATTTTAGAAATCCTGTGCAGTGCTATGAGAAGGTCTCATGGAAAACTTTTCTTAAGGTAATCTGAGTTCATGCTTTCAAGAATTCAGCCTAAGTAAAAATAACCATTTATACAAGTAGAAGAGTGACTGCATAAGCATAGAGGAGTTCAACCACTAATGCCATTGAAAAATAATCATGCATGAGGAAATGCATTTTGCTGTTTTCTCAAGTGAATAAACAGTATATTAAGATGTACAGTAAATCCCCTAATAAAACTTTCCTAAGTCACTAACAGAAAGACTTCATATGTTGAAACAAAGTCAGAAGTCCCTTTTTTGTGATTCATCAGCTGAAAAAAGCAGAACTTGTGGGTTTGTTTGTTTGTTTGTTTTTTTCCCCAAGAAAAAAAAATACTTCTACCTAGTCCTAGATCTTATTTTGAATACTCATATTGATCCCAGTGGGATCCTAAAGATGATAGGTTTCTATTGAAACAAATCTCTTTATAGAAGCAATGACTCGAACAGCCCCTTCAGCCAGCTGTTTCAATTTTGCTTAGTATGGATGTTGAGGATGATGTATTGCTGAGCTACCTGTTTCTTCACAATTTGCTAGTCACTGTTTATTTAATAGCAAGAAGACTGGGGTTTTTTTCTGTGTTTTCACACTTAATTGTCTGTGTTCTGGTAATAAGAGGTAACATCTGCTCAGACATTCTAATATATATCTAGTTAATGAGGTCTACATTCTCAAGTTTAAAAAAAAAAAAACAAAAAACAAAACAACAACAAAAAAAAACAAACAGCACTCCCCCCCTCCCCTCCCCGCACCGCCCCATATGGTTCAGAGAAACTGAACAAGGCCAGGATTAAGTCTTTCAGATTAAATTTTTGACTTTTTTGTCATTGCAGCTTTAAGGCCCTGAATTGATTTTTAAGAGCAGCACTGCAAATTTAACTCTCACTTATATACAAAGAAAGGTATCTATTCTGAACAACTTAAATTGAGTTTGAATATAGCACTATCATCATGTGGACCTTTTTTCTTCATAACTTCTAAACAACAAAGCAATTGTGCACTGTTCACAGCCTGTAACACTGTTTTTCTTAGCATATTTTAAATAATCCAAAGGATTAGATGTTCTGAAATGATAAATAATACTTTCACTGCCATTTGTGCTGTTCAGAGAAGCCCTGCATATCAATGGCAAATGGGTCTTGTTTCAACTGACTGATAGCAAGTTTACAAATGATTTTACTTGCTTGGCACTAAATCTAGTGTAGTTCTCTAACTACAAAGTTTTTGTATTTTTTTCATGTGGTAAATAACTCTGTTTTATAGTACTCAGAAGAAGTTCTGGCTGTTTTCAAAAGTTATAAATTGGATGACACTCAGGCTTCCCGAAAAAAGCTGGAAGAACTAAAAACAGGAGGAGAACACGTGTATTTTGCAAAGTTCCTAACTAGTGAAAAGGTATGTATGTGATTTCTTTTCTCAGAATCGCAAACTAGTTGAGGTTGGAAGGAACCTGTGTCTAGTTCAACCTCCTGCTCAAAGCTCTCGGCTAGAGCAGCTTGATCAGCACTATGTCCAGTTGGGTTTTGAACGTCTCCACAGATAGAGACTCCGCAGCTTCTCTGGGGATCCTGTCACAATGTGTGGATTCTCTCTGTTAGTTGATGATTCAGGGACGTTTATTTCTGGAATAAGGGTCTGCAGTAAATTTGTTGCGTTTGATGTGTATTGTTACCTTTAGAAAGGGAAGTTAAAAGAGAGTAAATATTTAAATATCTGTTGCTTTCTTATTGCCTTTAGAATTACATTTTCAAAACTTGGCTGGTGATGTTAACTATATTTTCTGTCTCATAATGGTCTTGTTTAAAATTGCTTCTAAAAAGATCTTGAGAGTTTTTAGTTCTGTTAATATTAATTCAAAAATCCAACATTCTATTGAATTTAATCATAAAATTGTTGTATTCATTTTGGAATAACATATAACTTCAACTTTTAAATGCATGCATTAGTAGATGACAGAAAGCAAGTCTCAATGCAACATGAGTTTTCTCTTTCTGAGGTAGAAGAGTAGGTAAATTCCTCTTAAGCCTTTGACCTGTGTATTGACAATTTTAAAATAACAGTATAGAAGGTATAGAACCAATTGTTTAGTGAACACCCAGTAGTCAAAGGTTTTTTCTTTAAAGAATCTTCAGGTGTTTCCTTTGTATGATCTATCATGCTGCAGCACAGAGGACAGAAACCAAGCAGTGTATCACTGTGCAAGTGTTGATGAGAGCGAACCCTTCTGTGGTAACCAAACCCTTATGTTAGAGCTAGTAGTTCATAGGAGAAAGGAGCCAGCTGTCCTTCAGTTACTGAGAAAGTTGAGTATTTGTTTTTTCCAAATTCCTGTTTGCTTCAAAGTGGATGATGTAAAATCTAGCAGTATAACACTAGTTAAACAAAAATCTAGGGATACACTCTTGACTTTTTACAAGCGGTTCCTCATGCTTTTAAAAAATGGATTTCATTAGAAATTTTGATAACTGTCTTTCCTAAATTGTGCTAGGTGACAATTTACCAATCTTCGTACCTTATGGAGAGCTGTCCTGATAGGTGATGCTGAATAGAGGTTCTGTAATGACTTACCATCATCTTGTTGTAAAAACAGTCCCCATCTAGTTCATCTGAAAACACTTGCTGGATTTTTTTCACTTACGCATGTTTAGTGTCTTTAAAATATATATGTAATTCTTCTTTTGTTTGTTTGTTTTTGTGTAGCTGATGGATTTACAGCTGAGTGACAGTAACTTTCGCCGTCACATCTTGTTGCAGTACCTAATACTATTTCAGTATCTAAAGGGACAGGTCAAATTTAAGAGGTAATGTGGAAATATGTTGTGTTTTGGGGATGGGGAGCTAAGAACTTGGAGATAAATCAAAATATTTTAACGTTTATGCCTGCTTCTGAGGTTTTTGTGAAACTTGCAGAGCTTTGGATTGGTAAATACAGGATGTGGCTGAAGTTATTTTACAGCAGGAAAGCGGAGGTCTCATTCTTGCCTTCCTCTGCTCCTCTTTGTGTGATCCTCTGCCATGAATCACGTGAACATGATTCTTCCGTTGCAGTGGCTCTAGTGTTCATTAGACTTACTCAAATTTCTGTAGTTTACTAAACCAGCAAAAACCCAATCTGCTCATCTTTGCAGAGTTAGTTTTCTCCAAATTGGTGAGTTGAGTGGTGTCTCAGAGACGCAGAGGCCACTAAAGCTTGCTTAAGGTGAGTGCCAGCCGTGAGAGGGAAGGAGTCCTTCCGTTTGGCATCAGCAAGTTGTTAGACCAATGCAAGCTACTTTTATGTGGTATCATTTTGAATCTATATTGACTCTGCGATGTCGCATTGGTTGCTGATTTGTTTTTTCTTGGTGCGCTACAGAATTCTGTCTAAAATAGCAAGAAATAACAATGATGATATTGCTTTTATAAATTGATGGGACAGAACAAAACCCTATCTTTTCCTGCTCTGTACTCTAAAGTTATGATGAAAAAAACGCTACCTCTCTGTTCATTTCTTGTGCGCTGGACCACATGTGCACATAATGACTAACATTCAAGGCAGCTGTCTTTCACCTGCAAAATACTGCTTTTTATAAACACATCTCAAAGAATGTTGCAAAGTAGATTAGGATCATTATCCTCATTCTATAGATTATCTTTTAGTATTATTTACCGAGGCAGGCTGGAGGCAGAGGAGGAATAGAATTCATGTCTCCTGAATTGCAGTTCAGTCCTGTAGAGGTGATAGTCATTTCAATGACAATTCATTAAACAGTTCATTAAAAGAATTAATGTTTTGAGATATACAAGATCTGTGTTCTGTATACAGCCAGTAGATTGTTTCTTTTACTATGGTTTGTCTACGGTAGTGCTTTAGCTGGTGTTAGGAGAGGGGGTTTTTTGAAGTAAGTCTCTCCGTTGTTCCCACTTGCTGTGCTTTGGGTCCAGCATCAAGGTGTGATCTTGAATCATGCAAATGGACTTCCTATTGGGTGAAGCTAAACCGGAAGGTATATTCCGCAAGCACATCTAATTAACTCCGCAGACTAATAAGTAGTCAGTCCGTGGGACCAGACCAGAGCACATTCAGACTACTTTCTTCAGATCCCCTCTAACACCCCTCAGAAAGTGTGTAGTGTAAATGATGTGTCCTCAGCGCTATTTTGATGTGTAGTAAACTCTTAAAATTGGGAGGGGGAAAAAAAAAAAGTGAGCTGATTTAATGACACTTTTGTTGTTTTTTTGTTGGTTTGTTTTGGTTTTTTCCCAGTTCAAACTATGTTCTAACAGATGAACAGTCTCTTTGGATTGAAGATACTACAAAAGCGGTTTACCAGGTTGGTACACTAGATACTTCTATAAAAATTACATGGAAAAGTATTTATCATGTAATATTGTATCAAAGACCTTTGAAGCAGTAACCACCATTTTCTTGGGTTTTTTTCTATGTATTCTGCTACAAATATAATGCAAAAAGTTAACTTTTTTTTCTCCCTCCCAATCATAGCTTCTTTCAGAAAATCCTCCAGATGGGGAAAGATTCTCGAAAATGGTAGAGGTAAGTACTTTGGTGCCTGTCTGAACAACTATAGAGTCTATACTAAAAGCAGTATCAGTTTAAACTAGGTTTTGCAACACAGATGTAATATCTGAGAGAACTTTTATCTCATCTCGGTAAAAAAGGTCTCATAACATCTTTTTATTTTGTAGTCATATTTTTCCCATGTTTTCATTAATGTGCTTTTCTTCCTTCTTCTGGGGAAAAATGGAAATGTGCATATATGTGCATGTGTATGTACAGGAGACATTGGTTACTGGAAAAAAAATTTTTAAAAAAGTCTCTGCAGAAAGGAGTGCTGTGCCCAAAGACATGGGAATAAGATGCAAGTGAAGTTAAAAAATTGTCATCTTGCTTTCCTTTTTTCCTTTACTTTGGCTGCATCTATTTTCTTGTTTAAAGAAGCAGAAATAAAGCCTTTCCCACAATTATTGAAGAGAGGAGATACACTTTTTTTTTTTTATATAAAGTAAACCAGCTGTCTAACATTACACTGACCTTCAAAATAGAGGCTGAAATAAACACAATATAACAAAGTTTTCCCCTTAATTTTAATAGCTTAATTAAAAACTTTGGGGTCAACTCCAAAGGTGATTATGACCCTAATAACGTGCAATATTATGTTTCTCCAGCATATATTAAATACTGAAGAAAACTGGAACTCATGGAAAAATGAGGGCTGCCCAAGCTTTGTGAAAGAAAGGTAACTCTATTATGAAGTAGAAGCTTGCTGCTGCTTGTTGGCGGTTCAGCTTCAGAATATGTACCCACGATGTATATGAACATTAATGATTCACATAACTTTGAGATTTGTATAGTCAAATGTCCCTTCTGTGTGTCCAGAAAGCTCCTAGATTTCTGCCAAAAGTCTTAAGGCTTTGTTACGTTAGTGAAGCGGTGGTTATGCGTGTGCGGGGTCTCAGGAGGGCATTCCTCACTGTCTCATGGCCATGTTTTGTTCTCTTAATACCAAGAATCCAGTGACTGAGGAGACTGAAGCATGTTGTCTCCCCTCCTGCCGTCAGCAGACCCTAGGTTGAAGAAATTAGTGCCTGACTTTTCCATATAGCGCTTTGGATTGCCTCCAATGAAGCCTTTGGCATTATGGCTTTGGCGGGGCAGCATACCTGGAGTTTTGTGTAACAGTTCTCCTCTTATGTACCTTATGAGGTTTGCCGCTTGGTGGTGATCGCTTACCTGAACGGAAATTACGATTAGGTGGCTTTCGCCATTGAAAGGTTCCCTGTGTTACCAGTTACTAACTAGTGGCAAAACGTGAACTTTGACTCCGTATGTCTACTTGACTGTCTTGAGGTGGTGACCAAACATTCCCCTTCCATCCTTGTTTATTCTACACATAGACTGTAGCCTTTTCATAGTAAGCAGCAGCTGGGTCATTATTTCTCTGCAGATTTCCTTTTATGGAGAGATCAGGTGGAGCCACCTCCTCATGACTTCATCTGCTTGCAAAAAAGGGAGGGGGGGCTGTGAGAAGAGAGACATTACTATTGCAGGGGGGTGGGGAGAGAAGTAAAATTATGAAATTTGACATTTATAAATGTTTTATCTCCTTCTTTAGATCTCAGCCAGAGTTTCAGCTTGGGTAGGTCTTATCCTAACCTCAGTGGTCTGGGATCTCCATTCTCTGATCCCATAAAATCAGGTGCACCTGGGAAAGAGAAATTGCAATCATAGAAGAGATGATCCCAGCAGCAGGATAGATCATACTTAGTATGTGCTGCTGGCATAAATGTGATTTGCTTCTTTTTCTAAATCAGGAGTCTGATAGACCTTTAAATTTGTGAGGGAACTAATTTTGGTGTCTGGCAAATCTTTTTCCTTATTCTTACTTTACCTTCTCTCTCTTCTTCCCCCCTCCCTCCTTCCACTCCTAGAATTCCAGTCCTTCTGAATACTTTCATTATGATTTAACTCGACACCAGCTGAAGTGAAATGGCTTAATTTTGTTCTCTAAATGTTACTGGTTTTATACTAAAGAGCGCTTTTTTTTTTTTTTTTTCTTTAGACCTCCTGATTCTAAGCCAATGAGGCCTGTGAGAAAGAGGCCAGCTCCAGAGGACTTCTTAGGAAAAGGACCAAACAAAAAAATCCTTATGGGGAAGTATGTTGGATTTTTTTTCATTGCAGGGTTTCTGGGTTTTTGTTGGTTTGTGGTTTTTTGTTGGGTTTTTTTGCTGCTGACTGTTTTTTCTAGTCAGTAATTTTCTAACTTCCTCACTTTGAAACTGCCAGGAAAGAACAGCTAAGGGATATGTCAGTTCTTTTAAAACTTGCAGTAGGCTTCCTTTACTTATAGTCATCTCTTGTAAGATCCCTTTTAAATAGTCTGTAAGTTACAGGCTGAAAATCACTCGTTTGTAGTCATTGGATCAGTTTTTATACTTTTGCCGTCTTTATGTTTTTGCTTAAAATGTATCTATGCCATGGGTTTTAAAATAACACCCGCTGGTATCTTATCCCTGGAGCAAAGAATTCTTCTTGATAGGTCCTCTCCAATAAAACTGCCATATTTTGCATGATACAAAGTGCTGCCTTTTTCCACTTCCTTCTTTAGGAGAAATGATAGTTTTCTTGTTGCAACAGTTCACCCAACCTAGATGTGGAAATTTTGACCTTGCCTTGAGCTTCAGGATCTTGTACTGAGCATTTAGTAAAACATGCCTTCTGAAAAAGAAAGTGATAAATTATTTATCAAAACAAAACAGCCTGACCTTAGCTAGTTTGGAAAGAGAGTTTGTTACTGTAGATCAGCAAGAGATTATAATAGGAATTTAATACATAATTTTCCTGATTTGCAACATCAGATAAGATTTCTGTCACTTCTTGTAATTCCTAGTGTGTATGTATGTATCACAAAGTTTGTATAGTATGCTTTATTATAAAGGCTCTGGAGTCAGAATTTCTGGAGCGTTGTTTCCTGTGTCTGTCTTTGGTGAATGACGGAGCATGGAATGATAGAATGATGAAAGTGGAATTTAATATGTGTTTATGCTTCTCTTTTCAGTGAGGAACTGACCCGCCTTTGGAATTTATGTCCTGATAACATGGAAGCCTGTAAATCTGAGAGTAGGTAGGTAAAAGATAGTGCATCATTGTCTAAAGCTAACTTTTGGCACTCTAATTGCACACAAAATTACAGTTATTACAATATTGGCATAAGGAAAGTATATAAGGTGATCTTACATGGTATGCCATTTCACTTTTTCTCTTGAGAGAAGTTGGTTGTATGAATCTTTGTCTAAAATCTTACAGTTTTCTTCACTAGTGTTTATGCCGTCAGTAATTTTTGTTGCTTAGTGAAGTAAAATCTAAGCTAAAAACCAGATGGAAATTCCCATTTTGTAGAGTGTGACTGTATAATTAAGTACCTTATATAATAAAGGAAGATTGCCAAGTCTGGCTCTAACGAAGTTAGCATGCTGTTTGGCTATGATTTTCAAGCAGGCATGTGCTTTGAACAATACCAGATAAGAGGAAATCGGCTAGCAGGCGTTGTTTCAGTGCATACCGGATCTACTAGTGGTGCAGATGTAGAAAAATACAATTATCGGTTATTCTGCTGCTGCTGCTTGAACAATTGTAGGAAATACTGAAAATGTACTTTGCTACCTAACTTTCTGTTTGTTAAAGATAGCGTAATCCCCTTTTGTGCAGATGTGGTACCTAGTATGAAAACTTGGAAAAAGAGTGGGACAGTTCCCAAAGAGAACTTTACTAGTAGTGGTTGCAAAGGCTGGATGCTTGGGGAGAGGTCCTGGCTGTGCAGATGTCCTGAGTGGAGGAATTGCTTTTCCAGAGGTTGAGAGCTCTGCAGAGGAGTGCCTTTCCTTTCTTGTGAGGCTGGGACGTGCAGGACACTTGCCTTTACTAGGCCAAGGGCTAGAGGTGGAGTTGTGTTTGGAACCAAGGCTTTTGATTCCCTGTGTGTCCTGGTTTCAGCTGGGATAGAGTTAATTTTCTTCCTAGTAGCAGGTATAGTGCTGTGTTTTGGATTTAGGATGAGAATAATGTTGATAACACACTCATGTTTTAGTTATTGCTGAGCAGTACTTACACCAGGCAAGGACTTTTCAGCTTCCCATGCTCTGCCAGGTGCACAAGAGGCTGGGAGGGGGCACAGCCAGGACAGCTGACCCCGACTGGCCACAGGGCTGTTCCATACCATATGGCGTCATGCTCAGTATATAAATGGGGGAGATGGCCAGGAGGGAGGGACCGCTGCATCAGTTAGCAGGTGGTGAGCGATTGCATTGTGCATCACTTGTTTTGTATAGTTGTTGTTGTTGTTATTATTATTATCATTATTATTGTCATTATTACTTCTTCCTCTGCTGTCCTGTTAAAACTGTCTTTATCTCAACCTGCGGGTTTTACTTTTTTCCCAATTCTCTCCCCCATCCCACTGAGGGGGGGAGGGTGAGCGAGTGGCTGTGTGGTGCTTAGTTGCTGACTGGGGTTAAACCACGACACTGCATGATTGTATTGTGCTGCAACTTCTGTGAATAAAAAAAAATAAAAATAAAAAAAAAAACCACACACACAAAACAAACCTGAAACAAACAAATGGAGATAAACCAAGAAAATGCATGCCATGGTAAACAGGAAAGAGAAGATCCTGGAGGATTTGGATTCCGTTCCAAGTTTTATTATAGACTTCGTGACTAAACGTGGTCAAGGGACTGTAACTTTTTGCTTTGATTCCTCGTGTCTTTGTTCAAATGGGGTAATACTGCCTTACCTGTCGTCTTTTTAGATAGCTGTTCTTGGGATGAAATCTGTCTTTTAAGTTGTTGCATAGTGCTAAGTATAGCAGGATCCAAATCAGATGGGTTTTCAAGATGCTGGCTTTGGTTCCAGTAGTCAGTGATTAGTATTATCCCTTAAACATGCATGGGGCACTGCTTTCCTGGACAAAATGTGTTTCAGAACAAAACTAAAGTGAATTTATAGACCAGTGCGCTTCCTCCCTGCCCCGACTGATCACTGGTTCCCTTGTAGAAGCAGATGTGTCTCTGTCAGACATTAGGTAGGAGAAATACAGATCATTATGAGCTTGCTTTGCACCACTGATAATCTTGGCTCACAGTAACCTACAGCTCTTAAGTAATCTGTATTTCTTGCTTGTAATCTTCAAAGCAGCAAACTGTCCCGGTCATTTTGAGTATTTCTGGTATATTTTTAGGTTATGGTTCCTTACGTACTGGTTTGAATACCTTTCAGAAGCAACCACTAGCTGTTCTGAGAACAGAAATATCAGTCGCCTTTTTAATATGTCCCCTGTGAACCACAAATATTGTCTTTTAAATCACAGAAGAGCTGAGGTTGGAAGGGACCTCTAGAGATCGCTTAGTCCACCCCCTTGCTCCAAGCAGGGTCAAGTAGAGCAATTTGCCTAGGATTTTTTCCAGTCGGGCTTTGAATGTTTCTCCAAGAGTGAAAGCTCCACAGCCTTCCTGGACAACCTGTTCCAGTGTTTGACCACCCTCACAGAAAACTATTTGTTTGGGTTTTTTTTCTGATGATTGAGTCAAATTTCCAGTATTTCAATTTGTGCTAGCTGCCGCTTGTACTTTCACTGAGTAGCATCAAGTCTGACTCTTTCTTTCTTCGTCACTGCCCCCGAGCCTTCCCTTCTCCAGGGTAAACAGTCCTCGCTCCCTCAGCCCCTCCTTGGATGTCGGGTGTTCCTGTCCGTGCACAGCCTTTTGCATGGACCCGTGGCTCTTGTGCTGGGAAGCCCGGAACTGGACCCAGCACTCCAGGTGTATCTCGCCAGTGCTGAATAAAAGAAGGGAGGGATCATTTCCCTTTGCCTGTTGGCAGCCCTCTTCCGAATGCAGCCCAGGATGCTGCTGGCCGCCTTTGCCAGGAGGGTGCATTGCTGGCTCACGTTCGTGGTGGTGTCCACCGAGACCTTTCCTGCAAAGCTGCTCTCCAGCCAGTCAGTCCCCAGCATGTACCGGTGCCTGGGGTTGTTCCTCCCGAGGGGCAGGACTTCGCGTTTCCCTTTTCTGAACTTCGTGAGGTTCCTGTCAGCCAATTCCTCTGGTCTGTCGAGGTCCCTCTGAACGGCAGCACAACAACGGCAGTGGTCTATCAGCCACTCCTCCCAGTTTTACATTGTGTGCAAGCTTGCTGAGGGTGCACTCTGTCCCATCATCAATAGGTCAGTAATGAAGGTGCTAAATAGTACTGGCCCCAGCATCAAGCCCTGGCATGCACTAGTGGCACGCCTCCAGCTGGACTTGGTGCCACTGATCGCATCTCTTTGAGTCCAGGAGTTCAGATGCTTTTCAGTCCACTTCAGATAAATCAATTTTCCTGACGACTGTAGACTTAAACCTGTATTGAATGTACTTTAACTGAAGTACCTTCAGCAGAAGGTACAGGGATCACCATCGGGGGTGAAATCAGTGTGTTTGAGCAAGTTGGGGAGCCACTGAGATGGGATCATTAAGTACAACGTGAAGCTGCCTAATATTTTTTGCCCTCTAAAATTAGTGATCATAAATAATTGATATTGGGGAGTAATAGTATGCTTTCCCTGGTAGCAGATGAAACTGAAATGGGGAAGGTGGGGGGGTAAAGAAGCCACGTTTTACTTACCCTGTCAAACTGCGCAAACCTGACAACCATTTTAGGCGCCCGAGCGCTTGTGAGCTGTGCAAGTGGCAGCATGTTTCTAACACAGCCAGTCAGCTGTTACGGGTATTTTTATGAAAGTCTTATTTCCTTCTTGCCAGAATCCTTGTCTTAGGTCCCATAGTCCTTTTTTCACTGAAGGCTATTGGCAGACGTTCATGTCGCCTTTCGGTATGGCCAAAGGTTTAAATACATATAATAGGCAGTGCTAGTGACTACTGGTACGCCTCAGTGGTTATGTAGTAAAAAATTTTATAGCAACTTTAGCACTATAGCAATTTGTAGTGCCAAAGATTCTTTGCTTATTTGCAGTTGTTAAATTTGAGTAGTTTGTTTTTTGGGATTATTTTCTTCTGTGGATAAGCTTGAGATGTGTATGAAGGACCTGAAAGCCAGCTATTTTAGAGCAGATTTTGAGGAGTATTAAGCTCCTTATTTTATTTTTTAGGGAATATATGCCAACGTTGGAGGAATTCTTTGAAGAAGCTATTGAACAAGCAGATCCTGAAAACATGGTTGAAAATAAGTATAAGTACGTCAATCTTTGTTGTGTTTCACTTTATTTTGATCTCTTTCATGTTTGGATTGTTAAAGAAAACAGACTGTTCTCTGTATTCCTAGTATCTGTGCAGGACTCCCGTAATGTACAAGAAACTTATAAGTTTGGACAGAATAATATTAATTAGGAAATGACTCAGATCTTCTTCTGTGCTTTTATAGATGACGGGCTATTACCAACCAAACTTGTGTTTTCTTATAGGGCTGTGAACAATTCTAACTATGGCTGGAGAGCATTGAGACTTCTAGCTCGCAGAAGTCCCCACTTCTTCCAGCCAACAAACCAACAATTCAAGAGTTTACCTGAATATCTAGAAAACATGGTAATCAAATTAGCCAAGGAGCTACCTGTAAGTAATATAATAAATGCTGAATTCATTTGACTTCCTGCTTGTCTCTCTGCAGTCCATTTGGTACATGGGGAGGGAGGGGGCAAAAAAAATCGCGGGGGGCGGGGGGGGAAGCTTGTGAAGTAAAAATTGCAAGTAAAATTAGTCTAATCGATGAAGATCCCAGTAACACTAAACCGTGAATAACGTTGACTAACCAAGTAACTGCTGAGCTCTGCCTCGTAGTCTGTGAGCGAGCAGCTGTGGCAATGCCAAGTTTTTCTGCTGGGTGGGTAGACAGGAATATGTTTGTACCCAGCGATTTGGGTTCCCTGCTGCAGCGCAAACAGCTTTTATTGAAGGTGTAAGCTGGTGTTAGGCTATCGGTGGCTGTGGCTGCTGGGATGGCAGCCCCGTAGTAAAGGGGCAGGGTATGCAGCTGAAGCGTTACCAGAGCTTTACAGCAAGATTTACCAGAGCTCTTCTGTCAGCCCCCTGACTTCTAAAATATGGGAAGAAAAATAGACTTTATGGAACTCTAAATCTAAGGCATTAACCCTTTGCATGTTCAACAGTACAGATTTGAGGCCAGGGAGGGGTCTTTCAGATCACTTTGCACGCAAGGATGAGAGACTAACGGCTGGGGAAGGGAGCATTTTCTAAACCTTTGAGTTAGCGCACAACCCAGCAATTTCTTGTGGATATGAACCCATGCTTCTGTATTTGAGACCTTCCTTGTCTGTAACGTGAAACCACTGAGGTGTCAAGGTTGGATCGTAATATATAGCTTTTTTGTTTGTTCAGCCCTCAGAGTTAACTAGATGCTAATAGCAATTTTAGGAAAAATACTGGGAGGGGAAAGCTGTTTAATATATTACGGTATCACTGTATGCAGTATTCCTGGTGGTGCTACTGTCAGGTACCAAATGTTAGGGCAAGAAAGAAATACGTAGGTAAGGCCTGTGATTGAAACGTAGGAAAAGAAGCAGCCTTTTGTTCATCTTGGCTGATCAATAGCTAAATCAGAAAGTGACAAGTTTGTTCTTTGCTTATTTGTTTGCTACCTTTAACTAGTGTACAGAGAAGTTTGAAAGTACAGAAGACTGAGGAATTCCTGAGTGAGGAATAAAATTAGTGAGGAATAATAATTATTTTTTTAAAAAAATGTTCATTAGTAGTGTAGTCTTAAACAAGTTGGGTTTGGTTTGGGTGGGTTGGTTGTTTTTTTTTTTAAAAGTATTACAGCTATGTATGTAATGCTTAGTTGTAGTTATTGTGAAAAGAATGGGAGAGAATCCTGGGAAGTCAGTGGATACTTTCATTAGGTTTTTTTAGTTAATGCTATGTTTTATTAAAACACTGGTGTTTTGGATACAAGAGACAGGGGGGGATTTTTAATTCTCATATGGGATCATGTCAGATGTTTCCATGCTAACACACATTCCAGGGACCATCACAGAGCTGTAAAATTTCTCTTTAAACACAAAATTCATCCAGTGATGTTTAGTTCTCTCATTGTAGCCTCCTTCTGAAGAAATAAAAACAGGTGAAGATGAAGATGAGGAAGATAATGATGCTTTATTAAAAGAAAACAATGAAAGTAAGGTTTGCATGTTCTCAGTCTTTTCAGTTTCTCTTGATGTGTACTGTAGCAGCTGTGTTTCATCATAGTTTCTGCTGAGGGTCACCAGTCCTGGTTACCCCACTGCTTCTAACTTGAACCGGCGTTCGTACCAAGAAGCGCAGCCTTTTCAGGACGCAGGGCACCAGTGGCAACCTCTCGGTCTCGTGGCCTGCAGTGCTGAAAGCGTCCAACTTGGTGAAGCTGGGTTAGCACTTTCATTAGGAGCCTCTTCCACGTTTTCCGCTGCATAGCACATGTTTACAGTGTTAGTAGGTGTTTATAGCTAAAACGCCAGCATTGCTGTGTAAAAACCTACCTGAGTGTTCCTTGCCCCGCTTTCCTGTTCTTTCTGCCCTTTAATTGCCACGGGCCAGTGCCCCTCTCTAGCCCCTGCTGGGGTGGGTCGTTACGGGACTTTCAGCAATGGATCTGTTCCAGCTCTGAGATCTTTACTTCCTCTTCATTTAAAATATCGTAAAGGCAAAAGCTGCTCTGTGAGAAGAGCGACCTCCCTGACAAATGTCATCTCTTTGTTCTTCTCCATGAACCGGTCCTTCCATTTTTGTCTCTTGCCTGTCACCCTGGCATGTCGTGCTCCTGAGTGTCCTTCCCCGTCTCCCGTGTCTGTGCATCTGCCTTCTTCCATCCTCACTCATGCCTTCATCTCACAGCGCCTCCTCCCTTGCGTGTCGTGTCTCTGTAGGCGAGCTCTTGGATCCAGCACGGGCAGATGGGGTGTGCAGGGTGCGGAACTCGCACGCTGAGTGCTGCGGGTTACCTGTGGACTTCGTGATTTTGTCGAAAGACTTTTCTGTTAGTGGAAAGCCGCCTGGGGGCCTCCGTGAATCTCTCTTCTGTTCCCCTTTTCATCCAGCACCTGACCTTTTCCACAGTCTCCTTGCCAATAGTGGAGAAATTCTCTCCTCTTCAGCTTAACACTGCCTGAAGCAGCCTTCGGAGCTTCACGGGGTTGAATTTCCATCTTTCTTTAAATCTTGTCTTAAAGCAAAGATGGGAGAGCTGTGGTCCGCTGTACACCCTTCTGCTTAGAAACAGGGGAAGTGATCTGGGTCCTTTTGTTGTTTTGGTTGTGATCTCCCATTCTTTCCCCTCGATGTAGCGGGTTTAGTTCAGGTAAATGAGTGTGACTGATGGGCACTGGAGAGAGTTGGAGCTTCTGCTCCATGCCAGCTGGCTCTTCAGGTGAGAAGAGCCTCTGGCATGATGGCGAGATATTTATTAAAAATTAAGAATATGATAAATTTCTGTGCATAAGTAATGCAGTCTTTAGGTCTTTTTCTTTAAAACAGTGTGCACTAAACATAGGTGGCAAGCCATAGATTGTAGACCATGATAAGCTCAACCAAACCCACCTGTGTAATCACTGCAGCACTTGGCTTCTCAGCAGAGCATAGTATTTTTTTTTTATGGGGTTTTTTTTTGATGACAGAATGACAGAAAATTCCTTCAAGTACTGACTACATATTAAAGTTACTATCCTGTTCACAGTCCTGCTGCTCATAGGAACGTGAGGCTTTAGTAACTCAGTAAAAGGGAAGCAAACTATTTTTTTACCTGGGTTAACTCCATGTAAAGTGACTAAAGTCAGTCACTAAATTAAATGTTAAAGATCACTCTGTATTTTAATGTTATAGTTGACTCATGTATTTAAAATTGCAGGCTACCTGTCAAAATCCTTGTTTTCATTTAGAGGAGGCAGTTCTGATGTACTTTAGGCTTTAGCAATTCTCTCAGTCAAACGGGAGATACGTAAACCCCAAGATTTCCTTTATCATGGGCAATAAGGGACAGTCCTCTTGAAACCCAGGTAATGCATCTGTAAAAATCCATCTGTTCTCGGCGCTCTTGAGTACGTTTTCACAACTAAAGGCAAGGTGTAAGCCAGTCTGTTAGTAAATAAAGAGGAGGTTTAAAATGGGGCAGATCAGGGAAGATGCGTGTGCAGTATCCGGAGACATTCTCGGCGCCTCACTGTGATTCTTTCTTTCTCCCCCCCGCCCAGGTCCAGAGGTACAACGGGACAAAGCCATGACGGGCGAACAAATCGAGTCGTTTGCCATCAGGCTGGGGGAGCAGTGGAAGGCCTTGGCCCCCTACTTGGAAATGAAGGATTCCGATATACGGCAGATCGAGTCGGACAGTGAGGACATGAAGATGAGGGCCAAGCAGCTGCTGGTTGCCTGGCAGGATCAGGAGGGCGCCCACGCAACCCCTGAGAACCTGATTGCTGCACTGACCAAAGCTGGGCTGAGCGACCTTGCGGAGAGCCTGACCAATGACACTGAAAGCGGCAGCTAACTCCCTTCAGGTGCTAACGAACTTGTTTGGTTGTGGCGGTGGTGGTTGTTGTTAATTGTGACTGTTCTGGCTGTTGTTGCCATTGCTAATTGTGACTGTTTCGTTTGTTGTTAATTGTTACTATTCTTGCTAGGTAACAGATTTTTAATAGGTATTTTATGTTCAATAAATGATAAAACTTTTTAATAATAATCTTGTTCAGTTGTCCAGATTTTCTGAGAAAAGGATTAGTGATCCCGACGCAGAAACGGGAAGCTTCGTCTGGGTGGTGGGAAGGTAAAAGGGAGGCCGGAGAGCGGAGGCAGCTGTCTGTGCGGGCTGCAGCAGGAGGGTCTGGCGCCGGCAGAGCTCAGTTGGCCGGAGCGGGCGCTAGTCTCTGTAACCGCCCGCTGTCTCCATGTGGTTTCTCAGAGCAGGGGAGGTGTGAAGGACGTGGAAGGCACCGTTTGGGGCGGCGGGGAGCTGTAGACCATCACAACGTACCTGTCTGAGAGCGATGCAACTTGGAGAAGATGCTAGGGCTGTGACGGAGGCCCAAGGCAGAGCATCCATTTTCAGTGAAGAACCGGTGCCCGCGGAGGGGTGCTGCGCTCAGCCTGCTCTCCTGCTGAGGAACGGCTTCTCTCTGTACACTGACAGTCAATAATCAGGGGCGTTTTATGCTTGTTTTTATTAGTAGTTATTAACTTTAGGCACTGCATATGTTTGGCTACATGGGAACAACCCTGAGTCATGATAAACATGGTAATTTTTTTGTCCCAGTTCACTGTGAGGTGATTGATAACTGGTTTCCTTTTAAGGATATGGCTCTAGTGGTGGGTACGAGCTGTTGCACGTAGCTGGATCCATTTTCCCTCAAACAGCAAGAGAGATTTTTGCAGGGGTGTAGCTAGCTACAACCTGTTTTGTGGCTATTTCTTGGCGAATTTATGTCATTCAGTAAAATCTCTCTAATTGCCGAGTGTTTGGAAAACGACATACCACAGAACGCTGCAGAGCGGTGTTTCGGTTATTGCATCGTACGGGTGCGCTTCCAGGGCGGTTGGTTAGCGACCGGCTGGGAGGCGAGTTCCTGCCTGCAGAGCGGCCAACGAGAGCGTTGTGCCTGCTCCCCCACCTTGGGTTTAACTGTATGAGGGATTTGGTTATTGGGCGCTTCAGTGAGAGCTGGTAGGGGCCGATGTATGGGAGCGCCGTTGGAAATAACACAGCCTCGGTCTTACCTGTACAATTTGGTAGAAGGTAGGAGACGTAATGATCACAGTTGATTAAGGGACTTGAGCAGATTGTGACCTGAGGGGTGTGGGGACGACCAGCAGCTCTTCTGAGGAGAGGGGTGTTGCTGCTGTTGGGAACGCGGCCACCAACACCAGCTTACACCGTCCGTAACAGCGGTTTGCACTTACAGCGTGGGAGCGGTGTTTGCCGTTTCTGTGCGAAAGGGGAAAACGAGAACCCTGTGCTGCAGCTGCAGTGAAGTGAGCGCGGCCTCCTGCCACCTCGGTGCTGGGGGTGAGGACGGCCACGAGGGAAGGTGCCCGGTGAGTTACAGTCTCGCTGCTTCCGTCACGAGCCATCATCCCCGTGCTCGCGTTCAAGGCCAGAGACTTGGGCACTCAGCTGTCCCCCCGAAGTAGCTCACAGCCCAGCCGCAGTGCAGTCTGTCATTTTGTGCATTTTCTGCATCATCATCTGACAAGTATGACCTCATCAAAATGTGACAGCACTGCTCTGGCCCTCAAACAGGCTTGAGTTTAGACCCCACCTGGGGAGAAATCCTGACAGTGAGGATCCCAATCACCAACTCCAGCCCCCAGCCCTTGGGCTGACCAAAGGGTGCGATTTGATGGACCTAGCAGGACCTCCGCTGGGACGGGCGATGGCAGGCTCGCAGACCCACGTCCGAACTGCTGCTGCTCCTACAGCGTTTTCAGTGTCCCAAGCATTCATTAAGTGCATCTCGTCCCAGCGAGACAACCTGTTGTACAGCTGTCAGATGTGACAGATGCACGCCTCTCAAAATTAGGAAAAAGCAAGAAGAGCAGAGAAACGGGGTGGAACCCTTTGTGGAAAGGAAAAACAGTTACCCTTTTTTCATACCTCTCAGGCTGTGAGCAGTAATAAAAGATTAATTATTTCACAGGTGTAGGGTTCTGCAATTGTTCAGAGCAGAAGGCTCTTTTCAACTGCCAACAGCAGCTTCAGGAGAGGAAACACTGACCATAGGACCACAACTGGGAGGAGGCGGTTCCACACAGCAGTAACCAGGCCCTGGCACGGTCTCTCTTCTCCTTACCGCGAGACCGAACAAGCCTTTAAAAACAGAGGAGCCTGTACTCTTCCTGTGCAGTAGACGGGACCAGAGCCAGTGCTGCACTGGGGCTTCCTTAACGGCTGCAACTTGCCTTTAAGCATCAGCCAACTTTTTTAAAATACACCCTTAGGCGTGCTCCCAGGGGAAGCTGTGCAATAACCGGCACCACAGGCTGTAAGGCCGGCGAACTACCTGGGAAGGTCACGGGTGAAGCCGGTGCCCCCAAGGGAGGGGAGGGGAGGGGGGGTCCCTTCTGAGCAAGCGAGGCACGGTTAAACTCACCACACGGTCACAGACACAACTGAAGGTATTTCATAGGAACATGGACTAGCACCAGTACAGCTCTCCCAGGAGGGACTGGGACACATTAAAAATCAGATCCTCTACCCAGAGGCTGAGTTCTGTTCCTGGCCTAGTGCTTTTTCTGGCCGTAGGCAAGACAAATACTTTCTTACTGCAGCTTCCCGCTAGCATACAGCTGCTGTACTCCTGCAGGGAAGGAACAGAAGTCACTGTGAGTAAGCAAAGCCCAGTTTTGCAGCCACCATACTAGACTACTGAGTGAAGAGTAACAGGACAGGAGATAAATCCCTACAGCTTAAAAGGAAAGTGGCTTTATTACATGGCCTCTTCAAGACATTCATCAGTGGTGGCCCAGGAAGTGAAAACAAACACATACTAACTACGCTACCGAGACAGACAGGAACTTTTTTTTTAATGGAGACACATTGTTGATCACAATTTATTTTGAAGTCATGAGATGCCAGCAACAGAACAGACTGAGTCAGCAGGTCAGGCTGGACAAATACTTGATTGTAGCCATGGCTGTTGGCTATGGGCAGCAGCACTGAGTTACGCAACAAGGCAACAGTTCCTCTTCTACCTTCCTAACAAAACCGCCAGGTAAGGCAAAGGATGGACAGCTATTGAACTGTGGTATAAACCATGCAAGAGTAACAAATGTGAGAATAGGTGTGTAATAAATACTTGATGACATCGGGGGGGCGGGAGGGGGATGGGACGACAGGCTTATTTAAAAAAAATTATCTTCTGCAAGACATTAAAGCTATTTTAAGTATTGTCGCCACCACAGTGGGCAGTCCAGTCCAGCAGTGACTAATTGGTACATGGATCAGTTTTGAAACAATACCCCTCTTCATATGAAAAGGTTTGAACAGATTATTTATCCACTTGCTAAAGCTCTGGGGTTAAAGAAGTGATCAGTAATCAACATTTATTTCACACCTAGGCAGAATGACTAAGACCGAAGACTACTGTTCAGCTTCGTCTTCAATTACTTCGATTCTGCGAGGCCCGTAGAGTAGAACATAAGCTATATGCCAGTCTCCACCCCCAGATAACCTCAAAATATCTTCAGGTGTAACAATGCTGACTTTGTCATCATCAAATTTAATCCATTCATCTGCAAGAAAAACAAGAGGATTATTTGTAATTTAGGTACATCAAATCTAAGTGTGCCTAACAGCCCCTTAAATGAAAGAAGCTGTGAAGGGTGGTTAACAGTGCTTTAGGGTGGTTTGTTTTTTTTTTTTTACCTTGTTTCCTTTTAACCCAAGACACATAATGCCCAGAGGAACTTGATCTGCCTTGATGTGTTAGCACTGCCTGCAGGTCATAATAGCCGCAATTATTAGAACCAATATCTGAAGGAAGAAGGAAAAAAAAAGTTATACGAGTCTTCAATGAACAGTTTTAATGTTTTTAACAGCACACAGACCAAAGACGCGTTAGCCATACTGCAGCACCGTAGCTGTGTAAAACCCCATTTACAGCGTGGTTCCAAGTCATTGTGAACCAAAAGCAGCAGCTTTCAGCCAGGACAGCCCCTCAGGAAACTGGGAATGCTGTCGATTTTCATGACATACATATGTATCCTGGGTGTAATGCAAGTGCAGTAAGCTTAAGGCATTAAAAAGATGACGTATGGTCAAGTAAACTTTCCGGACAGGTTCGGCCAATACTTCCATCAAACATCAGCTGTGTCTGCATTCGGGGCGAGCCATGAAACTGCCGGGACTGACGGGCTGAGCGCAGGCCGTACAGCAACGCTGCTGGGAGTACGCCGGTACAGTACATCAACGCACTCTGCAGTCAGCTCAATTACGCTACGCAATTTTTCCATGGAAAAGACTGGCTAATCGCAAACGTACCGAGAAGGGTGTTACAGTCCCCAACGCGTCTTGACTGCATTTCTCAGCACTCCGGAATACCCTGTTTTCACTGTGCTCTTGAGCTGGTCAACGCCCCCCCCCCCCATGTAGGGCATCACACAGAAACCTCAGGAAGCACTGAACGGTAACAGTTTGGATAAACAAGACCTCCAAAATAATTTCTGCACAGTGTCCTCAACATGAGGGGGAACGCTTAGGACATTCAAGCTCCAAGCCCCCCAGATTCAGGCAACACTAGCACCACCACAGCAGTTTTAAAAGCCCGATTTAAGTTTTGTTTTGATTTCAGCTTTCTACCACCCACTGACAAGGAAGTGTACAAAACTGCACATTACATGCAAATGTCTTTTGATGTGCATGTCTTCTGTGTATCATCAACGTGACAGATGGATGACAATTATGTCTTTGACTATCTCAACAGCATTTTGACTTGCCCAATCTTTCCAGTCCTTAAATTTCTGTCAGTTTCTGAAGCTTAATTTTCAAAGGCATTAAAAATAACCAGGGTTCTCAAAATACTCCTACCATCAGGTCCACTTAAACATGAGTAAACAGAAAGTTACTTTAAAATAGATTTACTTCCCTGTACTCACCATCAGGAAAAGAAAATGGCTCATATTTAACTTCTTTCTGTGCACCATCACTTTTACTAGACTAAAGAACAGAATATGCTGAATTAATGTGGAATGGTTTTGAGAAAGCTTTAGCACATTGTATCACATACAAACTCTCCATTCATTTAAAGATGTTTCTAAGCCTAAACATTTTTTGTTCAACTTGAAACAAGCTCCATTACCATATTTCTAGCTGGACACCCAAAAGCCTAATCTAAACAAGACGACTTTTTAAAGCAAATATATAACCATTTTGGCACATATTGCCTAAACTGTTTACCCACCAGATTTACAGGCTTGGAGCACAAAAACAATTCTGCAACTGAAGGTTTAATTCCTTGTTAGGGACTTGCTAGCAGCAGAAGCGGCAACAAGAAAATACCAGAGACAGGCTCTAAGTGCCAATACATTCTGTTTTAAAATAGCATTCTTTCCTTGCTCCTAACTGTGTAAAAAGAGATGCAAGCCTTATTCAAATGTTTAAATGAAACTGCCAGGAGTTAGGCCAGGAAAAGACTAGCAAACTTTAAAAAAAAAGGCTAAAATGCTACAGTTTTAGCTCATTTACTTTTTTTCTTCATTGAAGAAAGGGAAGTCAGTTTTAGAATATGTAGACAGGGTAGGAGATGAAGCCATTTATCAAGTTTTTAGAGTACAGTCTTTTAGCTCACTAGTATGTATATTCTAAATTTTATGAGTCAGACACATAGCACTCCATTGTACAACTCTTTCGAGTTGGTGAGCAGGAAATGGCTACCTATAGTTCACTGAACAAGTGACCTGCCAGCAAGCAATAATGTTTGAAGAGAATAATTTTGTGTAACTCACAGAAAACCTCTAGGCATAACACTGGGAAGCAGAAGCACTACATTTTAACACATTTAGAAATAAAAATGTAAGCAACATGTTTGTCTACAGCATTTAACATTTCTCATCAAGCAGTCATACCAAAGCAGATATTGTATTTTCATGAAAATACACAAAGAAGATCTAAAGCTCAATACCAACGAGTTTGAATGCTAAATAAGAAAACAACATATTTAAGGAAGTTTTCTCTAGTCCTTATTGGTACCCCAATTTCAGATGTATGACTTATTCAATAAAAACGTCCATGAAATTGCCAGAAGACTTACATTCTTTGGCTGTTGATTTACTTTTTTGTCTTCTAGATCTTTAAATTTTGATCGATAAGAAACCATTTTTTCCTGAAGGTCTGGCGTACACAGCTCATACACATCCAACATAAGAGGAAACTTAACATCCTAGGAAGTAAAAAGCATAAAAATTGTTAGCGTTATTTGGTACGCCACATGAAAGCATTCTCCCATGGGAAGATGACACTAAGTCCAATTAAATGCAATTCTCATTGCATTTATGACAACTTGATCTACTGAAATGTTGCTCACAGTACTTACCTAAAGGGCTACAATACTTTCACAGAAGAATGTCTGATTCAGTATAAACAAACTGTCATAAATTACCACTTTCAGTATAAACACTTAGATTCTTTATTATTAGCTGTCATACTTTTATACTCTGGAAATACCTATGCAGGCCTAAGGAAAAAAAATGCATGTAGAATGACTGTTCACTTGCAAAAATGTCAATTTGTGTTACCCAAACAATCTTCTAAAATAGTCAACATGTGCCTTCAATCTTTATTCCCTTGCTTCTCTTGTAAGGAACAGGCATCATCTATGATGATGCTTCCTGGGCAGCCTAGGAGGTCCATCAGCCAAGGCCAACAGAAAGCAAAACTGGAACATTTAGCTGTTTGCAGCTCGTTCTTGCATTGGTCAATTAGAAAGCCAGCCAAAATAACTAATACAGGAAGTGTTTGTTAGCATACACATTTCTCATCAACTTTAGAACACTGTCGAGTCTCTGAAAGCATGGCCCTCTCCTCAATTAAACATTCTCCTCTGAACCACTGGTGAACAGAAACCAAAAAACATCCTAACAGTATTGGAGCAAATTCACTTCTGTTCCTTACCTCCTTCCCCAGTCTATTTTGGTAGCATAGTTTGCCACACATCATCACAACTCAGAACAAAGCTACTTTGTACTTAAGCAAAGAAACTGCATTGTTAATGTTTTTAAATGCAATTTAAAAGCAAACAATTTAGTAAATAGCCTTCAAGTATTAGTTGTCTACCTATAATAAAAACTCATTGAAAAGCATAAAGACGAATTAAACTTCAATATGCAGAAAACTTACTCACCTTAAGAACTTTGGCATTCACAGATTCTTTCTCTTTGTAAAAAAATCTAACCATCTGAATAGTCAGGTACGCTGGCAAGCGACTAATTTTAGACTGTAAAAAAAAATTATAAAAAGCTATTACTCTAGATATTCACATGTCTTTTATACCTTAAACACTGCTCATCCTAAACTACAGGCTATTCTGGAAACATGTTTGTGCACAAACACGTAGGAATATAACAAGGCCTCCTATTTTGAAGCTCTGTATAGTAGTGTACTCAAATAATTTTCAACTGGTGTTAAATATCTTGGTAGTGGATATTCAGATGCTTTATAAATATAAATCACATGCTGTCGGAGCAATAACTTTGTGTTTTGGGACAGAAAACTGACAACAGTTAAAAGAATCATAAAGACAGCAACAAAAGTGTCACTCACAGATTTGATATAGAGTGCATTTCTCTGCAGTGTTGGAGAGAGTTTGGTGATTTCCTCTTGAAGACGCTGTTTAAAAAAATAAAAGGTAGTAACACGTACGTTCATCATAAAACACAGCTCAAAGAAAAGCACAACATGGATAAACAAGCCATCAACTATATCTTGTTTTGCCCATCTCTTCTGTTGCTATCAGCCATTACAACACACAAAGAATTTTGAAATTCCTTGGCAGAAAGGCTATGCCCATTCACTTGTTCAGCTCCACGCTCATTCCTGAGCCCTGAAAACGCTAAGTTTCTCTCTGCAGAAAATTTTATTCTACAAGAGTAGAACTTGCAACTTAAAATATCTGGATTTGGTTACGAATGCGTCATGTCATGGCTGGAACATAAGTGGGAAAAAAAAAAAAAAAAAAAAATCTCAAGTTTCTTGTAACAGGAATATTTGCATGTTTCTCAACTCTCAGTCTAAAGCAGAGCCGTATATAAGGAGCCAGGTGGTGATATTCTGCTTCCAGGGACCTTTCCAAATTCAGGGAAAGACTGACCTGGTTGTTAGTGTTGTGACTCTCTTGCTACAGGCAATCCAGCGTAAGAGTTCTAGAAGGCCCTTTCTGGCCTGAAAGTGAGGTTTCTTTTTTCATAATCTTTATAATTTGTGAGCATTAACTATTTTATCTTACTTTTCATTCTAAATTCTGTCAAAACAGAAAAAGCAGAAACACAGATTATCTGAGAACCATGCAACTTGGTCCAGTCCTGTACGAACCATATCTCTGCTTCCATCCCTGCTCTTACAGCAATACTCTGCAGGAGCAGTTACTACAACGAGATTTTTGTAGTAGCTCCTCTACTTGCTCCTTCAGATTCCCCAAAAAACCCTGAAAACTTGGAAATGTGTATATAAAAAGCACAGACTACTTTAAGAAGTCGTACTTAAATAAACAGTTTAAAGATGATGATGTGTCATGCAAGACTTAGCACCTCCTTCAAATCTGCAAAATCAAATTTAAGCTTAAGTGTTTTATCATTTGTTTTTTTAATTAGAACATAGCAACCAAAAAGCTACCCTATTCTGACACTGACTTTTGGACTTTTTGGGAACCGTTTGCGGCATGCTTAAATCATGATACTACTCAATCTGAAGTGAAAGTCCAACAGACAGTTTCAAATTACAAGTAACAAATTGGCTTGCACTTGGTTACCTGTATGGGGAAGACCACATCAGCGTCAAGAAAACGCTTTGTTAAAGTCTGCTTTACATTATCACACAATTCATTTTCACTTCCATCTTCCCATTGAACACCCCCAAAAAACCTTGGAACTTTGTAAAGCTTGCACAGCAGATGTCAATTCCAAGTCACAGATTAAAAAACACAGGTCATTTAGAATCGCAATTAAATAAAAAAAAAAGTTGTAATGGCTTACCAATTTTAGTCCTGTAAACAGATATTTCACTTCTTGATTGATAAAGCAGCTAAGCTGAAGCAGATTCTCCTTTCCTTTAGTTACTTCCTCTTCTTCAGCTTCTGTACATTTCATGCTTCACAAAATTAAGGAAAACCATCATGCACCAAGAGCTGAACTATTGCTCTAGTGAAAAGAACATGCTGAACAGCACGGCAACCTAAGATAATCCTGTGCTTGTGCATCAATAGTACTTCTTGTAGTATAAAAATGAAGATTTGAAACAGCTCTTCCTTCTAACCAATCTGTTCCTTCGTGTCTAATGACAAGTGGTAGCCGAGGCAGACAGCATACGAAGAAAAGTAAAGTAAATTTTTAACAACCATTTAAGCCTGTCAGGCCTCCTCTGTTCTTTTTTCCCTCCTCACGCCCCCCAGGACACAGACCACACTAACTGGCTGCCAATACCAAGTCTTGAAGCCGTCCTGCAACACTATGCTCCGTTATTGTTCACAATTAATAAAGTTCTTCTATTCCTGCTGCTGGCTGGACTTCCTGTTTCTTTCAACACGCAGAGCCTCCTTTCCCTGCCTTGTATCTGTCCTCTTGGCTGAAATGAAGTCAATTTCTTCATTATTTTCTACACATTCTTCTAAACATTCTGTCCAACCTCTCTTTTTCATACTTCTGCCACCAATCCTTTTCTCTCATCCGCTTCCTTCTAATGAGGTACTTTTCTGACTGCTCTGAATGCATCTATTCTACAAATGCTGCCATAATCACACTTCAAAGGCTTGCAAGATGATTTTTCTACCAAGTCTCTTCCTCCTGCCATTAGCCTATGCATTATTCCTCTTAGCTACTCATACTGCTCCTCCCAAATATTTCAGGGATAACAAACATCACAGTACAGGGAGAGAGATGCATGACTCTTACCTTAAAAAAGGCCTTTAGTCTTCATTACTACCAAGCTATGAGATACAGTACCTCATCTAAGGGGATGTTTCCTTATTTCACACGAGCAAAAAGCCCAGTATAATTCTCTCTGAAAGTGGTGACCAGTTTAATGACAGACAGGACTTTGGGGTGGAGAAGTGGGAAAACAGTAATACTTGGCATGAGATGTGTGCCCCATGTGGTCTTTTTGTTCTTGCTATTAAAAAAGCTACTAGAAAGTTGTCAGCTGCCTTAGTTTCTTACTCATCTAACAGTGTGCATCCAATCTATTTCTTAAGAAATCAATCAAGATATCTTTTGTCCATGTTTAGTATGCCACGTCTATCAGCAACACTCCCTTACAAGCCAAAAAGAGGCTATTTAGGAAGATAATTACTTTCATTTGGATAAAACATCTCAGCATCCTTGAAGTAGGTAAATGGCAATCTTCTCTGGGAAGGAAACCTGGAATTTAAATTCAGTGGGTTTTTCTGTAAATTTCCATTACCATTCTTCCTCCCCATGCCATCCTCTCTCTCAAAGTATATCCAATCTTAACTTTAACTTCTGTGTACTCCTGCAATACATCATTCCCTCTCTTCCCCAACACACACCTTTATTTTCTATACTATTCTGGACGATGCTTTTCATCCTCCCTGCACTCAACTGCTATGTGTGAAATTATCATTCTTTATGTCTTGCCTTAGTCTTTAGGATACGCTGTTTCAAATTCAATGCTGAAGAACTGATCGATTAAACTCTTCTTTTTAGAAGCTGCTGCTGTAGCTCCAGAGTCTGTCTGTAAAACAAATTTTCTTATGTTGTAACTTTAAATAGCATGTAAAGACAGTCTTCTTTACAGACAAAATAACCCCATTTATTTAAGTTCTTTGAAGCCTATTCCTTCACCTTTCTATAGGTGCATTTTCTCCTAGTCAGTCATTCTCCTTACACTGTATAAAAGCTTCGAGACAAATGCATTTATAACATGCTGTTAAAGCCACCTCAAAGCACATCAGCAAGCAACATTTCAATCAAAAAGTCACACCTCCCTGCCCCCCAACTTCAATCTGTCTGAAATTTTAGAGTAGTCTATCAGATTTTTGCCACTGCCAAGACTCTCCAGAAAACAGTTTACAGAGAAAGAAGAGTCAGTCTGGTAAAGTCTTGGGAAAAACTTTAAGTATTTCTTATCAGGTTGATGAAGTTAGCTGTCTGTTTGAAATACCATTCTTGTAGCCAAGAATGCTCTAGCACAAGGATGGGGTTTTTTTCAGAAAAAAAATTTCTTATGTGCTAAATTCACAGGTTATGAGGGCCAGCTGCTGCATACTCACAGTCACCACCACCCTGGTCCAACACATGCCTTACAAAGCCCAATGGGAAAGTATTCCTATAGTACACTCCATAGCATAGCTGACGTGATATAGGCAGCATTATGCTGATCAGGTACATCAGAGAGCAGTTTCACTTACTGGACTGCAGGCACATGATAAAGAACTCACAAACCAGATAAACCTTAGCAAAAAATATGTGAATCACAGGTACAACATTATAAATCCTAACTCTGGTTAGAGTAAGACTACAATTACCTCCATAACTGTATCACCTTCTATGCCTTCCAGCTTCTGCTGTAGTACCCTCATCATCTGCACCCAGCACTCATTTGCATCCTAGGAAGGGAACAGGACATTAAATCTTACTAGTAGCAATATGATTACGTAATATTAAACCCATCACTCTTTACACTATACAACTAAATGTAAGGATTCCTTAACTAAGAATTTCTCCCTATTCCACCATACATTTTCAGAGCTAGCACTTGATATTACATTCAACTCTTCTACACAATAGAAAAGCACACACTTTACTGGGATAAATTATTTTCACAGGAGAAGGGCAGTTTTAAAATATTCTTGTTCTCAATTTCCAGCACACTACAGAATTTTCAAACAATAAGCTAATAATCGGTCTTTACCTGTTGAAGGTACTGGCCTTGATCGCCTTTCTCTGCAAACTGTGGGAAGGCCATATGTAAAAACTGCAGGAGAATGATAGGTGGGATACTGGAGGAAGTTTTATCCATGGAATCAAACAAGTCTCTAAGAGCTTGAAGAAAAAGTAAGTGAATGCTTTGAGAAGGGGAAAAACAATTCAGAGATGGCAGGAAGTTTAAAAAGAACAGTAAAACAGCAGCAACATTCAAAAACTGATCATTTAAGTGTCTAACTTGATCTTTCCAAAGCCGAACCAAATTTTCCAGGTGGCATAACAGGTGCACCTAAGATCTCATTTGTGAACATGACTTTGCAAACATAAAGACGACAATTCTGAGAGTTTGGCACATAGTGCCTTGTCTTTCCTGGCTCCTAACAGAAGAAAAAAAAAAAAAAAAACACAACATTTTTTAGCAGTTAAGATTTCATTTGAAACACATCTGAGGAATAAGGTTTTCACAAGAGGACTACACCTAGAGAAACCAGAAGGCATTCACAATCTATCCGCTAGAGCAGCTTAAGTTTCACCAACTACTGGGAAAAAACTTTCATTTTCCCAAGTGAAATATCTAGAAAATACTCATGCTTAATTTAAGACCCAGGAAAACAAGTATGTGTATGCATACGTGCAGACAGTTCATAACTATGTGCAATTCAATGAACACTACTGATTGCACGACAATGCACATGGCTTTCTTTTTTGCTCCAGACACACTACTATATATGTCTTATCTACCCAGGTTACAGTATTTTAAATCCACAAATCACTTCAGAGACATGGGTTAATCCTCACAACAACCCTGTGAGGTAGGCAACAGTCTACATGGTCACTAATTTACAAGTGGAGAGACTAATGAATGATACTCTTGAATAAGTGAATAGGCAAGATTACAAGGAACCAAGGTCAGTTGCTTCCTCTCTTTAAGAAATATCTCACTGACCTTGACAAGAGGGACAACTGATATGACACAGCAATTAAAAAAAATGCCAAAGTGTCATGCAGGAGTTCCTAATCAGCTCAGCACCAAAGAATTAACTACGAATTACTTAAACTACTAAGATTCCTAAAAAGCAGAGCTGTCACCTTAAAAATAAAACAAGGGACACAAAGTAAAGGCAGTGAAAAGGGGAGGGGCAGGCATGGCTGTATAGAGTAACCATTGAACTTACCACCCCAAAATTCGATCAGCAGGCATACCCACAAACTGGACCTTTCCTTCCTTATATTGTTTTGTTTTTCCTTAAATGGACTGGTAGAAATCCCAGTGTCCTGGCCCAGCATCTTAGTGGGGCAATGAAATAGAGTAAAAAAAAGAAAAAGTGGACAAGTAGTACCCTGGTTCAAGTGTAAGGGGTCTAACTAGAATTCTAGTTAGAACTTGGAGATACGGGGCCATCGTGAGCTCCCACATTGTGAGCACCCAGATCACCACAACAAAGAGTAATTTTCCTTTTGAAGACACTACTTTCTATTTCAGTTATGAAATCTGGATCTCTAGGGTAAAGGCTAAGACCACTGATAAAGCATCAGCTACCACCTTAACAATAATGCTCAGCCAATAAATCATATAAAAAAATACCAACGAAATACATATTCTTGGATTACGGTGCTATCCTACCATTAAGTGTAACAAAGAACACTACACTAAAATATTTCTACACAAAATGATCAAATCAACAGACAGATGGAGTCTGCTTTAGGAAGTTCCAATTACTTTATGCCTACATGCAAAATGGTTAAGACATACAAATGATTTCTATCTAAGCCTAGATCACATTTGAATATATTTTTCCTAGCGTGCAGCTAGGCAATATGCAGAGATGTATGCTTTGCAGCCACGGTCAGATATTAACGACAGAGCAAAATGAATCCTCCAGTGCTAGCAGATCTGAAACTCCTAAGGCATATGCACTAAAGAAAAAATAAGCAGAGCTCTAACCGCAATTTTCATCTGCAGTTAGCAGGAAATCACACACTAGCGTAAAACCCTGTGTTCTACTCTAAACACCAACCTGCAGTAATGTATTGAGCAGAGGCCATTTCTCCGGAAGCTCTTAAGGCACCACCATACCTAAAAGAGAAGAAAAAGAATTTGTATGCAATTACACACAATCAAGAACAACAGGCAGGTTTTTAAATCATAAAGCAGGCAGCAGCTACATTTATTTAAATGTATCAAAAGAAATCCATCACCAAAACAGAAGTAACTGAAGATAAGATTTACTCACACTCACCTCAAAGTCTCAGCTATTTTGCAAGCACTGCAAGGAAGCAAAGGAAAACCAGCATCCTTGACACAATAAATAAATGCAGACCGAGAAGATGGGATACATCACTGCTGCTTCCCTAATCCATTTGCCTCAAAGACTCAATCTATTTTTAAAGAAACTGAGAGAAAGTCTGAATAGAAGCTACCCCATTTCCGAAACATTTGCCACAGCTTCTTCAGATACATGGGAAAAAACACCTTCAAGGATAGATGGCAGATAAAATGCGCAGAGATGGAGGGCAGGCTTGCTTCCTCCCTCCACAGCAGAAGCAAAAAGTGAGAGGTGAGACATTTTTCTTGGGGAGATACTTCCTACACTGAAAAAGTATGGGAGTCCACCCATATTACTAGGACTTACCACTCTTCTTTGAATGATTTCTTAATTTACCAGCTGCATGAGGAACACATGGCCTCCTCAAAGCATATAAGCCAGGGGAAGTTTAGGTTGGATATTAGGAAAAATTTCTTCACCAAAAGGGTAGTCAGACACTGGAACAGGCTGCCCAGGGAAGCGGTTGAGTCCCCATCGCTGGAGGTATTTAAAAGACGGGTAGACGTGGTGCTTGAGGACATGGTTTAGTGGTGGACTTGGCAGTGCTAGGTTAACGGTTGGACTCGATGATCTTAAGGGTCTTTTCCAACCTTAACGATTCTACGATTCTATGATAAGCCTTCAAGCAAAAGGAGGGTCTCATGCATTCTTTAATCAGAGAGAACTTCCTGTCCATTGCTAGACGATGAGCAGGAAACTTTCTCCTGACATGCTACAAAACAGAGAGTACCCTTGCAGAGATCAGTGGAGCAGCTGGTGAGAAACGAAGCCGTAACAGTAAGCTTTCCCATGCGAGTCCTTTCACCTCTGCCCCACTGCCATATACCCTTCCGTGCTGTCGTCAAGCAGGGAAGGCCAAATAAAGGCTGCCTGTGAATCCGACTTCCCACAGACAATAAGGCCACATCTTGTATTGCAGTCTGCCAGTTTTATAGGGTACATTTTGACATTTGGTATGTTAAGTTTGTCAAATACTCTGATTCAGTGCAGTAACTCAGAGTCCTTTACATGGAAATAAACAGACTTTCCTAAAATGACAACACTGAAAAACAATAAAAAGCTTTAAAACAGAGTTTCTGTACTTCGCAAATAGTTCTCAGGGCTAAATAATTAACATTCATCTGCTAAGAGAATGAAGAAAAAAATTATAAGTACTTAAATAACTAGTGTTTACAGTAACCTAGAATATCCAGTTGGGTACCGAGGTATCAAAAAAGCAGTGTATTTTAAAGGAATTAACCCTAAGATGGCAATGCTCTACCTAATCCTCATGTTTATTAAATACTGATGGTTTTCTCATTATAATTCATCTGGAGGACAAATTCAGATTCACATTGCCATGTATTCTTTTTATCTCCAACCTTCATAATTTTCAAGTTTCTCATCAGTTTCTCACAAAAAAAATGGCTGTTTTTACATTTCAGTCCAGAATAACAACAACAACAACAACAACAAAATCAGAGAAGTTATTCTACAATCAGAACAAATGAAACAAATTCCATAAGGGCATGCCTTCCATTCCCTATGCATCCACACGACAGTAACTCCAACTTATTCCAGTTTGCCGCCACAGTAAGATCCATCGTCCTATCTCAGAGCTTCCTGCTGTACCTCTAAGTACCAAATGTTGGTAACGTCAGAATTTCATAGCTGAAAATACATTGTGAAATAAAGCCATTGAAAAAAACATTCCTCAAAGGAAAAGGACTCCCATACGATTCTTTTATACAGAACAAGACCATACAAACTAACACCAGAAAACAGCGTTAGGAGTTCAGTAGCTTGTTTAAGCATTTTAAACAAGTCTTGGTAAGAACTATTTTTTAGCTAGCCAAAACACCTTCTCTCCACTAAAAGCCAGTTCCAACAAATATATAGTCTTAAGTTCTTTAAAAAGTACAGACTAGCACAGCCACAGGATAAACTTTAATTGATCACTATGTTAATCTTGAATAGGTTTAAAAAATAACAGATTGTTATGATAGTCCACACCAGTATTAAGACGACTGTTCCACAAAATATCTATTTCATAAGCTAAACAAAACATTTTAGTCATGGTATTTTTGTACTGAATCCTACCTTTTAAGGGCCTCTTTCACTTCTGGCACTGAGCGGATACACTGAACCGTAGCGTTCATGTAGCAAGTGTTGCCAAGGTTTGTCAATCCACATGGTAATTCCATCTACCAAAAAATTTACAAGGATGCTTGAAGGTCTGAGAGATATATGCAACCATCTTTGTATAAACGCTATAATTTGACATCAACTTCTAAGAAAAGGAATGATCAGAGATGCGTAAAACCTGGAATATTCTGTCAAACTTTATGGAGTTTTCCAGATTCATTTTCTGATTATATTAATCATTTCACCATTTGGTGCTTTTAGAGGACATTCAGGAATGCTCTGGCGTTTTTTCTGTGCATGTTTAGTTTAATGAACATATTCTTCAAGCAGGCAGTCATTCAGAAAGTTCAATTATAACCTCATTCAAGTTTTGACCTTAAAATTCTATTTCCATGCAATTTCCAGATGAATACATTTGTACAAAACACTAATGTTTTAATTAAAATCAGTTTTCAGTAAAACTCTGAATGTGATGAAGTTCATAGTTAGAAACAAAAGCATTATTCAAACTCCTCTCCAGAAGTCTGCAACAGAACATTAATTTGATCCTTTCAGACAACTTGTGAATTTCTAAAGTTTTGACAAATGTGAAGGCCAACTAATAATTAAACTAACCAGTTTCAGAAACAACTATAAATTACAATAGTATTTTTTTTAAATCCTGCATATTTGAGTCGTCGTCAGGGAAAAGCACATAGTTTAAATGAAACTGAAGTAGTACTGCATACCACTACCACTTAATGATTTCAGGAAGAGAGAATTCATTTAGCTGTGTATTCCATTTTTAATGAATACATGCAGTACAGTCAATTGAATTTTGATGTATAACAAAATTTGAATCAGAGAAATGCAACGTGACCAACTTTTTCAAAATGTACGACACTGAATCATCTCCTTGTTTGCCTCTCAGTTATCTCAAAGTCTGTGTATAGGGTTAGTCTCAAAAATACATAAATATCCTTCACTGCATGGTGCTGTGGAAAGCATTAAACACTGAAGCACAAACGCAGGCCTAAACTACAGATCCATTTTCATATGGACATGCATAAAAGTATTCCCATGCTGCACGCGCAGTTGACAACAGTCATGCAACTGTTTTAAACGTGACGAAGAGCTCCTAGTTCAAACGACTGATGAGAAAATTAAGCCTTTCAAATTGTAAAAACGGAAACAAACTCAAACAGAAGTTACTTCATTAAAAAAATCAGATTAATTATACTCTTCCAGACTTTACTCCCACAAAGGAAAACACATAATCTATGCCACTAATGTCAAACTTATTTTCATTTTTCAGGAAGAAAAGTTTACCTAATACTACTAACAAGGACAAACAAAACCCCAAACACACCCCACCCCAAACAAACCCTAGTTTCCCTTCACAGATATGAAGGAGGCAGGAAACAATTCTGCACATCTAAAAACCCTTATTCAGGCAAAGTTCAGGACACTGATACAGCAAGGGCAATACAGCTTTTTCTTTAAAAACATCAGCAATGCTATTTTTAGAAAATTTACTAAGCTGCTTGCTTAAAGAAAAAACAGCACTAGTTATATGACTTTTAAATTAAATTCCAGACTTCTCATCACTGCTACCAGTTGGGTCATCAAGGTAAATTTGCATTTCTTTGAGAAGTTATAAATGCTAAAGAGATATTACAGTTTCAAAATCCACCTTTAAGCAACTGCAAGTATTTAAAAACTTGCCATTATTCAAAGATTTACAAGAAACAAAAGTTTGAAATATGCTTACAGCTGAAGCCAACTGCTCCTCTGTCATGTCTTCTACAAAGATGGGTCGAGCAATCGGCTCTTCCGGAAGCGCATCTGCGGAACCCATCATTAATAAGGTCATCCCCTTGAAACACAGTAAAAATAGTAATAAGTATTTAAGGGCAGTTATTTCCGCTTAAAAAAAAAATCGTTAATCTCTTGACATATTTCAGCTATTTCCCCAAAAATGAACACAACCTTTCTCTTAGTTTACAGAACTGATACCGCACTGTTGTTAAGATCTTATAGGTATAGCATAACTTTCTCGTTATCTACAAAGTACTTATTGAGAACAATTCCACTGCATTATCCGTGCTAGACGTTTCCACTGAGCCTGGTGAGCTTGCCAGCAGCTGACAACGCAAGATTCCAATCGGGACTAAATTTAACATTCATGGAATACCCCAATGCGAAGTGTTCAGAAAAGCTCCCTTCCTGGTGGACCACTAGGGATCAAGCATCTTCAACACTTCAGTGCAAACACCCCTTTTTCCCTTAAGTCTTAGAAAAAACCTTGGAACCAAGGATAACTGAGCAGCTAAATTCTGATTTGAAAGAAGCTGCAACATTTGAGCTTCTCAATTGACAGAGTCTCAAGTTCTCAAATTCAGAATTCTCTAAACAACAACAAAAACATCCCTAAACTTTAGCCTAGAATCTAGGGAAACACTTCAGACAAATGTGGGTAATAATGAGGACCACAGCTCTGAGTTTGGAATTGTTTTTTTCCACCTGAAAAGCAATCTGGAAAGGGAAGTGCCATCCTTTGGTCTGGCAAGTTCTGAGGACATTAAACTAATCGAAAAGTGAAAAATAACCAAAATGACCCTGTCAGTTTAGGCATGAGGACTAACACTCAAGGGGGGAAAAAAAAGCAATCAAGTTACCATGCTTGCTGGACTAGCATAAGGAAAAGGAGTTTTTCAGCATTCAACAGGAGTACATCTACACAATAAGATCTATCAAAGGGGGAGAAAATGGCTATCTGGGGCCTTGAAAAATACAACACTAAGGAAAAGGATGGACAACAGAATGGAAAGAAACTGCTTTGACAGTGTAAATAAATCCCTAGAACTTGTATATAACATTATTAACATTAATAAAGGCAGCTATTAGCATAACAGTATGCAGAAAAGGACAAGAATATTATGTACTGGGGTTTTGCTGAATGACTTTGCTACAATAGCTGCAGCTACAGGCTGCTAATAGATGCTCGTGAACTAATTACAAGGGCAAGAGTAATGCTACCTAATTCAATATGCTCAGTGAAGAACTGGATTAAAACCTGTACCAAACAGATGTTACAAGATACCTACAGAAATGAAATGACCAAAAAAACCCCAACTAAAATCTTTGGGATTCCCTGTTACAATATTATATAGGTAAGAAACACAAATACATTCACTTTCTGTTTTCTTTTTGAACTAGTCGAAGGTATGAATAACCACAACTAATGGCTTTGTTTTTAAACAGCAGCTACTTAGTACAAGACGACAAATTTCAGCAGGTTGATAAAAAAGGAAATAGGCAGTGCTGTAACTTCAGCATTTGTAACGCAATGGTTTTCCATGCTGAGGATGTACAAGCACAACGGACCACAGACAGCGCCCAGGTCCACAAGCTCTCTCTAAATAACATCGCTTAGTATTATAGTCACAGACATAGAACACAGAAGGACCACTGGTCTGACCCAGAACTTTTCTTGTAAGAAAGAAATCTATGCTCCCAAGTACTTCAGGAAGATGGCGTAATTTCCCTACTGATGCCATAAAAGTTTTTTTTACAAATCAATGGTGAGAACTTTGTAAGAATGCTTAGATACGACAACTATAAAATTATTTTTCATCAAGGTCTGATTTTTAAGAAAGAGCTACCCATTCAAACAGAAACAGCAAGAACTTTAAATCTTTCTTTAAATGCCAAAATAAAAATCAACTTAGTAAAATTTAGTTATTCCTCAGAACTTACATTCTTTATTTTTAGGTTCCCCCAGTCATCATCCTGTATTTGAAATAAAATAAAAGACAAGTTAATTATCTTTCAGCAAGACAAGGAACTATTTTCATTAATATTAACTACATATCTCTAAATATACAATTGTGTTTCATTCAAGATTCCACAATATTAACTATTAACACATCATCAAGTCTTGTCTGAATAAAATAAAAAGCAGCCAAGTTGACTTTTCAATAAGGTTCTTCATCTGTTGTTCAACACTGCTTAGATCTAAACAACTTTTTGTAGGAAAGCTGCCTATATCACATTACACCAATAAGTCTCCAGCAAAGAAGTGCCAGAGAAGCTTTTCTTAAACAAGCTAAAAAGCAAAAAGTTGTATTCAGATTCTGCACACTAAAAAGGAACAGAAAACAAAACAAAACAAAAGAAAACACCAAAAAAAAACCACCAACACCAAGCAGAATAGTGTTTGGTATAAAAGAGTGAAGAAGTGTTTTCAACCAGCTGTGTACCTCGGAACCATTTAGCAACAAACTTTTTGCCGGTGTTTTCTAGTAGTAGGCAACGAAGCATACAGAATTATTTCTGAAAAGTGTAGTCAGTTTAATACATGCAATGAAAGATCTTCTGAAGGAACACTTGGATATATGGTCATTGCTCATTATGTTACAATGTAATAAAGTTAGAAATAATATAAAAAACCCATGGATTTCTACCTTCAGAGTTCCTCCTTTAACCATAACCTTCTGTCTAGCTGGCTGAACTCCGGTCAGTGCAAACAACTGGGCTTTGAAGACCATTGGAGGTTCATCAGTGTTAAGCTCCACGCCATCGAATTTCTCTTTTCCCCATTTCACGTTAACTGCAAACAAAATGTTTTGAAACTAAATTATTTCCTAATATACAAGAATGTAATTACCAAGATGAACCCAGTATTTCAAACTCCAGACTTTATACCATCTCAAAACATTCAGTTAAACATCCAGTCTAAAACTTGTCAATAATCAAGCTAAGGGACACCTTTTCTACAAGGTGTCTCAGCCATCAGAACATATTATTTCCAACAAGTCTAAAAATATCCTACAAAACAATTGTAAGCAACACACATACTGAGAAACTTTGCAAGTAATAAATGTGTATAACAGCGTCAGAAATTCTCTGGGCAAATCTTCACAAAAGCAGCTTGAAAGCAACTCTCCCAATCTCTTGGCACTGCTCATTGCAAACAAATTTCTGAAGGAAGTTCAGACATGCAATTCCAGTTCAGTTTTCCATAGCATTTCCATTCTCCTTCAACGGCAAACAATACCATGTTCTTTAAAAGCAAAGCAACTGTTTGACAGCCATAGTTTTGGCTACCAGTATCGTTCACATGGAGCCACGTGAGGAGGTCAGCACGTGTCAAGACAAGCCCCATAAAATAGCATACCTCTGCTTCTTTTCAACAGAAGGTTACCCTCACAGCGCCATTTACAACACCATCACTGCCACCCTCCTCAGTTTTGACAGTGTTCACACAGACAATATACCTGCATGTAAATACGGACAACAGCCTAGCACAGGTTGCAGCTCCAGAAGCCCTGATCCCAGTAAAGGTGCAGGGCTGGAATTAAGTGAAGTGAAATTTGGTCAGGCAAATTGTAGCTCTCAACGCTGGAAATGGGATCACCAGCAGGAACGTTAGGCAAAACAACACAAAGGCATGTTAAATTAACTTTGGTAAAGCTAGTACCAAGAGCAGACAGGAATGCCTGGAATAAACAGTGTGTTTCTAAAGAATGGTTACACATCTTTGATCACTTCCAATCACTATCGTAGGTACACAAGGCTACCTTAGCAAGCTGCAGTTCTGCTGAAAATCTGCAAAACGTAGCACACAGTAACATCCTAGGTGCACAGTAAGTGGCTGAAACACCATACCTTAAGAAAGCCATATCCTTCCTTCTACCTGTGCTTCAGTTTTAAGTAAATATACTACAGCAACTCTAGGTTCTCGTGATTTAAAAAAAACCTTCCAAGAAGGTTAAGATTTCAGATGTATGCAGTGCTTGTGATGGGCAATAAGGAAGAACAATCTAGTCTAAATTAGCCTACAAAACAACTCAAATGATGGGCTTTTCAGTATTTCTACCAGAAAATACCTTCTGATTTTTGCCCAACCTTCTGACTCTTTTTTAAAACATATTTATTATTTTGCATATTTAAGACCTACCAAGCACAAGTCTTTTCCCATTTTAACAGGAAGACAACCCACTCAGTCACTGAACAAGTCAGCTCCACACAGTCTTTTAAGTTTTCCATTTTTGAACCGTCATGCATCCACCGCTAAATATGCAGAACAGTTTGCAATTATTAATCCATAGTGTCACTGGTTTTGACAACTCAGCACTCAAGAGGAAACAGAAGAGCACGAGTGTCTTTTCTTCAGAGATCACAAACGAAATTTCCACCAAAAGTTTCCAAACTAAAGGAGAAAACTGTTAATTTGAACACAATGGAAACGAAGAAAGAAGGACATGTTTGCCTCACTGAACAGAAAACACAGCTCATACAGATGTGATAGAGTTCAGGAAAAGTCCTGTTATACTAACATCAGGATCCCAGTTTGCCAACCACAATTAAACAGCAGAGAAACAGGGACACAACTGTGTATTGAGGCCTTCTGCAATCTGTTCCTCACATACTAAAAAGCCCCAAGAGGCCAGACCTGTGAAACATAAACAAGTCAGTAACTGGTCCTAGAAGTGTCAGAGGTTTTGCTCTGGTAGTCTTCACCAGAAACTTTCCTTCACTGCAAGGTAGGTGAGAGGGATGTGATGCAATTGAAGAAAAATGTAATTCCTCTGGTTTCAACTAGGAAATAATGGATTTAAAAGAGCGGCGGCACATGCACCTAAATAAATTTGGAGGCACGGACGCAGAATTATGGCTCAGTTGACAGAAAGCAACACTCATCTCCGTACAAAGCAGAAATAAACCAAGAACGGGCAACACTGGGGCACGATGGCAGGCGATACGCGTGCTGCTACCCGTTCGCACGCCGAGCCTTGCCCAAAGGGGCCTCCCGGCCACCCGCCGCCCTCGCCCCTCGCCCCGGTCGGGCCAGGCCAACACTTCCTCCTCAGGCCACCGGGCCGGGCCGGGCCGGGCCGGGCCGGGCCGCACGTCCCGGGGAGCTCCCGTCGCCGTCCGCGGCCGGGCTCGGCGGCGCGGTGCGGAAGGCCGGCGGCAGAACAGCGGGGCCGCCGGAGGAGCCTCCCGCTGCCCCTCGGGAGGCGCCGCCCGCCTCCCCCCGCGCGGCGGCGGCGGGAAGGGCCTGGCCCGGGGCGGCGGGGCCGCCGAGGAGGGCTCGTCGCCGAAGCAACAGCACCCGCCGCCGCAGCCGCTGCACCCCCCACCCCCCCGCCCCACGCTGCGGAGGGGCGCGGGCCGGGGCGGGCGCGGGCGGCGGGGCCGGCTCACCTGAGAAGAGCGGCATGGCGGAGGGGGCGGGCGGCGCGCCGTGTCCTGGGAGGGCGCGGTGGCGGCGGGGAAGCGAAAGGGCGGCGGGAAGCGGCGGGGAGCGGCGGTGGCGGGGAGCGGCGTCAGCGGGGAGGGAGCGAGCGGGCGGGCGGGCGATGGCGGCGGCGCGTCCCTCCCTCCCTCAGGGTCTCATTCAAACCGGCCCCTCAGGATGACGCTGCAAGCGGGGCCCGCTCTACGGAAGCGGGGCGAGCTGCGCGCGCAGCGCCGGAAGGGCGGGGCGGGGGCGGTGCCCGCGCGGGGCGGCCGGTAACGGCTGCTGGGCGGAGGAACGGCTGCAGCGGCCGGCACTGGGGCAGGGCAGGGCAGGGGCCCCCGGGGAGGGAGGTAAAGGAGGTAGGCGCTGCCCCTCAGACCGGAGAGAGAAACCGCTCCGGCTGCGGGCTGTCCCCGGGCAACGGTAGTTTCTCGGGAGAGAGCGGCGCAGGAGAAAGCGTGACTGAATACCGGACTTCTCCCTCACCCGGGAGCATACAACCGACCTAAAGTGAGCGGCTGGCTAGGTGGCAGGTGCGAGTAAACCTGCTTGCGTGCAAACCGGGCGCAGAGCCGGCGGCGTTACGGTGCCCGGGGTGGGGTCCGGGAAGGGCCTGGTCCTCAGGACGGGCGGCAGCCGCTGTTGGTGCCGGGGGCAGGGAATACCGGTGCAGAGGGCGAGGTGCTGCAGAGCTGAGGGGGGTCCGTAGGCGCTCTGGTGGTTTGCCCAAAGGCTGCGATGGCACGGAGATGGGGGGGAAGAAAAAAAGAACAGGCTGTTATGGATGAAATACATTTGGGTTATAGGAGAGTGTGGAGTAAGAGAGAAAATGATCAACAGGAGAACTTTAGTGAGGGGAGAGGGGCTGACTAATCTACCAGCAATTAGTTTAAGACTCGCTGATAAATATCAGATAAGGAGTGCTGAAGGATGAGTGTGATGGCAATGGCCAGGAGCCTTCAGGACAATAACAAACATTTTTAAAGATACTAAAAAGAGTAGACACGGAGACATGAGTCTCAGCTACTTCTACAAAAGCTCTCGGTATTAGGCTGTGATTAAACAAACTAAAGCAGTGTTTAAACATACAAAAAGGAAGAGAATGCCAGAAAGAAACATCCCTTCCTCAGACCCCTCCTAGCTACCACCTCTAGAAACCCGGTACCACCACTTCACTGGTTCCTCTGGCAGCTGCAGCTGCAAGAGCTTCTGCTGCCATTTAGTTGTCTGCATTTGCCCTTCTGGCCCTCCTTTTGCTGTAGAAGTGATACCCAAAACAAGAAGGATCTTTCCTTGATAAACATGCTGCTCGCCAAATGTGATTTTCAATTCCAAACAGTCGAAGAAGGATATACAAAATGGCTATAAAAATAATCCAGGGCTTGAAAGTAAGCCTTAAGATGGAAGGTTTAGAAATTTTGGTCTTTTCAGTTTGTCATGGAGAAGAAGAACAAAAGTTGATTTTATTGTCTAGTGTAGGCTCCTAGATGTGAAAAGGAAGTTTTTGGGAACAAGGATTACGCTTCACAGAGAAGCTCCAAGGGGTGATATGCTGAAACAAAGCTAAGTCTTGAATTAAGATGGAGTTTCCAACTACTAAGGCAATTTAAGTGTTTTTAAAGCTTACCAGCAAGGGTGATGAATCTTCTGTTACTTTGACTTGCTTAAAGGAGCTTTCTAGAAAAGCTTTAATCCAGGTCTAGGGTGAGATCCTTCAGACCTATTCAAGTGAGAGCAGATCGCCGCCGTCTGCCCGTGAGCCTATGTGCAGGGTATCTCCAGTCCAGCCATTTGCTCTTCATGCCAACAGTGACCTATATAGAGGCCGTTTATTCGTGACTCCTCAATGAAAACTGAATGCTCTACAGCCTGAAGCCGCACCGAATACATTCTCCCCTTTAGACTAACCCTTAGAGGATCGGCTCTTGGGCAATCGCAGACCATTCGTTTCCAGGATCTGGCAAAGGCACTAGAGGGTGCTGTGCCGAAAGAGAAGAATCGGGGTTTGTATCTGTGGGAAAACTCTTCCCGAGCTCCGCAAGGTGAAGAACCACTACCTCCCTCTTCTTTCCTCCGGGATGGTGTAGGCCTCTTCCTGCCGTAACAGCTTTGTGCCTTTGTCCGTAAGGAGGGGATCAACAGATGGGGGTTTCCTTGAATGGTACGCAAACTCACATAAGGAGCGTAGAGACAGAGAGTGCAACCTGATGCATAAATATTAAGCACAGATTACCTTGACGTTAAAATTGTAAAAAAGATTGGTTGAACGTTATCAAGTGCATCTTTTTTCTTAGCGAAGACAAGCCCTGAGGGAACCCTGGGCTGGGTCGCGGGGGGCACGGGGACAGCGGAACTGCCTGCCCCGGCTGGATCTCTGTGGCCTTTTGCTGGGCCGCCCGAGCACGGCTGCTTCCCATCCTCAGCTGGCCGGACGCGAGCCAGCTCGGATGCAAAAGCTGGGGCTGTGGCGTTAGCACAGCGCCGCGTGCAGGCCAGTAGGCCTGGCAGAACGTATGAATGGTGCGGAAAGGTGGGGCAGAGCGAGTCCAGATGTGTTTGCCAAAGGCTTTTACTCTGTGAAGTCTGCCGTGGCCCAGTTCTGAGGAGCACAAGTAGTGAGCGTGCCCTCAGACGGTACAAGCAGGTGCTGCGATACAGCAGAAGGCGTGGGGAAGCAAGGCAGGCCCTTTGCCAGGCATGCTTTAGGCACCTTTGTGATGCTTGCGATAGAACAAAGAAGGTAGTCTTCATTTTAAATATTCAGTCTCAGGAATTAAAATACTGCATTTACATTTCCTGTTTCTTTAAAGGGGAAGATGTGTTATCCGATATATTGACAGGTGATTTATTCACCTACATTTTATTTTCTATGGGAAACATAATGTTCTTGGGAACCTTTCTACGTGTCTTCAGGCTTTAAACGTTTTAATGACCCTGCATTAACAGCACAAGTAGGATCAAATCACACTCCGGTCTTACAGCTGATTGCCATGCATATTAAACTCAAAATAATCCTAGTTTTAAGTGCTTTAGATCTGACTTTCCAGTGTCCTGATACGTTGCAGTGCTTTACACATTTAAAGTGAAGTTCTTTTTCGTGATAGAGGTAAGCATTGCGCTTTCCTGCACTGCAAACCTTGGCTGTCTCCAAATGAGCTCCCAGGAAACGAGGAACAGGAACGGGATACTCGACCAAAGCTCTGGCGTGCGCGACCCTCCCAGCAGCGCGGGGCTGAGCGAGGCCCGGGGGGTCCCCGTGGTGCCCTGGGCGGCAGCGGCTCCTAGAGCCAGCGCGGGGGCCCGGCGCTCGGCACAGCCCGGGCACTCCCGACCTGAAAGCCACTGCTACACGCGGTCCCTGTCTCACAGCAACTACGGGCTGAAAGGTGCGGTGTCAGTAAGGTGTGACTTCTGATAGTAGATGATATAGAAAATGTAATGGCAGGGTAAAGAAAAACAGCAATCCAGGAGATGTTTAAAGTAACCCGCTGTATTCCCCATTTCAGTGTTGGCTGTTCCATTTCAGTAGTTTTCAGGCTTTTTGCACTCTGGGTCACTATGAATGTACATCTGGGGAAGGAAAAAGAATAAAACTCTATTTGCGTTTTTTATGTTTGTAACTAGTACATGGATAATTCCCAGTGGAGTTCACCAGCTGAGGGGGAAGCTCAGCACCTGCTGCACGATTGCTGACTTGCTTCTGGCTCCAGCCTCCGTAGCTGCTGCTAATCCTGCTTGTGGGAGAGGCCGTATCCTTTCCTTATTACCCAGGCTGTTTTGCTACAGTTAGCTACTCTTATCACTTTCTTTTCCTGTTTCCTTCAGCAGGAATAGGGAGGCTTGAAGAGGGAATGAAAAAGAGCAGATTTGGCATTCTACTAATGTTAATGAGCTTTCAACCTAACACAGTAATAGAAAATTGAAAAAAGGTGGAGGCAAATCCACAAAAAACAATCAGGTAGGAATCTAGGCTTCCCCATTCCTCAAACTGTGTGTAAAACTACAGCTCCACTGACGGGAACGAAGCCAGGCCGATTTACGTTAGCTCTTCATAGCTTACACATTCACATCTCTTGATGACTCTGGCACTGTATTAGAGGAGTGCAGGCAAAATGTTCCTGTAAAAGGAATCATTAGTGACAAGGGTAAAAGCTAAGCAAAATAAGATGGCAGGAGCCAGAAAAAGTGGAGCTGTAGTGAACATAGTAGCACACTGATGATTTTTTTCTGGATGGTAAAGCTGATGCTTGCTAGAAGTTTAATAACATTTTTTTTTCCCCCCTGAAATGTCTGTTTGCACAGTTGAGATTGTAGGCGTTACTTTTCCTAGCAGGAGAAACCTTTGGCTGAATTTGTTATTCAAAGTACAGCCATTCCTGTAGATCGGCACCTTGCTTAGAGTAAACAAGTGCCAACATCAGTACACCGGAGCACACAAACTGTAATTTGCATGTCTAGACTTTATTATTACAGCATTTCAGTTGCAACTTACCCCGGACATACCAGTCAATGTAATTTTACACTTCATTATGTCTGCTGCTTCTTTCCCAAGCAAAATCAGCATTTAAAAAGAATTGCAGAATTTCAGCATTGCTAAAAAGCTATGGAGATGATAGTATGTGCCAATCTGTAGAGTAAACCCATTTTTTCCACAATCCTTCCCTCTTCCCACTAGTCATTATCTATTCATAACAGTTTTTATGCTATATTTCAGATTCATAAAATATGAACAAGATACAACTTTTTTTTTTTTATTAAGAAATTATTCAGGCAAGAGTTCTTGAGCCTGTAGAGGCAGCCAGTTACGGAAAGTGGAAAAGCAATCCAAAACCTAATCTGGGTCTGGAGAATGACCTGACCATAGGCCTTTTCTATGGCTCTATATTTCCTATAATAATGTATGCATTTAAGTAAGAAACATTTAATTGTTGTGCTCTATTATTTCCCCTCTCAGTATGTGATAGGAGATTAAAGCAGGTCATAATTATCCCTTGTATTGCTTTGCAAGCTAACAGTCAACGTGACTGGTGATCTGGAAGGTAGTCTTCAGCGCGCTCCATCCATTGCTGACATTTTAGTAGTTGGACTTGATGATCTTAAAGGTTTTTTCCAACCTAAACGATTCTATGATTCTGATGCAGCAAGCTCAACACAGAGGAATTTCCTGACATTACCAGATCACCTACTTCTATTTATCTGTTCTTCCCAGCTCTGGGACCTCGAAAGGACAACGATCATTCCCACGTAATTTGTCCTCACTACTCCATTGCTCCGCAGGCCTTGGTGGATTACCCAGGGAGATTTACAGACAGCTACCTTATGGGATACACAGGCTGTTCCCAAGAGGGGGAAAAAAAAAAACCAAAACAAAACCAAAAAATCCCACCAACAAAAAGCACCCCACATTTTTTGTCTTTTGAACAGGGTTCCCCCCCCCAGATAAGTGGGATTTCTGAAGGTCCAAACCTGCATCATGAAGGATGAAGCAATCACAAGGCAAGCTCAGAGTGGTGGTTGAATAATAAATATAAATTAGGCTACTACAGCAGGCCATGAGACTAAGGGAATGAAAAAAAATAAAATGCTATTTACTTATTCATGTAGAATAGTAAAAAAACGTTGCAGAGTCCCCTAGGCTTTATGTTGCAAATGCACCCTGTCCTAGAAGCTGTTGCAACATCTGAATGCTTAGAAAGATGTGTAAGCTGCAGTCAGGAGAAAACACCATGCCAGTCGTTTTCAAAAGGGTCTTTCCATAAATTACTTTATTTCTCATTAAATGAGCACAGAGTCATTACCATATTAATAACAGATATGTTTATTTTACATATCCATCAGTGCGGCTTTCAATACCACTTGAAACATGCAAACCGTCCTAAGGACGAATCAGTTTTCCAGTGCTTCTTATTTAATACACAACTGCAAAGCCATTATAAATTACTGAGGAGGTATTTGGTTAAGAAATAAAATAAAATAAAACCATACTGCCCATACCATGAATGTATTCCTGCTACAAAGCAAGAGTCTGACAGCATTCACTGAAATTCCTGAATTACCCGGAGCTTTTGTGGTACATGCTTTTTTTCTTTTTTTTTGCATTGCCTACACATCTCTTGGCTTATGAAGCAGAATCAGTCTTTCTTTGTAAGAGGAATTCTCATTCAAAGATTGTACTTAATTTAGAAAACGCATCTAGCATCTACAATACTTCAACCAATTAAAATTCAGTAAAAACCACTGATATGCAATAGTTTTTTAGAGGTTTCCTTTGTTTAGTTTTAGATTTCTACATTTATTGACATGGCAATAATACAATTATCTCAAATTAAGGCACTAAAAGGACAATGTAAAACCCAGTAAAAGTGTTCTAAGAATAATTTACGTTTCAAACAGTGCATATATTTCTTAAATGTTTGTTAACTTAATGTATGTTATCACTTAAAATCGTAAGGCAATACATTATACAGCTATAGAAATGATGTACCCCAAAATATGCTTCCAAACTTGGTGGTTCTTTTTACGGTTAGTTTCTAATGCCTCTAATAGTAAAATAATTCAGTATGGCTTGGCAAAAATGCATAGATTAAAGGCAATTACTTGTCTTCCCCTCTTTACAAACCTGCTGAATCAGTATTTTGTAAAGCATAACGCAAAATATTTAACACTTTGATCCATTCCATAGTGGGTGGTTAGCATTAAGGCTGTTAAGAACTCTGCAGTGAAGGCACTGAAGTTCAAGTGATAAGGCTTCATTTTTAAGCTAGTTCTGCAGTCTTCAAGAGCACAACTTTGAGTCTTGAAAGCAATCGCAGTCCTTCTCATTGAGAAACCTTCCTCCCCTACTCCGTTTCATATGCTCATCTTGACATAAATATCCCCTTCACAGGGTCAACAGTCCTTTTCTTTCACTGATACAAAGAAAGTTGGCTGCATTTCATCATGATTGACAGGCTTTTTTTTAAAAATCCAAAAAGGCAGCACCTTTTTTTATACACCTAGCTAAGCTTTATTTGCTTTAACTTGCATTACATAGTAATAATTAATCTAATCTACCTTTAGGCAAACCCGCAATTAAACACCCTCAGCGTGCTTTTGTGCCAAAGCAAGGAGGAGACAGTAATAGCAATCTTAACCCTGAAGCCTGTGATAGTTATGTTGAAAGGAACAACAGCCCGTCTGCACTGCTCTGTGTGGTTAAAAAAAGCCCTGTTTCTCAGACCGCATCCCATGAAATTCCATTAAGCACTGTACGTGTGGTTAGCTGGAACAAAGAAGAAAACAGACAATTAATAACAAATATAAAAATTAGCTTCATAACACTAGCACATGTTTGCCAAGAGCGTCAGTGAAGAAAATACTCGATTTTACATTAACAAAATATTTTTTCAATTGACATGGTACAATACTAAAACCATACCTACACAATCTTCCACAAACTGCTTTTCATTTCTAACAGCATTAAATGAACGCAGAGATCCGACAGATGATAATATAACTGCAGCTTTACAAGTAAACGATTAAGAGTAAATACTCATGGGTGTATTGATGGCAAATGCCATCATCAGAGGTGATGTCCTTTCACTTGCAGGACAAGAAAAGGCTTTCTATGGGGCTAAGAGCACGTGCATGCAGTTGCCAGAGCTCATCTGATGCACAGGAGTTTTGGTTGTTTGGGTTTTTTTTGTTGGTTGGTTTTTTTGTTTTTGTTTTTTTAAACATGCATTAACTTGATCAGGTGCCCAAGTCCAAATATATTAAAACAAAGCACCTCAACTGTGCTAAAACAATGTGTAGAAATTAGCATACTATAAACTGAAGTGTGGTTTCAGATCTAGAAGCAGTCCTGCAAATGGTAGCAAGTTCATCATGAAGTTCTCATTCATATTTACTAGTGCTAAGTTATTAAAATGAGGAACAGAACTTAAGATGAACTTATACATGAAGCTCCTTTTAATGGTCAGATACACCTCACCATGAAGTCAATGAAGTGCTGCCTACCAACTGCAAAGAACAGTGGATCAGATCATAAATGAAATGTACGAAAATGTCTTAAAGCATGTGCTAAAGTCTGTATCCATTCGACAAAACAGCAAATGCCTGCTTACATGTAGGACTCCATCACTGAGACCAAGCTCTGCTATACTGTCTGACAGGAGAACAATTTTCAGATACTTAGTAAAAGCTAAACACGCATCTCCCATAAAAATCATCACTGCTTCTCAGGATGAGAACCGCAGGGTGCAGTGTCTTGAGTTCAGAGAAGCTGATCTAACAACTCGCTGCCTCCTGAAAGGAAGAGGGCTGCTGTTACTCCACTGTATCACCTTCCTGACCCCAGGGGAGCACCCTCCTGCTTACCTGTCCTCAGATCTGGCAATCACCACGCTTCTCAGCGGGCTGATTCCACTCGCTAGCTCAGCAAAATAAGTCTGTATTTTTTTGACTGTCAGGTAACTGAATTGTGGACCTTCATGGAAGGGTCCAAAATGGATCATTTCAAGCATTGACCCAGGATCCAATAACAGAAGAGCAGGGAAGAAAGACAGAGAGGGAAAATCCTCCCCCTTAAGCAGCAACAGACTGTCAGATTAGCTCAGCTACTGCGCAATCACCAGTTAAGTGTTCAGTATATAAGATCCATTGTAGATTTATTTAATAATCTAAATCTAAACATCTGGTACATCAGAAGTGAATTTTCCTAAAATAAATGCCTCTTCCTTCTAAATATACAGGATGGAATAGGTAGTGAATATCAGGGCACAAGCTGGCCATACTACATCACAGCAGTGATTGTCTAGTTCATAGACACAACTAACATCAAATTTGTCTGAGAAAGTCACAAAAACAGCCACAGTAGAATAGCTTGAAAGAAAAGTTCCTATCTGACCTTTTTCTAATGCTTATTTGCTCAGTGTAACTCTGAATCTTTTCATTGTTCGCTCGTGCTGCTCTGCAGGTGCCACGCAAACCCCACTACATTCCAGTCAACCCAGTGGCAGCTGTCTGATGGGGACAGAGCGCGCCACAAAGCCGCCCGAGCAGCTCCTCAAGCATCAGCGAGGCGCAGGGGCTCCCTGCCTGCCCCCCGCACACGCCTCCACAGAGTTCGCTGTAAATTAATTATACATTCTAAGAAGCTATGTCAGTATTAAACATCATTAAGAAGCAAGATTTCTATGGTCAAATATCAATTATGTCATCAAACTCACTGACAGATTTGGGGTCAGTCTAGAACAGTAATATAAATATTAACTGTTTGATACACATCACAGTCTGTTAGAAAAATTCAAGAAGTGAAAGAGATAAGATACCACGTGAGTATTAACTTCTCAATTGCCAGAAAACTTAAGAGCTTTATTTCTTCCCAAGAACCAAAAGATCCCGTTGGGTGATGGAGAAAGGTGTGAACAGAGGCTGTACACTAGGGCGGATGGAGAAAATGCAAGGCTGCAGTATTCTGAACAGCTGATCTGACCCGATACGTCACTAGTGCAAGACAACCACCTTCACCCTTCCTCCTTCCATTCTTGAGACAGATCTGGTGCTTTCTGGACTCTTCCACAAACCATTGCAACTTCCTAACCCAACAGAAAACCACTCACTTTTCTTTTGTGGGGTTAGGGTTGGGGTTTTGCTGTTACGCTTTGGGTTTTTTGGCTTTTCTTTAGCGAAAACATTCCTGCATTAATTCTCTGCTGGAAAATAGACCGGCTCACTGTGGTAATCTGTGAAGCATGAGCTGACACAAGATAAAGCCCAGGAATGTGCAGCTCTCCTCCTTCTGGTGCTGGTGAGATATTAGGCTCATTGTATCTCTAGGATCTCAAAAAAAGAGTTCTAAAGATGATGTTTCTCTTTTTTAAAAAAAAGTTCCCCCTCACTACTTGCATATTTCTATGAGTCTCTAACACTCTCACACGACAAATGCCAATAGGATTAATAACAGAAATTGTTTGAAGAACTGATCTCCCCAGACCCATTCCTTTAAGAGCTACTGTAAATTTTCAAATATGTAAATCTCTTCATTCTATAAAGAGATTAGCTGCAAACTTGTCCTTGCTAAAGGCAACCCCAAACTAGCATTTCTATTAAGACAGAGTGAAAAAGAATCAATGAATTGATGTCAGAAAATGGATTTTCTCCTATAGAAGAGCATGGATGAAAGCTTCTGTGCTTTTCCAGTTAGCTCTAAAATGCCTGGAAAAAAGTTCTTAAAATGAAAAACTTGAGAAATCACATGGTTATGCTGGGGGGGGGGGGGGGGGGAATCTATTGAAAAGCTAACAGCTACGAGACATCTGAACACCAGAGCTGTTTTGCCTACAGTAGGTTTTTGATTTCCCCCCGCCTTTTTTTAATTCTGTGTGTGCATGCACATGCAAATTCAAATTCCCCCTTCACACCCTAGCATGAGGTATATTACAGTAACTGCAGTATAGCTCATCTGAAGACCCTCCTAAAAATTGGAGTCAAACATTGCAACAGAATTTTAAAAAAATCTGGTTATTACAGCTACCAGAGGACCTTGCAAGGACAAATGGAAAGGAAAGCATACTCAGAATAAAATTCAAACAGTCTTTTGGAAAAGAAGGTCTACAACTCTAAATAACTAAATGCGAAATAAAGAAGTATGCACTATCTTTACAAAGCGAACTCTACATAGGTAAGGTTTGGCAGGGGGGAGGGAAGAATCTGTATACTCCATAACAGAGGATGATTTCTAAAATGTACAATCAGGACTATGACCTTCCAAGTGTTGTTTTAGATTATTCCAATTAATAGAGCTTAAAGATGCATGCAAATGGTATGTTAAAATAATTCTTTCCAACTGTGTTGGCTGGTTGGTTTTGGGGGAGTTGGTTGCTTTGGTTTTTTTTTTACTGTCCAAGAATGCCACCTCATCAAAAGATTCTCAGTTAATTTGACATCTTTTTCGGTAAGCAACCTTGACTAGCATTATTTCAGTGTCACATTTTAAAATCTCTTTTAAAACTGTATTAATGAATTTTATGTTATCGGTTCTGGTTTTTTTTCCCCAGAATTTATGGTGGGATGACCATTCAGTATCAAAATCATTCCACCTAATCCTTTTAAGTGTCAACACAATACGCTTTTTCTTTCAGTCTTAGGTGGTTCAAGGCTCACTGAAAAATCTTACTAATCAGTAAGAGAGCTCTTTAACCAGTTCTAAGAACTTCTGTTATCTTTATCTGCCTGTTTAAAAGGCCTGCCTTTAGTAACTAGTTTCTAGAATCCTGACTATTGTTCAAATAAATGTATCATATGATACATAAAAGCACTTCATATTTTTCTCAACCACAGAACTGGAGTACTAAAAGCACTTCATATTTTTCTCAACCACAGAACTGGAGTACTTCTTCAACAGTCCTATTGTAAATAAAGTGATGTTAAACAGCAGCTATTAATGATGCATATTTTAAAATCAGCAGGTGTAATTTATATCCAAAAGTCTTAAAAGATCTGGCTAAAGCCTATGGAGTGGTCTAACATTTTTCAGTAAATCTTGGAAAATTGAGGACTGAAGGAAAAATAAGTTTGGAAACACCATGAAGCTTTATAAAAGCTTTTGGAGGTTGGGAGAAATGAACATTTTGTAGACAAGACAAACACGTTAACAAGATTCTGTTGTGCAAGTACACACCACGTAAGTACATAACAAATGTGACTGAAACCCCTTGAAATTAGCAATTACCGATTTGTCTTTATTTGGTACAATACTGAAGATGCTACTATTTAGTAAGCAAACTCCGATTTTACAGTCATTCTTATTAACTCAGGATTATCACTATGTGCTTTTCCACTGCACTCACCCTTGTTTTCAAGAGATTTTTACACTGAAGACTGTAACGAAAAACTGCCCACTTCCCAGGAAATCTCCCCACAAATCAGAAGTGTTTCTGTCTGTCACAACTTCGGCTTGCTTAAGCGCCAGTGTTGAAAAATGTAAAATCGCATCATGATTCAGTTATGTTCCTGCCATTTGAACTGTAACTGGCAAACCGAGACTTTGTTGAGCATCTGTGAATATGGCTTCTCCCCCAAATACTCTAGCACAGCAGCTACATGTTCTTAACTGCTGGTCACAGATTTCTTTTTATGTCTTTCTCCTCATGCTGTTGCATTGATTATTATCTCTAACACAATACTGCCGGCAACACCACTGTTTTTTATATTGACAGCTTTGTATTCAAGGCCTAAAGTAATTTTCCTGGATGAGATTATCTTGAGGGCCTTCACTGAATATACTAGTATCTCAAAACTATGATCGCTTATGTTTTAGTGTTAATTATGGGGACAAGAAAATCGGCATCCTTTGTATCTTTCAGATTTCTTCCCTACTTTCCTCTGCAGGAGGATGTTTCACAATATACCCAGTGTCTCTCTACATGCAAAAGTTTGCTTTTATTGCACTTGCATGCAAGGAATGTTTGCAGGACATTTATTTTGGTAGCACTGCCAATCTAGGAAGACTCTTTCCCTACTGAGACACTAGTTTCCACTTCATACTGTTGACCCAATTGGTTATTTTGGGGGAAGGAATGCGCATACTGTATGAAGAAGCTAACCCAGGTTGAAAATCAGCTTACAGTAACCTAACATTAAAAAAGTGCAGTTTAAATCTCGCCCCAGTCAAGACCCTGCCTTGCACATGGTCACAAATAGCTTACAAAAACAACTACTGGGATAGGAGAAGACAGGGAATAAGCAAGCAGGGAGAGAGAATGGAATTAATACTTAAGCTGCCTCACACCAAAAGAAATGGCATAACAACAGACTGAGAATCTGTAAGTTTCCCATTTCACCCCCATTTGCAGAAAACTTCTAGCTCACACAAGCTCGATGAGTCAATCCATGAATGACTATGCGGACCAACCTTGCAGGTAAATGGCATTACTGATGTACCTACTGAGCCTTGTCCTTAAACAGGAAAAAAACGCAACCCGCTCCCTCACATGCACTGGCAGGCCAGGCGCTGCCATCTCTACAGTACCCTTCCAAATCCAAAGAACTGATAAATTTACCACAACAGCAGGACAATTCTGTCCCTTCCTTCAGGATTTGAGCAAAGATTTAGATCAGCAGTTCAACAGTCACAACTATGGAATTATTTCACAATTTCACATTAAATAAGCTTTGTAAACAGAGATTTTTTTTTTTTTTTTTTTAGTTAAAAAGATCCGTAGCTTTTGTAGTTTCTCACCTAGTTTTTCCAGAAGTATTTTTAACAACTTTTCGGAATGACTGATTTGCTGAGGATCTTGTAGACATAGTTCTAGGAGAAGCACGAACGAAAGTAGATGGTGGTGTCTTAGGGATCTTCTTTACTAAATGAGTCACCCACTTCTTCTGTTCATCTTGACAGGATGCCAATAACAACATATCTCTTGCTGAAGTTACATCGTAACTCACTATAAGTAAAAGGAGGAAGATAATTCAGTGAAAACTAGGACTTGTTATCAGAAATAAGAATTATGACATACCAGCTGTGCCACTGGAAAGAACAATGGCACCTACACACATACTTGTACTGGAATTGTTTATATACTTTTGGAAGACAACAAGCAGTGGGGGAAATGATGAATATAGTTTCTTTCAATATTTGTCGCCCTGCATTAAGATTCTTGATTCTAGCATTGAATGTTCAAGAAATGAGAAAACTTACACTAATTGCAGTCTTAATAAGCTGGAAAGTTGTGTGGGTGCCTTATGGCTGATTTCCAGAGTACCCCAAATACTCCACTTCACAGGAGCACAGAGAGGAAACCTTTACTCCAATCCGTGAAGTGGTGGAAGAACCACTCTTCAAGGTCTTAGCACAGCCTGGTGATGCGGCCACTGCCTTGTCCCTAACGTGGGCCATGTATAAGAGAGAATGGTCTGGGAACCGAGGAGCTGCCCAGTACTTGGGCACAAACCTCTAGGGACTCTTGTGCTCTCAGGGCCCTCAGCAGAGCAACATCAGTTACACCACCAAAGGCCTCCATACAGAGACTCGCCACAGCTGCCTGTTCATAAGCAGTGTTAACAGCCTATTATTTTAATACCACCTTTCACATCTAAAATCATCAAACTAAAGAGCAGAAAACTTTTAAACTAAAGTGCTTTTATTTGTCTTCGATAGTTTAGCGGTCTGGCTGAACTCACAGAGAGAGCACACAGAACTCAAAAATCGACGAGTATACCTTTGCATGGTGCAATTAATTCCTCCTTTTTATCCAAGTGGTCTCTGTGGCACTTCACATGGCATCTTCGACATTCTAGGGCAGCAGGGGGTTTAAAGACATGCCAAAGGGGTTTGGCACAGGCCTCACAGTTGGCTGGGAAGTGGTATAACGTTGGAATAAATTCATGGCCTTTGTGATTTAGAAAATTTGTCTTCTCTGCTGGCTGTACTGGCTCTACCTCCAAATCCTTCCTGCATTCCCCCTCGTTAGCATAGAGAATCTGAAAAAGAATACTGCTGTGTTATTGTTGAAGCACTATGTATTTTTATATACTTTTCAAAGAAGCCACCAAACTTTTTCAGGAGAGTTAAATAGAAATGAGAATACACTGCTTTTTACCTGGAATATTTTAGGAATTTCTTCAGTTTCAGCTCTATATACATCTCCTTGAGTTACAGGCCGGACATGGAACAGCTTACTAGATTAGAAGAAACATGAATCAGAAAATGCTAAAAGGCTATGTCTATTTTTTCAACAGTTACCAAAGTGCCTTGAAGATCTTATAAATCTTGTTTATGCAAGCAATATGATATACTTCAAGGCCACAAACTGATTTTAGGAATTAATTCATAAACCATGTAGATCTTGTCTACCAAAGTAAGACCAAAACATTTCATAGCATGGAAAGAGGGTTATCTTACAATGGGTTCAAGATCCATCATGGCAAATCTACCTGTGAAAAAGGCTTTCAGATTCTTCCTCGGGACACTGGGAAGTCTAACTGATTATTGCTAGAAAAGCTTATTGATAACCCTGGATGGAAGTAACCATATGAAGTATAGTACTACTCACTAATTTTTTTTACTAAATCATGTTAGCAGTTGATAAACAATCAATGCCAGAACATCACAAAAGGCAATCTGGGGCACCAGCTGTTGAAAATGATATTAAAATTGGAACAAACATCATCTTATACTGGGTCAAGACTGTAAGTCCATAGATCCCAACATCCTGTTTTCAACAGTTGCCGTAACAGATGTTTATGAAAAGAGAATAAGAAACAGCTCAAAGAGAAAATAACTCTTTTCCTGGTTACGAGCAATTGGCAGCTTAAGCACTTCCTGAGTTTGAGATTCCTTCCAGACCACTGTATTTGTTAGTCACTGATAGACCTATTCATGAATTTTCAAACCTTTTTTCAATTACTGCTCTATAAGGTCCCATAATGTTGATCAGCTGTTCAAACATCACACTCATGTATCAGCGATGGGCTTCAGTGATATTTGACACAATTTTCCTCATGTAAAAGCAATGTAAAGGGATCACAATTCGTTTATTTTGTCACTCTAAACAGAAACCATCTGGAAAAGTTAGAAATGCTTTGGGCTTGATCAACACTCATCCTTTCTCAGACAGCAAGAAAAAGGTACAAAGCAAGGGGATGAGACCTAAAATCAGACAGCCAGTTCCCTATCAATCACACAAGCTGTTGAAGCAACTAGAAAAAACAGTCATTACACTGTATCATAAAGAGAGAAAGCATAGTATGTAGGTTCCACTGTCTCTGACCCTTCTCTGTCACAACGAGACGAGGCTCTTAATTTCTGTAAATTCAGACCAGTGACTACAGAGAGTGCCACACTATTGCGTATTTAACTTTTTCTCTAACTTTTAGCAATAGTATGACAAAGTACTATCTTCTGTTAACAGCACCCCAAAATACAGATAAACAGACATTTTCCAGCTAGTACAGGAAGTTAAAAATTATTTATGGAATCTTGATTCCAAGTGTCTAGATCTGTTGTCAGTTCTCTCACACACAATGCTCTTTTGCCAATTTGTATCCAAAACTAACAGTAACTTTACTTACTCTATATCTAGTACCATGGATGGATTAGACTGGTCCTTGTCCTTTTCATCATTGTAGAACAGTATCTTTTTACTGCTCACCACAACATACTGGGGAAAGAAAGGGAAAAAACAAGTTAAAATTGCATTTTAAAAAGCAACATTCATCCTACTGTACTCCCATATGCACACAAAAAGCCTGGGTAAATTAAGGTTTTTAAACTAATATCAGGAGATATTTAAATCATCGTGCAGGCAGCTATACTACTGACAGCTGTGCAATGCTACAAGCTGCAGCAACTGTGTATTGTCACTGCAGCACCCTAAAATTCTTGTGATGACTCTGGAAGTCTATCTGTAGACAAACTCACAAATTTCAGTTGCTACTGGCATGTTACTATGAAAATTACTGTATCACTGAGAAACTCCTGGAGTGCAGAATCTATCACTTACTGATAAAGTTATAAGCAACTTCTCTAGTTCTAGAGACCTGCAGGACTCACTGGTACTTCACACCAAACTACTGGTAGGCTAAAGGAGATTCTCACAGTTGCAGCTAACTATTTCTTACACTTTCAATTTAATGGACTGGTAAAATAAAGAGCCGAAATGAATCAGCAGAAACAGAGGTCTGGTTTACATTCCAAATCTAGGAATACACTGAGACAGTAAGCGAAAGGTTTGCAGAGGAGGAGAAAAGAAACGGACATTCTTTTGCTACGTGTCACTTTAAAGGTCAAACCACACACTTTTTTTCCAGAGTGGTAAAGATGTTAAAGAACAGAAACATTTGGCAATGTGTTGATAGTTTTTTTCCCCCGAGTGTTTTAAAAGTTCTTGCCCAAAATCTGCATATTAATTAATATGTTATACCTATGCCATGCCACTGAAAAAGTGGAGTACTCCAGAATGCATGGGATTATGGGGAATAAGCAAGAGCTATCAGGAAGGGTCTGTGAGTTTTAGAGCATGAATGGACTGCAGGCCTCACTTCCAAGAGAATTCCCAAATGCTGAGTATGCCTGCAGTGTCTGCCCCCCTGCCCCAAAAAGCCCAAGGATGTTGTCCTCAACTTAAAGTACACAGACACCTTTCCACTGCTGCTCACAATCACACAAAATTATAAACATTTGTTCATATGACAGGAAAAACAAAGTAAGCTGCTCAGAAAAAAGTTGTGTAACCCACAGGCCAGTTAAGATCAAACACCTCTGACTTAAGCACTTCCCAGTGAGTTCAAGCCTGTAGAATTCACTGCCTGCTGCTCTTCACTGGGAGCTGCCAGTCCAATGTCTGCTAAAACTGTCCATAAGCACAAGCTCAGTGACAGCTGTGGCAGTTCCCTCCCCTGCAGCTTCAAATGATTTAGAAACAACATATTAAAAGGTATGAGGTACTAAAGAAGATTCAAAAGAGGTAGACTGACTGCTCTGCCTATATTGAGCTCCAGATTCAGGTATAGTATGACCCAGGAGCAGGGGAAAGGACAGAAAAGCAAGAGCACGAATACACAAACAGTTCATCTTGAATTCCAATTATTAGTAGGTAATTGAATGGTTTTCTGCATGATGCAGATACTGACAGTTAAAGTAAATGCTGTTTACTGCTCCTACAAGAGGAGGTTGAACCCCCTCGTTACACAGGACTTTAAGTCTGACCTCAAAACCTGAATATGAAAGTTACAAGCTTATAGAACAGTGTTTCAAAAATGTGTTGCACAAGCTGCGTGCTAGTTGTACATCTCAATTACTGAAATGCATCTAAAAAAGCCACAAAGGCTGTCTTCTGCCCTGACTAAAAGGGCTTTCAGCCCCTCGGTCAGGATTCTTTAATAGAAAGCCTGATCAACTTGAATAGGTACTAAGTTGTAAGGGTGTGAGCCTCTTGTGATTTTCCCCGCTGAAGAGAGCCTGTGCTTGAATTCTTTTGATCTCCTTCAACAGGAAGCTAATGCTGTCTTTGAAGTATGCACCTCTGCCTATCACAGGCAAGAGCAAGGCCTTAAGATGACTACTGTAACAAATGCAAATTCTGACTGCAATGGAATTCAGTTATCACACTGTATACAATTCTTGATGAAAGAACAATTTAACCTCACAAAAGAGAAGTTACGTACAACAGCCTCAATATCCTGCTGTGAAAGTACAAAAAAAAAAAAAAAAATCTTCTGACAGTAGTGCTGTTCTACAGTGGTTTTTGAAAGATATTTTTATCGTCTCCACTTGGAATGAAATGAAGTTCCAGATAAAAATAGAGCTAACCCGTTTTAGTGTTAGCTTGAGGTATAACTCCACTGTTTCTTCTCAAATGAGTTTTCCATACTCACCCCTTTCTCACTTAAGCTAAATGACTTGGAGGGCATGGGGCAAAACCATCAGCACTACTGACATTTGAGTCAGAAATGCAGAAGCTCCAGTTATAACTCTGGCATCGATCCAATTGCACTGCTAATGCAACTTTGCTTTCCGTTTAATGCAAGTTAATCTGGGCATGCCTATATTTGAGGTTGCATACCTCCCACCAACCTCAAAACTGAAAGTGCAGGAGAATTTGGAACAGAAGCACCTGAGGAAGCTGACTACAAGCCAGTTTGTTTCAGATGCAGTACAGTTCAGCCAACAGAATACACATCTAAGTCAACATGGCCCCTCACTACTGTGTCTCGCTGGTTTGAACCTCAGCTCGTTTAAGGAATCTTATCAGCATGACTCATTTTATGACAAAGGCATCCATCCGTAGCTCAAATTCCTTCAAAGTGCAAGAATTATTATTCAAACTAGGAAAGCATGAATGGAGTAACCGCCTAAAATATCTTGAGGGAACTAAGTATGCCTATACTGGGCATGCCTAAAGAAGGTCAGATGCAGTCTTTCACTGGAGAAGCTGCATTTATCAGAAGTTTAAAATTTTAATCATCAGAGGATGCAAGGATAATCTCCATTTCTAGCAGACAACAAGAAAAGGCTGCTGGAGGTATTCTGACAGGAAAATGATGCAGTATTTTAGATAATCCGGAGCAGAATAAAGCTACATGACTTGTGCCTAGGCACAGTCACTTCTGTTCATGGATACTGCCAGAAGTCTGACAGCAACCTGGAGAATCAGTTCTGGAACGATGAGAGTCAAGCAGCCTTAGCTATCAAACAGAACGAGTTGTGGAATACATTTACAAATAGGTGTGTTCCGTGAGACACCTGAAGAACATCCAAACACTATCGGTGTTTGACTCAAATATGGCACCAAGAACATTCTTGACCTTGCCCTGTAGATTTCCTGCAGTTCTGCTAATAGGGAGACAAAGTGAAATGCAAAGAGACCAGAAACCAACTGAAAAGCACTTGAGATATCTGTAGCAAACCCCAGGTTCCAAACTGTGGTGAGCAAGCATTTTCAGTATGGCACTTGTTCGCATTGCCTCTCAGCCGAGGGTCTGGGAGAACACTCCACGCAGCCATTAGTTGAAATAGGGCAGAGCTTAACGCTCGCTCTCTGCAAGCTAGAATAGGTAGCACTTTTAACTTACAGACACATCACCAAGAAGGTCTGACGTTGATGTAAAAATAGGCAGGTCTGGAACTCAAAACACTTTGATTGTATAAAGAAGGTCATGTTAGCCAACTGAAAAATGGAGTACTTCAAAGAAGGAGTTCAGCAGCTAAAGGCCCAATACAAACACACAACCTCTGCAGAGGCAAAACAATACTGCTTTGTTTAGAGTGGGAATTCCAGCAGAGAGGTCCAGTTTCTGAGAGTAAACCAGTTCTTTTCAAGAGAGACGGACCGTTTTAAAAGTAAGAGAGACGGAAAGGTCCTTGGAAATCATGTGTGGCAAGTTATAGTATGATGCACTCTTCCATGGCCTTCAGAACATGTGTGGTATTCCCTACTCTCTGCTGTGAAGTTGCACAAAGAGCTTATTTTTCAGTAACAGGATTCTAAAGAAGCTTACTCCAAGGAGAAATGGGATTTTTAATGGTTCCAAGGAGCCCATTTCCTCACCCACCTGTCATAAATTTGCACAATGTTATTACTACAGGTTTCATACTGAACTTGAATTTTCTTATTGGATTTTTTTCTCTTCAATAAAGTAATGTATTCACACTAAATTACTCTGATTATTTTGTTTGTTTCTTAAATGTGAGCTGTAAAACCAATTCACTGTATGCCTAAAAAACTTTCCAAGGCAGCTGAGGAAGAAAAAAAAAACAACATTGGTACCTGTTTCTTCCAGCCATGCCGCTTTATATTTCCTTTGTTTGGTATTGAAAGCCAACCTTCAAGTCTTGATTCTGGTTTAAAAAAAAAGCATATTAAATAATTTTATGTATTTATAATAATAAAGCAGAATAGCACAAAAGCAAACTATTTCTAGAAAGGAAGATGTACTACATGCAGTAATAGGCAATTACCTACTCAGCAAAGCAGAATAAAAAGCACAGCTAAATAAAATGAAGATATAAGCATTTACTTCATGCTTCATCACAAGCTAACACTTGATGATACAGTTACTGCAAAATAAAGTGAAGCTGTTTTCCTTTATGCCAACATCTATCACCGTATGTAAATAGTTTGCAAAGAGCCAGGCAGGAAAGACTTTGCTTTGAAAACGTGTTACAGCTTAAATGGAGGACGATTAAGAGATTTTCAATATAAATATAATTTAACATTCAGAGGGGCTATATGAAAATACTCAGCAGGAAAATGCAGCAAGTAAAACAAACCAGATCCATATTTTCCAAAGGAAACAAAAAAAGGAGAGCGCACAAGAGCAAGCAAAGCTACACGGGTGTCCCATTACTCACAGAAGATAAGCATAGGAGATAAATAAATAAGGAATGCAGGAAGAATCAGCTAGATATAAAGAATAAGAGACAAGTGTTTTATTCAAAATTTCAGTGGACAATTTTCCAAAGAGTAGTGTAATAACATCGTTTCTTACCACAAAACTACTGACATAATTTAACAATGATACAAAGAAGCATCACAAGAAAATTAGCATTCTGCCTAATGTGAATCATAGATTTTAAAAACCCCTCCAGCTAACTGATACTGTTTTTTGATAGGTATTTTTTAAACTATGAAGCCAGGTAATAGCGGTGAGAAGATATTGTGATTCCATTAATCTGAAATGACACAGTAAAAAGTCTCACAATTTTGTAAATATGAGAATGAAGTAATCAAAATTTCACTCCATAATAATAAATCTATTTCACAATTGAGAAAAATTTTGTAAATATTTTTTAATGATCGTAAAAATGTGATTTGTAAAAAAAGTGTCAGAGTACAGAAATATAGCCGATAGCTAATGTATGCATTCTTTACAATAAACTTAACTGGCAGCACTGAAAACTTTGAAAACATTAAGTTAAAATTTGCTGTAACATTCTCCACAAATATTTCTATAAGAAGGAGCTACTGGTCCCTTTTATCCTTCAGGGATAACTCTGTGAGGTGTAGCCCAGCAAGCTCTGAAAATATATCCAAATACATAAAAGATACTGTCCATAGACTTTGTTATGTAAAATTACAATGAGACTGGCAGCCTAGCCTTCTACAAGGCATTAAAATTAGGCATAAAAAACCCTTTCCCACGTTAGCCTTACAGCATACAATATTTAGAAGTGGACTACGCTTAAAAATATAGAATCATTTCCTAACATTTCTCCACACAGAATAACTTCAAAATACTGGGGGGCCACTGAACTATTGAAATTCTAATTCGAAGACAGGCATGTTAGCAGAACTCATTCCAGTAAGAAACCTTCCTGGAAAAATGAAGGAAATTTGTATCTCCCTGCCTCTCATATCTCCATAAGAATGGGGGGGGTTGTCCCCCCAAACCCCTCCCCAATTATTGATATTCAGTAAGTTTGGAAAAGGAAACCTATTTCCTTCACATCTGCAGGCATCACAGATAATGCTTACCCTATTTTGAACACTTTGATTAATTTTTACATCAAGAGAAGATTCTTCCATTTCTAGAAATTTTGGAAATATCCTAAAACTCAAGTCCTCCATTGCAAAATAAAGTGATTAACTGCTAATAAACATAGTATGGATGACTGCGATTCAAAGGGAATATAGTATGGACAACTCTGATTCAAAAGAAGTACGCATGCATCTGTGGAAACTGTGGCATATGAAAATCTGGAAAGATCCAATAATGATAAATTTTAAAAGATGCACCACATACTATGCTGCTTATAGGGACAGTGTGAGTAGGAGTTTTTCTAAGTTCACTTCTATTTCAGCATGTTCTGAAAGAAATTTCAAAGGAAGTAGAAAGTGGACAAAAAAATGAATCGGTTGACATTCTTTTCTGTCTACTACAAATCTATTTTAGTAAGCAAATTCTATTTGCATGAGAGATGATTTCTGAGCTGTGAATAATGTCTTGCAGTTGAAAATAACAGTTTCTGAATGTACTCCTTTTCAACAAACCTAACATTCGTCTGGAACCAAATGTACTCTTGAAAGGGTAGATGAGCCCTTTCATTCCAACCTTGCCACAAAGGTTTGCCTCAAGTAATATTTATAGTGCATTTTAATTTCCCTTGACAGAGTTAGCTAGCACAACTGCAAATGGTCATCTGGCCATTTCACAAATATTTGATCCAGAAGAATAATATTTACAAGTGTTCTGATTAAGTAATTAAGAAAATATGGGCTATCTAGACTATGAAAAAGACTCTTCCATTCCTGTCTTTAAAAATAGGCTCAAAACTATTGCCTAACAACTTCCCTGTATTTTGGAAAGAATCCCAGAATTGATACTTCATATTTCCAATCCAGAAAATCCAAGACAGGCCCCAAAAATATCTGATGGCTAGCTGGACCTGAATAGAATATGAAGAAAGAATTCCATGAAGGCTACAGATCTTATAATTATCTCTGAATATATATTAAAATGCAGATTTGCATTCTGAACATGTTGACGGTTTGTATTCAAATTGCCAGGATTCATTGTGATTCAGTGTGATAAATGTAAGTTCTAACAATAAGTCTTCAATAAAATCACACAAGACAACCACGACTGTACTGATTTATGAGACTTTTTGTTGTTTTGGAGCAAGTAATACAGGCGCCTTCATGAGCAGTAGACCATCTCTTTCCAATGTTCAGGAATTCCTACTCCTCAGACTCTTCCATAGTAACAAAAAACCTGGAGATACTACCTTGCTGATTCTTTCCAGTCCACCCTTCCCATTTGATTCCTTCCTTCCTCAGACTGTCTTACTATAACTTCATGTGGGTCTCACCAAGGATTGCTGGCTGGGTCTTGCTTTGAGGCTTATTCAGGTGAAGGCTACTTGCAGGTATTTCAGAAAGTTGTATCTGTGTTTCATATTCCAAAAAAACTGTTGGCTTAAATGCTCCACATGTATTATTCCATCCTATCTTTTTATAAAACATGATTTATAACATACACTGTAAAATATTATGTGCTGCAGTTAAACTTGTAGGACAGCCCAATTGCTTAAATTATCTTGCCAATCAGATGAAAAGAATTAATTCACAACAGGTTAAGTGCCCTATAACAATTAGGAAAAAAACCCTTAAGTTCCTGATTATGTTTTGTCTTGACAAAGAAGAATTCTGTTTACAATCATGTAAGTATTAAGGCTTCCTAAGTCCAGCCAGGAGGAAGAGGCATTCCAAAGGCATCCTTAAAAAGCAAATATTTCAGCTGTTTCAGCAAGGACTCTATTAACATTGGAGACATCAACCGAGACGTGAGCTGCTATCTGAATCAATAATCAGGAGTGAGAGTTACAAAAAATGCCTAGAACTGAATACAAGGAAGACCTTCCTCCAAGTCATGATCTTTCCCATCTGGTGAAGCAAAAGCCTGAGAACAGCCTGGATTGTCTAAATGAGCCAAATCCTACCTTGGGAGCAGCGTAAGTTGCCCCTGGAGCTACGAGAACTTGAGGGGGTATTTATCTCAACGACAGACAGAAACCACCTCCAAGTAAGATGCAGCTGTAAGGTGTGTTACCATGTGATTTCTCTGTATCTACCTCCAAATACAGAAAATTTTTCCTTAAATTTTTCTGAGTATTAGGAATTCATTTTAGTATTACCTTGAGTTTATTCAATGAGTGCAAAGCCTTCTGACTCCAAAATTTTACAAGATGCTCCTCCTGTAAATTATGAATTCTACTCTTGTAAGCCTCTCTGGTGGCTGGTAACCTAAGCTCCCTGAGTAGACAAGACACTACCCCATAGCCTCAACCTCTCTGCCATGCAGGAGGACAGCGGAAAATGCCTGAGAGTCAGGGGTCTCTCTGGAATTCCGCCAACATTACTATCACACCGTGTCATACCAAGTTTTTTCTCAATTAAACCAGAGACTGCCCATCGCCAGAACTGAGACCATGGAATCATTTTCATATATGTTTACATTATTTTGTGTTTTCATTTCGCGGTGATGTTTTTACTGTGGCAGGAAACTGAATAAATCGTACTATAGTTACTTATTTAGTAATTCTACCGTTTATTTGCCTTAAATATTTTTTAAGGAATGTCTTTGCCTTAAGAACAGATGGATCAGCTAGAGAATCCTATTGACTACTAATCAGATCCACCTCTTAAACAAGAAGCTATTCAAGATGCTCTGAAGGAATGTCTGTGTTTGGGCTATAGAAGTGACAGGAACTTAGCACGCAGTTGAAGACAAACAACTTCATACAACTAAATTGTAGCAAATGAACTGCTGTGGTGTGCCACCTTCTGTTTTCAAGACTAATTACTTGGTTTGCAGAAAAATAACTATGCACTGGATAATTTCCTCCTTCTGTGGCTTGGAGTATTTCTACTTTGAAGACTGGCTTTTTTTTTTTTTTTCCTTCTTATAATGGTAGGGCACTCCTCCTCTGCCCTCTACTTGGCTCTTTGACAAATGTGTGAAATCTGACTATACTAATGTCACTTAATCTCTTTTCATTACCTAAATTGCTTCTTATTCAGATCCTGATCAACTCAGAGCCTCATTCAAAAAAAAAAAAAAAAAAAAAAAAAAAGGCAGCATGATCGAAATCTAGAGAAGTCCTAATAATAATTAGAGGTCCTACCTGTATGACACAGTAACACCAGCAGCACAACTGCAGTAAAAAAAAATCAAAGGCATGTGTAGAGAAAAGGGCAAAAAAGAAGACAAGAGAAATTAAAGGCTAGAAGAAAAAAATAGTTAGAGGGGTTATGAGTATGGAAGACGAAGACCACAAGAACTTCCAGTAATTGTGATGTTCTAATTAACAATGGAAAAGTTACAGCTGACTTGAAAAGATCTTGCACATACTGAAATTTCTGCCCCAAAACTGAAGTGGCAGGTCATACAGCCAGAAGCCTGACTACACATGTCTCCAGAAGTAAAATTGAAAATAACATACCTTAATGAGGCAGAAAAAGAAAGAGCTTACTCCTACAGTCTTTCCAAGATCTAAGAGACAACAGGGCCATAATGATGTGCTATTGCACTTAAAAAGAAAACAGGAAAGATGCCTATGCCCACATGGAGACACTGGGTGTTTCCAGTGTAATACACAACAGCCATTATGCTGAAAATGGCTGAGAAGGAAAGCGAGGAAGTTCAAAACTACCCTTTTATGTAGAATAAATCTAGTCTGTTTTCTTGTAGAAAAATTTAAGCTCTCAATTTACAGGAGTTCAGAAATTTTCAATAAAAAATTACAGACTACAGTGTTCTTCATTTAGCAGACACCTATCAAACATAAGGCTTGATTCCAAATAGTAATTTGAGGGGAGAAAAAAATACTTTAATAAGTAAAACCCCTCTGATTTTTTTTACCCCAATTAAATGGAATACACTGAGAATTAGTATCTAAGAGAAAAAGGCCTGAGAAGTACTGACAGTTCAGAAATACCAGAGTGAGTTCCTAGCAGGTGACAGCTAAGAAAGAAAAAAAAAAAAAAAAAAAAATCTTCCTTCACCAATCTAATAGCTCTAAGAATTCCCAATACTGAGTTTTGATGGAAATCTGGCCCAGAAGATGTTTTTAAAAGAAGTAAAATAGACATTTACTTTACAAGATGGCAATTGCTTGAGGGTTTTACAGATCAGAGTGCAAAAGGCTTCTTGGACAGAATGGAAGTTGTGAAGAAAACACTGTATCATTATCTAAATTAAAATCCATTCTAGAACAGAATTCATTTAAATACTAACTAAAAATGAGAATCTAAAAGTATACTAGGGGAAGACAGGCCACAAAAATACACACAGAAAGGAATAGCTACATAAAAACATATACTAAGTCTCATAACCTACCTGAAATTTCATTAACTATAAGAAAACTCTAGAATGTGGCAATCTGAGCATCATGAAGTGCATTAAGAGGAAAAGAGACACCTAAAATGATCCTGTTTACTTTTATCTGATGACTCATCCACTGAGGTCTTAAAATACCCAAAACAGTATTCTGTTTGAATATATTTTTCTATAATAAAAATCAGACTGTAAATCTGTAAGACAAGCATTTATTAATAATTTCATGATGAATTATAAAAATTACTTAACTATACAAAAAAATAAACCTAGCACCAAAATACGGAAATTGTTAAGCACAGCTTATTACCACTAAACGTTTTCTCCTGTATCTAGAGATACAGAAGTGGATCACGTGAAAGTACTAACTCATTACACTTTTCAAACGCTAGGGAGGGGGAGGTGGGAATCACTAACCAGTGTAACAGTGGGTCTCAAAATACAGTGCCTGGAACTGACACGACATGTTAATGGCTAACTACACTGTATTATTTGTTCTTATTTTAATCTGCTAAATCAGAGTACCATACAACCATAAATGCATTATGGGAATTCCTATGATTATTTTTCACATTGGCAATTACTGCCACTTGTCACAAAGGTGCTACATGACTGTGAGTAAGAACAGACAAGATCAAGGCAATTTTGCATTCAAGATATAAAATACAATCATGGTGTTATGGAAGTGCTGGCCCTGTATTCTATTCACTGGACACTGCACATTGTTTTCACTATATTCAAACAGCAGCAGATGTAAAGATACTCTTTCCACAAAAGTGGATAAAAATTATGCTAATGCCAAGCCATACAGTAGGAGGAGTGACATGAGAAGAAATTAAGACTTAAATATAAGCAGTTAAGCTATGAAATAAAAACTAAAAAAAAAAAAGGAAGTGGAGATGTGATATAGAAAGAGACAGCCAGAAGATCTTAAAAGGTAGTAACTTGTTTGAAACAAGACTTTCCAAAACTATGTGTATGCACAAAATCAAGTAGTTCAAATATGCTTTTCTGTTACCTGAAAGATTTCCATCTATTTCATCTGGCTGGAGACTAGCAACGCTGGTAGAATCCATTCCCTGCTGGAGGTCCAAAATTTTCCTTCGTAGTTGTTCTATGTCACTCTCTTTACTATCCAGCTGCATCTGGAGCTCATTCCTGTATGTAGATTCTTCTGCTAGTTGCTGTATTTATATACACATGCAGAGTTACTGTGATACCAAAAATATGGCAACAAAGTATTCTGAAAACAAAACTTATTACTATTTTTTTCAATATCTCTAGATACTTTTGATAGCATGAGCGTAAGTTATTATAGTAGAAATGTTCATTCAACCTGGGAAAAAAGTTAAATATCAAAGATCCAGCAATGCATTCAAGTACAAAACAGTTTGATTAATCTATTAAATTACCATTTGTTTTGAAAAGGATACCACCTACCAGTGAAATAAACTGCATAAATAGTATCCTACACAGTATTCAGTTTTTTAGTCTTTATAATATATCAGTAACTTCCACAGTTAAGAATTTAGAAAGAGGAAATGAATGAGGACAAGCACAGCTGCACACTTGTCAAGTTCTCTGCCTCACTAAAATTCTGTAGCCTAGAACATCTGAAACAGAACTAGTTATTTTTTCAAGTAGACTAAGAGCTACACATTTTTCCTGAGGAGAAAATTCCACAATGTGACAAAAAAATTAAGATTATTTTACCGCTTGCATTTCATTGACCTCCTTTTGGTATTTCACTACCATCTGATTGAATTTCTCTTTTTCTTGATTAAGCTCTAATTGGAGCTTTCGGTTTTCCTTCTCTTTCTTCCTCAAATCTTGCATGTTAGCTTTCTTTCTGTCTATTTTAAAATCTTTCCGATTCATTATCTCAGCCAGTTTGTTGACAGCCTGTTAAGAAAAAGGAAAACCAGTAAGAAAAATTTCTTATGCAAGCATGTTTCATATAAAACTTTTAAGTTCCTCTAGTTAGAGGATTCAATCAAAAAAAAAAAAAAATCTTCACCCGTGTAAATGGCCCTTACTAACGATAGAAGTAATACTGAAAAGTACACAGCATCAAAACTTACTCTTTCAGCTGTAAATATCAACAATGCATATTATACATCATGGTTAATATAAACTTAATCTCAAAGGAACTAAGAGTTAGTTGCACATAAAATCATAAACTGAAAATATATCTGATCTGCAAAGTAATCATTGTTATTAAATTGCATAAAAAGTTATACCTGTGTCTTCAGAGTTCTTTCAGTGTTAAGGCTCTTCTCATAATGCATTCTAACATTATTGATTTCCTCCTCTTTTTTCATTTTGTATTCTGTTAAAATAATATCCGAGTTTGAGATATTTTAGAAGGTAAATATTTCTAAGCTTAGTCACTTCTACAGTTGCATAATTTTTTTTCCTCCATCTTCCCATTGTGTCACTTAATGAGCAAAATACAGTTTGCAACAATAAAGGTTACCAGTTTAATGCTACTGTAAGGATATAACATTACCAGAAGGATATATCAGAAAGGCACCAAGATGAAATACTAAAAGCAACATAAGTATTTTTGTTTCCTGGGGATGACTAAGTTTGTTGCCCCACTTCCTTTGTGTTCGCACTAGCAAAAGTGTTTCTGCAGCACCAAAAATGATTAAGTCAGTACCCACACAGAGTAAGACTGATATGACTGGACTCACATTCAGTACAGATTCTCAAATCAGGCATAAAGAGAATACAGGGAAAAAGGCTTTCTTTAAACGAGGAATGATTCTGTTACATTCCTCCCACCCCTCTCACACACCAGTTACTGAATTTTACCAATCTTTCTATCACACCTCCAGTCTGCTGATTTGTTCCCAAAGTTTCTACAAGTATGCATTTCACTGATACGGATTTCTCCACCAAAACTACAAACAGTTAAAGAACATTTTTTCAAGTACTTAAAAGTAACAAACTCCATAAACTAAAAAATACTGAAAACTGCTTGCTCACCCAATCCCTGCTATTACAGAAATGCAGAACTAAGGGAAAATATTTTTGTATGCCTTCCTGCCTACATAGTGTTTGCAACAACACTGGCAACACAACCGATAAGGCCTTTGCTCTCATCGTCAACAGATATTAAAGCATGCATTCTGATTTTATAATGCCTGCTCAAATGCAAGTGCATGGGAGTAAACTGAATAACAAAGTAACTTCCCATATAGTCAGAATGCATGTCAATAGAATGCCAATCCACTCATATGCGTGAGATCACAACTTAGATTCTGAATCTAAGTTGAAATACTGATACTGCTTTACTGTAAATACTGGAGATAGAAGCAAAAACTTTAATAAATAAATAGTGTGCAATATGAAATGAGTAAAAGACCTTTCCTTAATAACTTCCATGGACACAAGGGCATGGCTGGCAGAAGGGGGTTAGACAGGCAATATTTGGATGAGCTGTACTGGACAGGCATTCCTGACTATGCCTACAGGAACTTAGTGCTAACTTGTTTTAAAGAGTGAGGATGGACTGTGAGCAGAGACTCCCTTTTTCCTACCTGCTACAGCTGAGGTTTTAATCAATTTCACCAATAAAGGCGGTGCATGGAAATAGAAGAAATACAGTAGAAAGAGTGGCAATTTACATGGAAGATGTATTTTCAAGATGAAAACAATGACATATTATTTTTTATCAAGCCCAAAATAATAGGGAAGATAAACAGCAATGTCTTCTCCCATTTCCCACTTCCATTTTGCCACATATGCTTCAGATTCAATTCTGCTTCATAACAGATGAATTAAAGCTCCGAACATGACATACCTTCCTCCTGTTTCTTAATTTTTTCGCTGATCTCTGAATTTTCCTTTGTTATTAAATCAACATCTTTGGTTAATGTGTTATTAGTTTCTTCCAGCTAAATGAAAACAAACACATTTTAAAATAAAGAACATGCCATAAATTCTAAAAATATTTATAATACTATTATTTTAAATACCCTTAAATCTATAACAGCCATTTACTTGGAATGCCTTCCTCAGATTATATTAAAAAATAATCTGTTTACTTTTCAAACCTAAATTTTTAAAAAATGATACTTTTCTTCTAAGCTGTCTTGATTTACCAGAAGGGTCAAAATATACCTGTCCCAGAAAGAACTCTTTTTTTTTTTTTTTTTTTTTTTTTTTTAAATTATCTTTGCAGAACTGACAACACTGTAGTATATAATTAAAAACTCAAGCAAAATCAGATTGTCAGGTATTGAATGTGGCAATTTTCAATTAATTTGTGGTACTTCAGAAGAAGTAGTACCTAGAGGCCTGATCCCCTGAATCCAGACAGAAAAGCAGCTGACAGATGATACAACTCCAACAGTCAAGGCTAGAGTAGATTCACGGCATCTGTTGCTAAATAATTGTCATATATCATGAAAACCAGGTATAAATCAGCATGAAAATAAAACTAACTTTGGTCTAAGTAAAAGCATACATAGGTAAATATGTACATAGGTTTGCAAAGAAAAATGGAAAGGAAAACCATTACACTTTGAATATGTTAGCTGCCAGAAGACACAGTCAGGATCACTTTGCTAACCAGTTAACAAATACATATTAAAAACCAGACATAATTGCATTTCTGAAAAAAGGTTTTGTTTGAAGCCTATAGAAATGACTGTGTATCGAACTGTCTGACAAAATTATCAGAATATTTGAAGCCAACAAACATATTGGCAAGAAGGTATTCATTTGATGCCATAGACAGACAGTCTTCTAAATGCTTCTTAAGAAATGGTGACATTCTGGAGATTTCAAGCTTATAAAAGAAAACGTGTAACAAACACTACTTCTGCTATCTTTACACAGAGATGCAATATCCATGGTTGGTAGCGTTAACAGAAAGCTTTGAGCAATTGATCCAAGTTCAGTTACGCCTAGAGTTTTGCTAAAGTTTTACACCCCCAGGATTCTTAAGAAAATCTGCATAGCTGATGCTAAATGGGAAAAACAATAATGATAAAATAACTATGCTGTATATGGCTTGCTATTTGAAACTCCTCAGTTAAGACATTCATCAACCTGATACTAATACTCAAGAGCTACACCATAAAGTATCTTCAAAAATTACAGTTTGGGGGTTGGGTTGTTTGTTTTTATTTTTTTTAAATAGTTTACCAGAGGGAAGAAACTCAAGACTTCCAAGGTTGTTTTTTTTTTAAAAGACTACGTAATTTTGCAATAAGAGTCTCTAATACACAGCTCCACAAATTTACAAGATTTTAAAAATACATTGGACCATGACAAGAAGTAATTACAAAAGGCTTAATAACTGAATTATAGACATTTTCTGGATTTTCAATCTGACTTCACTTCAGATTCATCAAGTATATGTTTCTTTGGGAGTTCACACGATGGGATTTAAATATTTAAGGTTCCAACTGAGTCCAAAACTCAGATACTTAAACAATTATCACTTATGACCACAACAAGACTTTCTAAGTTAAAATAAAAAGATAAATTTCTGTTTCCAGCTGCAGGATATATATAGGTATTAATTACAGTGGAATAATTTACCCTTCTTATGATGCTGTCCTTATCAGTCATTTCTTGCCTGTGTCTTGATGCTGCTTTTTTGCTTTCCTGACTCAGTTCAAAATACTGTTCTTCAAGGAGTGCTCGTGCCAACCGTTCTGACTCAGCTTTGGTTTCAGCTAAATCCAACTGGGTAGTGAGCGTTTCTCTGTAAAAAGAACATCAAGATTTTGTTCTCCTATGCAAAACATTCCAAATTTTCAGGAAGACTAACAAACCCTAATTATACCATTCAGCTAATTGTCATTATCTTAGTTTCTTAAGAAAAACAAGATTTACAAAACCACACTCTGTACACTTGCATCTTTTGATGGACCACACAAGCTACAGCAGCAAGCTTACTATAATTCAATTAAAATTTCACTCATCCATGAAACATCAACCCTTTGGAAACCAGGTATCAAATTCTCCTGCCTTTGAGGACTAAAATACAAAATTAAATTGCATGTACAGTGTGGTCCATCAAAAGATACTTAACCCTATCAGTATTAGCTACTTTTTCACACAAGATTACTGCTCATGAACATGTGTGCTCCCGATTCTTTGAATAATAAGGAAAATTGCATAAAGTTTCTGAAAACACACAGTGGTTCTATGCCTATGCAACCTTTTGCAGAAAGGCTTGCAAATTCTGTCTACAGCTTGAGAGGCAGCGGGCAGTAACTCAGGTACAATATCTCATTAACGTATACACAACTTCTAATTAGTTCAGCATACAAGCCGAACTTTCTTGCTCTTGCTTGGAGTATAGGCAGAGCTCCTATATATCTGCCTGCAAAGAAAGCCACATAAAGCACGGCAGCCAGTCTAGCACCCGCGAGCCAGATGTACCCCGCAACATGTGACAGAGCCCATGGCATGCTGAGATAGAAGTGGAAAGACATTACTGCAGTATGGGATCATGACAGATGCCCTCCCTGCACTGCAAAATAAAAAGAGATTTATGCAATGAAATACGTATTGCTATGGAGTCCACTGATTTGATACACCTGTAGTAGATACAGGCCTCGACTGTAAAAAGGTAACTGTTGAAGCATACTCAGAGTTTATCACAATTCCCATAGCTGTATACAGGTGAAAAGTGTTTATGATCAACACAAGATTGTGGAGAGCCATGAGGGAACAGAGTAAAAGGAAGCTATAAAAATAAGTAAGAAAAAAGACAAAAAAAACACAAGAGGACTAAACAAAGTCTCTCCTTCCTTCTCCTTCCCCTCCCCCTCCTCCCTTTTTTCTTCTTAAGTTGGATACTACTCCTGAACAACTCTGGATAGACAGGTATTTTCCTTCTACAACATATTCATTAGTCCAAAATCTTTTCTTTCTCTCTTTCTTAGCCCACCAAAACGCATCATGAACACTGTACATAACCTCCTCCATTTAGATTGTTTTACAATGCTGATGCTCAAGTAGAACAAGAGACTTAGACTTTAGAAGAGAGAAACTCTGCTTCATGCACAAGGCTACAGTCTCCTTCTCCAGAATAAATATATATTAAATAAACTAATAAATTGGAAAAAGAAGCTTAAAAAACTTCTTTCCTTATTTGCTAATTTAGAAAATAATACATCACAATTAATGGCTGTTGGATTGACTGGTTTTGCTGTAATCAGAAGTAAACTAAACTTAGAATCCAAAGTACCTTCATTATCTTTTTCTCAAATTATTTTATTGCCTATAAAAATATACCAAGTAATTATCAGGATAATATAATCAAATAAAAAAAGCTGTTACACAAGCAAGATGATTACCACAAATTGTAATGTTAGGGTTTTTTTGTTTGGTTGGGTTTTTTTCTTCAAAATTTTGCTGCTTCTTCAATTCTCAGAAGTCATCATTCTTCTTCCAGACATTACAAACAGAGTCCAAAGCAAATATGAATAACCATATTTGGCTTTGTGAGTCAGCATAGGTAACATCCTATGTATTTGCCATCTTACAAGGTGTTATGGAACACTTTTGAGACCTGTCTTTTTCTGAAGGAGTTAAACATTTTAAATCTGATTCAAAATCTTCAGGAGTGAGACCATACTATGCGGAAACAATTATGTCTATTTGAGAAACACAATAGGCATACTTTTCGTTTTGCAATTCCTGCATTTTTCTTTGAGTTTCTTTATTCTTTTCATCAATTTCCTCTTTCAGTTCCTTAACCTGAGTTTTGTAAAGTGTCTGTAAAAGAAAGCATAAAAAAAAGAATCATTATTCAAATTCCATAGTGAAATTCTTCATTGTTTTGGTACTGGTTGCTTTGAATCTGTCAAAGCCCAACACATGCCAATACCGTCTTTAATGGAATTTCCTCCTTCCTGCCTGTCCGAGATGCTTCAGTTTCCCTTTCCAGTGCAGGAAACCGATGTGACCAGGTTAGTTTTCAATTTTCTAGTCTAGTTTCCTACATAGTTGTACAAACGTACCTGCTGACAAAAGGGAAGGAAGGCACTAGGACACAGCTGAGCAGGTCTCTTGGAGACAACAGGACAAAACTGGGTCCACTTGTAGCATCACTATCTCAAAATGTTTGTTAGTCAAACAAGCCTAATACTGTCCTACGCTTCCACCTGTTGTATTGTTTGCATCCATGTATCTTTTCTCTTAGACTGGAAGTTTTTGTGTGCAGGCTGACTTTGTCTTAATAACTGATTCAACAGAGGTCTGATTTATGTGAATGACTTCTGTTCTTAATTACTATATTGTTATTAACACCACCAGTAATTCTGAAAGTTAAAATTTGATCTTCAACAGTAAAGTACTTTTGCTAAATATTCAAACTGAATTATGAATGTCTCATTTAAACTACATGCTAGTGAAAAAAGAGAAAACTGAGAATGAAACACAATACTCTGGATCTTCTTATTAGCAGTATGTTATGGAGAAATGCACAAAAATCCGTAACAAATAATGAAATTACAATCATATGCAGTTTAGTAAACACAAAAATTTTTATTGCCCCTCCAAGGAAGAACCGAATTTAAAAAGTACTTCCCAAAGTGAAATGAAATTGTCCACATTCACAAATATATTTGAAGTTCAGGCATTATAGAGCATCTCATGCTGTTGTTTCTTTTCACAGAAATGAAACAGATCAAACTAAATCTATGACATACACATTTTGGCTACCTGGAGTACCAAATAAGGCTCTTCAAGGACTCAGGTGCAGAGAGGGTATCTTTTTAGAAGGATGAGGAATATGTGCAGAATGCTACTGGATCTATGGTTCTTAAATATACTCATGGTAGATCAATAGCATGGAATATCTTCCAGTAAGTATGGAGATTTTGAACTCTCTACAAAGTTTGCAATTATGTCAGAAAAATACCTCTTTTCCAACCTCAAGAGAGGAACTACTCTGATGAATAATTCAGATAAGAGTTACTCAATGTAATATATAAGATTTGACAAACAACTACAAAGCAACATATTAGATAGACTATCTAATGTTCTCTAATTTTTTGTTGATTGTTTGTATTTCAAGTGGGATTTTGTGAATTGCTGATTTATGCCAGGTTGTTATTTACATTTAAAAAATTTTAGTATGTCAGACTATTCACTGTTCAATGATTTCATGTCAAAATGTAGCACTCAAAATTCTTTGCAAGTCTTACCGAAAAATACTGCTCAGCTTCAAGCTGATCCTGAAGCTCACGCATTTGACCTTCATTTCCTCTGTACTGTCTTTGAAGGAATAAAAAAGGAAAACATGTGAAAAGTCAGCTGCTAACAAATGACAAAGACTATTTCTAACAAGAACAGCATCCTATGAAGATCTCACATTTGCACACATACTGTTTCACAAAGACCAACAGTTTGCTGTATCCTAAAATTCTGATTTAATTACATTCCTTATCCTACCCTGATGATCATTGCAGTTTGTAATTTAGTAAACAAGAAGTACTCTAAATGGAGAAATGTTAAGTCAGCTGAAGGAAGATACGATAGAAGCCTAACTAATGAAATATGTCTTCAGTCAGCTTAAGAAATGTTAAGAAAAAGAATCAGGTAGTTAAAGCGGAAAAAAAGCTATTGGCTACCCATGTAGTAAAACTAAAAGTCCCATATGATTTAATAGGTAGTATCACAGTCAATCCATACAGAAGTCACTCAAATAAAATTAGCATATAGCATATTAGCCTTGACATAGAATGATGAGCCAAGAATTGTTCTGCATCATAGCTCATAACAAAAATTCCAACACTGAAGGCTACATGCAGAAATCATAACATGCAGCTAAAAATATTCTTTTAGTTTAGGAAAAAATGCCTATGCACCAGAGAACTTTTTTCACTAATAGGAACAGGCAAAATAGTACATGTATAATTAAGTAACTTTTTCCATTTTACTTCAGATTTTTACTTACTTAGCAAGCTGAGCCAACTCAAATTCCAGTAATCTCTTTGCTTCCAACAACGTATTGATTTCCTGTTTCAGCTGCTTCTCAGAACCCTTCAAGTTATCTGCTTCAAAAGCTTGCGCCTTTAATTCATTCTGTGCCATTATTCGCTTATTTGTCTCTTGCTCTAGCTGAAGTGTTAGATTCTTTACCTAAATGAAAAATATTTCAATTTAGGAGCGTTTGCTGAATAGCCAATTGCATGTGGTTGGAAGTCTTTCATATATGGATTATTTTATGTCAAACACCATTGCCTAGATGCTACACATTGTACAATACGTAAAAATATTCCTAAATTTCCAAACACTTCAGTGCAATCATCTTAGAGAAAGCTGCTGCCCTTACAGAACATACTGATATGACACTGCATGATGATAAAGCTTCCCCATACTTAGCTTATTTCAAAGTCCCAAATGTGTTTTATCTTATCTTAAAGGTAACAATGGAAGAAACCCAAATTGTCTGCTGAAAGGTCCTGCAAACCTCTCTGTGGATTTCAGATCTTAAAAACTTGCCACCCTAGAAAAAACTGCAGCCTACCAGCTATATAAAAACTAATTTACACAAGTCATGACCCCTAAGAAAGGTGTTATAACCTTCATTCCCAATGTCCTGCAACAAAAAAGTGAAGATGAAACTATTATTCTTAGTACCTAGTCTTCACACTCAGTATTCTAATTGCATTTCCTTGAACAAATACTTCTCTGGAGAATGCAAACTCAGAACTGCAACCATCCAAACCAATCAGACCACACAGTCAAATTCACAAGCAAGTTTTTCCTTTTAAAAAAGAAAACGAAACACAAAAATTTGCATTATATTAAATTAAGGGCTCAAATATGTAAGGCATCCAAGAGTTAAGAAACAAGCGGAAATTACCTTACACTATTTAGGCCAACAGCTGTCTTCAGTTCTACTGAGAGGTGTATTATACAAGGAATTCAGTGTAAGTGAATTTAATTTTCTACTTGTCAATGCAACTAGAATTTCTTATTTATACAGAAAATTGTTAGTGATGAACATTTTACTTACTTCATCTTCCAGTCTTTCCTTTTGCTCAAGAAGGTGTTCCAGTTTCTGCTGAGATTGCTTCAGGTCAAAGTCCAGCATGGAACACTGTTTTTCAGCTTGTACTATTCGATTTTCTGCCTTTTCTCTTGCTGCCCTTTCTTCTTTTACTTTTTTTTCCATTTCTAAACAAGATTAAGGAAAGAAAAAAGAATATGTAGCATCTGCAAGAATGCTTTTGTAAACACAGTCTTAAATATCCCGATATTTTTCAGACCCTTTTGTTCAGCTATTTAAGCTCTTCTGCTGTTAGATAAGGACTGATTCCTGAGTAAAAACTTCCTGGCATTATTACAAGAAACACTAAAAAAGAAATATAATTCTGATTTGCATTCAAAGCACTGGAATATTAATTATCATGACAACTGAAAGATAAATAGTGAAAGAAATAAAAAACACAGATTCTTGAAGTAATCATTATGAAATAAAGGCAAAGTTTCATTTCCATGAATGGATAGTAGAGGGAAAAAAAAGAAATGCTACCATTTGTGTCCGCTTTCTGAAAAGTTACAAACTACACATGCAGATACCGATGATCTTCACAAAGAAAACCTGATGGATTCAATTAAGATACCAAGCCGCATCTTTGATTCATGGATATGTATCTATAAAAGAAACTTCACCACTTCAGACAAGCCTAATACAACACTGGTATTTTTAATGCAGTTACACAGGAACGAATGCTCCAAGACATCTGTCTTGATAATGCATTCTTTCAATTCCGTTTAGCATTAGCCAGAATTTCAAGATTAAACAGCATTTTAGAAGCGAAAGAAGGCTTTGAATTGCAAATGCAGTAAGATATTTAAAACGTTAAGAAACAATGCAACTTTTATGGTACAAGTACCATGTTAGAGAAAATAATTTAAAACGTGTCGTTTTCATTACGTATGTTTTAGGATTTTGATATGCATTTTATTATACAAGGGATTAAACACTTGTATAAGTGTACTACATTATAAGACAATGTGTTTTAAGATATCATAATCAAAATACCTTTTATTATGTATTTACCTGAAACTTGCAAGAAACACTTACCACACATTGCAACTGATCTTGCCTCCTCTATTGACTGATATTTGTCAGTTAACCGAGCTTTAGTCACTTTGTGTTCATTTACTTCCTGTTCTAACCGGTCTTGTAATGATTTGAGTTTGTAGTTCAAATCTATCTCTAAATTATTCTTCTCCTAAAGATAAGAAAAAAAAGTTACCAGAGTTCTATAATATTTCTCTAATATCTGAGGGTATCGCATTTCCTTTCTATCCCTTTTGTAGTGTTAACTTTTTGTTATGAAGAAATTATCAATGTTATTTTCCATGCTTAATAAAGAATGGTAACAGACAAAAACCATACTCAGTGCTCAGGAGGAAACTTCATTAACCTTTTTAAGTAGTCTATAAATTCGTAAGATAATGGAAACTTCTCATTTTGAATAATTCCAATTCCTAAACTGGAAACATACAACTAAACCACCGACAACACTTGAGCACAGAGGAATTTGAATTATTGTTATCTGGATGCAATTCTGTTACTTCATTTTTGGGATTGCCAGCCATTAACAGTAACTGATGAAACAAGCACTGGAGATGAGCTTTGAGAGGCAGGGACTTGCCCTTGGATCACTGCTTCACATAACACCAAATAAGAACAGTAACTGCTTGCACCCTCCCTCCTAGGTAGTCATATCTCTCTGGTTTATTTGGATAAACCACATCACACGGCACGTCTTTACCTGACCTCAAAATATAGACCTAACTACGCAGCCTATCTGGAAAAAGGGTGCAGGATTTCCTTTTACTCTTCTTTACTTGTTTCTCCATCTTGGGGCAGGGATCAGAGATGTTAGGGGAACATGCTGCTACCATTCTTTAGGAAGGAAGGAAAGAAAAAAATTGAAATGGTTCAGCTCCAAAGTTGATCAAAAGGTCTGGCACTGATCGAGCCAAATTAAAATCCACTAAGAGCAGCAGAAATTTAATTTTCAGGTTTTTAAAAAGTTCAATTCGTAGATTTTCAGGAGGCAAGTCTCTGCAGCGATAGTTAGGCAGGCAGAACAAAAACTACTTGCTACTGGCAGAAGAGTTGGATCCTTGAATCAGTGACAATGAATAACAAACATGAATTTTATGCTCAAAGCTACAATAAGAACTACCTGAGGACTTGTGAGACTTACCATCCGGATGAGATTGTAAATTAGCACTATTTAGTTAATCATTTTAACACAAGACCGATTTAGAGCAAGCACACAGGACTTAGCAAAATCAATAAACACTATTCGAAAATATAGTCAAAAGCTGGCAAAGAACATTAAGCCTCAACATCATTTTACCGTACCTTTTCTGAATGATTAAGCATATCCTGTGCTTGTTTTCTTTCTGCTTCCACTCTTTCGAGATTGTTTTTAATGTGTTTTACTTCTTCTTGTAAAGTTGTAATCCGAACTGCCATAAGAAATGAAATATCATTCAATATTAGTTACTCGACTTAGATCGATAGGCTTTTCAACATTTATTGATTTCTGGGCCCCTAAACTCTTTACACCTTCAAAGTTTTCAGATATACAAAGGCTGTACATTATAAAGGAAACGGATCTTTTCAGCCACTCCTTATGCATGTCATTAGTAACAACTCACAAAAAACAATCACATGCAAAACTTGGTACCTGCCTTCCATCACTCCTAATATCTAATGTGCAAAATTTCTTCCATTAATCCAAGTTCTGCTGTGCTATGCAACAAGCACTTTTTCTGATGTTAACTCCACTAATATGTGGAGGTACATTACACAGAAAGTCAGTCTCAAATGGATCTACAGGTACTAACACAATATGTATTCACCTAACTGTGACTCAAGTGCTCTGCCATGGATAGAGGAACTATTCCCTGTCCCCCACAGCATCTACCACAAGACCCTGTGTGGCACTGGAAGTTTATACTAAATACTAAGTAGAATCACAGAATGGTTTGGGTTGGAAGGGACCTTTAAAGACCATCTAGTCCACTCCCCATCCAGCCTGACTTTGAACTCTTCCAGTGATGGGGGAACCACAATTTCTCTGGGCAACCTCTTCCAGTGTCTCACCACCCTCATCGTAAAAAATTTCTTCCTTGTATCTAATTTAAGTCTACTCTCTTTCAGCTTAAAACCGTTACGCCTTGTCCTGTCACTACAGGCCCTGGTAAAAAGTCTCTCTCCATCTTTCTTATAAGCCGCCTTTAAGTGTTGAAAAGCCACAATAAGGTATCCCCCAAAGCCGTAGTAGAGTGAGAGTGTGTGTGTGTGTGTGTGTGTGTACATATATGCACATGCCAAAGTAGTAGTGTGTGTGTATATATATATATATATATAAGCTGAAATAGTAGTATATATTTCTAGACTGAAGAATTTGCATTAGCTCCTTTAAAATAAATACATTAAAAATATTTTGGATTACTCTATATTACACTTAATACCTTAAATACAGTATACAAAAATATACCTATCAATTCAAATACATCTGTCTACAGTACAGTCCGCTTCGCTTAATTTTTAAGTATAAAGAGACATCCTGGCAATATGTAACAAACTATGAGATGGAAGAAGAGAAAGTCTTCCTAAATCTTATAATTTCCTCATTAATTTTAAATGTGCTTTTAAAAACAGCTGTATGAGTATTTGAATTACATAAAGGTACTTGGGTATATACCAGCAAAGCACCTTAACCCTACACCCTTCAGAAAAAGATCCTGTTCCTGCAAGCTGCTGAGTTGGATGTGGTCAAAAACACATTTTGAAGTGCACAGAATAGTCTTCTCATGCCATCTGCACCCAACGCTTGCAATTAACAACAGACTGGATCAAACTACACTCAGTCATTTCAGAGGAACTTTACAATCATTCAACTTAAACTGATCTACTATATTTGAAGCACAGAAAACAGGCAACTTGATTCTTGATAGTTCTTTCTTTGTGCTAGCAAAGTTTATCTTAAAAAAACAAAACCAAAACCACCCAAAAGTCCTCAACAAAAGATTGTGCCTCATAGAATTTTCAATACTGCAGACAGATGGTTTAAAATGACAAGTTAAGAGGCAGGACCCATGAGCACAGGCACGGTCACAACCTAATGTATCTAAATAGTTTCTACTATGAACAATCAGAAGTACAAAAGGTAAAAAATTCCAAGCATTCTCAAAAAAGAGATTCCACATCTGCACCCCTCACTACGCTCTCCATCTTGCTTATAAAGTAGAGTAGAAGCATCATAAAAGAAAATAAACGCAAACAACAAAATAGATTTCTCCACAAATGAAATAAGACAAAGTGCAGGGTACAACAACTTGGCTAGTGCACCAAGGCAGTAAGACAAGACTGTTGTGTCTTCTCTAGCATTGTATCAGCTTTTCGTATTTTTGTACCACTGGACTCCGACTTTTAGTCAGGGCAGCCCCATAGACTTACAATCAGTGGTTTCCCATTCTTTGATTTTGATACTCTCCCTCCCAAGAGCTGCTCAGACATGATCAGGAAGCAAGACGCAATCTTCAGAAATTGTTCCATTAAGTCACACTCGGTTTGCAGGTTGGCTTTCCTCCCTTTATGTAACTGTACTTTATTTAATAATGTCGGGTTATCACAACTTTTTTGGTAAAGTATAAATACAGAAGAATTACCCTGTAGTTCTCCAATCATTTCAGATCCATGACTTCTGTCCCTTCGTTCCGACTCCAAAGCTGCTTGCAGTTGGTAATAATCTTTCTCCACCTGCAGTTTCGTGCTTTCTAGAACTCTGCACCTTTCCTGCAGTTCTCTATTCAGTGATTCTACCTGACTTAATGACTTGCTCATTTCTGTGTTACCCTTTCTCAGTCTTGCTGCTGTATCCGATTCTGTCCTCAGCAAATCATTTGCTTCTTCTAGCTGTTAAAATAAAACAGACAAGATTCTCAAATATAAAAATGAATGGGACCAGTTTTGTTATATCTGAACACTCAATACTGCTTCTCAAATCTAAGAAATAATGAAGACAATAAACAGAAGAAACATACTTGTTTTTGTAATTGTGTTATCTTCTCATTTGTAATTTGTGAATGCTGGCTGATTTTTTTCAGGTCTTCCATCTGATCTTTTAGTGTGGACACTACAGAGAAATTACACCATTAATACATCAGATTAAAAAAATCCTTAGTGTTTTTTTTTTTTTACACAAACACACTCAAATAACTTCTTGGCATATAATAGGTCTTTCATTGACTTTTTTCTTCTTATATACATTTTTAGGTCAAATTCTGTGCTTGCAGAACAACAATGCACACTATAGAGAAGAGAATTTGAAATAAGACAAAAATATTGTTTTCCCGTTAAAACTCAAATAAACTCAAAATTTGTGTTCATTATTTGAAAAGATCCCTTTAAAGTTGCATAGCGCTTAAGATGCTAAAGTAGCAAATTATTCTCCAAAACACTTTATACACCTCATCGGTGTCAATATTTGGACAACATAGCATACCTTCATTTTCCACATTCCGTCTTTTTTCATTCTCTTGTTCAATTTTTCTTTGGTAGTCATTTATCTTATGTTGCAATACCATCTTTTCCTTCTCAATCTGAGACACTGTTGATTCCAAGTTCTTTCTTTGATTTCCCTAAAATTAAAAGCATTGATATTTTCTATTTACATTTTAAGGAATGATCCCTAAACCAGTATCTCTGCAACTAATTAATCAAGGAAACTGATGCATCATTTCCAGTGAATGAGTTTCTGGCTTCCTTGAAAAGGTTTTCAGAAAAGATGGCTTTTTTAACTTCTACATGATAAATTTATGGAATTACTAGAAAAGTTATCGTTAATGTGACTATATGTAAGTAGCTATTAGAATTATTATTAAAAGACAAGGACTCAATAGAAAATAACCTGTATATTAATTTTTAGACTCACTGATTTTGATAAACTCCAGAGAAATTGTGATGAGCAAGACTAAGCAAAACATTTAGCAGAGGAAACAGAATTCAGCGTGACTTGCAGAAAGAAAAAGTTTTTGAAAATGCATACAAATAAAAAGATATCTCCCAATGCTATGTGTTGAAATGTGATCGTTTGGTCTCAAGTTTAAACTCAGAACAATTTTTTTAGTCACAGAAGCAATATCTTAAATCATGAAAGTACTATCCACATTCTTTACCCAACTAAGAAGGCTTCAGTGAGGAAAAAAATTACCTCTTCATCCAGTTCTTTCATTATCTTGTCTAGCTTTATGTTTGAAGATCTGAAAATTAAAAAAAAATCATTTAAGGAATATTTGAGAAGGATATATTATACATCGTGTTTTTCTAGTGAAATAATTTGGGACCGTTACTAAAGTGAATATTTGAATTTTGGCTAATGCTATTTTGTAATAAACATTTGAAACTGAAGAAAACAATCAATCACTGGCAATAAATTGTAAAATATATTATTAAGTATTTATCAACTTTGCTGCAGATTATATATGCAAAACTTTAGGTGCTACATTTTCTTCCTTATTCTGCAAATGTAAAAACACTGTATGTACACGACAAGCTATCATTAAAGTTAGAATACCCTGGTGAACTGCTAAAACTTCCTCTTGTTGTGAAGTTTCCAAACACCTAAAATGGTTCATTAATTCAACAGCAGACAGCTCCCTACTATGGATAAAGATATTTGAATAATATTATTTAAAAGTCTCTCTGTTGAAGCAATGTATTAAAACATAGTACTATACAGAGAGTGAGGTTAAGTGCATAGTAAAACCTCAGTTAACTGGCAATAACATTGCATCTTTGTAGCTAGCTATCCTTTGTAGCTAGCTATTCTTTGAAGAGATAACAAAAAGGACCCAGACGATGTTACCTGGCCGGTACAATAAGGAGCAGTTACAGCAATGTATCCTATCTACTGACTCTGCAGTAAACAGTATGACGTATCAGAAGACACACCATTGTGCTCTGACAACTCGAGTAGTACTGCAGGAAGACAGTTACTGAATATCTTTCAAGCAACGTACGTCCTGCTTGTGGAAAGCAATCAGAACACGTAAACAGTGAAGTTGTGTGTAAGTAAGCAACAGCGTCACACAGTCTAAATTCCCACCGGACCATTTTGGCTACCAGCTCCCACGTAAGTAGCTTGTACAGCTACACACTATGGTCCTAATTCACAAGCCTAAATTCTTCCTATATCCTATACCTAGTGTTGCCTTCTGGCTTTATACAGGCCTTCAGGACAAGACTTCAAAAGGAGCAGCTAACTGAAGGGGAATTTAGTTTGCATGGATCTGAGTAAAAATTTCTGACTATCAGAAAAGAAGAATCCCAACTGTTTGTTCATGAGTGCAGCTGCAAGAAATAGGGAAATTCTCATGTAGCTACTTCTTCAACATGGTAGAAGCAAGACTTTAGAAGCAAATAGATGTTCTTATCTATCAGTAACAGGAAAAAAAAAAGGAATGTGGTTTTCCAACAAGTACCAGACAGTTAATTTTAATAATCCAATATATGTCATATACACAGCATTTCACGTTTTTTAAAAAATCAGCATGATCATTGTGAACCTCAGTCCAATAAAACATCTGAATTCACAGATATGGGGTAAACTCAAACACTCAAATGTTCAGAAAGAATGTGTGTTACACGGGCGCCAATGAAAACAATACATTTTCTTCATACTATGTTCAAGAAAACCATTTAAATATTGTTTTAGAATGACTTAAACCTGTGCCTGGAACTCCCTTGGAGAACTACAGTACCATTCTTAATGTTATTCTGGTAATCCCTAAAGCAGTAATACAGAAACGAAGTGTTAGATGTATTTAAATTATGTAAACAATTAAAGTTCAAAGTCTCACCTGCACTTTTGCTCCATTTCATCTTTCAACTGCATTTCATTATGTAGTTGTTCTTCCAACTCATAGATCATCTTCTGCATATTTTCCAGCTTTAAATATATATTTGTACATGAAAGAACATGCATTAAATTTAAAAACTTCAAAAAAGTTTTTCAGAATATTCAGTACTGCTTATGTTGCATCACAGCTTACTCACTTCTCTCTAAACACTAGATTTCTACCTTATTAAAATGTGATCCCCCCCCCCAAAATTCTAAAAAAGTTAATTACAAGAAACAACTTTAATATTACGCAGTTTTATCATTTGAACACACATAAAATTTTAGGGTTCTGAATAGTTCCATCAAAATTCATGGGGCTAAGCTAAGTCAAATCCTCCTTGTTTTAAGCATCTTCAGAATCAGACTAAAGATATTACTGCAAAGATGTAAGAAAGCATTTTAATTATTCTCAAAATTTCTTTTTCTAGCATGAACAACCACATGTATTTTGCAACACATCTTTAAGCTCTCAACAAGTTCAGGAAGCAGAGCCAGGCCTGTCAGTTATTAGCAAGGGGGGGGGGGAAATGCTCTATTTAGTCAGAGATAATTTTTATAGCTAGCACTGTAATAAGGTTTGAAAATAGTAACACACTTCAGATGTTAATACAGAACATTACTGTATAGCATGTACTGTTTGCCAGCAAGATAAATTCAGAAATTCACTCTTTTCATGTAGTCTCAAAATATCTACCTTCTACTGCATCTCTGGGCACGCTAATCCCACTTCAATGTCAGTAAAATCCTCAATTAACAAGATGGTGTCAACTTTGAGGAAGCTCATTAAGTCAAGCCCATGCTGATTCACTCTTTTAAGCCTTTTCGCTGCTCTTGTCAGGATTTCAGCCTTATTTAGGTTTCCCACATTTCCCTCAACACTCTTGGAACTGCATAGAGAACTACACTCCTAACCTAGACTCTCTTCAAAGCAACATATTCAAGTGGTTCTGACCCTTTGCTTTCTCGTTCCTTGTTCTGACGTCAAAAACTCTTGACAATTGCCTGACTCCTTTTGCACAGTCATCCCAGGAAAAGGAGCAACAGAACAGTTCCTCCTACGTCTGTCTCTTCCTTTTTTCCTTTTTGCACAAAATATGCTTAGAGAAACTAGAACTGCTCACTGAGATCATGAAAAGGAGACAAATTACATTTGTCTCCATTCTTTCTTGACAGCAACAGTAAGTGTTCTCAACAAGGACTGCCCTCTGTACAGTCCTGAACTCAGATTTCAGTTTAGAGACGTATTATAGCAAGCTTTATCCATATTAAATGACAAAGTTACAGGTGAGATTATTTTAATTCCAGCCAGGTGTTTTTCTTACTTCCTACTTTCAATCTGTTCTCCTTCCCATTGTAGTAGGAAATAAAGCATGGAGCACTCAGGTGCTCTCAAGAACTGGAGATTGTTTCTCGTTTCCTCCTTTTGCTTTCTTCCATGTACTTAAGCTGCTCTGAAGTTTTCAGAGGAAGAACACAGACATGGCGACTGAGGACTAAGCAGAAACTATGTATTTTATATATTCATCACTCTATTCTATATATTTACTGCTACCTATCACAAAGCCTTGAGAGAGCAAGGAAACACTGGAAGAAATAGACTTCTCAGCACTTACAGACCAGCTCTGGAAAACCAATTACTGGTGTGACACAGAACATAACACCATGTGGATGAGACAATACTTGTAGTCAAAAACCACAGAGATGGCCTCTAAATCTGAACTTTGAGGAAAAAGGAAGGAGGACCAGTACACAACACATCAATCTCCTTGGTATGAACCACTGAGAAATCAAGAAGCAAGACTATTTAAAAGCTTGCTCTCACTTTAGTAAAAAGGGACCACAACTAATGCACAAAAATAAAGGATAAAGAAGTTTCAACATAATTGCTCTTCCATTTCTTGGTTACTCATTTTACAGCCCTTCCAGACAGGCTGCATAACAGAACTAAATGGGATGGATGAGGAACAGGTCCAAAAAGACATTTGGCAACTGAGGCATTTCTGTACTGACTCTTACTAGTTTGGACCTCTGTTGCATCCTCTTGCTTCTTTCTGCTGTGGATGCTTTATAGTGCTGTACCCCAAGGGGCCTAAGCTTGCTGAGTAGCCTAATTACATTAGTACAAGACAACAGGCTTCCAGAGAAGTTTTGCACAATCTGATATCAATAGACTAAATAATACCTTAAGAAAATCCTGAGTTACAATGAACTCAGTATAAATGCATTCCTTTATGTTTTAGTTTGTTCTCAGTTTCCATTTTGAGTAGGAGGTGAGGGAGGAAAGGAATATGGAAAAGCCTGCCTACAGCAGAAAAGCAATGAAAAATCCGTCTGGAACTGCCATACTTTTTTTTTTTTTTTTTTAAATCACCACGGCATAGTGTGTCTGGTTTTGCACCCTGAACCATGAAGAAAACCAAAGATCCAGTGCAAAAGAATCTGTTAATCTCCTCTTTCTTAATATATGAATTGTTTACAGGTGGTTATGGTAGCACTAAACCAAAGTAAATAATCAGATCTTCAAAGAGGTTTGAAATTCAGCTAAAGGACATTGAATTCCATTTTTCTCCAACTTCATGGCCTTCTGTGAAGTTTTACACACTTGCTAAATGCAATGAATTTCTTGGAAATTTCTGGCACTCAGTCCCTCACAGAAAACACTCAATACCATGCCAAAATGCAGACAGACCAGGTAACATCTTGTGTTCTATTTCCAGAACTAATTAATTTGCTAACCATGTGTCAACATTACCGTTTTCATTGCAGCATGTAATGAAAGAAAAACAGCTGAGAAAGAACTGTGGGGTAAAAATACCTTGTAGTAAAGACTAACATTTATTTAAACCTCTCTATATCACTCATATCCTTCCAGAGCTTCACCTCCCAAAACTGTTAAAATCACAAGACATTCAAATACACCTGACAATATGGACAGGACTCTTGAGGGATCTTTGACTACATGCAGGTGCCTGTATCCCACTAATTATGCCAAGTCCATTCAGTAACTCTCTTCAGAGTCAACCAAAGGCCAGCACACAGCTTTAAGTGTCTGCAAATATTTGAAAGTCTGGCTCTGTTTTTAATTTTACCTTATCAACAGCCAAATGTTTATGAGGAAAACACAATTTATGGAACACATCAACATACATAAAGAAATCAAGACACTTCAATGGTTAATAAATTCAGTTAGCCCAATAAAGTACATAATCAGTTCTCCTGCCCTTTACAAATTTTCTCTGGGTAATACCATATATCATTAAAACCTTTATATTGAAAGTTTAAGAGAAAAGGGAACACGCATCGATACCTGCTTCTCTTATACTTTAAATAGAAAACAGAACAAAATACTAACAACATAAATCATAGTCAAAGCCAAGAAGATTTCTTTCAGAGTTACTTATCATCTTTTTGACAGTGTTTTCTGCTGGAAAGAATGTAATTTGTAAAATATCAGACCATTCTACGGGAATACTTTGAGTTACACCAGAACTTACACAGAATCCAAGCAGGCCTTGTTTCCAACACCTCAGCATACCTTCCTGGAAACCTGACTGCCAAGAAGCTTGAGAAGCAGTAACTGAATTCCCAAACATTTCTTGCTAGGTGAACTACTCTATAAATGCAGATCCTCCATGCCCCGATTCCCAATAGCTTGTGGGACACCCTTCGGAAGGAGCAGAATGCCCAAGCTTGGTACCTTATCTGCCACCTTCCACTTAGTTCACAGGTAGCCCAGCTCCAGAGTTAAACTGGCGGGTTGCTGGAAAGCCCAAGCTTCCCGTCACACTCATGTCCACACTCCATGATTGCCACAAAGCCAGCATACACCTGGGATCAATAAAGCACTCTAAAAATTCGTTTTTTCCAATAACTTTAATAGGCAGGCCTTACTAAACAGTTAAAATTTATGTGTTGGTTTCCCATATTTCAAGCACTAAAATAATTTGAGACATTTAGTTCTCTAAACTCTAGTTTATTCCATATATGCAACAGATTCTTTGCTAGGATCTAACAAAGCTGAAAATCAGTGAGACATACCACACTTTTATCCACACTGGAGCCTGTTCTGTTATCATTGGAATTTTCTGCAGAGACCGCTAAATACCTGTAACAAGATTTACAAAGTTTTATTTTAAGAATCGTTCAAAAGCAAGGTTATGAAAAAACAGAATACCATCATCCTAAAACATAACAGTCAGATTTTTTGCTCCAAAATGTGGAAAAACAAATAGTAACATAATCAGATTTTTCATTTCCATATTTATTATAAGATTTAAGCACATTTAATTGAAAACCTCACATAATTTATTGTAAAGGGTAAAGCAGAAAACTGTAGTTGAAGACCTCCAGAAAAAAAGGATTTCTGCCAAATACTAATGCAACCACTTTTCTTTTTTTTTTACTAACCATTAAAAAAAAAAAAAATCTTTGCTTTCCATGGTTACAACAGTCTCATTGGCTTCCATCCCATAAATATTTACTCAGGCACTTACACAGCAAGTAGCAGCAATGAAGCAAACTCTGCAGAGATTGTGTAACTTCCAACAAAGTTACTAAGAGTTCCATACACAAAAAGTTTGCCCTGAAGCCAGTATTCTTATTTTACGTAAGTGTTTTCTAAAAATACCACAAATTTCTATTTGTCATGATTCTGAAAAGTCAGGTAAATAAATACAAATTGTTATCTTCAAATTCCTTTGCTATTTGATGTGATATTCTTGGCCTGATAACTGATCTAGAGAGACATAAAACACTTCTAACTGCATCAGATTATGTGAGGAAAAACTCTCCAACACGTGAACTGAGGAAGATGGACACATCTTTTTTGTTTCACATGCATATTTTCACATATACAAAAACCTCTTCAAGAGATCAAGGAGGGTAAAACCAAAGACCTCTCCAAAGCCAAAGTCAAATTAAACATCAAGACTACTTTCAGACAAATCAAATGACAAAGAGGAAATGGAAGAGTTCCCTACAGAAAAGGACTTGCTGTCTTGAGTACAAGAAGCCACCATATTTTGCACACCAGGGCTGTTGAGCAGTAAGAATGTGATATTTAAACAGGCACAGCACCAGCTCCATCCGCATCCAGAAGGGAACACCACAAAGTGTTCTCAGCTAGTATTCCAAAATCTCTGTTATAGGTGAAGTTCAATAATAAACAACCATATTTCCCAGTTTACAAGCAATGAGATTGCAGCTGTAGGAAGTATTCCAATACTAAAAGACTACTACTTCCTTTAAGGACAGAAGTCACATCATTTTCCTAGATTTCCGTTTCTTTAAACTCTCCAGTGTACATGAATAAGATGAAATCGAAGGAGGGCGGAGATAAATGTGCAACTGTTTTCTAAATATGCAATTTTTTTAATGTTTGAACTATTTTTGATACGAAAAGGGAATAAAAATTAGGATTACAGATTTAGCAAGTATGAATGGTTGCTTCAGAATTTTCAAGGCTATCACATCAGCAGAGTATTATGGGACAAAATTCAATTCTAGGACAGCATTTTAGTTCTAGTAAGCCTACAAAGTTATGATAGTATTTAGTAGCAGAGTTCTTCAATGACAGCAAAACACAGCCACTTAGTTCTCTAAATTCCTGATACTGTCCCCCAAGAAGGAAGAGGGGGAGAGAAGAAATTTTGTTATTAACAAGCTTCTGTATGCTACTTCACCTTCTTGATAATATAATTCAAAAATCTTCCTGCAAGGCAAAAATTAAGACCTCTAAAATTCTAGACTAAAATCAGAACAGTAGGTGAAATTCCTGAATTGCTGAACTCACACAAACCCTATGCAAAGCTTGCAAGTCCTTCTACGCCTTACTATGCAAAAAGCAACAACAAATCCAACTCTTTGCAGAGATGGAAAGAATTTCACCACAGGCTTGGAAAAGTGGTTCCTCTTCCATCCAAGGACGAAAACCAGATTTATTTCCTTTAAGGCTTTCCTATCCAGAAATGCTATTAAAATGAATAGTCTCTCTCTGACATGGTCTACTAGAAGTTTCAGCCCATTTTAAGCCTGACTGACACCCACTACAACTAAAAGCAGCTTTCAAAGTAAGAAAAAGTTATCGATATTTTTGAATGTAGATATAGCTGTCCATAGTGCCTACAATAATAACGACTGTTGGAAGTATGAATTAATATAATTTTAACTGATGTAATTTAAAGTCTTCTAAGCAACAGTGAAAATTGTAAGACATCACAATCTTACTCTGCAGTGGATGAGTACTTCAGAAAAAAGAAAAAGAAAAATAAGTAGAAAATATTTTATTTCTCGTAAGCCAGGGTTTAATTTACCACATGCTAAAACACTGATGTAAAACTATGGAATCCTCATATACAGCTCAGGAACAGTAATTCGCAGTGAAACAAAGTGACATTCATATCCCTGATTCATGACTCTACATATATAATTCAGTGCTCTGCAGGCAGCTCTGCCTAGTAGCGGCAACAGTGGATTTTTCTTGCTTAGCTTCTGCCATACCACTATATAATATTCTTAATGCACAATAAGACATTCACAAATTCGATGTGATATTTTAAGATACTGATGACTAGCAGTACTGGTTATCATTACCAAAATATCAAAAGAGTATCATTTATTAGGATTCTGAATCATTAATAAGATTCTGAAAAGGCTTGTACCTAAATACTAGTTAAGAGTCAGAAACAGTGTTGACAAAAGAACACACCATTAGCTTGCTTCCTGCATACATACCGACGGTTGCTGTAGTACGTAAATCCTACAAAAGGAAGTTGGTTGCCCACAAATGCTTTTGGTATGGGAAATGTTTCTTCCTCTCCTTTGTCTTCTTCCAGGTCATCAAAATTACTAGTGTCAATGTCACTACTTAAGTCAGGCACAACTGGTGCGACAGCTAGAAAAAAAAGCAGGATAGTATGATAACGATCATTGTATTACTCAAGTGACAAATCAAGAATTTTTGGGAGGAATTTCTCTTTGATGTCTAAGAAAATCTCTTTCCCTGGTACAGAATAAATAAAACTTTAAATTCCATTAAAAAGAAATATGGCAGTCCTTTTGCTAACATAATACATAAGTAAGTCAGATCACTGTCTCTGAGAAAAGCATTATACTCACTGTCTCTGAGAGTTTCCCAAGCCCACTGATCGTTTTTGAAGAAAAGGTGCCGTTTAATTTCTTCTACGCCATTTCGTCCTAGCCTCACTTCCCTGTTAAAGAGTATCTTGGTTAAGCATGGAAGATTACATAAATTATTCTGAAGGAAAGACTCATTCTAAGGCATAATCTAACAACAAAGACAAAAAATTACCTCTCAAACTAAGGTAAGAAATAGACATTTCTCAAAGTTTTCATATGAAGATATCTATAACAGCACATCAGCTACATTTCAGAACACAGTCTGGTTTTAAGTCTGCTCCATAAGAAGTCCTCCTGCTGCTGTTTCCACCATCATGGACTGGCTAGGCAGCTGCCAAGCAGCAGCAAGGTTCCGCTCTTTCTAGTTCATGCTGTTGTTTGAATCCCATTGCAGCTCAGCAAATGCGGTAGCCCCCCTCCTTCGTAGCAACAGTTCTCAAGCAAAGCTTACGCTTATGTTAATAAGTAGCGTGGCCACATCAGGAGTGTACTCAACAAAGTGAAACAGACCTAACACCCACATTTCAGATGGGCTTCCTTTGGGCTGACTCCACCCTGATCCTGAATGTCCACTAAAAGCTAGGGGCATTCCTGAAATGCACCTTTTGCTTTAGCTTTATCCAAAAGGAATCTGTTTTGCATGCCCCTCAACACCGTGCAACACAGACCAAGGTAACAGTAGCTGTTGCTAAGAAGTAACACTTCATATTCAAACTAAATTTATAAGGTAGACATAGCCATAGTAGCAGCACTTCCCTTCCCCCAGTATACGTGCTACTACCATAAAGAGCAGCAACAACCATTGGTGACTCCTCTCCCAAATGCTCACTTTCGTTGAGCAGTTTAGAAACCCACACAAAACAAATACAGATATATGTGTTTTTTCAATATGAGAAGAAATTCTCTTAACGAAGGCTTACTTTCATTTTGACTAAAGTTTAAACCTTACCTATCAGTTAGAAAGGCACAAATAAGGTTTTTTGCTTCTTTAGAAATCTCATTGTCATCAGGGAAAGTAAGGGAGTTCTTATGGTTCATAATCTTACTGTATGTTCCAACCAAAGAATCTGCATAAAAAGGCGTATCACCTGAAAAAGCAATGACAAAATTAAAAAGCAGATCAAAAGTGTTGTAGATTCGATTTATAATATTTGAACTACATATGCAACAATGGAAGGAACTAAGTGAACAAGAGGCAAGGACAAATGTTTGAGAACTGTGCCAGAATATTTATAAAACATATTCTATAAGTACCATGATCAGTAAACCATAGCTTGTGTCAGAAGAGTAATAAATTAAACAGTTAAAAACAACAGTGATTTTAACATGGACTCTAGTTAAGTAGTGTAGTCAATTCTGATTATCCTACTACTCACCTACAAGCATCTCATACAAAAAGACTCCAACTGACCACCAGTCACATTCTCGCCCATAGTAACCATCACCGCCCTGGGACTTCAATACTTCAGGAGAGATATAGTCTGGTGTTCCCACAGCCGTATCGCATCGTACCATGCCTTCCTACGAAGAGGAGGAAAACAGTCACGCCCGAATATAAGATCCAAAATTGCAAGCCATTTCCAAGCATTTACGCAGTCTAAGCAACATCAACAGATCAACTTTTGTCAACAACTGTTCTTTTTTGAATGGGCATTTTAACATTTTTAAATTCTAAGCTACTAAATCCAGAACAAAGCACCAGATTTGTCAAATACACTGAAAGTTACTTTAAAAAACTCAGTTAATATCCAAGAAGTAATCAGAATTGCATCTAGGCCCTGTAAACACTGCATAGCCTCTCCTGCTCATGCCAGTATAAATGTGTCATATAGTGACGGGATGTACCGTAAACAGGGAAAGCTCCTCTGTTAGCACGAATGGGTCAACATCAGGGATTTTGCTGACATGATCAGCTAAAGTGCAAGTTTTTCCACATCCAACCAAATATACTTAATGCCAGGAAGACTAAATGTAGACAGGGCCTTGAAACACTAAGCAGACAGACTTCAAAACAGGTAACAGGTGAGAAGAACGTTTGACATTCCTCACCCCCCTGAGAAAGGGCTGGCAGAACAGAGATCAGTCACACTGGAGCTGGCACGTAGAATGCTGAAGCTGCAACCACATGCCCCTTTTTCCAGTGCCATTCAGGCACTTCTGAAATAATCCTATGCCATTTCTAGAAATGAATCAGTAGAAACACTTGCATAAAAATATATAACTAAGCAAAATATAACAAATATAAATCCAGTGTTGCACATGCAGCAAATCCAGAATGCACCTAAATTAAGCTCCAATGCTGAGCAGTTTCTCTCCCATAGAGTAACCTTTCTCTTTCAAAAGACTAGAGGAACCCAAGACTAGGCTCAAGACTACCCAGCTAGCTTTGTTTAGAACAGCACAAATGTAATGTGTTGTTGACACAAGTTTACTTCTGTAATGCTAATATACAGCAAAGTTTCGTAACATTTTTTCTTTTCTTTTTTGGCACTTACAGCTTAAACACTAGGATAATGTTTTTCTGTATGTCAAAATTCCTCATTGTTAAGAACACAATCAATCAAGGATAAATCTGTATTAAGTCAAAATAAAGCCAAATTTTGTGTCAGCTATTCCACTGAAGTGGACTGTTAGTGACTTGAGGCAACTCCTTGAATTTGTACACATGACCTGCACTTGGTTTTCACTGGTGCTTTTTACTTATGGCAAGGCAGCTAAATACAGTGATTTATTCAAAGCTCCTGGAATATGTTGAGAACACAATGTACATATTACACAGACTCTATTAAGTACCCCACGTATTTCAGACTGTTTTCCTCATATATACATGCAGGCTGACACAAACCAATCAGTTTTGTGTAGGGAAGAACAGTGCTTCACAGTATGTGAAATACTGTTGTAAATTTTTTTTTTTTAGTGACCTCAGGATATATTTTAAAATATAAATAATTCTGTGACATTCTTTAACCTGTTTCCTTCAGATTTGCCCTTTTGCTACATCACCATATGGCTAATAAGTACAATTGGGATTCAGTGACTTGTACATCAGTTTTGATTCTTTCATTACTGACACACTATATAAAAATAATCTCACTTCTTTGCATTAGCTTTTGATAACCAAAGACTTACATAATCCAGAGGATCTAGAGACAATCAAAGACTTGACTTCAGAAAGTTTCTCTAGGGAACAGTACAGAAGTTGATACAGTCTCTACTTCACGAACCATTTCCACATTGTACATTGTCATTGAATAGGATGTATAAAGAATAGTAATGGGAACAGAGTGGAACTTCCGACTCTTCTCAACTAGCTAAAAAGTTTTCAGTATATTTTCTTTTCACTGTTAAATATGTTTTCCTTTCACAAACAGAAAAGCTTAATTAAAAACATGTTTACCTTGTTCATCTTCATACAAGTACCAAAATCTGCTAGTTTTAAATGACCAGCTTTATCTAGCAGCATATTATCAGGCTTCACATCTCTGAAAGGAGAAAGATATTTGTTTAGAAGTACGTAAATCAATTTAATTTATGAAAACAATAATAGTCAACTATTTTTCAGATGCAATATTGCAAGGAAAAACACCAACATGAAAGCGCCACTATTTCCTCCATTTTTTTCTGCTTTCTCTAAGTATCTTGTCCAACACATAGACTGCTGAACTGCAACATTTAAAAAAATTATAATGGATGTAGGAATACAGTCTTAAGTCACCATATTTAACAAATCTGGACATTAATGTTGAACCTCAAGTTCCTAAAAAACACTCACTGGTTGAAGTACCTCTCCGCTAGGATCCAGCTACAGAAAAAAAAAAATCAATTCTGGTTCTGAGTTAGCTATCTCAAACAGACCTTGAAAACACAGCTTCTTCTCTGTACCACTTCTATTTTAAGGGAACAAATGGATGTCATTTTCAGAATTATATTAATGTGAACAAGTATTTTTCCATGGCTCAAAAGGGGTATTGCCTTACGCCCTTTTCCACAAAGTACCTCCATTATAGAAAAAGTTTTCATAAAGTAACTCATAATTATTATTAAATATACTGAGGCAGAATAATAGCAGGAAATAATTATCAAGAAAGCACTAACATGAATTTCAGGAGAAAATATATGTCTGGGACCTCAAAGGAGAACTCTGCCCATAACTGTGAAATGAACTTGCAGTGGAAATGTATCAGTATAATCACAGAATAATTTTGGTTGGGAGGGATTTAGTAAGACCCCTAGTTCAACTGCCTGATCAAATTACAGCTAATGAAGTTAGATTCAACTTCAAAGTTATATTAGGCTCCTCAGGGTCAAATCCAGTCAAGTTTTGAATTTTTTTCAAGGATGGAGATTCCACAATCTCTCTAGGACTCTCTTCCACTGTTTGACCACCCTCAGAGTGAAAAAATATTTCCTAATGAATAGCTAGATATTCCCTTGCTGCAACTTGTGTTATCCATGGCCTTTCATCTTTTCGGTGTGCAACTTCAAGTCTGGCTCCACCTTTTCATAAAGTCTTGCTGGGCAGCTGATGACCGATGCTTTCTGTCTCACCTGAACACTGTTCATGTTGTTAATGAAAACATAGTGCTGACCCCAGTATCAGCCCTCTGAGGAATTGCTGGTAGCTGACTGTTGGCTGGGCATTGTATTACTGAGCACAACCCTTCGTTCTACCTATTCAAACCGTATCTTTCAAACGTGGCTACATCAAAAACCTTGCTAAAGCCAAGAAAAACAACACACGCCAATCTCCCCTCATCAGTGGAGCCCATCATCTCATCACAGAAAGCAATTGGGTTGGTAAGGCATGCTTTACCCTTGGTAAATCCATGCAGGCTGTTCCCAATCACCTTCCCATTCACGCGCTTGGAAATGGTGTCCTTAGAATTTACTCCATAAGATTCCCAAAGACTGCCCTTAGGCTGATCAGCCTGCAGTTCCCCTGATCCTCCCCTCCTTGCCCTTCTCAGGGCAAGACGGGTGTGCCATTTGCTTCTTTCCAGTCATCAGGAATCTCTCAATTGCCACAACCTTTCAAAGGTAACAGACAGCAGTATCATAAGGATACTGGTCAGCTCCCTCACGACCCTTGATACATCCCACCTGGTGCCTTGGACATGTGTACGTCCAGTTTGTATAACTGGGCCTCAGCTTTATCTTCCTCTGCCACAGTAATGCTTCACTCTCCCAAGCTCTGCCACTAGGCACAGGGACCTGAGAGGCCTGAAAGCAGACCTTATCAACGAAGGCTGAGGCAAAGGCAGCAGCCTCAGCCTTTTCCATGTCCTTTGTCACTAGGTCTCCGATCCATTAAGCAGTAGGCCCACATTTTCATCAGTTTCCTTTCATACCTCAGATTTGAACAGACTCACTCCGGGGGAAAGCAAATTCCAAAAAATCTGCTGGTGTCAAAATAATCTAAATTTTCAGGAAAAAAATTTGCTGTGCTGCTGGCAGCTTCTAATGCCTGCTTTCTAAAGCTTGCAAGACACATATACAAATAGTCCATTCAGCCAGACAATTTATCCATTAGATGCAGCATAGCTACCTAATTAATGATGCTCTAGCTCCTACTCAAGCAACGGATTTTTTTTTGCTTTGCTTTTGCTTTTTTGCAAAAGCTTACGCATTAACACTCATCTTTTGGCCAAATTACAAATTGAGAATTTATATACTATGTCTTTCTCAAACTCTTCCTGTATTTTCTGTCGAAAAAATTATTCTTCTGCTCCTAGTTAACACAATTGAAAGCTAACAACAGATAAAAGTTCAAATATCAAAAAGAAAACTTCTCAACCTATCTGAGCAGTGACTATGTTTCACTTTAGGGCAAGCACATAATATGAAACTAAGCCAAGTCCCTTTGCTCTGCACCTCAATTTTCCATCTTGCCCCTTACAAGAAAACATGTGGCTGGGAGATTTTCCTCACATTGTTCACAGGTTCTTGTTTAATGGGTCACTGATGCTTCAGCTGAGGCTTCAAATGCAGAGCAGAGAATTAATACTACCTAACAGTGGATACTACTACTATCAAATTCCCAAAACAGATTTTTCTAATCCAAAGAAAAGAAACATTTTGGGGTCAACATGTTCATACCACTTAAGTTCTTGTACCTTTTGGTAAAGTGGGACAATTTTATTACTCCCAAACTGAGGAACATCAGCCTGCTGAAAACCTTTACTTTGACTGTATCACTTTAGATGTGTAGTTTCTGATGGCAATAACCTTTGAAGTTGTAAGATGGAATAATTATGTAATGATAATGAAGTAGTACCATCATAAATTTTAAAAGTGCCTAAACAATTACTGAAGTCATTCTGGCAGCACCAGAAATAAAACAACACTATGTAACAACACTTTTTTCTTTTTCACCTGTGTATAAAACCCATTGAGTGAATTGCATCTAATGCAAGTACAACTTCAGCAGTATAAAATCTTGCCCATTTCTCTGGAACATCATAGTTGCTCATTAAATTCACAAGGTCCCCACCAGGCATGTATTCCATCACCATGTAAAGGTAACGGTCATCTTGGAATGCGTAAAATAACTGTAAAAAGCAAATAAACAAAAAACAAGTCAGTGAACGTTGCAGTTATCTTTAATCTTTTGCCAGTTGGAAATCAAAGGAATTTCTGCACAAACTGATTTACAGAGTAACAGAATTGCTACAGCTACTGCAGTAACTTTGCATCATCCAGCACACCTCCTAAAAAGGAATTAATCTCTAGAGTAAATTTCAGCCAGATCTTCTGTCTCTTTATATTACAATGGAAGGAATAGGGTCCTGGTTACAAATTAAGAGTAGTTAATTTGGTGGAATAAATTTTGAGATCATTTCAAAGAATGGTCATTGCATAAGGGGACAAAATGCTTCCTTATTCACTGGAATGCCAGTTGACAAATATGTAAACATGAAACTACTGTATTACAAACATCTGCCCTATTCTCTTTGTGTTGTCACTAAATATTTATTATTCTATTGTCAATGTATTTATTATTTAGAAAGTGAGCCTAAATTTTAAACAATTCAGTAAAAATATTTCCCTTACAGTTGTCAATGCTCTGCTCAACATGAGTAGTGCAAGTAGATTTAAGTTTCCTAACTTAAAACTTTTTGAAAATTAGTAAAGTACTATTCTGGACAATCACTCCCAGACAGATAGTAATGTAGTTACCTATTTGATCTAGGTGAATCGTGAATGATTTTGTTTAATTCTAACCTAAGACAAGAATTTACATGCTTAAGGGTAAGAACAGTTTAAATGAACAAGTTAACATGTGCACACACAATGCATGATGATTGCTTCAGGCATGCTCCTTATAAACTTCAAAGGCAGCAATGCCTCCAAAAAAATTGTCAGTGATAACACTGAAATGAGGAAAAAATAACTAGAGCGGGCATAATTTGCAGTCAAATATACACACAGAAATCAGAATATACAGAAGCTGCGTCTTAAGTGTATCTTTCTGGTATGCTGGATGCCTCAAAGAAATACTACAGAGCAGGCTCACCAATATATATCTGGCTAAGAATTTTAATAACAAACAGAATAGCTTATCTCGTAAATGTTATGACAAAATACAGTTTTGAAGCAAGTGCAGTATCCGCTATCCTAATGTTAATAATGAATTTCCCTAACAGAGTGATACAACCAAAAAGGGAATTTGAAAAGCTAAAAATGAAAACATGTAATTCCAAGTCATGCAGTTGTAACAAAACTATTCTATAATGACAATATTTTAAAAAGAATATCACTATACCTGAACAACCCAGGGACTGTTGGCAAAAGCCATAATATCCCTTTCTTCCCAGAAGAATGCAGAATCTGATCTTTTTATCATCTCAAATTTGCTCAGAAGCTTCATAGCATACACTCTCCTTGAGGATTTATGCCTTACCTATGAAGACAAATGTAACATACAGAACACAGTAGTTTGCCACATTAACACATGAAGAACGCCACTGAATATATTACTTTTCCTGCTTCACTATTTAACAAGTTTTATAAGACTCTTCACATTTTTATAAAGAATTATGTACTGTAGGTCTACAGAATAATTACATTCTATTATCTGACATTATATGCATTGCTTTTAAAATACTTGCTAGAACTATTCAGCATAGAAGTCCACAGGCATAACAGTTGCTTTGTAATTTGTCGGTACGTGTCTTTAAAAGGACAAAGACTGGCACCTATTGAATACTATAAAGTTAAAACTATAAGCATTTTCCAGAGTTCATTAGCAGAAACGTATACTTGCTGCCATACTTCCAGTTTCTCCCACCAGTTCTCAATTCATTAAAGCAGGATGAACAAGCCTGGTTGCTAATCTATCACAAACAACACACATCATCTCTCATCTGTGAGAACTATGTCCACAAAAATCCGGTGTTGGTCCTGAGCTGGGAGAAATTCTTCTAGTCCTGAAGGTTTGTTCAAGTGTCCATGTATATAGTGGCAAAAGCTAATTTTCTTGATTATGAGGAATACACATTCCATTTTATTTTAAGCACGACTACAATGCAGAACAAGTACTTGTGTACTTTGAGAGTACTGAAATAGGAGTTTCTCCAAAAAATTTCCATGGAATAAAAAGAAATAAAATTTCACTGAGCTAAAGGCTATAATGTTATAAGACTGCATCTTCTGAACACTATTCAGAAGTAGACGCATGAGCAAATACTACAGGATACATTCAAATGTACAAATAGAAACACAACTTACCAACTGAACCTCCCCAAATGCCCCTCTACCGATCACCTTCACCACTTCATAATCTTCAGCTTTCATGCGCAGATCTCTCATTTTATTTACTGTGTCTTTATCTACGTAAAAGAAAATTCACATTTCATATATAATCTATTTAACTAAACCCATTCATCTCTTTTCAATTTTTCATAGTTATTAGAAGATGTGCTGCTTAAAGAGGGGTCTTCCTTTTGAACCTACCTTCTTATTGGAAACCTCTCTGCAGAATGCATGACCTCATTCTCATTACCATAGTAACCAAAACCTGACATAAACATAATGCAATGACTGTCCTGTACAATCAAATTAGTGGAGATCTTAATTTGGGAATTTCTTTTAAAATAGTTACCTGCAAAAAAAGCTATGAAAAAATTTCATATCCAGCATGATCTTGCTTGTAAGCTGATCAGTATAAAAAGATTATTTCTGGATAAAGATGTAACACATCTGAGAAAATATCATAAAATACACATACGAGACACTTGAAGAAACTATTTAAAAAAAAAAAGCTTTCACTTTTCTGCACTTTTATTATTTCTAATATTCAAAAAGTAGATTTTAATTTAAAACATGCAATGGGAATCATTGCAATTATTTATATAAACCTGTCATTCTATAAACTACAATAATTTACAAACTCCCAGTGGGCAGATATTCTAATTCCAAATTTGGTCAAAGATTAAAACAGTCTATTTTAATCCATGTGGGTCAACACAGGCATGAGATTACATGGAAAAGCTTCATGCTTCAGTATTTCTAAAAGCAAGGAACATCTACTAAAACAGATATGCTTCTAATAATTTATTCAATTATATTTGATTTTCAGAAATAATATTCTGGACCTAAAAGCAAAGTTTAGAAAGAAGTAAGGACAGGGGAAGAGAAAGGAAGAGAAATGTCTTTTTTTAAGTTCCTATTTTTAAAAAATTATTAGGCAGGCAACAGAAAATTACTATTAGATTTCTACCTACACTGACCATTATCTAAAACAAAAGCAGCATATGTACAATTAGAATTCAGTAAGATTTTATTACTGCAACAGGAACAAACATAGCTTTGTTTGAATAAATACTCCATGGCATTACTGTCTAATGTAAAGCCATCCCTTTACAATGCTGCATACCACTAGCTGATTTCAATAAATTATATTAAAATTGTAAATTCTGACAAATTATTTCACACAAGGATCAAAATATTCAGTAATTTAAAAAAATAATGCATTGCCTCATTTGCCCTGGTGAAAACTGATGCACAGTGGAGGATGAGTAAGACTGCACAGAAGTAAAATGCAGCAATTCTCATGGCAATTATTTTCTAGTTATTGTTAACTTACTGCTTAGTAATCTCGCAACAGGAAACCTCGCAAAAGAAAACTAGGCACAGTATGAATGCTTTAAATGGTTTTCAATCACAAGCCTCGCCTATGGCCAAAACAGAATTAAGGAAAATAGATCTGAAGAGCAATCTAAACTAAAGATTTTTAAATAATGTAAACTGGGTTTGAGCAGTTGCAAATTGCAATTTACTGCTTGAGAGACATACTAACACTCGATTATCTTCAGACAATATGTTACAGTAACAACAGTACTGGAAGTTTGACCTCCATATACCAAGATCTGTTAAACAAGGTTTATCAGGCTGCAACATATTTAAATAGGCAGTTTCTTTCTCTCACTAACAGTGGAGGACGCGGCCAGCTTACACTGTACGAACAGGTGGGGTAGCTCCCATGACAAAAGACCATGTTCTCCAACCTGCCCTGAAGTTTGATTATAATCTTAGATGCTGTCTTGAAACAAGCTGAGTCCCTGCTGCAAAGTAGGGCTCTCAACCATCTTTAATATTGATTTCTTTATTCTTTTAATTCTATATGGTAGAACATAAATAAGGTTCTACATTTGCAAAAATAACCCTCACAGCCTTAGGCAGTAGAAGCAGATTTTGGAGGCTCCACAAATATACAATATAAGCCAGAGAAAAATAAGAGGGATAAAGACTGGCTTATAGGGCAATCACTTTACAAAATGAAGAAAGCAAACTCCCACTTTATTTGCAATCTAGAAATTCTTTTTAAAGTTCTAGAATAATGGTGCAAACTGTTTGGACAGCTAATAATGCAAAAAGATATTTTAAACAGCTTTCTATTAGAACTAAAATAAACATGAAAATATTCCTATATGTCTATTTTTTTTAAATAGAAATTCGAGACAAACTAGACTTCACAGTTGCCTCTAAGGCCACTACTCGCACATCCACAGCTTGCCTTCATATTTCAGCAAACACAGCAAGATTAGTGTTCTAAAGGCAGTTTGCAATGTAATAATACGGTCTCTTCTCCACCTTCATATTACTTCAGGTCACATCTTACACAGTATAAAATTTATACCTACAAGATGTTCATTATCAGACTGTAAACGTAAGTTTTCTTTTCCTTCACTCAGCCCCAATTGCAAAAGTGAAGCTCTTTGAGACTCGCTAATGATTTCACTATTCATAAAAATTACATTCAAATTATCTGCTGCAACGAGTATTTCCTTTGCCTAACACAACTTCTCTTTTCTCCAAGAATTTCACCACACCTTCTCTGTAAATAACTGAGTATACAAAATGTGCATGTAACACTGTGTACGGTATCAAATATAATTTGAACTGTGAAAAGTTAAACAGAAGATTTGAACTTAGGCCTTTCAGCAACCAGCTTACGTGCACGTGAGCCATCAACTAGATCTAGTGGATTCATATATTCCCATAAATGGGGAATAATATAAAATAGAACCCACAAATTCACTATCACTGCTTACAGTTGCACCACGTAAACTATTTGAAAACACCTTGGAAACAGAAATGAAAACATAAATTTCTATGAAGCAAAGACAAAAATTTTTTTAATCAAATTACTTTACATTTGCCACAAAAGCCATTTATTACAACATTTAATTGAGATGCTTACGCCTGTAAAAATCTAATAACATTAGTTTAATTTTAAGGTTTGCTCATTCAGTCCACAGGCAGAAGCAAGTCTCGAATCAGCAAACGTGTCTGCCATGATTTCCAGAATTTGTCAGTTTGGCAGCCCTTAGAAAAGGCTTAACTCTTAAATGCATTTTTTTTTTTTTTAATAATTATGAAAATTATGAACTATGACTGCTACCAAAAAAAATCAACTTTATTCATTTAAAATGTTATTACAGAGTAGAATGTGCAGGAAATCTGGTAGCGGAAAAATCTAGTGTAAATACAGAGAAGAACTGCAGACACATCAGCTGCACGCACAAGTAAATACAGCAGCTATGCACTATAAGAATTTCATGGGATAATGAAAAGAGACCTTTTATAGCAAAAAAAAAGTCTACAAAACACATGCTCCAGTCTGTCAGTGAACAAATTTTTAATATGATTTCTTGACACTGTATACATGTCATGTCATTTTACTGTTAATTGCTTATGATATATTAGTACATGAAATTACAAAGCAAGTTATAGGAATCCAGAGGGTTATCAAGAACAAAGATAACAAGCCTTCCATTTAAAAGGCTTTGTGCCACTGAAAACAATGCCATTTACAGTGGCCACAAACTTGGACATTCAATTGCTGGGGATTAGATTTGTATAGGGGATATAAATAAATAACCAGACTCTTAAAACAACCTGCACCTAAAAACTGAACGCACCTCAAATCCCTAGATGCCTTTCAAAAAGCTAGAACCACTTTTATTTTTTATTTTTGCTGGTATTTATTATCTTTTGTTATTTAGTAACTGAAACATTAAATACTTACACCTGTTTAAGAAGTTATCAATGTTTTTGTTTTTTCTTAAGGCAGGAAAATCCAAGTCATATACCAAAGCATCTAATCCATCCTGGGGGAAGAAAAAAAAAAAAAAAAAAACAACACACAAGCAAAATTAAGTGTTTGGAAAAATAATTACACATTCTGCTAATTGAAGAGACAAGATAAAAACAGTTGTCCCTATCAATTTTCCATACAAAGGAAATCATTTGCATTTATTCAATGATTCAGTTAGCAGTTACATGAAACAGCTGTAACTCCTACACTTCCATTGGACTCTTCAAAACTTAATTTCCATCCATCCCTAAACAAATATAGTTCTATGAATTATTAATTATCTTAATTAGCACCACATTTACATGAAAAAAATTATTTTTTCCAAATATGAAAAGAACTTATAGCAGTTCTAATGAAGTTCAATAATGCTAAAAAGTCACAACATATCACACAGTAGGCACTTGAACATTAAGTGGCAAGTGGCAAATAGGATAGTAATGATAGTAATTTAATTCCAAGAGTCAACCCCCACATTTTATTCATTGAATTCAGAGGGAATTTTCAGGAACAAGATATTGGCTTTACACATTCTAACTTAAATCTAGGAATGAACAGCCACAAGCCCACCTGGCATTACTACCACAGAATACATCCCTATGAACAAAAACAAAACAAAACCCACAAAAAAAAAAACTACAGAAAAATACAACAACAACAACAACAACAAAGAAGATAGTTTTAAGGTCTTGTTAAGTGTCATAAACTTCCCAACTTAAAGTTTTAGTCTAACTTTTACAACAGGTATACATGATTCTTCAGTGGATTGTATCTTCTCAGAGAAAAACTGAACGAGATATTTTGGTTTAAAATCACAGATATGGTATCTAATGAAAAATGATCAAGTATTCTAGGGAATTATATAACAAAGAATCAAATAGCATTAGGGAGTCTTCTTTTTCAACTAGGTAGTGTTTAAGTGACAACTGCAAAAATAGAGAGGAAGGTCACAAAATACAAATTGATGGATGTTAACAAGCATGCCAGGGAAAAGTACTTCATTTACTTGTCCAATTCGTACCTATGTGTCTATGCTATCTGTTATTGACCTGTTGGGAGTGAGATATTAGACCAGACATATCTTTGATCTGATCAGTTCAGATCTGATTAGGCCTAATTTGACTGTTCTCAGCTTTTATAAAATTATGCAATACAGCATTGAAAGCTGATCTATCAGTCTTTGACCGCTACATCCATCAAGTAACTATGCCTGAAGAAAAGCTAGAGTACAAGCTTTTTGAAAGCTTATTTTCCAGGAATATATTTTAGAGAACACATCTGATCTAAATTAAAAAATTATTCTTTGATCCCTCACTTCAAATTCAAACCTATTTTCCCCCTCAGTCTATAGGAGACTTTAAGCTATAAAAAAAATCAAATGCTATCCAAATGAAAATTATTTATAGGCTTGCAGTCCTCACTTTTAAAGTATGCGAGATAGAAATTATTTACTTCAGATATAATGAGAATAAGCAGTAAAATCATGCTACAATTTGAAAACCAGGGTAGGGAAATAAAACTACAAGGATATTCAGAATCACTTTAAAGGCTGGATGTTTTTAAATTTGTTCATTTCATAAAAACATTCCTGTTTTAAGTTACCTCTCCATACAGTGGCTTAGTTTGCACGAAGAAATATTACAATGAAAATGGTAAGAATCAAGAAAATCATCACAATATTTTCACAGCATTTCAATAGTCAGGTTTTGCATCTTGAGTGTATTAAAGGATCATCTTTTTGGACTTACACTGATGACAAAAAAGGAAAGCAAACGGCAATGAAAAACATAATGGACTACCTACTTAATGGGTCAGTAATATAAAGAAGAGAGTAAGAGGCCAAGAACAACTTGGACTCAAGGCAGATGTAGGAATAAAGCTATGTAGGGTAAGTGCAACTTAGCGAGAAATACTTTGTAACCTACTAAAAGACACCTTTTCCAAAGATACATAGTAAATATCCAGGAAATCCACTAAAGAATTTAAATTCTTTGGTGAATTCAACAGAGAAACCATAACTGCTTGTACGGCAGCACAAAGTGCACTGGTAGCTCTATGCATTGGGCCCCATGCTGTGAGAAGCAGTAGGCAAAGAACATCTACGAGGCTGCTAGCTCACATCCAGGGATTTTTAAAAGCAGATGAGTGATGGTGATGAATTGCCAAAGTTCGGGGTCCACTCTGCCCTTAAGCCTTCCAATCTGTTGAGTCAATCAATTTGTCCAGGGTCACAGCTAACACAGAAAGCTTTTCCACACATCAAGCAGAAGCACAACAAAATTCTCAGAATCCTGGTTTGCTCTGGGGCAGTGCAATTACCTGGTTCATTTCAGGGTTTGCTTCGAAAGCTAAAATTCAGTCTTTTTGTTTAGAGGAGCAGAGATTTTAAACACTGAATACAACGATCTAGGACAAATGGGAATATTTACAAAATTTTAACATCAATCTTACTTTTGTATAATACTTTTTCTTTCAGAATATTAAAATACAAGCCTATGCAGAAAAAGGCAAGAAGTACAGAAAGTGTCATGGTTTCATTGGTCTGTCAGGCATGTTGGGTATTTTGTTGTGTTTCTTTTTAAAAGCCCTAAAATAAAGATGAAAAATAGTACACAAATTCAGTTTTAACAGGCAAAAGCAAATTTCAATATTGTTTAATTCAGAATTCACCCTGAAAACATCGCCTTTCAGATCTTAGATATGAACTCTTTCAAGTAAAACACTTAAGAAAAAACTTTGAAATACAGATTCAAGCTATCGATCTTGCATTCATTTCAAATCACACTTCAAAATCTGGGAAACAACATCTAAGGAAGCTGCATGACAAGAGTTTCTTATTTAAAAGGCTCTTCAATAATCAGCTCCCCTTTGCTACAGTATCCACAGAAGAAACTACCCTGGTTCAAAACTTACATTTAAAAAAAGGTAGGGGTGGGGTGGTGTCCCTACAGTAATTAAAACACTTGTAAATCCTTAACTCTCAAAATCGTTAATTTCTTCAACTGAAGTATGTTACTGAAGAAAAAATAGCATGGTACTATTTTAATGGTGCACTGCAAATAGAAGACTACGCTTAAGGTTATTTTAGAGAACTGTGAATAATGGAAGTTAAATATTTGGGATACCTAGCGTGTAACATAAAACATGGAACAGCCTTTTTATTTCACTTACATTAGCTAAACCAGAAGAACTTGCAAATGCTACAAGCTGCCCCAGTAAAAAGGGAAACATGGAAGCATGGCTATTTTAAGTGGTATCACTGGTGACCAAACAGGGAGGAGGAGCACACAATTCAACAGCGAGAAGGCAATGCTGGCTGAAAGTGGTGCAGGTCACAGAGATGGGAATATACTACAGAGTTTTAGCAACAATGGTGAGGAGAAAAAGGGTGAAGGCCAAATGAAAGGAGACATGATCATTATTGTTGATGGCTGCAGAGATAACTCATCTTTCGGCTTTCTTGTTACCATCTTGCTCAATCTGTCAATATGCCATCTGACTTGCTTCCTAGTACAGAAAGGAACATCTTTCCTTCAAGACCTATAGTAGCCATACCCTCCTCCTCTTAAAGAAAAAATATACTAAGACATCTTTATAATAGGCAACCATATATCCAATAGTTTAACATGCTTTATTAAAATAAGAAGTCCTCATTTTTATGATTGATTTTTACCCACTCGGATGGGTTCAATATATGTTTAGTATGTATCTTCTTTAAATACAGCACATCCTGTACTTCTTAGAAACATGTATTGTAGCTTAGAGGTATTTTCAGCTAACACTAAGTTCTACCCTATTCTGTCATTACAGAGCAATTTTCCTGTTTAGCTTTGAGGTCTACACAGACAGTTTCCTTTTATGTTAATAGTTAAATTAGATTACTAAAATAAATTGGTTTATAAAAGCAAACATACGACTTCCACTTACATCTTATATGGTAACAGTATTTCAGAGGTGATTAAAAAAGAATAGGGGAAAAAACTTCCTTTCTAGTATCTTTCACTCAAAGAGTTTCATGGTCTGATATAGTCTTTTCTATATCACATTCGTTTAATGAAATCATCAATAGTTTCATAATCTATTTAAAATACCTCATTTGTTCTGAAATTAAAGAGAGGCATACTAGGGAGCCATTACAATGTGCAGAGAGTTCTTCCATATGAAACCAATATTTCCACGTGTTCTGTTGGTTTTGTTTCATTCATTACTACACCACATTTACAAGTTTCAAAAGAATAGATATATGGAGTAAAATCAAAGGTCAGTCTGGACGTATATACTGCCTCTGGAGATGACAGTAAGGGTGTCTAGGAAAGAGGATATGAACAAGTCCAGCATATGGCAGTACTGCTCTGGTGTAATTGTGAGCCAGAAACGGCACTGTCACAGTTAACGGCTCTAGCCAGAATTTTCTTCAGTGATTTTGTCTAAACGTTTTCTGTATCTGTTTTAGTCTCTTGCATTTACAGCACCATACAGATATGAATTCCACCACCTACAGGCTGTGTGAAAGTGTACCTCATGCTGAGCCTGCCACTTTTCAGTCACAAAAGGAACAATGACTCGTTACCCACCTGCCCCAAGATACAGCTTTACACACTTCCATCATTTCTCCCTTGGTCATCTCTCTTCCGATTACCCTTGTATGAAAGCTATTCCAATTCCCACCACCACCACCATCCACTGCTTTTTTATTTCTACCATATACTTTTTGAATTGGGGAGGAAACTGCAAATAGTATTTAAGTTGTGAGCACACCGTAAGTACACAATGCAGTACAATGTTTCCTGTTCTGTTCTTCATTAAATTTTAAGTTATTAACTGAAATATCTGGTTAATTTTTATAGTCACTGTGTACTAAATTGATTCTTTCAGAAAAAATTGTACTATAAATCGAAGTTAGTTCAACATTCAACAACACAAGTACATAAAGATGAGAGTTTTTTCTCCCATGCACTCACTCCACATTCATCAGTGCTGAATTTCACCTACCACTTTTAATCACCCAGGCACCAACAAATATTAATTTCTTCTGTGATTTGCTATAGCTTTCATTTTTACTACTCTATCATCATTAATTAATCATTATTCACCATTTTAGATCACTTATGACTGTGAAATAGCACAGATCTGTTAAGACTCCATTACTGATCTCTCTGTTTTGAATAAACTGATCACCAGCTCTCCATTCATTCATTCATCCCTCCACAAAACAAGCCCAGCCCAAAGCAGTTTAGTTCTGATAAAAAGCTTAAATGAAGAGCCTCATCAAAAGCTTTTTGTTATCCTCACGCTCAGCAATTACTTCAAGGAACTCCACTGGGTTTGCAAGGCATGACTTTCTTCGACAATACATGCGTTAGCTCTTCCCCGTGATAACACCTGTGGGCTCACTTGTTCTGCTACTGCGCTGGGGGCTCCTGCGTTATCCAGAAGATATTTTTCTTCAATAGAAAAAATAATAAAAAAGCTATATATTCACCATCTTTCTTACCACTGTTGTCAAAACAGTTTTAAGCACCAATGTAGATAAACACTAAGGTTATACGTACACTTACATGCCTTAATGAGACACAATCAGGTACAAAAATGATGGATAAATATCAAGCAGTCTCAGTGTCTCACCAAAAACTTTTCTAGTACCGCTTTAGTTTGAGACAGATCCTCCAGCATGAACACTGTAAAGAAGGATTCCTATATGGAAACTCCTCTAAGCTTCTTCATGAAGAAATGTGCAGAAAGATTTCTGCAATAGCCTTTTCCTGCACTTTCCCTTCAGTTTTTCTAAAAACATAGAATGCAATAACATAAAAGTTACCATTAACATACACATTAACTACACAATCTATTAGCATTGAATTTCTCAGGCTGTTACGCTAACTTCTTTTCATTAGACTCCACTAAAATGCACTGGTTTTCTTTAGTTTGACTTAAGCAGTCCCATATTAATTGGATTTTTCCCCACGTTTTGGTCTATACCTACCTCCAAAGTTTTAATGCATCAAACTGGCAGTCCTACCATGACTATACTGGACTGCCTCACTCTGTAACTACATTCCTTAATCTCAAAACTCACTACAATTATGTAATGCTGGGTTTATTCAGATGCACGAATTAATATTAATGCAATTTTATAGCGAAATTTACTGTTAGGATATTTCAAAATATACTCCATCAAGCAACTTCAATCCAGCAAAACATCATCTCAGGATTCATAAGTGATACAAAGTAAAAAATAAAGTATATAATCTACATTATCAGGGTACAGTTATAGCATCTTTGTATTTTGAATTTTTTACTTCATACACATTTCATTATCACATAGTATTATCTAGTGGAAGCATATGATAAACAAAAGTGTATTAAATTCAGTCAAAACTTTGTTACTGAGACACTTTTTTATTTTACTATTTATCTAGCATTCAAAGAACTAAAAGAAAACTTAATGGGTATTACCAGCATACAAAATTTGCATTCCTTGGACCGACTGGCAGTTACCCAAGTTTAAAGTCTTTGCTACTTTTCCTTTTTTGGAGAGACCAAAGTAAGTCTTAAGATCTACAACTCTTAACTACCCATATTTTAGTTCCTTGTATTGTAGCCATTTTCCTCATTATTTCTATAGCACTAAAGCTTCCCTCTATACTACACATCAACAAACCCGACTGATCTTGATTTTCATGTGTTCGTCATAATTTGTCCTAATGCCCTGTTATACATAAGTGATCCCTGCAGTCAACTATCGGTACTGAGAGAGACTATTTAAGTGCTATAAGTGAGAAGCTAATCTTTATATCCTATTTTCAAACATGAATGAAAAGTAATATCTCAACTCAATCATAAAAAAAAAAAATAATAGAAGTTTCTTTGAATTTTTTGAATTATCAGATCATAGAATTGTCAGAGGGACCCGGAGAGGCTGGAGAAACTGGCAGAGAAGAATCTCCTGAAGTTCAACAAAAGGAAATACCAAGTCCTGCACCTGGGGAGGAACAGCCCCAGGCACCAGTAGATGCTGGGGGGGTGCTGACCAGCTGGAAAGCAGCTCTGCCAAGAAAGACCTTGGGTCCTGGTAGACAACAAAGCGACCGTGAGCCAGCAATGTGCCCTCACGGGAAAGACAGGCAACAGCATCTTGGGCTGCACTAGGCAGAGTATTGCCAGCAGGTCGAGGGAGGCGATCCTTCTCCTCTACTCAGCACTGGTGGGGCCACATCTGCAGTGCTGTGTCCAGTTCTGGGCTCTCCAGTACAAGATAGACATGGGCATACTGGAGCAAGTTCAGCAAAGGTCCACAAAGATGATTAAGGGACTAGAGCATCTCTCATACTACGAGGCTGAGGGAGCTGGGACTGTTCAGCCTGGGGAAGAGAAAGCTCAAGGGGGGAACCTTATTCATGTGCATAAAATGGGAGGGAATAAAGATGGAGCCAGATTCTTCTCAGTGGTGTCTACTGACAGGACAAGAGGCAGTGGGCACAAATTAAAAACAGGAGATTCCATCTGAACACAAGAAAACACTTAATTTACTGTGAAGGTGATCAAATATAGGTTGCCCAGAGAGGTTGTGGAGTCTCCACCTGTGGAGATATTCAAAACCTGACTGGACATGGTCCTGGGCAACCTGCTCTAGCTGACCCTGCTTGAGCAAAGGTGTTGGACTAGGCGATCTTAAGAGGTCACTTGCAATCTAAACAGTTCCATTTTGTCTACAACACCAAGCTATGCTTTTGGTTTGCATAAAGGTAGTTCCTGCAATGAATTATCCTATCAAAAATATCTTTTGGGGGAAGTGATAAACAAGACAACCTCATTACAAGGCTCAGCTTTGCATGATTCACGTTTTTCAGCCCTCCAAGTAAGTCCACAGCAGCCATTGCTCCTTTGTGACAAGGACAGACTTTTTCTGATGCTACTGACTGAATCAAGATAAAACCTTGAACCCCTCTTCAATACTTACTGTTTTGGGGAATACCCTACTGCCACTTCATTGGCAAGGAAAAACACACACACAGGACTTTCCTCTGGTGCCCAACATTAATACTTTTTTTTTTTTTTTTTAAATGAAATAAGCAAGTGTTAAGTTTACCTGAGAAACAAGTACTAAATAGATCCATACGACTCACTAGTTTCAGGCAAGAACCCTGTTTGAAAGCCAACTTTCAGGCCAATGCCGATAGTGCTACCTTTATCTATCTCTAATCAAGTACTCGAAAGAACGCTCTACCTAGTTTTAAGTTAATCACATTCATTTATTTTGCTGTCCAGAGTACAGAAAACTGCAATTTAGTACTTCATCTTTAAAGCAGACAAGTCAATGTAGACAGAGTTAAGACACTTCACATAAGAATTTTCATTACATTGTTAGGCTAGGCAAAGTATACAAACTGACATATGAGCCTGAGTACAAGGCACTTGATTCATCGCCTGTTCTTGTTGCCAGCATGATACAATTCTACAGAGCTCGTTACTGCTTTGTATCTTGCAGTACTCATAAAGAGCTTTTGCAAATTTGGGTTAAATACGTAGCCTTTCACAAAGAAATTTTTTTAACTCAGTAAAGAGCTAAGAGTTTAACCCAGTAAAGATTTAAAATCTCAGTAAGGAGATCTTGAAACCTCAGGGCAGGATTATTGAAAGCAGTACAGATTATTGCTTTCATTTCAGCCTTCTTAAAGAGTTACTCCATGTCGAGTTGCAAACTTCACCCATATCACATTCTGTGTAGTTACATATATAAGTACATGTACTTGCATTCTGTTCAAACATCAACTGTTCAACACTTTTAGTGACAAATTCCTAGAGTGTACACTTACTACATGACTCAGTAAACTATGAATTAATATGCTATCTCAATATATATTGAAATACACACACATATACATCAAAATACGCACTGTCACTAACACCAAAGCCCACAGACCTCTCAATATTGTTAACATCCATATTAGCACTGAAGGAAGCCTCAGGTGCAAGTCTACAGACAGGAATACATGCAAGTAGTAACGCTTTTTCACAGGCACATATTTTTTCTGGGTGTTGCTGTTTTTCCACTGCAGCAATGAATCTTACCACCTGAAACATCTCCTAAAATAAACTAAAATAAAATGCAGTGCAAATCTGTGAAATCAACTTATATACAGTAAGCATGCAAGAGTACTGTCAGTATCCAGTACACATATAATTCAGAGAACCTACAAGCCTCAGGCTTCTGCTAAAACTAAGGGCAAGTCATAGTTCCTTCACACGAGAGCCCCTGTCTGTCAACTGACTAGATGCAGGAACCTTGGATCCATAGATCTGTTCTGAATGACACCTATTCAAGGCACTATTTTATGCCTAAAATTAGGGAAAGTTCACATTGTCTGAAGATGCATTCCAGACAATGTATTTCAGTGGAGTTTTTCTTCCCCTCCAAACTCAAACTTCTAACACTATATTACAACACTAATTTCACTACACCGGGATATTTTATTGTGGTTAATAGTCTTTACATCCAAACTTCAATTTATGACATTAGTGTTTTATTATTTCAATTTAGCATCAGAATTAATTCCATTTAATATTACATCTTTAAGAACAACTATCAGATAAGAGAGCAGTGTCTTCAAGGAAGATGAAGAATATAGACCAAAATATCACCAAGAATATACTTCAGTAAAATTTATGCAGAAACAGGTACGATATATATTGTTTGAAAATAGTTCAGGCAGATGTGTAACAGCAGCAAAAGCTGATTGCTATTAAGTCAAATTATATTTCATTTCTCAGCAAGTGAGATCTCCAGATATTTGCAGCTTATTTTCCTTAAAAAAGGTTCACTTGCATGGGCTGATATGCTCTGTGGGCAAGTTTTATGAACTATAAAGCTGCTATACCAGATGCGGCACATTCTGCCATAAACAGAATACCTTATATAAAAAGACTAAAACAGTTGTATAACTATCTGGAGGGCTACATAGATTCTTGATATTTTAATGTGTAGAAAATAAGAAAATAGATGGTGTACTTTAGGTTTAAATATATTTGTAAATAAAGCATAAGCACAGCTTCTTAAAATTGCCCTTTTCAACAAAACTGTATTAAATATGTTGAACGCAAGTACATTTAAAGCATATATATTTAAATAGCATTAAAAAAGAGGAAGTACTGCTAGTTAAAGACCTAACTGATGTTTATCACCATGGAAGCAGCATTCCGCAGCGACTTCAGCACTTGGCATTAGGAAGCGCCTCATAGGTCTAGAGATCCCAGCTACTCTAACAACTGCAACTGGGGATGAGCAGCCAACCTGACACACAGCAGGGTAACGCTATCCACAGAAATACCTCGTGGGGGGCAAAAGTGACCTCACATCCTTTCAAATTCTCAAAGTTATCATATTTACCAAAAATACAAGGCAAGCTCTGTTCCCCCACCTAAAATGTGAAGTAACTACTTAAATTTTTTTTAAAAAGCACCAAATCTCACTTGTAAACTACATCAGCAAAAGTCCTTTGAGGTACCCACAGCTTTCTCGGTGATCCTGGGAGGACGGATTCTTCCACAGGCAGCACATATAGATCTACCACTTCTGGTTTAGAGGTCCTAACATTTTCAGATTAAACACACACACTTATAACTACCGATTTAGACCAACAGGAGTCAACACTCTAAGGAACACTCACTAGAAAGCAAAAGTAAGATGGATAAAAACTAACACTATGCATGCAAGTACTGGTACATAACTTCCCTTCAATAAAATGGTATAGAAGACAGACAGATCAGAGATATGAAAGAATAAAGAAAAACTGTTCCAGTCCCAGCTCAAAAGTCTTATGCTTCTTTGGGTAGCAGCCTGCAAGGAATCAGGTGAAGACTTCAATGAAAGGAAAGCAACTGCACAACTCCATTAAGAAATAGTGGTATTCAGCAAAGGAAACAGAAGCCCCTCCACATCTGTTGCTTGGGAAATTGCTGTCTGCCTCTCAGACTTTTTCCAGGCAGGTATCCACGAAGCCAGACTTCAGGAAGTAAGCTTTAGTCAGTTGGACAAGATGGGAATTAGCAAGATACCAACGTGTTCATAAGAAGAAACATAACACATTACTGCAAACAGCATAAATAAAAGTGCATTAGCTCTTGTAAAAGCTGTTTAATATGCAAAGCAACTTTAGATCTCTTAGCTTAACACATTATGGTAAAAGTAGAGTAAGTTCTCCCATCAATAGCTTAAATTGCTGCCTCTAGCTGCCCCACTATACCTTTGTCTGAAAAGTGTTATCTCTACTATGGAAAAAAACCAACCAAACAAACAAAACAAAACCAACAACAACAACAACACCCAAACCAACAAAAAAACATTACCAGCAAAGTTTGCAATATAATAAGTCAGTGGAAAGGTAAAATTTTTTATAAAGCAACAATACCTCATCAGCCATATAGTACCTGTTGTCACCTGACCTGGATTACGTTTGCTGCAAACAAAGCTGTGTGTTAGCTATAGATAGGAACAATAAGCTATAAAACAATAAAAAGGCAAGTTCTACCTTTAGTCTTGATAACTCGGTCTCTGAAGATTATATTAGTTCAATAACTGTGTTTTAGAAAAGACTCTCCAAAAAGCTGTATCAAAGGAAAAAACCCTCTATTACTAGTAATACCATCTAGCCCACAAAACAAGATGACAGTGACTGGAGACAGAGGCTAGACAAACTGAGAGAAAGACAAAAAAGGACTTAATTTTTTAAACAGAGGGCAGACAATTAATTGAATAACTTTCCAAGAAAGAGTGAGAACATCATAATTTTTCCAGCAGTCTGGAAACACTGCACAAAATCTCCCCTACTCCCCCACCAAAAGGGAAATTCTTCCCTAAAACTCTAGAACAAGTCAAAACACTTTTTCAATTAGACGTGAGTAGCCATGACAGAAGTCCAAAAATCATAGACTCATAGAATCATTAAGGTTGGAAAAGACCTCTGAGATCATCGAGTCCAACCGTTAACCTAACTGCCAGGTCTACCTCTAAACCATGTCACTAAGCACCACATCTGCACAGAATTATACTAAAAACACTTTGTAGAAACTAAAATAGTAATTTGTAAAGCTATACGCCTTTCTTTAGTGTCACATGCAACCCATAGTCCGCACAAAAAAATATGGGAAGTTGAGCACAACTCAAGCAGAGTATCAACTCTGAGAAGCTTCTCTGATTGTGCAATCTCCTGTCAGAGCTCTAGCTACATTTCTGCAATAAACATTCCATCACAAGCAATCACACGTCAAACAGATATTTGAAATATGCAACTAAACAAGAACTTAACGCTGCTTAAGAATTTGTGCATCATTATGCAGTTTCATAATGCAAACCCTAGCAAAGCCCATGGACTTCTTTTTCATGTGTTGATTAAAAGAAAGCCTTCACTTTCAATAAAACAGAAGATTTATGTATACATAAAACCGATGTTTTTCTATATTTATTCTTTTTTCCATAATGAATATACCCACAAGAATGATTTTAAAGTAATGTTTTTTGAAAAAGGTAATAAAAATTCCATTAGAATTCTTTTAGATATAGACAAGTTACTTCTACCACCAAGTACTAAGATTCTTCAGGACTGACAGAATTTTGTTACTAACAGGAACAAAATAGCAAGTTTTTCACATTTTGGGGGGATTTGCACTGCTAATATAGAACAAGGCACTTCTGCTAACAAATGTTTTCCAGATTCCAGAATCCAAAGCATTAAATTTATAAATTGACCTACAACAACATGCTTTTACCCACTACCTTTAAGCAATTAAAAAAACGGTGCGATCAAGAGACATGGTCTCTTTTTCAAAATCCACCTGAAGAAGAAATGGTAACATGTACAGACAATGCCATTAGTAACACAATTTTTAATTAATACTGGATGTTTAAGTGTATTTTCAAGCCACTAACAGTGACTACTTTCAGGTCAAGAAATACTTCAACAGTATTTAAAACCAATCTCTTCTAAGCACTCTTTTTACCCTTTCTGACACCATAGCACCGTCATGACTAAAATCTTGAATGCTTTGCACTGCATGTAAAAAAATAGAGGTGTAAATACAAAATCAAAAACCTACAACATGGTTCCATATTCAAGTACTGAAATGACAGAACAGAACCAAAGCCATCCATGGAAACTTAGGGTGGCTTTTTCCAATTGCAAGTTTCTCACATGATAATCAGTAAGGATTTTATCATATGTAACACTGCAACAATACCAGTCAGTTTACCTGGGCTTTTCAAGTACAGTATTTCAAGACTAGAGGAAGAGAGGAAGCATTATAAATCCATTAGTAGGATTCAACACTTTTAATTTTGAAAAGGCCCAGAGATGATGTGATTTATTAGGTTTGCAAGTTCATTTAGGGACATGCAAATAAGTCTGTCTGTGTTCCTTTCAAGCCTTGAGACTCGAGCTTGAGGAAAACTAAAGCCATTTACTTCATATACCAAGAAACAACGTATGTCCCAACATTTCCAATGCAGTTGCTCAAGTGTGAGACGCACATTTCTAATACAGTTGCTCAAGCATTAGACACAGACAGCAGAACTTCGTTAAACAGTAGTATTCAACTTTTAGAACGCTCCGTATTTTCACCAAGCTTATATACTGCTATCATAGGGATGAAAATACTAAAATGCTAAGAAACAGCTGAAAAACAACTCTTCCAGCAACTTTTCCAGCTACATTGATATGAAAGAATAAGTCAACTCTTCCCTCATACTATTTGTACATAACACTTCAGAACTTGGAAAAACATCCCCCTACCCCCCACCCAGAGAGGACGCAGTAGATTGATATATATCCTCCAAAGGCATGATTTTCTTTTGGATTCAGAAGAGGGGAGAAAACAAGTCTTAGCCCAAGAGGAAAGAGAGCCAGGGCTGTCTGGACCATTGCCACTGCCATGGAATCTTGTCAAAGTCTCTCCTGCCTGTCCTTACAAGGGAGCAAGGCTGAGCTTGGGCTGATTAACTTAATCTCTACAGGAGATGAGGGTGAGCAGTATTTTTGTCACACCATAAAAGCCTGCCATGAAACAAATCAGAGCACAGTAACATTACATTTTCTGTTCCTCTGTCCCACAGACCATTTTGAGGAGCTGTCATTTAGTTTCTCACTAAGCAGAGAGCAAAACTGATGAAAACATGTTTTCTAAAAAATAAAACAAAAGCTAATGAAAGGCTATGTTTGACTTGCATCCAACCTCTACATGATTTTTTCCCCAGCATTTGTTTTATGAAAGCATTTTTCCAGCATCCAATTAAAAAAAGGCACAGGAAAAGCACTACTTTCTTGGAAATCTACATGAACTAAGGGACTAGTGATACCTAGTATGTGTGTATTTATATATATATATATAAAAATATATATATATATAAAAATATATATATAAATATATATATAAAAATATATATATATAAAAATATATATATAAATATATATATATATAAAATATATATATTTATATATATATATATATATATAAAACCAGTGGTTCAAAAGCCATGTCCAGTCAGGTCAGGTAGTAGCTGCTACTCCCCATTAATATAAACTCTGTGTTTGTAAAACACCTAGTAAAGCAGGTTCCTAATTCCTAAATACCACAAAATATCAACAAGTGATATTCCAGAACATCATTAAAGAGCAGTAGTATCATCTCAAGAATTCAGAGTTATACGTTTGTCAGACATCCTGCACTTCACTTTTCTGAAGACCCTGCTGGACCACAGAGCCAATTCTGAAGGACTACATAAATACATGCATGTAAACAGTCATTTTGGAAACAGATGCTTGTGACCAACCATGGTCATTCTATAAATGAACATAGTTACCTAGCCTCAGAGACTTAAGAGGAAATTAAGAAAACAGTTACATCTTTTGTGGTATTCAAACAAAATGCACTGGCACTGAAGTAAATTCTGTTATTAAAGTTAACTAGACTCTGAATTACAGATAAGCAATTTGATTTAGAAAAGGAAAAAAACAACCACTTGGCATTAGGAAAGGTCTAACAGCAGGAAGAAGTGTGAGTGTGTGTGTACATTCTGTACACAGACATTGACACATCCCAAACAACCAACCCTTAAAAATAATCAAAAAAACCTGACCTATCACTTTCATTTTGATTCACATTTTAAAAATTGTTTACTTGGCAGGAGAAATAAGAAGGACCAAAAACTGCAAGAGAGACACACTCTTTTGCACTTGAAAAATTAAAAGTAGCTCATGATGCAAAGCTCCACACTTAAGACAAAGTCTTTGGAGAAGACAAGCAATGCAGCATTTCATCTAATACTGTAATGTAAAACACACTCAAAAGCCCCCTTACTTGCTTCAGTCAAGATACCACACTGTATGGCTTGGAGCAAATAAAAAAGAACTGAATTTCCTCTCTTCTTGAATCACTGTAGATAAACTTTAAGACCATATCACAGTCAAACATTTAGAGCTAGCTTTCTTGCTCCTTCCAATTTGCATTTAAGGGACAAGCACGTGAACTGGTCCTTTCTTAATAATTTTGTCCCTTTCTCTACCTATCGAACTATGACATGACAAATCTCAACTCTTATATAATCTTGCCTCATTCAAAAACTCCTAATCCATTTATTCTCTGGAAGTTAAGATAACACTTAGTCCAGTTCAACAGATGCATTTAAAAGCCAATTTTTATAAATGAGAATGCAGGTTGAAAGATGACTATATCATTTATGATATCATTGATTATACCTCTTTTTTGTACATATTGCTGTAAGGAAATAAGAACAGAGTAGAAGATTAACATTGAGTGAAACCAAACCCATTATGAATAGACACATTATTCCTTCTGAAAACCAAGAGAAGAGTTCATGGCTGTCCAGAAGACAAGAGCAAGAAAATTCAGAAAGAGAGCTGAGTAGAGTAGTTCTAAATTCTCACATGCTGTTTCTATATAAAAGTTAATCTTAACAACTGAAAATCTTCTGAAGATCCTACAACCTGACTCTCTGATTCCAAACACTGTTCAATATATATCGTGAGCATGTCAAAAACATTTTTTTGATTTTTAGTTACCAAAATGCCAAATCCATCAATAAGTATGGCAGAGCCAGTAGTAAGATCTTAAGAATGGCACAGCCAATAATAAGGTATTATACCTTACATTTCTTATCCCATCCTCAGAATAAATTTGCTGCTTTCTGTAAAAGAGGAAAGGCATATCTTTAAGTGTCTTAAAAGATAAATGTGGCTTACATCTTCAGTTCTGTCAAGAGTCAACTACCAACACACTGTATTCTGGACTAGATTAAATATAAACAGAAAGCTGATGGTAAAAGGATGACTAAAAGATATCCTGATTTAACCTCTTTTCCTTGCCACACCACAGTAACAGAGCTTGAATTTGCCCGTTTGGCACAGCAGATGTTGGAGCAGCTGCTTTCTTCAAAAGTGAATGGAGGATGCCAATAGCCTTACGTAACTGCAACTGAGAAAAGACCAAAAGCACTAGCTGGAATTTGATTTGTTCTTTCCACTGAGTTTTTCTGATGCATTTTTATTTCATCTAACACATCTCCTGCTATTAATCATGGTAGCTGCCCCCTCCCCGGCCCCAAAAAACCCGAAACATAAAAGGAAGGTAAATTTTAAAAGGCACATGTCTAAGTACTACAGCTACTGCAGGCAGCACAAGGGCAGTAGCTGTAGTAGATGCTGATTCACAAAATAGAGACAAGATGCTGTTGCAGCAAGACCGGGGCCTCGTTCTTGATGGACACTGACCTGGGGATTGTTGCTATAGATCACCCTAACACCTGTCTGATTGTAAAAGTGAAATTCTAAAATTAATCTCTGGTACTTTTTTATTACAGCTTTTATTATTATATATTATTTATTTAGCTTATATACTATTTATTTATATTTATTATTGTGTTGTTTATTATAGATACAGTTATTTATTAAAGTTTTATTACAGAATAATAATCTATTAAGAAAAAATACACTAGAAATTATAGTCTGGGCATTTTTTTTATTAATTCTTAGGGCTCCATCAGAAAGACACCAGATTCAACCAACTACTTCAGTTATGTTTTGAAAGCATATTGATATGCGTACTTGAAGTCATGATTTTATGCGCAAATAAACTGCATATCTTCATGTAGTAAAACTTAACTGTTCTTTGGCCACAGTTGACTGTATATGGTAACAATCTTTCATAATCCCAATTATCTGTATTACTGCCATGCTCATGAAAAAGAATTACATCCCATTTACTGAAAACTTTATTCTATGCTAATTCTTAATTTGGAGAGCTATATACTAATTGAGCAACTTCTCACCTGAAGCCTTCATGAGACAAAACCTGCTGAGTGTGTAAGAACTCCTACTAGCTCCTGATCATTTTGCAAGTTTCTCTTAGCTTAGTATAGATCTTTTCCCAACCTAGGCTGATAATTTGAACTTGCTGGTTTAAATCTTGGGAATATTTTTTTCCTCCTTCCAGACACGGTTCATCTTCACTTGAAAGGTATTAAATGTCACAAAGAGAAAAAATTAACTCTACAGAAGCTGCTTTCCCTATTGTTTTTCTTTTTTAAATTCAGATGCAATTGCAATTTATAGTTGCAATTTAGGATGAAAAAAATCTTTAAGAAAATATCTAACAGCCATTTATCTTTTGTCCATGTAGAAACTAGATTTCTTTTGCATGCATTCTGTGGTTGAGTTTCCTCCATCTCTTCATGCCACTAGATTTAAAGATTTTTCTCCTTAAGTCTGTTTCTTTTTTTTTTTTATTCTGACCAGATCTGATGTTACAAGACAAATGACACAAACATTGTGCTGCTCAGCACAGATATCATATCCTGTATAGTGTCACCTCAGAAAATGGGACCTTGATAGCTACGGCTGAGAAAGTAATTTGCACATATAGTATATACAATTACTGTGTGCTTAACTAGCCCTGCTGCAAACATATTGTTGCACCAATTCAAGAACTTCACTGATGCTTTGAAATCAAAGCTAGAAAAAGACAAAGGGAAAACCAACCAGTGAAACACTGTACAGGTATTTTCTCAAAAGCTTGAGAATCACAGAACCATAGAACAGCCCACATTGGAAGAGACCTCAAAAGGTCATCTGGTCCAACCTTTCATGGAAAAGGGAGCCTCAACGAGATTATCTAGCACCCTGTCCAGCCACATCTTGAAAACCTCCAATGATGGGGACTCTACCACATCCCTGCGGACGTTGTTACAGCAATTGATTGTTCTCACTGTAAAACATTTCTTTCTTATAGAGATATGAAACTTCTCCCAGTACAACTTGTACTCATTGCCCCTTGTCTTCTCCATGTGGCTCCTTGTGAAGAGAGAGCCTCCATCCTCTTTGTAGCTGCCCTTTAAGTACTGGAATACTGTGATGAGGTCCCCCCAAACCTTCTCCAAGGAGACTCCTTCAGTCTTCCCTTACAAGGCAGGTTTTCCAGCCCTTAGATCATCTTTGCAACCCTCCATTAGACCCTCTCCAGTCTGTCTGTGTCTTTCTTGAATTGTGGGAACCAGAACTGGACACAGCACTCCAGGTGGGGCCTGAGCAGCATGGAGTAGAATGATCACATCTCCACCTCTGCTAGTAAGGCACCTGGGGTTGCAGCCCAGGATCCAGTTTGTCTTTGTTGCTGCAACGGTGCTCTGCTGACTCATGTTCAGCTTGTTGTCCACCAGGACCCCCAGGTCAGCAAGGCTGCTCCCCAGCCACACAGATTCAAGCCTGTACTGGGCTCTTTGGTTATGTCGCCCCACATGCAAGACTTTGCACTTGCCTTTGTTAAACTTCATACTGTTCTTACTCGCCCACTGTTCCAGCCTGTCCATGTCTCCCTGTAAGATGGCTCTCCCTTCTGAAGTGTCCACCTCACCTCCCAGTTTAGTGTCATCAGGAAACCTTGTGAGGGCGCTTTCAATCCCATCATCCAGATCATTTATGAAGATGTTAAACAGCGTGAGGCCCAGTATCCATCCTTGGAAGACCCCGCTTGTGACAGGCTGCCAGCCTGAGTAAAAACCACTGACCACCAAGAGATCTTTTGAGATATTTTTAGAATACTATATTTGATGTCTCACCAAAATTAACTTTAATTCAACTACATATTAGCAAACTTTATGCAGATAATTCCTTGTGCCATTTTGGTGTCATCATACAGGATATAAAAATACTCTCATCATAGTTCCTTCTAACAAAATCTAGAGTAGGAAATTGTAATTTCACAGTATTGAAAACAAAAACTGCTATCCAATTATTCTGAAGCTTAGAGTGCTTCAGCTGAATTTGGAGGGGTTTTTATTTTAAAGCAAAACACATGTCAGGACTTTGTATTTTTCATCATATATGTGCACGTGTACATATACATATATATAAAAGTACCATGAATGTACTAAACATAAATCTTTTCTTCCTAGCCAACTCATTTATTTAATGATCTCAAGTGACTGATGAAGCTTTTCACAGAAAGGCTTTCCTGGAAACTTGTGAAGCACACCTTCAGAAGTAAAGTAAGAGGCAAGCAACAATTGCACATTAATTCATTAAGGTAGAAAAACACTACCTACTCAATATGTAAGGCTAACAAGAAGCAGAATTATTTCAGAGAACTAATGAACTTTATTTATTACAACCCTCAAACTATTTAGGTCAATGGAATATTTTCATGATCCTTCCCCCTTTCCTCCAGTGTTTACACTACTGGAAACTATGGCAAACAGGAACAGCCTCCCGTTATACAACTGAGCATTTTCAGCTGAGCATTGGACACTTGGTAGTTTAGAAGTTTAACTGCAGTTTAAAATGCATACATCTTCATCTTAACAGCTTCATATACATGTACAACAGAGCTCAAACAGTCAGGCAGTACTGAACTTTTTCCATAAAAAGCATCAATTTTCATGAAGCTCTTCTTAATTTGTCTCCAATCTTCCCCCTAGAAAATGTAATACCCTACTACACAGTTTATGCAAAGTTTGAGACCAACAAATGTTATGAATATTAAAGTTCCCATGCTACTAAAAAAGTTAAGGCATTGTAAAGATTTACCTATTATATTGAAGCAAAATAATATTTAGGCTCATGTACTAATATACACTAATACACAGAGAAACTAATTTTCTTTACTTAAAAACAGTATCTTGCAGTCATAAGCCTATGTTCAGATAAACTAGTTTCCCCTATTTATCATCTGTAAACTGATGATAAATTAGTTTCCCCTATTTAACATCTGCAACTAAAGAAAATACAACTCTAACTCAAAATACTTAAGAATCTGAAAGCAATGACTTGTATCAAAATAGCACAGTTTAACACCACATCTTCATTGGTATGTTATAAGCAGACTCACACTTTCCTTTTGACTTAGTTTAAAAAGTCTTCTTGCGGAGTTTTTTTTGGTCACTGATACTTGCCACATGCGTGTTTGAAGCTTGATGCCTTTTTCAAACACGCTATGGTAGTACCAGTGAAATTTCCCTACCTCTTAAAAAGAGTACAGACAGTAGCTTGCCACCACACCATCAAACCCACAAATCGGGGGCGGGGAAGCGCTTCCTTATTTTAGATGCAGGAAACAGAAATTCAAAACAGTCTCACCAAAAACCTGAAGAAATCAGGAAGCCCTGACTTAAGTCACCATAGGCCAAACAAACAATTCCAACCCCAAAATCATCTTTAATTATAATCTTCCTAATTTCTCTGCTTGTTTTCCAAACCTTGTATTTGTATTTATATCTTATGGATAGACAAGACTTCCTTCTATACAAAGAGCTTTTTTTTTGTTCTTGTCCCCTACCACCATCCTGTAAGTGAAATCTGTTTTGTGTTCTACAGTTAGAAATATTCAAAAGTATGAAATCACAGTCTGATATTGCACTGATGCCCCCTATTTGTTGATATTTCATTTACTGAGTAGGAGGAGAAAAGAAGATAATATGACACACCAACTTGGATTTCAACTTCTCTGTCTTTTCAGGTGAGATTTGATTGGTACTCAAACAAGAGAGAGTATTTCAACGGAATGATTGTCTTTCCACAATCTCAAAGTCTCAGATGGATAAACAGTTAATTTTTAAAATTGTTAAGTATTAAGTAATTTATGGTAGGCAAATATCCACTGCAGGAGTTTAAGAATTAACTCAAGAGGTTATGAATAGGCAGGATTGGCATTACTGACAAAACTATTTCTTTTGTCATCTGCCCAACTAGTTGCTCCTCCTCTTCCTATCAGAACTTGATTACTTCTTTACTGCTTCTGCAGTAGAAGTGAAACAGAGATTCACTGATCCGAACGGTGAAGAACATGAGACCTTGATAACAGACATCCCCCTTCTGTATTAAAAAATTAAGTGATTCTTGTGTTTTGTAGAGCTGAGGACAGAGGTATCTTGCTCAACTACTTAAGCATGAGCTCTTTTGCTTAACACTGCTTCCACTTTCTTCTAGATGAAGAAAGGAGGGTTAACAAATAAAACAGCTCATTTCTATAGCTCTAGGATGGATAAGCTACACTTCATTATACCTGAAAACCATTTGTTTATCTTGATGCAATTCCAAGGCAAGCAAGATCTACAGGAGACTGTTTAATCTTAAGTATGAGCTTTAGCTCAAATTTGCAAGTTACTTGTTAAAAAAAAAAAAGAAAAAAGATTATTGTGTCTTTTTCCATTGTTATGAAAAAGGTTAATTCCAACATTTTGTGAATACATCAGATTACTTCTGAAAGTAATTCTTCAAAAACTCAGCCATATTTCATTTTCTTCCACTTTTGCTAATCCATCACTTCCTAAGACAATTTTTTTCAGTTAAATATAAAGACTTGACTAATAACTCTTCTTGCAGAAGAAAGTTTACCATTTCATCAAATTGTTTCTAAAATACACCTTTGCTGGATACTGTTATTTCCTCCCACAAAATGTGAGTAATGCAACACCACTGGAAGGTAAGTTTGCTGATGTTGAAACGCACAAGAAAGATGGAAAATGAAAGATGTTCTGCTTTGGTACAGTTAGTCAATCTCTCACAAGACAGCCTGATTTGAAGGAAAATCTTCAGCTCCCTGTTCTGGTTGAATCTTAAATTGAAAAATTAAGTTTCTACTCCCAGGGCATTAGAAACTTGGGAAGAAACTTCCCAGCCTGCAAATACATGGTTTTAATCAATCTTTTCTGTTATTCCTGACCATGTCTATGAATTTGTCAAACTGCAAGGAAAAACAGTATATCAAAAAATTTCTTTTTTCCTTCCCCCAGAATTTGTGGTTCTTAGGTCCTTCTTTCCCATGAACTTACCAAGAACTATGATAGAAACAATTCTTTATACGAAGGTGAAGTTGATCTGACTCCTCTCTTTGCCACGAGTTCAAAGAGGATGTTGTCATGACCAAAAGAAAAGGTAAAGTCAAGAACAATGCACCCATCCCGACTCTTCCCTGATGCTAGCCAAAATCAATTACACTGTACAGAAGGCAGAAAGTTGCATAGGAGTCATTTACAGTTGCAGTTCCAGAACCGAAGCAGCTCCAGCATCATAACACTCCAATTTTTCCTCTAAATGGCATCTTTGATTACATCTCAAGTCCAAACTACTGATGAAAATAGTGTTATGTATACATCACATCAAGAAGGATAAAAGCGTTGTTATGAAAGCCTGAAGGCATTTTAGAACAGAAAAGAAATAATAGGAGAAAACTTCGAAGACTTCTCTGACCTTAACTCATCAAGAATTAAAAGCAAGAGAGACTTGTAGTCCTTTCCTTACTCCAATCTGCCAAGTGTAATCAATGAACAGCTCTGAGTGTACAAGTTACTTGGTACAAGACCTTCTTTGTGTTACAACTCTATTCTTTAGATAAATAACCCAGAATTTTCCTGAATATGGTCTTCCTAGCAAGAGTCTTCACAGCTTGTTTCAGAACCACAGTGTGATTAGTTCCAAAAATTTCTCCACCCATCTGATTTTATAAGCCAAAATTATCTCCAAACACTTTAAGGTCATGCTACATCCAGAAACCATATGCACAAACCAGTTTGTGGGGTATAAGAAAGGCTGAAAATAGCCATGAGCATTTTAGTAAAAGACAGAAGACAAAAGCTCTTCCAGGAAGCACACTAATCTATTCTCTATAGAGAGCGCCTAGCTTCTTAATGACATCTCCAATTCCAAATTCAGTGTACTTTAAAAACAAAAACAAAACCCAAAAAACCAACCCAACAAAACACACAATCACATCAATAGTTCAGCTTTCACTCCGTAGCCCTTAATGGGCATTTTGTTATTTCTGTCACTGTCTTTGCTCTGCTAGTGTTGGCAACAATAGCCCCTGTTTCAAAAGCCATGACAATTGTTGCCAATGCTAGCAGAGCAAAAACTTCAAGTCCTAATAAGTCTGCCATTTGGCTGGCACTATTTTTGGCCTTGTATTCCTACGAAAGACGATATATAGCATGTAATAGCAGGTTTGAATGGTCCCAAGACCACCACAAACCATATCATTGGTATGTTGGCAGTTGTTTAATTGCCAAAGAACTTAGTTGTAACTGGAGTTTAAGGAGGAGGACAGCAGCTCACAGAAGATGTCTTGGAGCCATAAACGAACTGCTAGGTAGATTGAAATGGCAGAACTTTTCCTCTTTGCAAGGAGAGAGTAAATTCTCTCAGCTTAAAACCGACAGGATTCTTCCCATGCCTACAGCTGCAGCTGCTTTCTAAGAAGAGATTAGTATAATAATATATTGGTATAACAAGATTTCATAACAAAGAAGGGCTCATGACGAAATTCTATAATTCCACCTCTAACACTGACAGCAGTGCATAGTATCAAGACAAAGTTGTGAGGCACCAGTATTACCTCTGTTTTCAACTACAGCTTCATGTCGTGCCTGGTACTGTTCTGTGCAACCTGGCATCTGTGAAAAGGCACAGGGCAAGTATAACCAGCACAAACTCACTGTCCCACCTTCAGTCTTGCTCCTCCCTGAAGGATCTTCCCCATCCACTCCTAGTCTATCAGTCTCCTGGCTGAAGAGGCTTCCTCCCCTCCCAAGTACCTAACAGAGTCACTCCACACTTGTAGTCAAAGGTGCTCCTAGATCTCCATGGTGGAATTAATATGCTGGACTCTGTCATCCATACTTCAGGAAGATGGTGCTTGTTGTACTGACACCTTGCACTTCAGCTTCTACCACAGGCAGTCTCTCCTCCCTCTTCACCCGTCTCCCAGGGACAGGTTCCTGCCCCATCAGTATCAAAAAGTCTTCCACGTTCCCATGCCATTAACAAAGTCCTACCCAGCCTCCCTCACTGCTTGTCAGAAGGAGAATGATGTACACACACAGATACAGAAAACACAATGCTACCAAGGTTCAGAATCATGAAAAACTGGCATGAAAAAAAATCACGAAAAAGTGGCACTCCTGGAGTGTAAACTGGACATCAGAGCAAGGCATTAACTCTTTTTTCCTCCAACAGAAAAATTCTACATCTAATCTGTTTCAACTGCAGCCATAAATTCAGTTTAATGAGCTTACCGATTCACAGCAACTTTCACCTCAGATAAGAACAAACCCTTATGCTTAAAATCGCCAAATCTACAATTGCCTCCATGCTGAAAGTTCCTTCCAGTCTTCTGTGGCAGATGCCTTTAGAAGAAAATTATTTGGGCTACAAAGAGGTTTACTGACCAAGTTAAGAAGGCCAAAACACTTAAGATAACTTTGCAAATAAATGCAAAATGAGTACTGATGACTTTTCTGTTTAGTTTTGGTGAATTTTATTCTCTGCTATGAAGCACCAACCAAATGTACTGCTGAGAACGGGAAAATTACAGGTTGCCCAGAGAGGTTGTAGAGTCTACCTCCTTTGAGATACTCAAAAGCCGTCCTGGGCAACCTGTCCTAGGTGGCCCTGCTAGAGCAGGGGGGCTAGACAAGATGACCTGCAGAGGTCCCTTCCAGCCTCAATCATTCTGTGAAATAATGATCACTGGTACTCAATGAAATACTACTTTCACTGTGCACATAGTATTAAATATTAAAAAGGCAGACTTCCAAATAGTCTTCCAAAGTAACTGATTTAGAGAGAAGAAATATATTTTTGAGTTTTCTTTAGAGGCTTCTAACCAAAATACGGACATAAAATAAATAACCTGGTTTTATCTCAAGATCTCCGTTTTGTTGGAATAGTAAGCATAGCATCACCTATCAGTGGCCAGTATAAGATGAATGCCTAACCATCCTTCCTTTATGTTTTCCCATTTAAAATAACCATTACAGCTATAATACAAGTCCTACTAACCATCTTCTGAAAAATGTAACCTCCCCAGCCACAAAACAGGGAAGAATTTCCTAGCTGAAATCTCCAGATGTCAGGAGAAGCTTCTGGCCTCATCTTCTTTGGAAAGTGCATTCTGTATGACATACTTAATTTTGTGCAGTCAGGGCATTTTTGGCCATTATTTATTTGCTAAAAAAGAAGCCCAGCCTCCACAGAAACTATATTTTCATAGCAGTCAGTGACTACATGGGAAAATAGCCATCTTGTATTAATGAATTTTATATGTGGATATCTAACATCCATAGACTTTATCAGGAAGTACCAGTTTTCCTCTGAATATATTCATACCTTAAAATTTAATACATCTGAATACAGTGCAGCACTGTTTGAATACTATGCAGCTTTTAAGAGAAAAAAGATAGACATATAAGAAATTTAAGAGGGAAAGCTAAAATAAAGAGATCAGCAATTGGATTTAAATTAGGACCTATTAATAAAAAAGTCTTGCTTACTGTCCCCATGACAGTTTGTATTGTATAAATATTGACAGGGAGTGGCAATCTTTCAGTTAGTTAAAGCCAATCCTTTACAAGATTTTGAGTATCGGAATAGACTTTGACCTGTGCTCCAGTTAGAAGCTGGTACCAATCCTGTGCTGGTTCTCCCGTCGCAACATCAGTAGCTAACCGGACCAAACACTTACGGCTTGTCTAGACAGTCTCTAGACTGCTGTAACCAAAGATGCACCACTGCGTGTTATACTCTACTGATGTTTTTTGGATATCCATCAATACTGAAAAGCCCAAGAAGAAACCTGACTAGAGATTACACTACAGGAGATCCAATCACCTCAGCAGAGCAAAACGCTGTGGACAAGAAGAGCTCCAAACTACTTTTTTTCTTCACAAAGATCAAGTTTCAGCTCTTGTTCAACCACTGTTAATCAGAGTGTTTATTTCAGCAGACTATGAGAAAGCTAAAAGATAGTATTATTTGCATTTGTTTTAAATGAGCTATAACTGGGTGTTGTCTGCATAGTGCTTACACTCTTACCAATATTGTCTCATCATCCTTCTGGCTTTATTGCTGTTTCAATGACTGGACAAATTAGGGCGAAGACAGAATAGTTTTCAACCATTCTCTAATTTTGTTCTCAAAGAAGGAAGTTCAGTTTTTGAGTATCTCCATTTGGAACTGCAATTTCTTGATGACAAAGGAGTTTCAATAAATAGCATCAAGCAACATCCACAAAAAAAAAAGTTTTTAATTACATGTTTTGGGACCTCTCAAATTCAAGATAAACATCCTGTATTGAGACAAACATCTCAGTATTCCTTGGTAAGAAACCTAAGAAAGCTTTTTATTTTTATTTAGTACTAAAGTATGTCCTAGGGAATTCTGCTAACAGCAACTGTGAGGCTACCAATATCATCTGCTCACAGTGTTTCAAAATATTAAGTTCTCAATGAGTGGCTCCTGAAGCTATCATTGTCCTCAAAGATTTACAGACCAACAGTTTGATTTTCAATTTGTCCAACAAACAAATTCCAGGTGTTTCCCTCTTCCTTCCCACCACCAACAAAAAACTAAAACACTCTGCAGTTGCCAGAGAAAATGACATTGTTTACAAATATTTTTACTTGAAAAGAGCATTTGTAATCTACTACAGGGTTGTGGCTGTTTTTTTTGTTGAAACGTGCCTTAACATCAACTTTCTATTATCATTCTTGATTAAAACATTTTATAGGAAAAATAAATAATTACGTTCCTACAGCATCTAGTTTTATAAGCAGAAGAACCGGCTAAGTTAACTGTTATTCCTGTACATAACCTACCATACACTGTGAATCAAATGCTAACATTTTCACAGTCCCACCGCCTCTACTGTTAACTTTCTAGAGGCTTACATAAAATTAAAAAAGTCTTCTAAGAGGTGCAACCTGAAATGAGAATCCACCAAGTTACTGCATTTCCAAAGCCAACTTACAGTTGCATTTTACCTTTGATTAACATACCAAGATATATATTTTATCATTAATTTCACATCAACCTATGTATTCGATAATTCTTAGCGATGAGCAGGTAATATTAACCTGCAATTACATTTTTGCAGCTAAAGCTTGGATATGGTAACTTGAAGACAGAATTATATTTCTAGGTCAGCCAGAAGTCTTATTTTAGATCTAACTACAGAATCACAGACTCGTTGGGGCTGGAAGGGACCTTTAAAGATCATCTGGTTCCAACTCCCATGGCCATGGGCAAGAACATCTTTCACTAGATTGGGTTGCTAAAAGCCCCACCCAATCTGACCTTGAACACTTCCAGGGATGGGGCATCTACCACCTCCCTGGGCAAGCTCTTCCAGTGTCTCACCACACTCATAGTAAAAGAACTTCCTCCTTATGTCCAATCTAAATCTACCCTCTCCCAGTTTAAAACCACTGCCCCTTGTCCTGTCACTACAGGCCCTGGTAAAAACTGTCAGAAGCGAGAAATATTCAGATATTCTCTCCAAACATCCCCACGTCCTTCTCCGCAGGGCAGCTCTCGATCCATTCAACACCCAGTCTCCACTAATCCTGATGATTGCCCCAACCCGAGTGCAGGCCCTTGCGCTTGAATCTAAAGAATAGTAGGAACATGTCCAAGGAGATTTAGTCAATCATGACATTTCCCCTCACTCTGAACTACCTCTGGACAACTTACAGCATTCTGAAGCTGACAACCTGCAAATGTTCAAACTCCGCTTTTTCTATGCATGAGCTTCATTAGCAAATGAGTGTCTCAGATACCAAGTTTCTTTAGCATTTTCTCACTCAGATTCTAGGAGCATAGTTAATGTGGTTCGAGTGAAGGAGACTTTTGACAGTTATTTTGATACATAAGAATTTCTGAAGTAAAGGTACTTGGAGTTATATTCTTTATTTTTTTTAATTATTATTTATTTACCAAATCCCTAACCACAAGGTCTTCAGAAGTGCTTCCTAACAAGTTAAGCAGAAGGGAAAAAAAAAGGTCTAGTGACAATAGAGATTTAGAATTCTAAATCCCAAAGATGATGAGATCATCTCGCCTTTTCCTATGCGAGACAAATGAACCTGAATTCACCTAGCTGAATATGAAACAGACCTAGGAAAAACAGGTGAATCATGCTCTGAACCTGTGTATTTTTGGTGCAACAAAAAAGGAAACCTCTTGAGACTAGATAAAACAAGTTTGTCATACACAATGTTTACTGTTGTCAGTTAATTTGAAGCCAAACTGCTGAACAAGTGAAACATTTGACATCTTTGGAGATTAAGACCATCCAGTCATCCGGGGAGGTCTCGGATGACTGCAAACTAGCAAACGTGACGCCCCTCTACAAGAAGGGTCGGAAGGAGGATCCCGGGAACTACAGGCCTGTCAGCCTGACCTCGGTGCCGGGGAAGGTCATAGAGCAGGTCATCTTGAGTGCCATTATGCAGCAAGTGCGGGACAACCAAGGGATCAGGCCCAGCCAGCATGGGTTTATGAAAGGGAGATCCTGTTTCACTAACCTGGTCTCCTTCTATGACAAGGTGACCCGCTTAGTGGATGAGGGGAAGGCTGTGGATGTTGTCTGCTTGGACTTTAGTAAGGCCTTTGACACAGTCTCCCACAGCATTCTCCTGGAGCAGCTGGCTGCTCACGGCCTGGATGGGCGCACTCTACGCTGGGTTAAAAACTGGCTGGATGGCCGAGTCCAGAGAGTGGTGGTGAATGGAGTCAAATCCAGTTGGCGGCCGGTCATGAGTAGTGTTCCCCAGGGCTCAGTGTTGGGGCCAGTCCTGTTCAATATCTTCACTGATGATCTGGATGAGGGGATCAAGTGCACTCTCAGTCAGTTTGCAGATGACACCAAGTTGGGTGGAAGTGTCGATCTGCTGGAGGGTAGGAAGGCCCTGCAGAGGGACCTGGACAGGCTGGATCGTTGGGCCGGGGCCAACTGCATGAGATTCAACAAAGCTCAGTGCCGGGTCCTGCACTTGGGTCACAACCACCCCATGCAACGCTACAGGCTGGGGGAGGAGTGGCTGGAGAGCTGCCTGGTGGAAAAGGACCTGGGGGTGTTGGTTGACAGCCACCTGAACATGAGCCAGCAGTGTGCCCAGGTGGCCAAGAAGGCCAATGGCATCCTGGCCTGTATCAAGAACAGTGTGGCCAGCAGGACCAGGGAGGTGATAGTGCCCCTGTTTTCGGCACTGGTGAGGCCGCACCTCGAGTACTGTGTTCAGTTTTGGGCCCCTCACTACAAGAAGGACATCGAGGTGCTGGAGCATGTCCAGAGGAGGGCAACGAAGCTGGTGAAGGGTCTGGAGCACAAATCTTATGAGGAGCAGCTGAGGGAACTGGGGTTGTTTAGCCTGGAGAAGAGGAGGCTGAGGGGAGACCTTATTGCTCTCTACAACTACCTGAAAGGAGGCTGTAGCGAGGTGGGGGTCAGTCTCTTCTCCCTAGTAACAAGTGATAGGACGAGAGGAAACGGCCTCAAGCTGTGCCAGGGGAGGTTTAGGTTGGATATTAGGAAAAACTTCTTCACTGAGAGGGTTGTCAAGCATTGGAACAGGCTGCCCAGGGAAGTGGTTGAGTCTCCATCCCTGGAGGTATTTAAAGAACGGATAGATACGGTGCTTGCAGACATGGTATAGATGGACTTGGCAGTGATAGGTTAACAGTTGGACTCGATGACCTTAAGGGTCTTTTCCAACCTTGACGATTCTATGATTCTATGAAAAGTCTGAAGTTTTAAAAAGCAACTACTCAAGTAATTGACTAAGAGCTTGATTAATTGAGTTACTCAAGTGTCTACATAAAACACGAAAAGATTCTTTGTGAGTTAGTATCAGAGCAGAGATAGCATCAAAAAGGATTTTCATGAACATATATTAGTTATTTTTGAATCAACAGCATAGGCAGCTTCAGGTCAAGATATCCCCCACCCTGTTACACCCCTCCCTCCCCACTCTCCAAAAACTGGAAGCCCATAAACCCCAAGAATTTAGTAAGAAACACAGGGGAATAAGAAATCTGGTTTTATTCCAAAATTGTTGTAGAAGTACGCTCATTGAATACTACTTTCCACTGCTTAATATCATTAATGAGACACTAAGCTCAAGTAATAGCTAGTTACTTAGATTGCCTTTGGCTCTACTTTGTACACCTCTGGTATTTACCAGTATCTGATCATTGCACACCCTAGAGTGTGACTACCTATCTAATGCAGCCTTCACAGTCTTATTAGATCTTTTTAGGACTGTAGGACCCCTAATACTTGATATTTTGAGAAAAAGCACTACGTTATGCTCTGGCACATGCTTTACACAGAACTTAGGCTTTGGCTTTCTCATGGCTCATCAGAAAGGACATCCTACCTACAATTTCCTAGCCTAGTACTGAATAAAGTGCACAGAAGCCCCAAAGAAACAAACAAATTTAGTTACACATTTGCAACTTAGTTTTCTTACTCTGTTTTCATTACAGTTCCATAAGAGAAAACAGGAAAAATAAACACATCTCTCTCCTGCACCTCAGCTTTATGAATTTCCTTCCTGCAGCATGTAAATTGAAGGTATATAGTCCTCTGTGTGTCTCTTCCGTCTGCTCTGTTGTCAGCACTCTTCTCCCACACCTTCCTGAAACAGTAACACGCCTTCCTTTGTATCAGCCCCCCCCATCTTCTTTTCTTAGTGTTCTCAGACTCCTTCACATGCAAATTTAGAATCTTTCTAGCATACAGAACCTAGCTTATGACATTTACAAAACCCAAAATGGTTACAAAACTGATTTAAAGGTTATTCCATGCCTGCCTTTTAGTCTACAGGGGCTACAAAATGATAGGGAAGAAGAGTAAGAATAGAAGCAAAATGAATTAAAGCTAAAGAGGGTGAAAACATAAGAAGAGAAGCTAAGGGCATTGCTGAGACTTTTCTTCGCACAGCCAAAAACATGTGTTTCCTGAAATTAAAGGAACTCCAGCATTTTAAGCCTACATGTATAGAATAATAGATGCTGAATTTAAACTGTCTGCGTATCAATTATTCATATATTACCACTCAGATACACACAGTTAGCTAACACCTTTGCTCAGGAAAAGTGAAAATTATAAATAACATCAATTCACAACTTTGATCAAAGGAAAAAAAGGGTTTAGATGTAAAAGGTTTTTATAAAAAAGGATTTTTTTTTTTTTGGTATGGAGTCTGATCACAAAAAAAACATTTTATTTCCTTTCTAAGTGTACCAGGCCTAGAAACTATCAAGTTTCCCTCTTTAACTGGGGGCTAGGGGGAGTGGAATGGGGTATTCATCTTGGAAGATATTTTAAGTGCAGATTAATTACACCTACACCTAAGCATTTCTTCCTTAAAAACATATCCACATAGATTATGATCAATGCCATATATCAATCTTTCTGCTGGCTGGACTTTTGATATAGTGACCGAACACATAAGAAGTTAACCTAACAGCTGATGTCTTCAGAAGCAGCACTTTTTTAATTGGCATTAGTTTAAAATAACAGTATCTGTAACTAGGGCTAGTGGGAAAAAAAAAAAAGACAACATAATTCTGATGAATATACCATAAGAAGCTGCCTTTAAAAGAATAAGCAAAGGTATGCCCAAAAAATCTCAGCCGATTCCTAAAAAAATTCTCATTTCAAATGACATTCTTATGATCTGAGATGCAAATACATGTTCTAAAACTTCACACAAGCATGATAGAAGTTCATTCCCAAAGTTCATTCGCAACAAGTTCATTCCCAAACTGACTACAGGTTAGCTCCAAATCACAATTAAGATAACTGAAAAGGGGCAAATCCTTAAACTGTGAAGGAATACAGTCAAAAATACTATCAGCTGCACGTTTGACACCTGCAACCTCCTTACTATCACTGCAGGAAGGTCTCCACAGTATGGGCAGCATTAAAGCAAATACTAGCAAACTGAGTCACGGTTAATGTAAAACTCTGAACTCTTAATTGGATCTATACTCTTGACATCTATCAATAGAAGCTGGATGTAAAAGTGTCAGATTTGACAGCAGTCTTATCAAAATTGACACAGTATACCCTAAGCATCAGAGCTCTTCTCATGAGCTGTGGTTCTAAGATGACAGATATGTAAACTAGATCAAAAGAAGCAAGTTAACTGGAAGATGCAGTGCTATTTTCCCTTGTAGCATCAACGTTCACAAGGCTCTGCTTTTATCCAGGGATGTAAGTTTGACCTGTCAACACTTCAGAAGCTCACAAATCAGTAATAAGCTAAACAGAGTACACAATATAATGAACTTGTACAGATTCTTTCATTAGATTCTTTTCACCTCTCCATCACCTTATGCTCAAGCGAGCTTTCTGGTAAGAGCCATGCACCAGAAGACGAAGAATGACTATTAAGAGCTATCTCCGCCCCCATGCCTCCCTCCCCCCCTCAACCCCAAATGTCAGAGTTCATACTAGGAACAAATTCAATTTACTTGTTCTCCTCTCTGACAACAGAAAGCCAAAAAAAAAAAATACACTCAAGAACTTCTATCACTTGCTACAAAGAAAAGAAATTCTCTACTTCAGCATAAAAGCACAAATCAAAACTTGCTACTATTTAAGGGCATCTCTAGGCATATTGAAGTACCCAGCTACATCCCAAACAAAATGATTGGATTTGGCATACACTTCGTTGAGGTACTTTCTATAATCAGAACTAAAATAGCATTCACTTTTGTCAAGCAACTACCAAATGATGTTTGGTTTATGTCAGGAAGTGTTATGGTTTGCCTTCTTACGCAATTATAACAGTGACACCACTGGAGAGATCCATTGAACCATCTGGTATGATCAAGTAGGGAAACAATAAGCAAGCAGCCCTCTAGCCCAGGCCTAGCACACCAACTAGTTTAAAATGCATTTTAAACCCTTGCCATGACTACTTTCCCACCTGTAAGGCCATATTAATCTCACAGCTGTGTTTTACACATCATTAGTTAGCATTTGCAAACGTCTACACTAAACAGGCTGAAGTCAGTGCTGCAGTGCTTAACCACAACATAAGAGGATCTCACAGTTAAAAAAAAAAGTTGTTGAAGAGGGAATTGGTACATCAAAGCTCTTTACAGCCTCCTGCTCACACAGAGGACGGGCACTTACGAGTTACACCTTCGTCCACCACCCCCTGTGACAGTCGGTGAAGAGGAGTAAGGTGCGTGAAGGGAGAGAGGTGACAAGCCCGAGGCATGGAAGCCGCTCTCCCTGCACAGAGACATTCCCGCACCCTCGGCTCAGTGCTGAGTAAACAAAACACCAGCAGTGCGGAGTTAAGGAGGGCGGTGACTCAGCCGGGAGTGCGAGATTCGGTCCCACAGGGTAAGAAATTCGGGGAGACGGGACCGGGGGCCCACCGGCGCTCCCTACTCACCAGCAAACAGTCCACGTTCACTTCGGATTTGGGGTCCTTTAAAGTCACGTCGATTTTTTCAAACCGAGATTCAAAACTTTCTCCCGTCGACATGTTTCCAGAGATAAAAAGTTTCCCTTATTCCAGAGCAAAGTAAAGTTAAAAATGATGAAAAGGTAAAAAAAAAAAAAAAAAAAAAATTAAAAAAAAAGGCAAAAAACAGGAACAAGCGAGCACAAAAGAGAAACCACACAGCCTACACCAGGCTGAGGAGCGCTTCCTGCAAAATCCCTTCAATCACAGAAGTCTCTGAGGCAAGTCCCCCACGCTGCCCCGCCAAGGGGAGAGAAGACCGACGGGGAGCGCCTCGGAGTCCGCGGCGGGGGGGACGAGGCTGCTGCTTCTTCTCCCCCCTCCTCCACGCACGCACGCACTTTCCTGGGCTGCTCACAGCTCCGCAGCAGCAGGTTTCCTCTCCCTCCCTCCTCTGCTCGGGCCCCAGCGTCTCAGCAACCTCATTTTCCCAGCCGGGGAAGCCGCCCTGGGAGCCAGCGTAGCGGTTCCTCCTCCTCCTCACCCTGCGGGAGCGGCGGCGGGTCGGCGGCAGGTTCCCAAGTGCAGCTTTCTTTCCGGACAACCAGAAGAAAAAGCAACAACGACAGAAAAACAATAACAAAAAAAAGCAAAAGCCTGCAGGCACACCAACAAGGCAAAAATCAGAGGGAAAAAAAAAAAACACCAAACCAAAGCCACAACCGTAGGAAAATCCTCTCGGCGGCGTGTCTCAGCGCCGTGGGGTTGGTCCTTCCATGGGCACAGGGCGAGGGAGCCCGGGGCGGGCCGGGGGGAGAGGCTGCCCCTCTGCTCGGCTGTGCCCTGCCTGCTCCGGGCGGGCGGGCGGGCAGCGCCGGGCTGCCAGCGGCGCGCACAGGCCGCCCCGGCCCCCGCTGCGACCGCCCCCCGCGGGCAGGGGACGAGTCACTTCAACGGCGGAGCGACGGCAACAGCATCTTTCTTCCTCTCTCCTCCTCCTCCTCGCTGCCTCCCGCCGCTGCCAACGCCGGCTCCGCTCCCCCCCCCCGCTCCCCCGCCTCACGTACGGGACGGCAGCCCGGAGCGCTTCAGGACCGACCCGAGGTTGCAGCCTGAGAGGGAGGAGGGGAAGGAGGTGGCTTAAGGGGAGGGGAGAGCGCAAGGTCCGGCGGCGGCGGCAGCTCTGAGGAAACCTGCGAAAGACACCAACATGTCCGCCTTCCTGTTTGAACAGGCGGAGCGGGGGGGCGGCCGGGACGGGGGCGCGGCCGGGACGGGGGCGCAGGGCGCATGCGCGCAGGGAACGGCTGCGGCACGGGCGGGGCGAGGAGGCCGGAGGTACGCGCGCGAGGCGGGGGCGCGCGCCCGCCGCCGCCGCTGCTCCTCTCCTCCCGGCCGCCCGCCGCTCAACGGTCGGAGGGGGCGCGCGCGCGCCCTGCCCGCCAGACCCTCCCCTGCGCGCGGCGGGAGCGAGTGGGCGGCGCGCGCCGCGGGGCCGCGGCGGGAAGCGGGGGGGGAGGGGGCGCCGCTGCGGCGGGCGCGGGGCGGGTTTGACAGCGCGGCGGCGGCGGCGGGGCCCCTCCTGCCCTCGGTCCCTGCCCGCCCCCCGCCCCTCACGGCGGGCGTTGCGCGCAGGCGGAGCTGCGCCCGGAGCCGAGGGGCCGGCGCCCGGCCGGGGAAAGCGGCCGTTGCGGTCAGGGGTCGGTCGGCGGGGCGGGGGGGAAGGACGCTGCCCGCCGCACGGCCGCTCCCTGAGGGCGCCGCGGAGCTGCCCGCTCCTTCCTCTGCGGGGAGCTGGGCGGGCGGCCGCGGGCCCGGCCCTGCCGTCAGGCGGGCGAGCCTTGCGGGGCACGGGCCCGCGCTCGCTGCTGGCAGGGCGCAGGTGCCCGCTAGCCGCGGAGGGTCGCCCAGCTCCGGGAGCTGCTGGGGTCGCCGTCCTCGGAGGTCTTCGGAAGCCTGGGCAGCCGGCCCGACCCTCGGTGGCCCTGCTTGAGCAGGGGGGCCGGAGGAGTTGACCTCCAGAGGGCCCTTCCCGCCGCAGCCGCTCCGCGATGGTGTGTGCCTGGGGAAGGAGAGGCCGCCTTCCCCAACACCAGAAGGCCAGAGCATTCCCGTTTTATGTCCTGACGAGAGCCCCGTGCAAGGTAGCACGCCTCACTCGGGAAGAATAGAGAGAGACAGCATTGAACATGTAACCCGTGCAGCGTGTCTTGGGTGTTTTCGGTTTAAACCTTACTCTCAGGCTCCAGCAGGGACCGTTTCTTCAAATAAGGAAACTCCAGTAAAGTAACGATTTCAAATAATATCGGACAGAGGCCGCTGTACTGGTTCAGTTCTCTGACTTCCACTGCAGTTCCAGAAATGGCAATGGCATTTTTACAAAGATCACTAAAAATTACGTACAGAATGTCAAGTCATTAATCTCTGGCCACTGAACAGTTGCCAGTAGCAAACCTGTATCACTAGCACTGTGAGTTATCTTCAAAGTCACGGTTAAGAAATGATCTATAGCCAAGCGCTACGGCATCTGAGCTTTTCGATCGTGGATATTCACTACTTGCTAGCTTGCTTTATTCAGAGAAAAAAAGAAATGGCATTCTGCATTTTGCTTTTTCTTGTCCACAGCTGCTTGCATCTTTGTTTTTGTTTTCTAATGAGAAGTATGTACAGTTAAAGCAAAAATACATGCTGCAACAACGTTACACTCATGTTTACTTTCACTCATTTTGTGCTGGCTATTACCACAGCCCTTTGATTCGGAGGGTTTGGTCGCTCTGGGAAATGCAGATGTTCCATTTCAACCACCACCGTCCAAAGCGAACATCTCGCGTACTCCGCAAGCTACAGGGTGTAGGCTTGGGATCATTTCAGATGTGATGCAGCAAGTAATGCCTAAAATACAAAGAAAATGCTTCTCACAGCCCTCATATTAAACAAGATGATAACCATCATTAGAGACACAGAGCAGCGCTCTTGGGCACCTGGTGTAGGCATTAAAGCGTACACAGGGATGATGCCAGGCCTCAGCAGGGTGATTCAAAGCACCTAGCTGTGAAGAACGCAAAATTCATGAGGCCTGTGATAGAGCGAGGAAGAGGAAGCCTGAAGTGACGCAGTCCTGAGCCGATGCTGCTTACGCGTTTTATCCAATGTTTATGGGAAAAGTCTTGGAAATGCAAAACTTTTTCCATCCTCTCCAGGCCTCCCTGCAACAAAGCGACATGGGTGTTACTCTCACTTGCTCTTTGCATCTTTGCGTTACCTTTTTTTTTACAGCGGCCCAGCTTCAGCACAGTAAGCGGAGAGAAGCACCACCCCGTCGGCGGCTTGGCAGCTTGGAGAATTCACAGGAGCTGGGCATCGGACAGGCCCGGACTCACACGTTTATTTGCTAGTGAAGGTTCTTGCCGCTAGACCAGTACACCCGAGTACCTCTTCCAGCGTTTGTGGTCAGGGAAGCTGCGGGGTTTGTGTTGAGCTGCATGCAAGCTCGGCGTGTTTCAAACACGTCTGTGAGACTGGGCTTTTCTCACGACTGTGGTGGGGTAAAAGTGCTTGTCTCTCTGTCGCAAATAGAACAGAATTTGTGTGGGAGGTACTTCACCCAGCTGTCTAGGAAACTCTGAGCACTGCTCTGAACATGTGAAAGAGAGGCTTTGGCTACAAAGAGCAAAAAAAATAAATTCTGATTTTAAAAGCAGATATGGGTTAAGTGTCTGGTGTGATAGAGTGCTCACGTTGTAACTTGAGAGTGTAACGTAATAGCCTCTAATCCAGTGAATGCTCATTCACCTGCTGATCTTGAAGCACGTTTTCATGAACTTCAGTCAGATTATTGTATCTATGTGATTAGGAACTTGCATATTTCTAGCATGGGCCACTTAGAAATGATACGCAGTTCCATCCTACGTAACCAATCATAGTGCATTGAACACAATATTGTAGTTTGTTTTTTCCTTCCTGATAACAAAGAAACTAAAAACAGGTAATTTCTTCTTCCTGCATTTGTTGTGTCACATAGTTTTGAATTTAGCGAGCTTTTGTTGAGTGAAATGGAAATTAATCAACATACGTATGACCTGATGCCATTGAGCCGATCAAGCATGCAAGCCTGAAGGATAATTTTTTCTCTCTTCAAAAGCACGTAGTCTCTAATTCTTGAAGGTGTCCCTACGTAAACTCATGTCCATGCTTAGTAAACAAGCGAACTTGCTTATCCTTAATGAAACAGCAATTGTAGTCCTCGTACCCATGTTGCCTTGCTTATTTTGTAAGCTATTTAAATGCTCTTGCTTTTAGTGTGATACAAATACGACAAATCGACACTGACAAGAGCGGATTGTCAGAGATTCCAATTTTCCTATTAAATACAGAAAATCAGTAAACTATCAAATTTCTACATTGGCTTCCTTTAAAACATTATACCCTGCTTATAAAAAGCACACGTGATAGCCTTTATCACGTAGACAGTATTCTTGTACGTCAGACTAGTAAGATGGTACGTCCCGAGAGGTTTCGGGAGTGCCCGCTTCAGGAGACGAGCGAAGAGCAGGAACGCAAGAGCGGAGGAATACTCGGCGAGTATCGCCGAGCCCTCGCTGAGCAGCTACTGCTACCCCCACCCCCTCGTGAAAAAGCTAAGACAGACTAAGTGAAAGAGCTTGTAATGAAGTCAAAGGCCATCTGGATTTTTGAGGTCACTGAGCGTGCAGCTTTAACAGGCGTACACTCTCCGAATGAGAGAAGAGGCTGGGGTACGCGAGTTTCTGATGTAACTACTGACTTCAGCAGAGTTACACAAGGCAGAAATGAGACTATATCCTGTTCACCATATTAGGCCAAGTTACTAACGCGTGATTTACCTTCACATTCAACTTCCTATTTAGTCAACATGAAACCTACAGCAGTTAAATCACGTTACGTTACGCCTGCCTTTGGTCCACCGCCCTCTCTCCTTGTTTGCCGTACAAAACCGGCTCAGGTTTGCCTCAGCTCTAGTCCTCCGGGCACGTCATAGCACAGGCCAGTATTGCTCGCAGCTCTGAGATGAAGACTGCGGTCAACGAATCCAGTCCTTGGGTAGGACGTTTTACCACTGCTACGGCTCATCGGTGCAACAGAAAGGCCTTTTGCAGGAGCTCCCTACTTCAGGCAAGGAATGATGGCTGCTCATGCAGATGTGTGAGGGGAGACCTTATTGCTCCCTACAACTCCCTGAAAGGAGGCTGTAGCGAGGTGGGGGTCGGTCTCTTCTCCCTAATACCAAGCGATAGGACGAGAGGAAACGGCCTCAAGTTGCACAAGGGGAGGTTTAGGTTGGATATTAGGAAAAACTTCTTCACTGAAAGGGTTGTCAAGCATTGGAACAGGCTGCCCAGGGAAGTGGTTGAGTCCCCATCCCTGGAGGTATTTAAAAGAAGGGCAGACGTGGTGCTCGAGGACATGGCTTAGTGGTGGACTTGGCAGTGCTAGGTTAACGGTTGGACTCGATGATCTTAAGGGTCTTTTCCACCCTTAACGATTCTATGATTCTATGATCTGAACTGACTTTAGGTGATGACGAAGTCACACCAACATTGATCTCAGTGTGCTTGCAAAATCTGCAAAAAAAAAAAAAAAAGGGCTGCGTTAGGTGGTGAATGCTGGGGGCTGTAGGTGGCTGATTTAAAGCCACAGTCACACTGTTGACTGCGGTGCAGCAACCTCACCTCCCTTGGGGGCTCAGCTACGCGCTGAAAAAACTCCTCAAGGAATTACAGACTGTACGCTTGAGGTGCAAAGTGCTCTGAGTAGTGGACACGTTAAAATGCTCTACCAATAGGAGAGAGAAAGCAAAGCAACGTGACAGATGCTAGTCATATTTAGTACACTGAGAAAAGGCATGTTGATTCTCCCAGGAAGAGGCAAATGTAGGAAATAGAATAGAATAGAATAGAATAGAATAGAATAGAATAGAATAGAATAGAATAGAAATGACCTAGGGAATAAATAATTGCTAGCAAGAGAAGACAAATTTAGATATAATTGATCAAAAGAGAATTTGGCATGGGTATACTCAACAAAAGTACTATCTTTCGAACATCTGTAGGTGCTGAAACAGTGCAACATATATATATACATATATAAATATGTATGTTTTTCCTTCTTGTCACTAGCTTTAATAAAGATGTGAGGCTCCTGGCATATGACCTTGCATATTCCAGTGTATCCCAGCTTCTGGACAAAGGGCAGCGCTGGAACTCCGGGGAGAAACTGCTCCCGCTCTCTGCACGGGGTAACTGATGAATAAGAAACGGGGCACCCGGATCTTTGTTTCATTTTCTTGAACGAGTTAGAAATAGGCAAAAAAATGACCTTTTGGAACTTTTGCAACGGCCTGGTTTGATGGACAGGGTCGGGTCTGAAAACAAACCGTTGCAAGGGAGGAAGTAAACTGGAGGGGATTGTCTGCTCCAGTGCAAACACAGATGCGTTTGCTGCCAGCAGACAAGGGCATGGTTGTATAAACAGCGCAGTGTAGGCACTCCCAGAGTAACTTTTGCTGCATCTGGAAAGGAGGGGAGCTGTGAGCCCAGAGATAGATAGCAATCCACAGGATAAATATCTGGTCACCATATGGCTCAGGCCAATGTCAGCCGCGATTGCATGTACAGTGCAGGCTCCCTTTGCTTTTATGCTTTAAAAGTGCAGAAAAAGAGCCTGTGACCGATGTATGGCAAAAGCTCACAAAGTGATTTTAAATAAAATCAAAACAAAATTCCCCTGGAATGCTGAAAGCTTTATACCTCAGTAAGGACAATTTCCGTGGCAAATACTATTTTCCCACTGCAGCCACTTGGTGGGTACAGAAAATGTTAAGATGCCAGAAATTCTTCTTTTACCCTGGGAAAAAGCTTTTTATTTTCACTATCCCGGAGCTTAAAAATGGCCCGAGTACTTCTTGCTTGAAATCTTCAAAAACCCAAACAAACTCAGCTCTAAGTCAAAGAAAAAACATGGAAAAATTTAGCCTGGAAAAATGAAGGTTTCAGAAAGTTAGGAGTATGTTAAAGCAGAAGCTGAAAATTAATCTCCTGATAGTATCGTCTATCAGGATATAAAACAGCAGGGAATTATTTGTGTCCTTTTATTTCCATTATAAGTAGAGTGATTACCATCATTATAGACCTCTTTGTAGATTAAAAGTGATCATGAATCTGACTTTCTGCTCTGCTATTGATTTGTTAGCTATGAATCACCTACAAGAGTCAGAATTTTTCTTCTTATTTCTCCAGCTCTTAACCTTAAGCGCTCTGTCCCAGACCAAATTTCTCCCACCCCACCTTATTCCTACTTCCCCCACATACACATATCACATTTCCTGTGGCTGGATTAGTTTTGCAGTCCTTGCTCAAATAGTTGTTCTTCGGAAGACAGAAGTTAAAAGTAAACTGGGCTGAGTTTAAAAGTAAACTAGCTTTGATTCTCCCGGCTTTCGTTTTATGTATGTTGTCCTAAATATCTATGCTCCCTGTAAATGCTTTGCTCTGCTGAAGACTATGTCAAATCCATAGAAAGCCATGTTTTTATCTTGGGCCTGGGAAATATTTAACGGTTTCAGGCTTTAACAGATAATTAACTTCTAAATGACGCATTTCATAACTTTGCTGGAATAAACAGAGTGGGCTTCATATGATCCTCCTCTGGGCAGAACGGCGGAAGTTGCAGTTCTTGACACTCACAGCGTAAATTTTTGCAACACAAGTTGTAGATAACTTCTTTTATATCATGAAGCTTCATAGGATTCTATATAGCTTGTGTCTTAAATTTAAGGCACTCAAATGGCACTAAATATGCAGGTTTTAAAAACCCATGTGTTTCATATGACTGTCTTCCAGATATTTTAAAAAAATATTTTAAAATGTTTAGTCACCAACAAAGCATTAAAATTTATTGCAACGGCAGGAATTATAAATGAGTCAACTTAGTCATTTTTGGTGGCTTTCAATAACTAAATCACAGAAGCTGAATTACTGATTTTGTTCATACTCAGGGTATTTTCAAATTCTTCTATTAATCTCATGCTACTAGACAATCGACTAACGGTTATTTTACACCAAGACCACCACTGTTGTTGTGTTTGTAGAGCTCTGCTACTCTTAGAGCACACCTGTAAGCTTTGAGAGAATCTAGTTTTAGAGGACAGAGAGGATTTCAATTTGATTTTTATTATAATTCTGTTTTCATTTGGCCATAACGACCCAAAACCCACAAATGGAAGTTTTATAGCTGTGATCACAGGCAGAAAACTACATGTATGAAAGTGTGAGAAAGCTCCTTCTCAGGTCTAGAATCAAAGGGTTAATCTCTTTCTTCTTCTCTCCTTCCCCTCCTCAAAGATAAAAGACACTAAACTTCCTACTTCTTGTTGCAAAATGCCATGCAGGTCTGTTGGGTAATTCAACTCTTAATACTCGGAAGGTGGCAATTTTATACCAGTTTTACCCCATTATTATGCTGATTACTTCAAGTCAGTGATACTGCCTTGAACTGGTTCGAAATGAAGAAGTGGGCCCATAGACTCCTAATTTGATGAGAGCAAAAATAACCTGACAAAGGGACAAACTAAAGGCCAGGAACGGGCCTCTTGCTGAGATCCATTTCAAAAGTGTGTTAGACCCAAAGCGACACCTTCTTGATGGTGGGGTTTTTAGGCAGAGGGGAAAAAAGAGCCAACTCAGCCTACTTGTCCACAGAGTCAAACAGAGCCCATCCACCAGCACTGGAGAATGGCAGGATCGTCCTAAGCTGGCTCTGAGCAAGCACTGGTGCCTGGCACAGGTTAGGAGAGCTTCCAGCGTAGCTGACGGCGTTAAGAAACTCTTTCTACAGCACGGAGCAGGATTTCAGCCCAGCAGAGAATCCGGCCCTGCAAACCCCGCACAGGCTGCGCATGATGCAAAATCCACAGCAAACTCTGTTAGGGCTGTTACTAGACCGGATGATGAATTGTGGGGTTTCCGTCTAGGTGTAACTGCGCGTGGAGTACGTGAGGTGGATGAGTGTGTGGATAAAAGGCATTATTATGAGCTTGGAAATACGGAGGAAGCAAGTAGAAAGAAAAAAAAAATTGCTTAGAAACACTCTAAAATATTTAGATGAGCTTGTTTTTATGTGTCTTACATTTCATCTGTAATCTCTTCTTCTTTCTGGAGTGAGTGTGTCAGAGAGAATTTTGTTTTTGAAGGGCAGAATTACATTTAAAACCCTCTATCCAAACCTTGTGCTGCAATCTCCTGAAAATTCGTGTTTGCCCTTTTCTTCACAGTAGATTTGCAATGACACTCTTAACATATCTTAGTGCGCCATAAGAATAGATGAGGCTGCTCTGTAAAGCACCGGATTAAAAAAGTACAATGTGATTGACTCATTCATGGCCCGTGGCCGTATGAATGCTGGCAAAATTGCTTCCCGCCGATGTTCTCGCACCTTTACCATCGAAACAAGAGGTAGTGTGGCAAGCAGAGCCGTCCTTCAAGAGTCTCATAAAATGAAAACATAGCTGCAAAAATGCATATGCAAAAGCAGTGTTTGTGAAGAGTTACGTTATTACACCTCTGCAATCACTTACTCCTCTTTGTGTGCCAAACTTTGGTGAAACTATGGAATAATTCAGAACTAGAGTAAGTGCTTTTAAACAAATTATTGAAACTACAAGTCCTATGTCCAAATTGTTATGGAGTTTGGGTTTGCTTTAATGAAAACGTCTTTTGTTTACCTGATTTTACGTAGTTCCCAGCACTCCTTTGCGGTGGCCATGCCATCGTTTCATACTCCTGTGCAGGTAGGAACATTATACTGCCTGCACTGTAACATGCCCACAGCAACTCAGACCATGTCCACACCGCGCTGGCAGACGCGATGGTGTAACCCAGCTGGCTGAAGTCACAGCGGTTGCATCCTCTTACCCCAAGCCTGAGTTGCCTGCCAGCCCCAGGCCATAAGACCAGAAGTTTGTCCTTTTGCCTGCAAATGTGCCTGCAGAAACGGGATGTACAACTCCGCACCTGCAGACTTACCCGAGCTAGTTTCTAGACAGCCAGCTGAGGTGCCCACAGTGGTGAAATCAGCCTCCACTAACCGTCGTGTTACTTGCCCGGGCCCCGCAGTCCGTGTTGCCGCAGCTTCGTGCAGCTGTTCTTCAGCCAGCTGGATTACGCCGCCACATCTGCTGAGCGCGGTGCGGACGTGGTCGGAATTGCTGTGGGCATTTTACGGCGCAGGCAGCATAGCGTTGCTACCTTCCTATGCGTATAAAATGATGGCCACCACAAAGGAGTGCTGGGAACTACTTCAGAGTGGATAAACACAAGACTTTTTTCACTGAAACAAACCGGGACTCTGTAATAGTTTGGATATGGTACTTGTAGTTTCAGTAATTTGAATATAGGAATTGCAAATAGAAGTCCATCCAATTATAAAAAATCATGCAATTATAACACTCAGTGGCCACTGATGTTATCTGCACTGTGGGTAAATATGGCGAGAATGTCTTGTGGCCAATATTTCTACTATTTGATGACCACATGATTATTTTTGGTTAGCTGTTACGATTTCCTTCTTGACTCATTCCTAAAAGGCACTGAAACATCACAGTCTTATCACCCAGACTGCAGTTACTGCAGCCGTCTTTAAATCAGTTTTGCAAACCTGCATCCAGAGCATCTCCTACCAGAAGGGTGTGCGCTCTGCGTCCTGTCAACTTGTAATTCCCCCCTCTTCGCTTGACATGATCCACGCGATCCAGCCTGTCATTCGGGCTCGTTGAGACCTGGAGCGAGTCCGAGGGAGAGCCGTCTGCACTGGAGGCAACACCGCACCACGGGAAAATGAGGATAGAAACATTGGTCTGGTGCAGTGGGGGAGATGACCAGCTCCTAGCCCTCGTTCTTCTCAGCTGGGTGGAGGTTTTAATCCCTCCACCCCCGGCAGCCGGCAGATCATTTCACAGCAGTCATCTTTATAGCGTCTGCGTGAACGTGGTGGGGTGCCTTGTACTTCTGAGCACACGTTTTGTTACTGTCTTTGTCATGTCCTGATCAGACTATTGCAAAACCCCCATACGCAGACTCCCCAAAATGAGTCATGTCTGCCGGCAGGGATGTCTGCAAGCTGCCTCTCTCTGCACGGAGGTGCGGAGCTGTGCGGGAAGCGTGGGAGAAGACCACCCTGGCACAGCACAACAGCGTATTTATTGAAGAGAACACCTTAGTGGAACAGAGAGGGGCTAGCAGGTTGTCGATGAGCTTCCAGGTAAAATTTAGTGGGCTCATTGTGACCCCCAAAGCCCTACATGCCAGCCTGGCTGCCACAGGGGCTGCTCCCCTTTGAAATACATCCCCCCTTGCATCTGCAGAGAGTTTGAAGCTGTGCCCTGAAGCGCAATCCCCCAGAGGGACTCAGGGCGCTGGAACGTGATCCGCTCTGCACCTCCAGGTCCCCAGCCTTTCTTCACTTGTGGCATAGTCTGATTTGTCTGGTTTTACACCCCGTCGTCTGCGAGACTTTTCCTGTACGTCGAACCCTACAGCGGGAGAAGGAGCTGCATTACTCACACATCGTTTCAAAACTGTGGGTAAACTGAAAGGTTTCTTGCTCCCATAGACATATGACTTCATCCTCTCTGTCTTCCCAACTTCATGCACTAGCACAGCTAGATTTATAAGATGATCCTCTTTGCTTCAGAGGCAGATCCACGCTGCCTTATCACCAGCTGAACAAGAATTCCTTCCTTATCACCTGCTAAGTGGAAGGATCAGTGCGTGTTGAAGTGGAGCGGCTATGTGGTATATCTCTTGGTTTCTACCTCTCAGTAAATTAACTGCATTCAGTTTCAATAACTTGCCTTTTCTTAACATGTTATTTCATTTCTTGCTATTTAAACAGGAAAAAAAATTTGTTGGTACAGCAAAATTGAAACCCTCTAAAGCATAGGAGCCTAATACAACAATGTCTCGATATTGAACAAGTGAAAAATATTTTCCACTCAATGACTCCTGAGTCCTCCACAGCACGGGTAACTGGGCAATTTACTCGGGTTATTCGTGAGGAAGTTGTGATTAGCAGTGTGCTATTAATCGCTGAAACCCTCCGGTTTGCTGCTATTGTCCATAAAGGATAAAAAAATCTTAGGCAGCCCAGTGCATTTCAAGCCCTACAATTTACACTCGCTGAATTACTAGGACCAAATCTATATTCAGAAATTGTTCCATCCTACTCCATGGTCTTCCTCTGTTTCCTAGCACCTCTTTCCAAGCCTGTATTGGACAATTACCTTACGTGCAGAAAGTAACATCTGTAAGACTTATCTTGATTTTTTAAATGTTTATTCTCCCGTCATTCCTCAAAAAAAACAAATTACAAAGCTATGTACAAACTGATATTGAGAAATGGTAATGCAAATTTACACATCTTTCACACTCAATAGCTGTTTCTAGTACACTGCCTTTGTCCTTAGGATTTAATTAAATCTCTCACAGAAAACAGAATTTGCTAGTACTTGACCTTTGTTTTCAGAGCCCCAAAACACAAAAGGCATTTAGAATCAATGACAATGCACAAAACACAACGCACTCCACTTAGTGCTCAGGGCAACACAATACTCATCCTTTATATGGAGAGACCCTGGGTTAAAAAAGGATTAAAATAAAGCCACAGTATTCTTTTCTAGGTCATCTCCTGAAGAATCACGACCGCTGCTTCAAGCTGATTCTGCATTATGCAGTCCGCCAGCACATGATGCCCAACGCTACCCCTCAAGTAATCTCTTTTTCTCACTACATAAACTATATCACCCTCCACTCTTTATTTGCCTTCACTGGCTTCCTTCCTGTCTCTTAACTCCTCACTCCAGGCTCCTCATCCTCTGCTTAAAGACCAAACATAATCTCCCCACTCCCATTTCTGCTCCCGCTTCCCCTTCCTCCCAGCACGGCCGCCCACAGCCCGCTTTGCTCCAGCAGCCTCTCCGCTTTTGTTTCCCAGCTGCTCTCTCCTGCGTCCTTTTAGCTTCTCTTTTCACCACTTATATCCCTTTCCTACCTGGCTTTTGGCAGAGATACTTCACACTTTTTCTTTCTTTTCTCACACCGACTTCTTGCTGCTTTTTTTTCTTGTTCTTCACTTTGGCGTTAATGGCAGAGATTAGGCGGATTTGTGATGAATAGTCACTAAAGAAAAAGTGAATAAAAGCTTAATTCTTGCAAAACTCATTGAAACACATGTGAAAATTAACACTCTCAGCTAAAATGAAAACTGGTGGAAAGCTAATTAAGGGAAAGCATGATGTTCAGTGGCCTTGAACTGTGTAGAAAAAGGTCACTGAATGAGAAGTTACGGAGAAAAATTTTGCTTCTAGTCACATTAACAAGGGACAGTAAGCCACACATTAAATATACTCCTTGAATTAGGAGCACTTTCAAGTCTGAAACTCTTCTTAGCCCTCGCAGGGAGGCCCGTAGTAGGAGAAAGGTGTGCTCTTCCTATCGTTCCAGCCAGCCAGGCCCCTAAAATTTCCTCCTGTTACTCTTAGTCATTTACCATCCCACGAGCCGCAAGGAAGCCCAGTCACAGCTTCTTTCCCACCCAGCGGCGGGCTACACCTCTCCCTGCTATTCATGCAGCTGGGAAAAGCTCGTCTGCTTCCCTGAGCAAAAAAGTGTCTTCCTTGTGTCTTCTTAGAGCAGTGTTGCTCAGCACAGCTCGCAGCCCCAGGGTTCACAGCCTGGCTTTTAGCTTCACGAGAATGTGGGCATTACATTGTTGGTTTTTTTTTTTAATTTGCTGTGGGAGCGAAGAAGCAACAAATACAAGCTAATATATTTGAGGGAGATACTTGAAATAATTTAAATTATATTGTAACGGATGTTTTTGTCACCAGTATCCTGCAGAAGGATCATCAGGTTTGCTTTGGCATTTTCAGAACCCCTGTAATATTGCTGGCGATTTAGACTGCCGAGGGGCCTCCTACATTTATGGCTTCTGGGATCCCTGGTTCTGGCCCGTATGGTACAAATCACATATTTTGAAGCCTTCTGAAGGAAAAGCAGGTGTCCACAACTTATGAAAGCGAGGAAGAGTGGAGGAGATGCACTCCACACAAAGGGTGGCACTGGTCCCATTTCCATCCTCCCTGTTGGTTAAACTGGAAAAGACTATTTTTTTTCGGAACAGATGATGCTTGTAGGTAATTTACACAAATTCCCATAATATCTGCACTAAATCTAAGGACTCGCTGTGGCCTTATGTATATCTATATAGGGTGGAATCCACCTCTGCCTCTGCTGGGGCCTCTCCAGCGGCTCTGCTGGCAGGAGCTGCAGCGAGGATGTGTGAATCACTGAGGTGTTCCCAATTTCTGCGGGCTGTTTTACCAGCTGCCAGGCAAGTTGCAGTGCTACAACCCCCTGCCTCGGGGACTCTCTCTTGCTCGTGGCCTTCTGCCGGGCTCTGCACAAGCAGGGGCCTGATTCCGCAGACGGATGAAGGAGGGAAAGGCAGATGTTCTCCCGAAGGAAAAAAAAAAAAAGAAGCGCAAACTCGAGACACATCCTGTACCATGACTGCACATGCCTACAGAAAATGCTCCACATCATTACTCTGCTACAGAAGCTGCCTCTCCAGGGCTTGCTTTTCCTTTGATTTTCCTATGACCAGAAATAGCAAATAACAAATTGGGAATCAAGACCCATACCCAGTCCTGAAGCCCTCTGCATTCAACAGAAACCAGTAAAAGGCTTTTTTCTCCAGCATTTTTACGGTAATCTATTAAGCTATTTCCAGATTGCTTGGACCAAGAATAGCCAGAGAATGTCAAGTCCTCCAGTACATGGCTGTATCCTTCATTTCTCTGTGAGATGCATTTCCAGGCAAGCATACAGGCCTCGACAACTACATCAAATGTGCAGATCAAGAAATGTTATGTCCAACAGGTAGATAATTTCCCCCCCGCCGTGTCCAGAAACAGGCAACATTCTGCAACCCAGCTCCTCTGCTTCTTCCCATCACATACGCCACTCACCCTTGTTTTCGTTTTCTGTCTTCGTCCAGAGTTTTGACCTCTGATTGACTTTGAAGTTTACATACGAGGAAAAGCAGTCAGGCAGCTGCTAAAACAAGAGAGGAGAGATCAAACGGTTCTGAAAGAATTAAAAACAAACAACTTTTATCTTTTTCTTTTGTGTTTACCAATACATTAACAGATTCAGATAGATGGAGAGATACACAAACGTGCATACATATATTTAAATGATAACATTAAAAAATTACATTAAAAGAATATTGTTTAGATTAGCGCAGCCGAACATTGAAGGATAAGGAAATTAGGAAAATTAGGAAATACCAGATGAAGATTGCTATGCTAATTTATTTCTGCCACTGGGTGTGATTATCCTGTGTTGTACAGAATGAGGCATGCATCCTGTGGGAAAGTCTAAAATATGACTGTGTCATGGAAGGGTTTGTAAGAAAACATATGCGCATGGGGAGGGACAAAAAAAGATTACCCAGAGAGTCTTAAATCTGCCGTTTTCTAATGTATCAGGAACTGATGCTGTAGCTTAAATGACACTATTTTAATGACTGGGGCACAGGGAATCGGACGTCCTAGCTTGTTTTTTCGGGAGAAAAAAGCTAGAGGCGGGCAGACTCCTGCAACATGGATGGAGAAACACAGATTCTTGCCATTTACTCAGTAACACAAGCTGTCATTGCAGGCATTTATTTCGTCAGCTTTGGAGCAGAGGTAAGATGTCAGGCATAAGTAGGAGTTATTTGGTCCAGATCCTGGAGCTGCAAGACTGATTAGCAGAAATCAGGTTTTGCGTCTTCTACCTTACTAAACCTTCTTAACCCTCTTTGTTAAATCCAGTCCAGAAATTTCATCCTGCTTTTGCTGTACAGTTTCTCCTAATGCTTCATTGCATATTACTGTTTCAGTGTCAGTGAGAACTCGGGTCTTTAAAAAGGTGATGTTGTCCAATTACTATATTGGCAGACTGCCTTGACCTTTCCCGGAGAAATCAACAAGAGAAAAGCAGCAGTAGTTCCCAACAGTTGCCATTTCAGTGAATCTCACACAGAAATTCACAGAACACAGGAAAAATTTTGTCTCCGAGATGAATGACTTTGACTTCCAAAGACCTGCTGAAAACAATAAAGACGTTAAACTTCCCAAAAGACGTCAAATTTCCCAAATTCCTCAAAAATATTTCTACAGATATCATACAAGTATGAATAATAATCAAAACCAGAATGTTTTCATTGAAAATAAAGCTCTACTTGCTTCCTTAGAAGTTTCCTTTTTTTGATTTAATAAGATTACCCTGCCCTGTGTAATCTGAACTCTAAAGTGCTCTGTAACTTGGGACAGAGGCAAACCTGTCTGTGAGCTCTCCAGCTCCTTGGTATTGCTTATACAGTTAATTTCCACAATCAGCTAATTCAAATCTGCTTTCTTAAATGCTTAAATAGTGCTAAATTATAGGACGCAAATCCTACCAAATGACAACTCTTTGCGTGTCATTTTGCCTCTCTGCCATAGGTAAGCCATTGTCTCTCATATAGGCCATAATAAACTATAAAAAGGGCCAGTTGGGATAAATGGAAATACATTTTCCTGTGGTTTTTTTTTTTTAATGCTGAATTTCACAGATTGTTAAGATAGGCTTTGTGGAGCAGAGTATCACTATAAACAGAAGTAGAATTATCTTTTCAGTATTAGCGTCACAGCTGAAGCAGTTTGTGTACAGCTATCTTTTCCATCTATCCCTTGGGCATAAAGGCAGTGAAAGAATTTCTAAAGAAGGGAAGGAAATTGCGTTGGTCAAGATCAAATTGCAAGCATGCATAATTTGATGTACTAATGACTGTCCAGCAGCTACCGCTGCAGGAGACTCGCCAAGATGATGTTAATTGTCCCAAGGACTGGAGTCTGATGCTTAACAAACATCTCCTCAGTTTCATTGTGGAGCAAAAGTTATGACAGCTGCAAAGACTGCTTGTCTTAGCTGGATGTGCAATAGTGAGTAGCGTTGAGAGAAATCCTGATTTTAAATGAAAATCTCCTCTGCTTGCAAGCAGTAGCTATTAGTAGGGTTGCTGCAGAGATAGGAAGTGTAACTCCATAGCTTCAGTATGTGGAGCAGTACAAGGCTTCAAGGTGAACTTTGCAGCTTGAAATTAACCCAGACTCTAGAGGGGCGTGTAATTTTGTATAGCTCTTTCCACTTTTTAAAACGTCAGGTTGTATCATAGGGACAGTCTCAGGGAGCACAGTGAAGTCCTCCTTGTGTAAAACAACTCCAAGTTATATTTCACGGTCTTTACACGGAAGTCTGCAAGTTGCAAGATGTCGTTTGTCACCTCTCATCTCCAGCCATAAGAGACAACAAACGGAGAGGCTACTTTGTTTATTGTTTTCTGAAGCAAAGAGGTCAGTCAGCAGTCCATTAAAAAGACTTATGGTGAACAGAATATTCCCAAGCACAGCAGAATCTTCTAACCTGACTTCTGCGAAGCAAGCCTATTCATCACCCCAGTGCTGAGCAGCGTACATAATGAGAAGAAATATTTCTCCATATAGGAAAGGAACTTTTCTCACTTTGATAGCTAGGATTTCATCCCAGATATTAAGAAAACTCTGACCACACTAATTGCTGTCCGCATAGATCTGCTGCGCATGGAGGGAGGAGCAATAGCCTCATACCAGCCCAGCAATTTTTGTCCAGTTGGTGAATGATACGGCCTTTCTCTCTGATATTTCTCCTTTCCACCACACTGAGAAGAATCCTTCTAAACATATGTTAAAACATCTGACTTGTTGTAGTTGTTACTGTGGAAATTGTACACATGGGCTTGGATTCTGCTTTTGGCTGAAGAGGGTTAGACTGCAGAGGGAACACTTGGCATTACCCAACAGCTATCACACAAATGCTGGATTCCTGAAGCATGTAGGTGATCAGCATTTCCCATGGGCACCAGCAAAATGTCGAGTCCTCTTCCTGTGATAATCTTAATTTCCTACCAATATTCTTCTGAAATAAAATTTGGTAGCTAATGTTCATCCACAGCCTATATCCGTGATTGTTTCTGTTTCCTCTCTGTATAAAACTACACAGGAAAAAAAGTTATCCAGGATGAGATACATTAATTACTTTCTTTGCTGAAGATACTGTTATCTTTGGTATGATATTTCTAGACAGAGTTCTGGGAAACAAATTAAGATCAAATAACAATAACTAATGTTGAGAAAAAATAAAGATATCAAAACAGAAGAATTACTGAACTGCAGTGGTCGAAAGCTGAATCTTCATTAGGAATACGTCCAGATGCCTAAAAATAGTGTGCACTTCAAAGCTCTGGACATCTGTATCGATGATGAGAAGTAACAGCCATGTCATGGCCATCCCGTAATTGCTACTGGTTCCTGAAATGCTTGTGTATCTCCAGAGGATGCTGTCCAGCGATCTCAGTTGATCAAACTGTTAAGCATTTTCCTCCAAAGCAAGAGAACCTGGCAGCAGCCTGGAGCTCAACCTGGAGTAGGCTGGACGAGTTGTGAGGTGGGGAGAGCAGCTGCTGATCCTGTTTTTGTTTCGACTGCTGCTTGCAAGGAGGTATTTATCCTGCTACACTTCACAGGCTGCTCCAACTTGCCATAAGGCTTTTCTTTCTTTCTGCAGCATTCAAAAGAGGCAGGACTGTAAATTGTCTTCTTTGATTACTCCGAATCATGTTAGCCTGCCGTATGTTGTGTAAGCGTACCCCATAGTGACCAAGGAGCTCGGGGTGGCTTTATCAGGCAGGCGAGATTGCTGCGCCTGCCCTTCCCCGTGTGCACGCACGCACGCTCCTGTGTGCAGCAGCCCTTGGGGAGCAGGTACCAGGGAGCGGCTTTACCCCCAGCACCAGAGCAGCTCTCGGGTCTCCCCTGCTGCAAGAGCAGGGGAGGAAAACCCCGCTCACCTGCCCTTCGGGGGATGCACGGCCTGCGGAAAGGGCGACCGGTGAGGAACCTACACAGAGGGGAGGCCATCCTCTAAGAGAAAAATCTCCCTGGACACTTGGAAGCATTTTGTTTCTAACTGCCAGGGAAAATACTGACATTTATCTTTGGTACTGGTGCCAAGTTACATTTTGGCTTGCTCATGCTGAGGAACTTTCTGGCTTGGAGAGAGAAGAAAAAGAAAGCAGGTAGGCCACAAAGCTCCTTGCTGCCTTTTATTTTGCCCACCCCTGGGCTGCTGCCTTTCTCCTTACTCTGCAGCAATTCATGTGGGAGGGGGAAGAAGCGACTGCGGCAGCAAAGCACGGCAATGCACAACAGAAACTGGAAACAATAACCTGCATATTGGGGCATGGTGACCAGCAACTCTGCCGGGAGCTGGGGATAATAGCCAGGGCACGGTAACCCACACTAACAGCTGGGAAAAGTACTTGATGTGCTTCCAGGTTTGCTGGCCTGTCCCCCTCTTACACCTTCCCGGGGAAAGGTGTGGAGCTGCTGCGTGCTGTCAGCCCCACCGTGCACCTCAACAGAGTTTCTTGGTGCGCTGAATACTTGCCTCTGGGAGATGAAGAATTTTGGTTTGCATAAATAGTTCATATTTTATTATTATACCTTACCCAATCATAAATTGCATTCATTATTTATTTTATTATCATAAGGTGTTATGTAGTTTATGTAAATATATTTGATTCTCTAACTCTGATTTGGACTGCTGGCTTTGCTTTCCTAGGGAGGAAGGATCCTTGTTTTGGGAAAGTATATATCCACCCTCAGAGGAATCGCCACAGGCTCGAGACCCAAATGCTGTCCTCTTGCGCTGTACAAAGTGAGGAAGATGCCATCGGTGATTATTCCCTTGGGCTGAACTGAGGACGAGCAACAAAATCTGAGGAACACAGCCTGAAAAGAGGGGAATTTGCCTGCTCTCCCATCCCGGTCTCCTCTTTGCTCTCTCTTACAGAAGATGTTGGCTTGGGTCAGTTTCTGCGTAGACAAGCTTTTTCTGAAGGGAGCTTAGCCTGGGTCACTGGGGCAGCTGAGAAAAACAGCTGAGCAGGAACATTCACCACTTTAGTTTGATCAAAATACTGTTTACCCCTTTCTCACTCATTTGCATCTCCCATTTCCCTGTTTCTCACAGGAGGTGATGGCTGCCTGAGGCATGGGAGTACCAGCAGATCCCACAGCTGCTACGGCTGTTGAACTGGGAAGGGCACGCCGAGCCCCACAGAGCGGCCACCGCACACCCAGGACCCTTGGAAATCTGCTCTCTTTGCTACCTGGTACTGTTACCATGCCCAAAGTACCCCTGCCCAAAGCCCCTTACACACAGGGAGATGCCACTGCATGGTCTGACCTTCTCCGTATACATATCCCACCCTGACTACGGCACTCTGGCATTTATTTCCAGGTGCTGCTGCACAGCATGCTTATGCATAGCTGGAGCAGATCCCTTTCTTACCACCATCAATCACATCACTGCTTTGAGATACGAGCAGAGGACCCCTATGGATACCTGGGGAGGGAGGTCTCTAATTGTGGTTTCTGGTCCTAGCTGTGCTGGTGCCAGCACAAGTGTCCTTCATTCACGGGAAAGCAGAGAAGGAAGAGGCTCAGCAACTAGACCTGTAGTTGCCTGTGCTCCAGAAGTCCCAGGGGCTCAACTGTTGGCACTCAGACTTGCCTTTCTCTGGGTGTCTGGCTCCCTCCTGCTTGCCCACAACTCTTTTTCAGTCTTGCCTGTCTCTTTTGCAGGGGAGACTGGGAGGCTTGGGCCAACTAGTCCTGCTTATACTGGGTGAAGTGAAAGGTCTAGTGACAATAGAGATTTAGAATTCTAAATCCCAAAGATGATGAGATCATCTCGCCTTTTCCTATGCGAGACAAATGAACCTGAATTCACCTAGCTGAATATGAAACAGACCTAGGAAAAACAGGTGAATCATGCTCTGAACCTGTGTATTTTTGGTGCAACAAAAAAGGAAACCTCTTGAGACTAAATAAAACAAGTTTGTCATACACAATGTTTACTGTTGTCAGTTAATTTGAAGCCAAACTGCTGAACAAGTGAAACATTTGACATCTTTGGAGATTAAGACCATCAGTCATCTGGGGGAGAAGATTAAGACCATCCAGTCATCCGGGGAGGTCTCGGATGACTGCAAACTAGCAAACGTGACGCCCCTCTACAAGAAGGGTCGGAAGGAGGATCCCGGGAACTACAGGCCTGTCAGCCTGACCTCGGTGCCGGGGAAGGTCATGGAGCAGGTCATCTAGAGTGCCATTATGCAGCAAGTGCGGGACAACCAAGGGATCAGGCCCAGCCAGCATGGGTTTATGAAAGGGAGATCCTGTTTCACTAACCTGGTCTCCTTCTATGACAAGGTGACCCGCTTGGTGGATAAGGGGAAGGCTGTGGATGTTGTCTGCTTGGACTTTAGTAAGGCCTTTGACACAGTCTCCCACAGCATTCTCCTGGAGAAGCTGGCTGCACACGGCCTGGATGGGCGCACTCTACGCTGGGTTAAAAACTGGCTGGATGGCCGAGCCCAGAGCGTGGTGGTGAATGGAGTCAAATCCAGTTGGCGGCCGGTCATGAGTAGTGTTCCCCAGGGCTCAGTGTTGGGGCCAGTCCTGTTCAATATCTTCACTGATGATCTGGATGAGGGGATCAAGTGCACTCTCAGTCAGTTTGCAGATGACACCAAGTTGGGTGGAAGTGTCGATCTGCTGGAGGGTAGGAAGGCCCTGCAGAGGGACCTGGACAGGCTGGATCGTTGGGCCGGGGCCAACTGCATGAGATTCAACAAAGCTCAGTGCCGGGTCCTGCACTTGGGTCACAACCACCCCATGCAACGCTACAGGCTGGGGGAGGAGTGGCTGGAGAGCTGCCTGGTGGAAAAGGACCTGGGGGTGTTGGTTGACAGCTGCCTGAACATGAGCCAGCAGTGTGCCCAGGTGGCCAAGAAGGCCAATGGCATCCTGGCTTGTATCAAGAACAGTGTGTCCAGCAGGACCAGGGAGGTGATAGTGCCCCTGTATTCGGCACTGGTGAGGCCGCACCTCGAGTACTGTGTTCAGTTTTGGGCCCCTCACTACAAGAAGGACATCGAGGTGCTGGAGCGTGTCCAGAGGAGGGCAACGAAGCTGGTGAAGGGTCTAGAGCACAAGTCTTATGAGGAGCGGCTGAGGGAGCTGGGGTGGTTTAGTGTGGAGAAGAGGAGGCTGAGGGGAGACCTTATTGCTCTCTACAACTACCTGAAAGGAGGCTGTAGCGAGGTGGGGGTCAGTCTCTTCTCCCTAGTAACAAGTGATAGGACGAGAGGAAACGGCCTCAAGCTGTGCCAGGGGAGGTTTAGGTTGGATATTAGGAAAAAATTCTTCACCAAGAGGGTGGTCAGGCATTGGAACAGGCTGCCCAGGGAAGTGGTTGAGTCTCTATCCCTGGAGGTATTTAAAGAACGGATAGATACAGTGCTTGCAGATATGGTATAGATGGACTTGGCAGTGATAGGTTGACCGTTGGACTCGATGATCTTAAGGGTCTTTTCCAACCTTGACAATTCTATGATTCTATGATTCTATGATTCTAAGTGGTTTGGGCTCTGGTTCATCAGGACTGGTTTCTGCCTATCTGCAAGGTTCCTTACTCATCACAGACACCACCACCCAATGGTGAAGCCCCAGGTCCTCACAGTGGACCATGAGGGAAACTACAGCTTGCCACCGCCCAGGCCAGATTCCTCAGCGAGACACTGGACGCCAGCCAGCACAGGAGAGCTCAGGAAGGGGAGCCCAGCTAAGCAGCCCTGGGGACAGCACACACCTGTGAAGGTAACTCTGACCTGCATGCACAAAGGATCCTGACTCCCCAGGCTTGTGTTTTTTGAGTCCGCACAGGTTTAAATCTGACATATAAGATTTGCTGGACCTGTCTATGCCAGCTTCATAGCGTACACACAGTGGATCCAACACGCCTAGCGTCAGACCTGTTGTGCACTGGCAGCTACTGTCGGGGCCTGCCTTTCCAATTGGGAGCCGGATGCTTTTGTCTCTGGACTTGTGCCTTAACGTGGCATTGGAGCCAATGGGCTGAGGGTTGTTTCTACTTCAAGAAGAAATTTGTGGTGGAGCCACTTTTCCCCTGAGTTAGTTACAAGACTGTTTTCCTCGGATGCAGCAGAAGCCACACAGCAGGAGGCAGTTCCTTTGCTTGTCCCCACCAGCTCCTGCCACCCAGAGCTCAGCTGAAGAGGCTCTTAATTTCAGTTTTCCTCAGAGACACGTTCCCTGCTTTCCTCCCAGACCACAGGACTGAATATTCCTTTGTTGCTTCGTCTCACAGATTCTCCCATCTTTTCTTCTTTTGTCTCATATATTTCCAACACGCACTGAACGTTGGCCATAGTTGCTTCTTCTCTCAGACGTGTCTTGTACGTCTGCTCTGCTACAGGCATTGACTTGCTCCTGTGTTCAGGATGGAGATTGCTACTGTTTGTATGGTCTAGCTACATTGTGATCCCTTTTCATGGAGCTATCTTAAATGAGGGACAGTGGTTAGTCAAATACGTAGTTATTTAAAGTATAAAATAGCCAAGTTCTTTGAAAAAGTCCGCTGCTAACTGTCCCAGACGGCTCACCCAAAGTTGAAAGAAACTTTTTGCTTTGATCCGCATGTTCTGTTTCACATATAGGGATGAAAATCCTCCACTTCACTAGTATGTTAGAAAGGTAAAGAAATACACGTGTATGTGAAGCTCCCAGATATTATAATAGTGAGAAGCATAGAAAAGCCTAGGAAGAAGCTAATGTTTTGTCCTGTGAAAATGGGGCTTGGGTCAGGGGAAAATCTGATGCAGAAAAACTTAGTTCTACCACAACCTTTTCTTTCTTTTCTTGCCAAATGTTCAGCCCACCTCCTGATATTGTGGGACGTGGGGGAACGACTAGGGTAGAAGTGATGGCACCACCTCCACCAGATTACAGCAGCAGAGATCCCCTGTTCACCAGGGAGAATCTACTGTGGGAATCTCCAGTAGGTTTAAGTTCATGCTCTGCTTATGCACACATAAGCAGAGCAAACTTGGCAGGCTGAACAGTCTATCCCTTAGGAATATTGACAGATGAATGTAAACTCAATTACCTTCCTTTTTCATTCCAGTCGGGTTACTTGCGTTGTGTACTAAGTACATCAGCATCTGGAGTCACTTTGAACAACAGGAGAAAGCATTTTCCGGTGTCAGAAGTAGAATTTTGCACAGCATTTATAACTTGCAAAAAGTCAGGGGTTTGGCTGTACTTTGTTTCCCACCATCCTGAAACAAACAAACAAACCAAAACCTATGTAGAAGGTTCATCTCCAAGGGTTGGGGGTTTTATAGCTAAATGGCTTATAGCCATTTTGCCTATGAGCCTGTAAAACTGAAAGATGTAAAACCAGCTCCTGAATTTTCCTTACCATTCTCCCCACCACCACCATCTTCACTATCCATTAACCCAGCTCATTACTGAAAGCTGAAAACACAAAAGAAGTAAACATTAGTTAATGAGGTTTGCACCTGGGGGTGGTAAACAAAGCTGCTCTCCATGCCTGTGAGCTCTTGAGGGGAAACTCGCTGCTGTATGAAAGTAAATCTCAGCACAGAAAGGACAGGTCTGCCTGGGGTAGGGGGTGTGCGCAGAGAAGAATATTTTCATTTTTCTGATTTCATGATTAGACAGGGAATGATGAGGAACAAAATCTTTCCTAAATTTGTCCCTCCAATTAGAAAATACATATTTGCCTTATCTTTGTTTTCATTGTAGCTAGCAGCAGAAATTGATGCTAATCTGATTCCTTACTCCTCTGTAGTATGGGACATTTCAAATTCATATTTTTCATCCTGGGGTTCTGTCTCAAATGGAGAGAATTGAGACTTTGTCTTGGACTTAAAGAATCAAGACTTTGTCTGAAATGCAATAATACGGCGCATGCTAAACAAAACAAGTCTTTGTGTACCATTGTTATCAAAACATTATAGCACCAGGAAAGAGCTAGACATGGACTTCTTTCCTTCGCGAGTTAACTGCTATTATAGATCTGTTAAAGTCCAACTCATTTTACTTTTAAATCCTATTCCAGTAGCTGAATGCTTTGGCAAAGAAAGAAATAGCCTGTAAGACGGTTCTTTACAAAATAGCAATGCACATATTAAATGAGCATGTTTTCACCTTACCGTTTCTTTCATTCAGTCCACACTTCTCTGAATGTGACTTTCACTCCTGCGCCCCGGCGTGACCCCCCTCCCGCCTGGCCGGTGGAGCATCACCAGCGAGCAGGTAGGAGCCCCCCGGGCAAAGTGGCCCCTTCGGGAGCTGCGCGCCAGGGCCAGGCTCGCCCCTTCGGTCATCGGTCACCAGAGCCGGGCTCAGTCCCAGTCCTGAAGATGCTGCTGTGGAAGAAACATGCTGCATGTTTCTTGGTTTAATTTCCATGGCAGAGTCTGCTCTCTCTTTCGGTGCTTTGCCCTGCACAGGGCTACGGTGTGAAAGAAAGGCAAGCTGTATAAAAGCAGACCTCCCTAGGCATACATTCAGGGACGGATTTTCTTCTTCTCTTCTTCTGGTGCTCAAATCAGGGTGAGGATTAACTCCACTGAAGACAATGGAGCCAAACCAATACAAGTCAAAGGAGAATCAGACTGTAGCTCTAAGAAACATCTATTCCCATTACTTCCCAGACTTTTATTGCTGCAAATATATAAATCTTTGTATTAACCAACTTCAAAGATCATAAAGCCTTAATTGTGTATGCAGCCTACTAGTAACGCAGTGTGCTGCTGATGCATAAAACATGCATAGATAGTACACAAATACACTCAGCCTGGGCTTAAATTTAGCTTCAACCACACAAAAGATATCTTTATAACTAAGAATGATGGGAAGAAAGATCTCATTCCAGACCAGATGAACAACTCATTTTTTCACTGATCCTGGATTTGGCTGACCTGACTTAAATGTGACCTAAGACATTTCTTAGTGCTTTGGAAATTGCATCAACATACTTGGGCTGGAGATGCCACAGTCAGAAAAAAAAAAAAATGGGGGTTCTATTTTTAAAATTCTGCTGTTCCTTTTTAAAATAGATCAGTAAGCATAACTTTTCCTATAGCTGTAATTTTTCAGGCTAAGCAAACTCCAGTAATTTCAAAGGCAGTGGGAACAAGGGGTCACTTGGGGCCAGCCAGAAAAAAATTAACTCTTTGTTCTTTTCCAGTGAAAGTTTTCGTCATGTTGTTATTGTTGAAAAGAGTCAGCTTATAAATGAAAAGGTAAGCTTTTCCTTGCAAGAAAGAACAAACTGAAAAAATATGTAGCAGTAGCGGTCTCAGAGGTATACAAGAATATTAATGAGAAATTCAGCTATGCATTTGCTCAGTACCTATCAGTAATGCAGGACTAGATTTTGCTAAATTACGACTGTCACTAGATAGCTGGTGTCAACAGGAGACTGCCAGGAGCTACAAACGCCTTTCAGCAGCAGGAGGCTGTGAGCCACGCAGTGTGTGAGCTTTTCCTGACATTACCATCGGTGCTGAGAACTCCAAAGCCTTTCCCTCATAACGTATAGTTGAAAGTCTTCCGATTTAGGGGGAAAAAAGCCACGTTCCAGCAGCATCACCCCCTTGAATGCTTGAGTAGAACAGATCCTTGTTTCATGATTGTTTTGTATCGGATAGCTAGACATGCTTCATATAACAAATGTTTAATGAGCTAGTGTGTTAGGTGATTTTTAGATCATACGTTTTATACCAATGTTCAAATAACCCCAAAACACTGAAAAACCTAAACCTAGGTAGGTAGGCTGTCCTTGCCATTAGGATGTGTTTAGCTGAAGGATGGACTCCCGGCCTGAAGTCACACCTGTGAGCATTGGCCATCCCACCGATGAAGTCCCTTGGAGTAAAACTCTGCCCTTGCTTGACGGGACAGCTGTTGCTCAGGTCTGCTGATTTCAACGGGGACTCAGTTCACATTTATTTAAAAGTTATTGGCCATCCTCCTGGCAAGTCACAGGGTAGATTCATTTTTTTCAATACTTTTTGAGTATGGGAATGGCATTAAAAAAAACAAACAAATCCCAAGTGGCTTCCAACTGGGTGAAGTAATGTTAGTTTGGAACTGGAAAGGCTTGGCCTCTGTAGTTTGAGAGCCAAACTGGGGAAGCTGGGATAGACATTCAGGCTTTGAAAACACCAGCTATCTTCTGTTTGTTTGTATCTACATTTACGTTGGGATAAACAGCTCTCAGCAGAAGAAAATGCAATTCGTTTAAGTATTTCAGCCAAAGGACAGCAATTATAACAATAAGGCACTCCTTTCCCTACCTTCAAAGCATTTTCTAGTATCAACAGTGGACCTGAGACCAAGTCCCGAGGCTTAAATATCTTCCAACTAAGCCAACTTGACACTTCAGAGATGTGCTATTTGGATTACACACTATGAAATGTTACAGACATTTTCTAATTAGAGCATTTTTGTCCCATTGATTACAGAACAGAAGTTACTTTGGCACACTGCAATGACGTTGCAAAGTCCTTCTTGAGAAATGAGTTTCTTCATGCTGTAATTGCAGAGTGCGATCAGTGGACAGACCGGACACTAATAAATCTTTAGGCTCAGGCCATCTGAATAGTTCAGCAGTGCCCTCTGAAACGTCCACGGTTCCTTAGTTGTCAGGAAATGTGTTGCCTTACTAAATCACATAAACCTTTAATGATATTTTAACTTACACAGCACTGAGCATGCATTGTTTCTAGGAAAAAACACCAGATGTAAGGATTTGAAGTAAAAAAACGTTGGTGGTCTGGAAGCGTATACCAGGAAGGAATACCCTGTAGCTACAGCTTACAGCAGCTCCTCATGCTGGCATTGACAAAACCAAAGGGAGCTTTTTCCAATGTTCCTGAGATTTCCACGAGTTGATTGGAACATGCAGAACCCTTTGAGCAAAAATCTCTTTTACTTTATAAACAAATGTCTGCAGTATATAAACTATTATAAAGAATAATTTTTAAAGGCTCAGTCAAATATAAATTTATTACATGGTTTAAAAATGCTAAAGATAACTTAAAAAAGAATGGTGCATTTGATTTATGCAGTGCCATTTGATTAATGCAGTAATATGTTTTGATTCTCACTAGGGTCTAAAGCGCACAGAGAGCATTTTTTCACCTTTCCATCTCAGTATAGAACATACAGTTTACATCAGTGAGAGTCAGTGCAGAGGATTAAAAGACAAGACAGTTAATAGCATTTAATTCTGCTTTTGCCTCTTTGGCAGAGCTGCAGCAAGTAATTCCATTGGGTTTGATTCAGGTTTTCTGCCACTGATACTTGAGCATTTTTGTAAAATACTTTAAAATCCATCATTGAAAAGTGCAATATAAACATTAATTGTTCATTTTTTGTCTGTTACTAGAAAAGCTCTCCTGCTAAAGGAAAAAAAAAAGTAGTGCCTTCAGCCTTTTTTCTTCCTTTAACTTTTCAAGTATTTCTAAATTTTCATTTTTGGATTTTGTTTATAAAAAAGCATCTTAAATATTGCACCATAATTACATTTGTGAATGACCTTAAGTGGTGTGATCAAGTAGCTCAATGCAGACTGTTTGTCATGTTCAAAGACTGCAGCTAGATCCTACACGAAACACTTCCCTGAAAATCTAGTCACCTCAGGCAATGGCTATTTTGAATTGTATAATCTAAATAGTGCCAGACCACCAGTCAGATGAGAAATATGCAAAGAAAAAAACTGCAGATATTTTAAGGAGCTGTAGTTTGGGGACACGGTAAATTTGGCTTTAGGATTTCTAGTATCAGATCAGAAGTTTGCAGTCGCATACTGTAAAACATTTTGGTAAAAAATCATGATTTGAGCTGAATTCTGTTTGAAACAATGTTAACTTCATGCAGGTGGATCTCAGGCTTGTTCTGATACTGTCAGAACAAATTTCACCAGCCAGTTCTCGACTTCTTGTCATTTTTTCATGTCCAGGTCACTGTCACTGGTCACTGCTGTCCTTTAACTGGAGATGCAAGTCAGAGCCTCTTTAATCTCTGTATTGCAGCCATTCCCAGCTACCCACCTCAATTTGCCTCAGATGTCTTGCACGCTCTGCTTTCGACCTCTTCTTTTGCATCCACCCTTTGCCTCTATCCTCATATGCTGAAGATGGTGAAGTGACGTGAGACGACCACAGAGCCAGAGCCAGGTTTCTATCAGTAAAGAGGCACACTACGAGTCACGTGCATCCTTTGGATTTCCCTAGCCCTGTCTGCCAAAATCCAGCCTGGACCCAGCTGAGGAGCTGGACACACGTTGGCAGCGTACATCACGATGGAGTTTACAATGCCATTTCCATGCGGTTATCGCAGGGTGGACACCGAAGAGACTGGAGCGGTGCAGGGGCAAAGCTTTGAAGTGTGACTACAAGAAGTCTAGTGACAGGAACAGATGGCCTGATGCAATAGCGTACTGCTGGTTCCTGAGGAGACCGGCTTGTCCAAAGTGGGTACACTGGCGACTTGAGGGCAGAGTTCCCTTTGTTTGAGCCTAAACGATCTCTCATCAGAAAAAGAAAAGGGGGATCCAGGGGTGGTGAGTGGGCTGTCCTAGGAGATGCAGCCACGGGGGAGACCGCTAGGTAGGCAGGGCCTTCTCTGTCCTCCTTCCCCTTACAGGAGGACTTCAAGGTGAAAAAAAATTAAATAATCTGCCTCTGGCCCAAGTAAGGAAGCCTGTTTGAGAGCTCTTTTCTGCTTGCAATTTTGTTTGTTCGTTTGTTTGTTTGTTTTACTTCTTTTGTGGGGCGCTCGGGTTTTCTGGGCACGTTGCCAGGGGTTGTGCGCTTTGCCAAGCGGCAGCCTCGCGCTCTCGGGCAGGCAACATCCCGGTTCCACCCTGCTCACACACCCGCAGGTACCATCAAGCACGCTTTATTTCAGATGTTTGGTAAGGAGAAGTTAGGCTAAACCTGCATTTGTCCCATGAGCTGACCTTAGTTAGCCTACCGGCGGCTATAAAAGCAAGCTTTAGCTTGACACAGCAGTCTCGTGTCCTTTGGAGAGACCGCAGGAGAAGAGATGCTCCCCCAGAGGTGCACAGGCTCTTTCCACGGTCAGGTTCACAATGTCTCCTCAGGCGGCACTTGCTGGTGCTGTGTTGTGGCACACTTTGACTCGAATGACAAGGGACTTCGACCGATCACAGACGATGTGGATCACTGTCACATTCTCCAGCAGGGCAGAGATTTCACCTGCAGACCATCGCCCACAGACATTTACTGTAACTGGGGCTGGCCCGGACAGGGAAGGAAAAAATTAGCGATGCAAGGGTCTAAACAGAAAGGAAAATGGTTACTTATCTGTGTAGTAGAGGAGAAAATAAGAACTGCTTAAATTTTGCAACAGTGCCCCAGGACCGGGATGTGTAATTCAGGGGAAAGATGGCAAGTCTGCAGCGGCGAAAGGCAGGGAGAGGCAGCTGGGGCAAGGAGTGGGGGGCTCAGCTCAGCAAAGGCGCCCTTCCCCAGAGCAGAGCTGCGCGCCAGGGCAGCCACGAAGAGCGGCCGGGTTGCTGCCCTCGCACACGCCTGGGTACGGCCCAAGGGGCTGCGTGCCACCACCTTCCTCAGGGGAATGAAACTCACTCCCATCCGCGCCACGGGGCTCCTCACGCCCAGCAGCGGCGCTGCCGCCGTTGCCAGGCGGCAGCTGGGCCTCCGAGGCTCCGGGGGAGACGGAGGTGGCCTTGGGCGCCCGGCCGCCCTCCCAGGGCGGCAGAAGCCGGCCGGTCCCCGGGCGGCTCCAAGCAGCCGGCGGCGGGACCCGCTGGGCGCCCGCCGCTCCCTCAGGCGGGCGCGGGCGGGCGGGCGCCGCTAGGCGGCACTGCGGCTGCGCGGGTCCCGCCGCCGGGCCCGGCCGGGCGCCGCTGCCCGAGGTGAAAAACACCCCCAAAAATCGCGTTTTTAGGCGCAGAGGAGAGGTTTGACGGGAGGATGACGTCCGTGGCGCTGCTTGCGTGTGGAAGTGAATCCCCGATGACCCCGTCCCTTGCCCCGGGACCCCCGGGGATCCCCCCCGGCTCCCACGGGCCTCCCCTTGCAGCGCTGCGCGGACATCTTAGCGCCTCTCCCGCCGTACGGCTGTGCTGACCGGGCACGAACGTCTCGGGGGGTAAACCAAGATCTGCAGGAAAAGGAGAGGACGACAAACGGCAGCCGGCAGAAGGCTGCTGTCATGCAGACCCACAGCAGCGCAAGCAGGCTGCCGAGACGAAGAGCAGCAGGAATACCGGTAACAACGGTTTTAGAAGGCGGCAGGTCTAAAATGACAGGAACAAAGTGGTTTTAATAATGCATTAGTTGCTATATAGGAACGGTAGAAATGCCGTCAGTGATGCAGGCAGGTGAGAAGCTTCAGCCACCGTAACTGTGCTCTCGTTAGGAAGCACTTCAAGGGGAGTTGTTCAGGCTCTGTCTCAGTTTTGGCTCAAGGTTGCCTGGGATTTTTACCTGTGCACAGTATAAACTGTAAGATGAACAAAGGCCGGCAGTGGACTTATTTTAGGAATGTCAGTAAATACCCCAGTTCTGCATTTGGGGGGAAAAAGCAGTGTCACTGCGGCGGAGCCAGCAGTGGGTGCCTCAAAAGGCTCTGAACAACAGCCCCCGATACCAGACATCTTAACGTCAGAAAACGCGTATTGTTAGCATCCCAGAACTTTCTAAGAGCTGACAGCACTTTGACTTTGCGTCACAAAAACTCCCTTTCAGAGGAACTGGAAGTCGAGGGGGATCTCCGGGGGGTGGGAAAGAAGTTCACGTTGGAACGGTGGTTTGCAAGGTCCGCAGAGCAGCCCGGGCGATTCAGGCGGAGAACCGCCGGCCCGTCGCCTGACGTTGCCTGGATTCTTCTGGCTACGGGCCTGATGCAAGTCCATAGCCTGAAATGCGTGCTGCCCAAAATGACTGTGTTTATAATAAATACCGAAATAAAAGGAAGTTCGTTATTTATGCCAACTGACATCGATTTACAGAAAGTAGATTTTGCTGAGATAATCTGGTGCCTTTTTCAGAAGACCTTAATTCATAAAGACAGCTATTTTCATATAAAAAGACTATAAAGCATGAGGCTTTAGTTTTGCACAGTTCTTTGATCGAGAGGTTATAGCAAATTAATATACCGGATAGTTCAAAATCCAGTGGTTAACTGAATTGTTAGTCTCAATGCTAGACAGTCATTGTTCGGTATCGTTCATTGTTCAGCGGTGTTAAGTAGCGGAGCTCCACCTGGATTGTCTCCTGGCAATTTTCCATTTTGATCCATGACACAGAAGAAAACATAAAACTCATTGCATTGCAAAAGACCAGAGGAACAGAAACGAAAATAGGTCACTGATGTAATCAGGTGGTAAACAGAAAGCAAGCATATAATATATTACTTTATTACAGGTCAACATGAAGCTATATGTCTAAGAAGAAAGAATGAAGGCCACAGTTGTAAGATGGGAAACTATACTTTGAAGCAGTGGCTCTGGAAAAGACGCAGAAAAGAGGGGCACGGCAGCTGAACAGAAAGGGTTAATGTAACCCTTAGATGTACAGGCAGGGGAGTCTTGAGTCAGACTAATGAAGTTACGGTATTTTGGGATTTGGTGCTAATCTTGCCGTTACGCTGAAATGCCGGGTCTAGTTGTCCTAGGCTCAGGTCAGGGAGGACGTTGCCACATTAGCAGGAGGAGAGGTTGGTGTCATTTTGCTGTGTTAGACCCAGAGCACAGGAGAAGGAGCTCCTAATGCTCCAGGGACTTCACTTATAGACAAGAAAAGGGTGTAACATAGCGACCAACATGATAAATTTGTGAAAGCAGAGCTTTTTATATCTGAAAGATTGATTTCTGATACTTATCAGGGATTACTTTCCTGGAACTGAAACCGTTCAATAAAACTGCATTTTTCCCATAGATGGAAGTAAGTACCTTTTAGGTGAAGGTTTGCATGCTTCTCCCTGGTGACTGGGGACAAAATTATGTCCCCTAGCATAGTTATCTTAAACACAGAAAACATTACACATTTCTTTTACTGGACTTCTGAAAATACCAGACTAAATGACATGATGGAGTTTCCCTCATTCAGGAGAGAGAATTTATTTCATCCCTCCGGCACTTCTTGGAAAAGAGGTGCAGAAAGAAAGGGTTTAGCGTGTACGTGAGTTGTGCAACCAGGTCTCAATGCTGATTATGTTACCTTCCATTAATTCAGAACTCTTGCTCAGTTTGCTAGAGGGGCTCAATTCAAGCATCTTGGAAACAAAATCTGGCAAGAACAAGAATTCATGCTTTTTCCAAGGATTTCTTCAACATCAAGCACCCCTCCCTCCACCCTCATATTTTGCTGTTGGACTGCTTTCCTGCAGAGCAGCTAACATCAACGCCTGCACGTGTCCCTGTGTGCGGATTTATGTGTGTGCAAGCTACCTGCATCTTTACACCTCACTACTGTATTATTTTTTTCATGTGAGCTACAGCAGCACAGCCTATGTTACTGGGAAGCTAAAAGTACCATTCTTTTTTACTGAGCCAGTACGCAGTTGCTTACTGATGATAGAAAAGAGGGACCCCTGGAGAGCACCTGCTCCAGCCCCCGGCTCAGAACGGGGCCGAGTTAGCATGTGCTGCTCAGGGTCTTTTCCAGTCAAGTTGTAAATACGCCCAGGGATGGAGATTCCTTAGTCCCTCTGGGCAACCGGTGCTTGAAAGGATTTTTTTTTTTCCTAATGTCACGGTGGAATTTCCCTTCTTGTTCCCTGATAGGCAAGTGTCAACTGGTGTTTACAGGAGAAGGCAGTATACTTGATGGTGATGCGATGAAGGACAAACTTCTTTGCAGGGAGGTGGCATTTACATTCTTCAGTGTGCTCTTGGTCTAACTGGTTGCTCAGCAACTTGTTTCCAGTGAAACCAGATAAGATTTGAGCAGCCACATTGTTCTCCCAGTCAGCGGGCAGGTAGTTGACCAAAGTGTTTGAGGAAGTCAGAGTAGACTCTGTTTCAACCAGTACTTTAATGATTGTTGTGTTTACCTGTCTCCATTTCATGTCCATCTTCTCATGCTAATTTTAGTAATTTCTGATTACCTCTCTAGTAGCATCTCTTGAAGGATTTTATAAACCACTCCTAGTATCTGTCTGCTTTCAACTCCAACTTGCTGACAGCACTAGACTCCTTCCTCAGGTCTTCCATTCACAAGCGATATGCTTTTTCTCCTACCTTCAACTTCATTTGGAAGTGAAAAGCTCAAAGTCTTGTGATTTTCAAGTTTCCTTCTGCATAATGTTCAAGTTCCTGATGCTGATGATCATGGCAGATGCAGAGAGGACCCAAGCACCAAGAGTACAGATGTCTTGCAACACTAAAAGTTCCCACCGCAGCTGGAGCCACCATCTGTAAGACACCACACAGCACATTTGATACTTTAGGAGAAGTGTTACTCTCACGCGATCCCTTGAAGAGGTTCCTGCAGAGCCAGACAGCAGTATGCCTTATTTTAATTTCAGGGTGCCAAAACCCAAGAGTAATTTTTCAACTACAAAATGTTACACAAAACTGAATTTACCTATAAGAAAATCCTTCCTCAAGGGCTAGGGGAAAACAAAACAAAACAAAACAAAAAAAGAAAGCAAAGGAGGGCAGAGATACCGTACATGTAGGATTATTGTCTGAAAACACTACTGCTCTGGAAGCAGAAGTCCAGTTTATGTGGTCTAATATTTTATTTCAAGTTCAGAGATTGCTAAGTGTCATAAGCAAACATAGTAAGAGACTTAGCTGGCTTTTTGTTACTTCAGATGAACAAAACCTCTAGTAAACAAACTAGAAAAACCAGAGGGATTTGTTTTGCATAACCTGGACCTACCCTTTCTCTGGAGCTGCTGGGACATGGACCATTCTATACAATAAACACATAATAATGGAAATGAATAGAGATGAACTATTTTTATGTTAAAAATAACCCACAGCATTAATGAGTCCAGTTTTTATAGCCCTTGGGATTTTCTTCCTCTTTTTGGCTCACTGGACAGCAGCTGGTTTTGGAACTGTTTCTAACCAGCGGTGCAAGCAGGCAGGTTTCTTTCCCTCCTGACAGCAATCACAGTCCTGTCTGTCTAACTGGCAGGAGGTACCATGAAACCTGTACAAAAAAAACAATATGTAAATAAAACATGACCTGAAACCTCCCGGCGCAGTCATGAGGATCCAGCCCTGTCTGAGCTGGGACTGGGGGCTCCACGTTGGCTGCTGCGGGTTCCAAGGCAAAGCGATGCAGGGGGTTAGTGCAGCAGCAGCCTTCCCTGCTGACCAACCCAAGTCCAAATCCCAGCCCAGATTGCTTTCAAAATGCAAGTAGGGACCCTCCACTGATTCCCTTTCATTGATGCCACCAGAAGACCCGCAGAAATGCAAAAGCTGTACAGCAAGTTGATAGCAAACATAACTCACTGTGCATTTGGTAGTACCATGTGCTTGAGAGACGGTAATATAGTGGAAGACAGCAAATTATACTAATCTTGACAAAACAACCGACTTCCCTGACACTCAGATGAATGTAATTCAGTATTAATCCCAGTATCTTTACGAGACATTAACCTAAATTAATCTCCGAGGAAAGTTACACGCAGAGAAAGAAGAAGAAGAGGGGTAGTTAGACAAAAGTATTTGTAATTAATACATTGTAACTCCTATACAAATTTATTTTTGCAAGGAGGTTTGTAAGCATATAGATACTGCAGCATTTAACTTGTGTTTTGTTGTTTTTTTTTTTTTTTCTTTGAGAAACAAGAGAAACAGCTGGGAGATGAGTAGCTAAAACATTCTGTGTCTGCACACCTGCAGAGTGCAGGTTAAGACAGCTCAATGCCAAGACCCTAGAAGCTGCCCAAGAGAGGCGTGGTGGCTCTCAGACATGTTTCTGAAGCTCTGTGGGAAACCTTTGCTGTGGAAAAGCCAGCTGGCAGGTCACACCCCGCAGCACACACCTACCTACCTTTCTGTGCTTCGAGAGAGCTGAGCCAAGCTGTCTCTGCATTCACATACATCCCTAAATTCTTTTGGAGAAGATGGGGAATTTATAAATACGGGAGTAGACAGCTCTGTAGGCTCAGAGATTTGCCTCTGCGAGACTGAGAGAGAGAGCTGCTGTTGACAGCATTTGAGCCCGTTAAGATCTAGTGAATGCTGGACTAACTTCACTTGGCAGCTAAGCTTTTCATTAAGTCTGGCCTACCATGATGTGTGCGGACCTGGTAGGAAAACTGGGACGGGAGTGACTGTTAGTTCTGGCAGCTACACAAGCCTGGGGAATTTACCGTAAGCTGCTTTAAGTAGGAATTTTGTCTGTGTAAAGAGAACAGTGACAAAACCAAGAATGGTTAGGGCTTGTGCAGTCTTATCCACCTCACCTCAAAAATATTTTCCATCTGTAAAAAGCCCAAAAGCTCAAACACATCTATGACTTTCTGGCAAAAACAAAACAAAGTCACAAACCAAGATGAAAGTTTGATACCCTAGATAGATAAACCTTCATAGATTCTAGGTAGTGAAAAATATAAAGCAATTTTTAAAACACTAAAAATGTCTTGCACTACAAACATTACACTAAGGCCATGGGTACTGTAATTGGGAGATGTCTGTTTTTCACCTTTAAAATGCCAAATTTCCGTGGCTTGACTCCAGTATGGATTCAGGGCCATTTTCTCTGCTATTGTTAACATTCTTGTTAGTTCATGAGCAGCACCTCTTATGAAGAGCAAATAACTACTTAATAAAAGGCAGCAAAAATAAAGTAGCAAGCAAACTCACTGCCACTCCCCAGCTGGGTTGAGAATAAATGTCCCAACATCAGCCAGCACTGACATATTGACTTTGATGAGAGTCACTGCTCTTACTGATAACAGCTGCGGGAAACATTGCAAATTGGGAATTTAAAAAATCTTTACCATTGAGCTTCACTCATTAAACTATGTCAGTGCCATGAAAAAACCCACCTTTGTAAGCTCCAAATTTAATTGCTTATATGAAACTGCCACTTGTCCTTTTCCCGTGTATGACTAACAAGCCAGGGGACTTAGAATGCCTGCGAGTGGTTCTGTTGCGCACGTCAAATGGGGAACAGCGGGGGGCATTTTTTTTTTTTTATATCCCTGTGGTAAGTGATCGGGTGACCACAAGGAGAGGGACTGCATTCGCCCTGTATTGGTGGTGTATAGGCGTGCAGTCTAATCTCAGTCTCTCAGCTCCTTCAGAAGTCCATGAGGAGAATGAAGGGAGAGGGGTTGCCTTTTGAAGGTGTTCGCTTAAGAATGGGATGAAACTGCCTGCTTGGAGCTGCCAAGTTATTTTCACTGTCTGTAAATAAAGATAGATTAGAGCTCAAGTTTTAGACAGCTTAAAGTTAGGCAAGACTACTTCCTCTGTAAGTAAGCCCTATTTAAAAGGATTATTTCATTCTAGGCTACAAAATAGTTTGATTAGATGATGTGTTTGGCAATGGAGACATGTCATTTAGGGGTAATGGATCTAAGTTTCAGTGGTGTCTCTGAGGAGGCAACCCGGGGGATGGTGAAAGGGCCAGAGTACAGCTGAGTATTTTATAGAATAGTCAGTACTATGCATACTTTTCCATTTTGTTGAGGTTGCTTTTCATATGGTCTTGCACTTTGAAAACATTTAAACAGAAGGTAGTATTCCTTTTCACTACACACAATTATCTAAATAGCCATGGCAAAATTCTTTTTTATAATATCTCCTGATGAACAAAAGACTAACCTATATCTAGATATCCCTGGGGGGAAAAAACGTCCTCAGATCTACGGACCGCATGAATGTCCTACCCATGCTTTCAAAGATACATGGAAATTCATTACAATAAAGTGAACAAATCCAACTATAATCAGAAAACTCTTCTTGAATCATTTAAAGCCATCAGTTAACATGCTTTTAATTTTCCTTTTAAAAATGGTGGAGTATTGATAACATTTTGTTGTATAGTAAAAAATCAGAATGTATCTTCCCATTGAAAGAGGCCAAAAGGCACTGTGCTAATTCCATGGTGTATAAAAACCGGGCTCAATCGTAAAACCCGAATTCACACCATATGATTCATTTCAATCAGCCACAGTCTAAAGTAACACACAGAGTAGTTACTAAAAAGGATTCCACTGCAAGATTAGTGAATTTTGGAAATGAATTATGAAATAAAAATTTATACAAGGAAAAAAACCATAAAAACTGTGTAGAGTCTCAGCTTTGACAAATGCTATCGTACAGATATCATATCGTATTCCTTAACACAGAACTTACTTTTTCACAGTAGCTCTGATTGATAGTACTAAAAAGGGGTAGTTCTTTTGCGCTGCCTTCTCTGAAACGAAACTGAATTTCACAAATTATTTAGAAAATTATAAAGAGAAACACTGTTCCAGCCTCTCTCATGCAGCACAGTTATATAGGTGCCAAAAGTTCTTCCTGTTCAAAGAATACCTTTGATTTAGGCAGGGTAATGCATTTTCCCTTTGGCTGGCATAGAGTCTGCTGTTAAGGGCATGCTTCTTAGCAAAGGAAATGGCATCCTACTCTGTCTCGCATGATGGATGGGGTACAGTTGCCAACCTGTAAACTTGAGCTGTCATCACAATACCAAGTATTTTATAGAAAGTTCTAAAAAAATTGAGAATCTGGCCATAGTTTCTACACTCAGGGTGACTGAGATTCTAGCAATTAGCTCCAGGACTTTTATAAAACCATCTGTTTCTTTTTGTGAAATGATTATCTCATAACAATGGTCATTCTGAAAAATCCAGTCAAAATCAAGAAGGAATAGAAAGTATATGCGTGCCACTGACTATGTGCTACTGCTGAACTTCCAGGAAGGCCTGATGATTAGTTGCTCAATTTCTATGGAATAATGAAAAGATAAAGCAAGTATGTTCTTATTAGTTGTAAGAAACACTCTGTCTCTTTCATCTTACTGTGCACTATCAGTTTCTTTTTGTAGGAGGTTTGCTAAATATTAATGCTAAAACCACTGATGCCAAATTACGTATTTTGAGAATATTTCAGTAAAAGAATAGAGATAAGAAAGCTTAGATATGATGACACTGGAATTACAGCAGTGTTTGAGCATCAGGAGATCTGAATTCAGTTCCTAGCTCTACCCTCAGAGTGTTCACATTAGCAACATTTAACTTCACATACTTCAGCTCCCCTTCTCCAGCACTGCTTCCCATTTCATCCTGTTTCATTCCTGTCCACCTGTTTCATCCATTTAGAATAAACTTTTTTTAGGGAAGAGCTCTTAAGTACTTGGATAGTACTCATTTCATAGATGCCTCGATGTTAAATAGACCCGATACAACTTTACAGTATTACAACTAGGGAAAGAATAATTCACATCACAATAATAAAGGGATAAAGGTATAACGAATCATAAAAGACCATTGGTGATTCATGCAGAAAGACGGAAGTTATTTAGAAGGCTCGTACCAGAATTACCCATCAGGATGGTGGGATTCGCTTCAGCCCCAACACAGGAAGTCAAAGCAAAGTTTGCAATCAGCTTTTAACAACGGCAAGACCAAGTCTGTGGAATTCAGACGCTTCATTCAGGCAAGGTTTAATAATCAAGGGTTTGGTAGGCTGGATCAAATAAAACATTCATACTAATGTTTCTAGGATAGAAGTTACTGGGTTTAGTATGTATTAAATCAATAGTTCACGAATAACAAGAAATTAAAGCAGAGAGTTCCCTTGTGTGGCTATTTATTTATTTGTTTATGTTTTTTGAAACCTAATTTCTGAGGTTGGATACATCAAGTTATCAGTGAATATTTAAATGTAACAGGCATGACAAATATAAGTACAAGCTGTAGTTCAGAGAATGATCTAAGGTGAGCTGATGACCTTCACCTTCAGGAAAAAAAAAAAGGTTGAAATCTGTTGGGAAGTTTGCCCTCATGGCTAGGAAGGGGAGAACTGTGAATTCCTACTATCCACAGTATTTAGAACACTATATCCAAAAGGATCTTACTCCTATTGCTCTCAAACCCAGAAAATATGAAGAAAGTGAAGACATGCCTAAAGGCAGGGGGAAATGCAGGCCATTATGAAGACTCAGGACTGAAGGGTACCTATCAACCTCTGTAGTTCCACTGGGGACCCATCTATCTTTGTACAAACTGGAGTGTCATACTATATTCTTACACAGTCCTTTGTAACGGAAGATAATATTGGTGATGGTATCTTGCCTTGTGAATATGAAAATGGCCAAAACCCAACCCATGAATGACAATTTTCTTCTGTGTCACCCAGTCAGGGATCAGAAAATGCTGCTTGCTAAACCAGGTGCTGTTTTGATGCTGCCTCTTTACCTCAGTATTAATTGACCTTGCTTCCCAAAGCGAGCCTCTAATTGCTGTGTGACTGCATGTCTGCTGTCAATAATTCCTAATGATTGACTCCAATTTCTCAATGCTTGAAGTTGCACTTTCTCGTTCCCTCAAACGTTCTTTTGTTCTCGATGCCTGTATATTCCCCAAACTGTGTGGTCTCTCCTTTATTTCACTCCAGCAGCTGCTTTGGCATTCTGTGTCTTCTGTTTCAGATACACGAGTGGCTCTGCACATTTGTGCTGTGATTATCATGGCTTCAAACCCCGAAAGACTTTTATGTCCCAAAATGTTCTTGTTACAGATTTTATTCTGCCATCTGATGTGCAATATGGCCCACAGATGGTACAGATGAAACCACCCTACAAGCTGTAAATGTTGATAGTCAAAATAGAAAGTTAGAAGAAAACATATAAGCAATGTTTCCTCCTTTTCAAAAAAGCAAAACAAAAATAAGTCCAAGTAAGAAAAGAGTTACTGCATTAAAGCTACCAGAATAATCCTCACTCATTCAGTAGATACGTCTAAGTAAAATTAAACAGTTTGAAACATCAAGGGAAATCTAGACTGCAATTACTGGGATCAACTTAGATATAATTAAGTATCTAAGTATTTGACTTGGCAAAGTCTCTTAAATTCTGCTTCGGCTAAATTGTTAGCTATCTATTATGAAGGGTCATATTATTAGCAACTTTATAAATACGCAGATACCAAGACAGTTGGGCTAATGGAGGTAGCATGTCTTCAAGTAATCCACAGCTGAAGCCCAGCTCTACGTAATTCAAGTATGTGAATAGTCCTGTCAAAGCCAACTGATTTAGCTATTCAGATAAAAATTACATAATCTCAGAATCAAAGTAGCCAATGAACAAACTAGTTGCAAAGCTTTATTTGGGAGCTACCTTGTTTTTGAGAACAACTGTGACATAAGAATATATGTAAGAAAGTTCCAAATATAAGTTCCAATATATTTAAGAAGTACCAAAGCACTACAAGGAAGTGCCAAAGAAGCTGGTAGGGAACCAACTTCCTTTGGTATTTCCTACCAAAGAAGTTGGTAGGAAAAAAGCGTATATCCAGAAATATAAATTCATATGGATGCATAAAAGGCTGTGATGTATATATTTTGTATGTATTGCATAATCTGAGATGGCTTGAAGATTCTTTCCTGGCAAGTTTGCTATGAAGACTGCATAGCGATATGCCCCAGCCTTTGGTCTCTAACTTATATACGCACCCATTACTACACTTTTGCATCCCATTCAATGAAATGAAGTGCAAATCAGCATGTCATAAAAAAGCATTGCTCAAATTAAACCAAATCAGAACCAATAGCGAAAACCTCCTTAGTGCCTATCAGAAACAGTGTGATCAATGCAGAAAAAGGCTAACTTTGTTGAGTGTTCAAAACCATCTACATTATCTATTAGACAGACCTTCATTTCTCATTTCTGGACTGAGCAGCATTGCTGTAGTGCAACACCATTTCTGTGCCATCTCTGCTTTCTCCAAGAGATAGGGACAGCTTTTTCCCTGCCACCTTCTGATGGAAAGTCTCATTATCTCTGGTAATGAGAACACTCACTAGGATGCTGGAACTTAATATTTTAACCAGCAAATACAGCAGAAAAGGATGTGAGAAAAGTACCGGACATCATCTTTTTCTCAATGTCACACAGCAGCAGGTTCCTGTCAAAGAAAACAAACAACACTAGCACTTTTTTTTGTCACTATCACTTTTTTCTCAGCTGTTGAGGCAGAAGGATAGGACGCTGCATAAGATTGAGCCCTGTGGTCCCAAGAGAAGAAAAAGGCTTTTTGAAGGGCTCTCAAGAAATATGCCCTTTGAAAAGCGAAAAGTGCAAAAGAGAGGAGATGGTTCATATGGTAGCTTAATCAATCAAAGGTAAAAGGAAGAAAATGCAAAATCATTTTTCCCCAGTTCAACTGATATTTACCCTCAGAGCGCCCTGCTGTGTTTGTAGTCTCCTTCCCACGCTCCTGCTCAGTCCGACCTTCATCTTCACATACACTAAGAATCCAAACCCGCTGCTTCCCCACACAGACTCGGGCTCCATTTACAGTTTTAAATGTTCCAGATCCTTCTGTTTCCATCCCCTCCAACGCACGCAGATCCCCTCATCTCTACCCACCTTGCCTTGAGCCCTGTTCAATTTAATCTCGGACACAAGTATGCTCACAGCACCCTTCTCTAGTCCGTCTCCAGCGTCCTCCTAGCATGCTGAGCCCCTTCGGCTTCTACTTTACCGCTCTTGGACTAGCTCCATTGCTAACTAAGCCTAAACAAAACACGAGGTGACCCCTCCAGCTTCAAACTCTGCCCGCAGCCCTGGCTGTCCCGCACGGCAGGGCCGCCTCTCACCGGGTAGTGCCGATGGCCATCCAGTGCCATCTTCTGCCTCCCCCGGCCACCGAGCCACGCTGGATTTCTGACAGGGTTTTGACGCTTCCCAGCTCCCTCCTTGGCTCCCCTCCGTGCAGGGCTTCGTCCCTTCCCTCCCAGACGGGAAGCACCCCAGCTTCCCTCACGGAGCCTGGGCCGCCATGTCCCAGCCCTCACTGCCCTCCGCCTGCCTCCTCCGCTAACCCGTGTCCACCCCGGCGCCCGTTCCCGACCCATCGCCTCAGTCCCTGGCACGACCCGGCCGCCCCCCTTCCCCGCCCCGCCGCCCGGGGGCCTGGCCCGGGACGGGGAGGCCGTTCCTCAGCCCCGCCGCCCGCTGGACACCGCCTCACCTGAGCGCGGTTCCCCGGCGGCCACCGCCCGGTCCCCTCGCCCGCCGCGCCCCCCCGGCCCCCCTCTCCCTCCCCGCTGTCAGAGCAGGAGGGGCGGCACCTGCGGGTCCGCCCCATTCTCCTCCCCTCGCCTCCCCTCCCCTCCTCCCGCCGGAGAGAGAGGGAGACCGAGACCCGGAGGGAGACGGCGGCACCGCGGGCGCCGGGCGGGACTGCCGAGCGCGGTGGCTCGGTGTGACTGGAGGGAGGGGAGAAATAATTAAAAAATAAATAAATAAAAAAAGCCGTGAGGGAGGGGTGGAAGGAGAGCGCTTCAACTTCTCTCTCCGCCCAGCAAGGTAAGGGAGCGGCGCGGGGCGCGGGGCTTTACTTCGCCTTCTCGCCGGTTTCTGGGGCGGGCACAAAGGTAGCGGCTCGGGGCGGCGGCAGGGCGGCAGCGGCGCCCCGCCGCTCGCCGGGTCGCGCTCGGTGTCAGTCACCCCGCAGAGCGCAGCTCCCGGGGGCCGCGGCCGGTGTCACTGGCGGGCTGCCGGTGCCCTCCCCCGGCTGGGCTCCAGCCCTTTGTTACCGTCGTTTTGGGCCGCGGGGCGGGGGGGGAATGACACCGCTCCGACGGGGCAAGGCGGGGGCGGGAGAGTCCTGGCCGGGCGGCTGCGGGAGCAAAGCCGCCCCGGCGGGCGGGCGGCAGGCAGCAAAGCCCCGGGGAGCGCGGGGGAGGCGGGCGGGGTGGGCGCGGGGGGTGCAGGTGGCTCTGCTGGAGAGCGGGCGGGCGGGCGGCGAGCTCCTCCGCGCCCCGCTGCCATGCGGGCGGCCGCCGGCAGGGGGCTCGGCTGCCTCGCCCTCCGCGCCCGGGGGAGGCTTCGCCTGCGGCGGGGAGCGCCGGCGGTGGGCGGCCGGCGGGGGGGCGGGGGGGGCATTTCTGGACATGTGCGGGCTGGTTTTGAGGAGGGGAGGACGGGGCGCCGGGTCTCCTTCCCCGGGGCGGGGCGTCCCTGTCGCGGAGGGGCCGCCGTGTCCCCTGGAGAGGCGGCAGCCCAACGGGCAGTAACGGTCGCGCTGGCGGGCACCGCGGCAGGCTGCCGTCGCCGGCCCTGTCGCCGGCGGCCTTTCGGTGATTCCCTTCACCGCGGTGACGACCGATCGACGGGGCTTGGTTGCTGTTGGGTAGAGGGGGAGAACCGGGCTCCGGTGGCCCTAGCGCCGGCTCTCCACGGCAGCTGACAGGTTTATGAAGGGCAGCGGTTTAGGTACCGCCGGGATTCGGCCCTGCCCTCCGCAGCGCTTCCCCTGGCTTTCCTGAAATCTCCGAAAGACGAAAACTTTGTTTAAACCGTAGGATTTCGGCCAGCCCAGAGGGTGGGCCAAGAGTTGCTGTTTGTTTAGGCCCCAAGCCTGCAAATAATTATCCATATTCGGAAATTTAAGAATTATCAATGGTCAGATGTGTTTAAAGTGCAGGAGACTTTTGAAGTTACCTTGTGGAAAAATATTTCCCATGTCTACTGCTTGTCAGGATGTTTGCTTTAAATACGCTGAAGATGTGACCTTTTTTACATAATTTCGTTTGGCTTTCTTTGAATTGGTGACTTACGACTTTTCCAGTGACTGATATTTTAAGTATTATTGAGATAATATTTCATATTCTTCATACTTCATTGATACCTTGTTATAAAGGGCATTTTCAAAGATTGAAATAAAAGGCTGCTGAAGAAGAAAGTGCTGTCTTTTATTTCCTGACTAGGAATAACTGAAGCTTTTTTTTTTTTTTTTTACAATTATTACTGTTGTTTAGAGCTGAGAGTGAAGCGCATAGGTGCATATATGGGGATATAGTTATATATGTGACCTCTGGGAGGACAGCTACAGCTTTCTGCACTTTTAAATACTGTAATGCACACTTAAGTTTGTTTTTTTGTTAAGGGATGTGCCATCTGAAGAAAAATAAGGGTGGGTCTTTTATCAATTGAAAAGCTTATTACATATGCACTAGTGGGATTAAAAAAAATTTCTTCGAAAATATTAAACGTTATCTGAAGAATTTTCTTGTGAGTAGGACAAAAGCATTTATGGAGCTGGTGGATTAACTTTTTAAATACCTCTTTCAAAAGAATAAGGATTGTGTGAGACTTCTCAGAGCTGTTGAGAAACGTTTATTTATTCCTCGTTTTAACACTTGTGGATCTTGAACGTACGCATACTTTTCCTCATGTATTCTCAAGTATTTCCAACAAAATGCTCAAGAAAGTCAACGAATAATGTTCAATATGTGCCTACCTGTTTAAAGGGTTGGGCTCCGAACCCTGAAGTTTTAATTATACATCTGTTAATGCAGATAACAAATATAGTGTATGTTTTTGTTTATTATTGGTAGCGTTTGTGCAAAACAAATTTTGGCTAAGGTGTTTAACAGAAAAAGAATTTAGTTATAAAAACCAATATGTACGTACCAGGAATTTTTATTAGTTAGGTTTGGCTGCAGATAATGTAACAATCAGAAATAGTGATGATTTTTTGGTAAGGCAGTTTTTAAGCCCAGGATGTAATACCAAAGGAAATAAGCAGTAACAGGCAACCTGATTACTGAGCTTTTACTGGGATAATTAAAATATGTGAAGTTTCTTAAGATCTCATGAGGACATCACAGATGAAAGGAGGGGTGATCTGACTGTGTGAAAAGTTTGTCTAGAATTCAAAAAAGCACGCTTGGTTCAAGGTCTTCTCAAATACGTAACTATTGGCATTGATATTTGGCGGTTCAACAAGTCATGTCCAAAGTATTTTGCAGATACAAGGAAGAAGAAAACTTGGTAGTGTAATTTAAGAGACTCTGATTAGTTGCTATGGGATATAGGGAATGAAACTATTTTTTAAGGCAAATCTGGAAAAATCTCTGTACTGTAAAGCCTGCCGTATTATGAATGCTGGTCTGTTCATTCAGTGTAAAACTAGACTCAGTATAATGTCAAAAATATACTCTAGGAAATCTTATTAATGACAGCTAAAAAAAAAGATTGAATGCATTTCTCTATAATTTTCAGTGTTTCTAGGAAATTTTAAGTGGACATAGAACTGTAGGGATTTTACTTTCAGTGGTGTAACCTTTTGTAGTATCTTTCATATCAAGCATTTTAGAGTGGTTTTTAAAAGTGCTTTTATGCTTTGTATGGTTCTGTACCATATGTTTTGTATTTAATTCTTTGAATGACCACTGAAGTGCAGCCAACTTCGGGTGAATGTGGCAACTGTTAACTAGCGCTTAGCAACAGTGCACAATAATCAAGACGGGAAGTGAAGAAGAATACCATGTCTAATTGAAACTACAGGGGGCATTTAGGTAGGTAGGATGTAATTAACAAAACCTGGAGCTTGGACATAATATTAAGGCATCACATCTTTACTCTTGTAAAAAGGATTTCACAATCATTAATGTAAAAAACATTTCAGATTTTTGGTTTTATACCTCAGATGGACAGCCTCTTTGAGACGTACGTGTTTTGCCTATTCTTGCATAATCATTTCTCACATATAATGCAGAAGACCCATTTTCCTTTGCTTCTAAACCAGAATTGTGAAAAGGACGACTGTTGGGAAGACTGACAAATGAAGGAGTAATAAGCCTTGACGTTTTGACAATGATGTCTTCTAGAGAATTAGTCCTGCGAACTAGAGTTCATTAGATATAGTAAGTGATTAAGATATCTCTAATATTCTGAAACAGATTACAGTGGCAGTCATAAAACAACACTAAATTTTTACAATTAACATGTCGTTATTTTCTCCAAGAATCATTGACTTTTCTCAAATGCTGTCTTGTCATGACAGTCCTTAAAGTGTTGCTTGTAAGAATATTTGTTCAAAACACTTTTGCCTAATATAGTTTTGGTTTAAAAATTCCAAACCTGATCATTTTGTTTCATGCTGTATTCTATGTGGAGACATATTCATGCACCAATTTTATGTCTTCTATATCCTGAACACATCTTGTTTCTAAGAACTCTGAAAATATCCTTATATAATGAGAGAAGTAGTAAATGAATTTTCAGTGAATCATTACAGAGGCTCATTTGTACTCTGAGCATGGCTAGTACAGCCCCTGTTAATGAATTCGAACTTGCAGGTAGGTAGTGAAGATGACCCAAAAATAAGGAGCCCTGCTGTGAGGGTGCTTATAGTGGTGAACTATCTGGTAGCAGCAGGCTCATAATATTTTAATAGAATAATTAAAATTTTTATAATCCAAAAGAAAAACCACAGAATACCTGTTGGAGGAACTTGTGGATGACAGAAATTTGGAACAGTGTTTATTCACAATGGGAACAGCCAAATTTTGTGAACTGCTGTGGTTGCCTTGGAAGTATCAAATAGAAGTATGGAGTTCCTTAAAGAAATGGTGCTAAAATGTAATTATTTTTGTTTTGGTTGACTCCTGAAGCTATGTAAGCTGATTTCTCTTGTCTTACTATGTTCACACGGTAATGTCACTGCTTCTGTGAAATTCTTTTGTGACATGAGAGGCCATAGAGAACTGTGTAAATGACTAGTTTCATCGAAGTGTATTTAATGTAATTCTCATTGAGTTAGCATTTTAAGTTCCATGGCACTTTAAAGGCTTAATTAAAAAAACCCATATACTTGATCTGAACATCTTACAGCACATATTGTCAAATGCTTTGATTAATTTGCATTTAATCGATTTTTTTTTTTTTATTGCAGTTATACTACAGTAACCAATAAAATATTCATAAAATATGAAAGATGGGAAGAACGGTATGTTGTGACAGAAAATGACCAGAAGAGTAAGATGGTAGGGAGCAGCCTGAGTCAATATGACAAGATCTGATAGAAATGGTCAATTAATACTCCCCATGTAAGGTTTTAGAGAGGTTATTTTGAGGTGTTTTTTCAAACTGATAGAGCTATGAACAGCAGAACAGTGTGGGCAGACTTAAGATACTGTTACTTAAGAGATTACCAGACATCTGTTGTAGTGGTTCCATGAACAAGCCTGGAATGACTGGTTTTATAAAATGCTGCGCAAAGCTCCCCCTGTTCTCTCTCCCTATATCTCCATCATAGTCTGTAATAAGCTCTTTTCAAGACCGTTGGCGTGATCTGAGCAGAGCACTTTGAGGCAAGTGAAGAAGTTAGTTAATGTAACTGTGGTCTGAAATTCACTCTATTAATACTATTCTTTTTTTTCCTTTTTTCAATGAAGACTCATCTGTGCATCTCGCCAAAAGTAATAGGACTTCCCTGGAACGTACAGTGTGAAGTTGTTACGGTTAGTTAGATGGCTGACTATTTTAAACTGATGCATTTAAGGTGGCAAATGCAATTGAACATTTTGCTAGTACCTCTGTCTTTTTGCACTGAATTGTTCTGCATCTTCCTCTGCAGCACCGATTTCTCTGTTGAATGGAGTGTACACCACCAAAATTTCAGATAAATCAGTAGCCTTCTTTATAAGGCAGTTTAGGCTGCTGTTTTTCTCTAGAACTGTACAGCATTTAAATTTGGCTTCATAAAGAAGTATTAGTGTGCATATGAAATGTTTTTGCCCTTATGTTCTACATATTTGAGAGCTATTAGGCTTCTGCTCTGCTTTCTTTCATAATGCTACCTCCAACTTCAAAACTTGCTTTCTTGTAGACTCTTGGATCTCTAGACATAGGAAACCTAAGGAGACCTGTTCTGGGAGTTTGATAGTTACGTTATGCTTTTAATTTGATGGTTTTTTTTTTCCCGCTGTTAATTCCAGCTGTCTTTCTTTTAAAAGATATTGTTCATATGCAATTTTAATGCCAGTGCTCAGTGAGACTATATATATATACCCTGAGTTGTATGGTCCCTTCCTTCTTGTGTTATCAGTCAAGAGTAATTAGTAGACTGTTTGGCAATTGCTGCGTGCCTGATCCTCTGCAGTCTTCCAAGAGGAAGTGACCACTTTTTAAAAACTGAAATGTGGCACAGCATCCTTGGTTTAGTGAGATCCAAGCTCTTTGGAGCCTCCTCCATCGTACCCACTTCAGAGAGCTGTTGTAGTGGTAAGGGAGAGCAGTTCCCAATAGCTGAGTTCAAGTGTTTCTGACACTGTAAGGAATCTGGGCAACCACCTCTTTACACTGGAGTCACTGGTGAAATAGGGATGTTCACAGCAGAGTTTTATAAGCGTTACTGTTGCCTACCCGTGTTACCCATGTCTCAGGATGAAGAGCATATGTGGCAAAACCTTGTCTTGATGGCTGTCCGTTTGGGATTTGCAGAGAGCCAAGTGCTCCATTCTCTGTCCTGAGCCTTCTGTCCTTCCACTGTTGGTGTAGTACTTTGTTGCTATTAGTTCTCTGCTTACTATCTCCTTGGTGATAAGGTGTTTGTTGTAATATGATGTTTCACAGTGTATGATTGCATCTCAGTCTTGCCATTCAGGAGATCATGCCATCTACTTTTACTGCTTTTGTTCCTGCCTTACTGACCATCTTCCTGTGGCTTGTCAGGAAGCCCCCCAAATTCTGTGTCCCTTTAGAGCCTTAGGTGGCTTTATTCTCCTGTCCTTTCACACTTTCAGTCCACTCTGAGAACACCTGTTTCATAAAGGAACCTTAATCTTGTAATTTCTTTTAACCACTTATATAGAATGAACTAGGTAATTCCTTTGAGAAGACTGGGAATTAGGTCTTGATTTTTACAGCTACAATGCCCTTCACTGCATCAAAAAAAGCAAAACAGCTTCCTGCCAATCATGTTGTATGTGACATTTAATAACATGGTGGTTTCCTAGTCTTCTAAAAAATGCTTTAAAAAATTTATTTGTATGGATGAAATGTCAAGACGTTGTTGTTACTCCTTCTAATCTTAATCTCTTAGAGGGAAAATTCTGTCTGTGAGAACAATAAGAAATTAGGTGGATTAGGCTAGTGATCAGTACCAGCTCACAGAGCAGCAATTTTGAAGAAAACCTAAGGGGAGGGGAGAGAAACGGCAAAGCCCGGGATATTTAAAAGCAGAAGTTCAGAGTGAAAAATATGCATATCCTCACAGTCTCGATTCCAGCAGTTTCAGCAAATTTGAAGGTTAGCTCTTTCCAAATTTTTTTTTTTTTTGATTAGGAGAGTCAGCTCTCAGTTTCCAAGCCTCTCAAGAAGGGGGAAGATGTCTTGCCTGCCAGATCATTATTTCACCTTCTTCTTCCAGGTCCACAGTCATGATTTTAGCAGATGTGGGAGGCAAGCTGTATTTCAAGGGCATCAAGATTAAAACATTAGCTGTTGCAAGCTTTTGTGTCAAGAGCTATGGAATCTTTCCTAATGAAACAGCAGGACATCTAAACATACTGATTTTTTTGTTTTGTAGCATTAACTTAGTAATACCCTTCTGACTTACTACGTGCCTGAGAGTGTTTTGGGTGCTACATGGAAAATGCATAGGCAGTTGCCTCCTCCAGAAGTCCTCTAACTGTAGACTTGACAAACTAGGGAGGATAGTGTGTGTGTGCGCGCGCGCACGCACGCATGTACACGCATCTTATATATATGAAAGAGAAAAGGACATGAATTAGAAATGCTGGGGTCTGATATCGTAATGGTCCATTGTCTTAATGGGTCATAGGATTCTTGTTCTTTAATGATTGCTTGGCTGACATGGCTTATACTGGTCTGAACTCTAACATTGTGTTCAGAGTTGGGCTTTATATGTGCGTATGACTAGACCAGGAGTTCTTAGTGTGTAGTAGGTGTGCCACTAGTAATGTTATTCAAAACAGTATGCCTCAGAAGCTCTTCAACAAAAGCCACCACCAAAAAACCACTTTAATTTTGAACAGCAGATGTGACCTTGTGGCAGAAAAGCCTGAGGACAAAAAAAAAGCATTCTTCTGGCTGCTCTCGGCTATCGTAACGAACAGTGTTTGCTTGCTGACTGTCCAGCATGGTTGTTTTATTGAGAGATGCCTTATGCCTGATGGCTGTGCAGATGGATGCTCAGTTTTCATCTGCAGCACAGCTGGCTGGCTTTCTGTCAGGCTTGGTGTTGGGGTGATTCTGGTTGTGATGTGGATTTGGTGTAGAAAGAGGGAGGCTGTGCTTGTGATAGGGGTTAAGCACTCCCCTACACAGTGCAGTGTAGGTTTTCAGCTCCATTTGCTGTCACTGTAGTAAATCCATTTCTGATTATGTGCTAAGGCCAGACAGATTAACTGCTGAGTTGAACTTGTGAAGTTGCATGTGTGTGTTGCCAGAGTTCCTCCTGCTGAAAAAGGCAAATCTATATAGCCCATAGTTTCAGAACAGCAGAAAATTCATCCTAACATTGTTGCTTTGATGTCTGTTTAAAGGGAAAAAAAAGGTTTGCTTTTGATCACCATGTTTAAAGGATGCTGTCCCAGCAGTGTAATAAATGAGAACTGGATCTGGGACAGTATTCTTCCAGATGCTTTTTAATTGAATTGTTCTGTGAAAATGGGCTCAACTTTGAATCCAATAACATGCAGTTCAGGGTCTTAGGGCTGAAAAAGAAAGAGAAATGCAACAGATGCTGCATAGTTTTGATACTTCTGATGTTTGATGATACTGATATCTCTAAGCTTGTGTTTTCTATTCTGATTCACTATATAAACAAGTACAGCATGAACCTCAATGTATAACCTTGACACAGGACTGGATCTTTGCTTTGTAGTTCATTAGTAGTTTGTCCAAATTGCAAAAACTGCATATTGGGAAACAGATAAAGTATTTGCAGCAATAAAACATTTAATTTTCTTGGAGAAAAAAAAATGTATTTTGTGGCTCTGACTTCTTATTTTTAAGAAATGGACCTTCAGTTCTTGTTTCACTGTAGTCTAGCTGAGAATAACTGAGAACCTCACATTTAAATTTGACAGTTTAATAAGTCAAAACTATTGATGTAGATGAGCCATGAACCAAAATACATCAGAACAGTGTTTTACTTTCACAGGATTTCTAATGTGGCCCTGCTTTGAGTATGAGGTTGGACTGGTTGACCTTCAGAGGCCCCTTCCAACCCAAATTATTCTGTGATTCTGTTGTTTGTTGTAAAGTGGGGCAGTACAAACCCCATAAAATGAGGCAGCATTACCTATTGGTAAAATACAGCTTCCTGAAACAATTCATCTGGCCTGAGGGCTTTGCAAACATACTCAAGGGATAGGCTACTGGCAGTATGAACTGTTTTGGTAACCTGCTTTCCGCTGTCTTCTTTCTGGCCATTTTTCTGCTGTGTGCTAGATGTGCTTTCTGTATGTCATCGGAAATACGTGCTGATTGCGTATGCAGTCACACACATCAAGGGAGAGGCGGTTCTGTTACTGGCACCTGTCTGCAGGTCTTGTCATGTTACTAGATGGCAACCCAAAAATGGTCTGGTGATGGAGGCATCGCTGGGCATGTGTTAATAGGAATGCTGCAAAGCTTGAGTGACTTCATAAGAGGCTGTTTGGCCTGTCCAGGATGGAAGATTGAGCATCAAAGGGTAATAATGATATCTGATGGATTGACTTTGATGCATTGTCTAAAATCATTCTTTCTAGATTAATGGTCGTAATCAAACATTTCACTCTACGGAAACTTAAAATAAGAGCAGTACTATTAACTTTAAACCTTTTCAGGACTAAAAGAAAGCATTCATAAAAGGGAGATACTTGTTTATGTTATTTCAGTCCATCACTTCTTAATTATTATTTGGTTAATAATAACTTGTTGTGAGGTTTGGGAATTGCTGTTCTCAATTACATGGCGTTGTGCATCTTTCTGATCACTGAGTTGTATGTGTGTCCATATGTTTTATTTTTCTGGACATATTGATGCTTATGTGATGATTCAGTGTGTGGGTTGCAGTTTCCCTCTAGCTGCCATATTCTAGCTGAACATACTCCCTATGTAGGGGAAAAACAGTCCAGTGTGGAAAGAAGGGGGTTGTGCTTTTTAGCTCCAGTTATGAAAAGAGGAATGGAGGCTGGACAACAACATACCTTTTCCTGCTGCAAATGATTATCTGAATAAACTGTGGGAAGTCAAGGTTTATTATATAAAAAAACATAGCAAGGGAGACAGAAGAACTAGAAATTGGCAACTAGAGATAGGATGTTCTTTGAGAAACTCAATTTTAGAAAGAAGGTGACTGGCAAGTTAACAAGGGCCAGCGAGCAGAACTGTTCTATGATTCATAACTAATCCTTTGCCCCAAGGACAGAAAACGAGTGTATTCGAGGCCAATGCCTGGAAGGAGGCTGGCCTCAAGATTAATTCATTAAAACAATTCTGTCCTCCCTGTTCCAAGGTGCAGTTCACGCTGAAAGGGACTGATAAATTTCTCATTAAAAAATGCTTGTTGAAAATGAGGTCTATTCTCTGTGTTGTCACAGTGCCTTTCTGATCTGGAATAAATCACATAGACTGTGTTTCTTTAAGCCAGCGTGCGGAGATAAGAGAATACACTGGTGAATCTTTTTGTGTCCATCCTGTCATTATGTGTGCCAGGAAAAATAGCCCCAAACTATGAATACATAAGGAAAAAATAGTTTAAGAGTAACTGCCTCTTTTGAAATGGGTTGATGTCAAACTGATGAGTAAACAGTTAAATGCAATGTCACCATATAGCCATAGGAAGGATAATATTCAGATTGTGATTTTGTTTTGGAAATAAGGCTTGCAATGATCTATCTGCAGTCATTACTGGCTTACCTATCCCTGATGTTTTGTAATTCCTTCTCTGTTTCTACAGCTAGACTTATTTTTACTTAACAGAGCTTTTAACTGATGATCACTGTTATTTACCATTCTATTTCTCTTCCCATCCTTTATTGCAGAGAAGCACTATTATGATTTTAACAAGATTTTTGTATTCAATTGATCTTTGGATTCCACTTCTGCTACTGCTGAATTACTTGCTATTGAAAAACCATGTTTTTGTAACTTCAGCTTAAGCTTAGTACATCTGACCAGAGCAGGTCAGAGGTAACTGAGGATTGTTCTTGTGTTCTGAACATGGCCAATTGCTATTATGTTCCATAGAGAAAAAGATGGAGATTGTTTGGAGCATTTACAGATATACACTTTGTTTTGCTGGAGAATGGCTTAGTTCAAGGTAAACAGTCAAGTTAAACTTAATATAATAATAGATTGAGTTAGAAGAGCTAGAGTTCTAAACTAGCAGTTTGAGCACTAGAGAATCCAAAGAAAATCTGTTGTGATTTTTTTTAAGAATAAGACACTGGAAAGCAAGCTCCTCAGACCTCAACTTTATAGAATCAGAGAATTATTGAGGGAGATTGGAGGTAAACTTGCGTTCTTTTACATTTCGACCAAAAAACGTGCAGTGTATCTGGAGATTCCACCTTGGCCAAGGAATACAGAAGTTTCTTTGGTCACTGAAGAAAAGCACGATGGCATTCTTAAGAGGGGAAACGGAAACAACCTTTCTTTCCCCTCTTATGTGGTTATCTCTCTCTTATCATGGCAGAGCAGTGTAAAGGATATATATTTGTGAATTTAAGAGAAAAAGCCTCTTCTAAAACGATGAAAAATGCTTACGCAAAACTACAATGCAGGGGTTTTTTTCCCATATGATGGATTATGTGCTAGCATGTAAAGAGTATGGGGCTTCTGCTGCCACGGTATATTTCACACCATTTACACTGATGTTCAAAAGAAACAAAACCATCGCAGTCCATAGTTAATTTAATATGCTATAGCCAAATTATTAACATGCATTAGAGAAAAATTCTAGCTTTTTCATGTCTTATTGTGCCAAATTCTGAACGTGTTAGAAAACTGGGTATATCCGTTCCTGAATAACTACTGTCATTGCCTGCCTGATCAGAGAGCCTAGTTTCAGTGAAGAAGTGGATTTCAGCTACAGGACTCTCACTAAGCTGTGAAGAGGCAAGGAAAAACAGCTGTAAAAATGTTGATGTTGGCCATGAATTTACATAAATAACAACTTGCTTTCATTTGAATGCTCAGGGTGGTATTACAAAGTGGACTTGGGTCTGCAGAAGATCTAGTTTTACTTCTGAATTCTGCCACTGAGAGAAGACACATGGCTTCTCTGCACCTCAGTTTCCCTATCTCTAAAACAAGGATGGTGGTCGTCCTGGGAGTTTTTTAAGCACTATATTACAGCAGTGATGAGCCATTACGGTCTTCTGTGGCTGAGCCTAGAGGCTCCTTAGTTCAAGTCTCCCGTCGGGACCTTGGGCTGCTGAGCTTCATGCTTCTGTCAGTAAGCTTTAGACATAGTAGACCAAATTGTGTTCTTGGCATACATGCAAACAGTTATTAATTTGTCTTTTTGTGTTCAAACCTTCTCTGTAATTTCAATTAACTTAATTTTAATTAATTAATTAATTAATTGAATTTAAATGTCTCAGTCTCCAGTTTCCCTGCGAGATCTGGTTACCGTATGTGGAGAGCCGGGGCAGCGTCCCCACCGAGATGGCTTTGTGGTGAAATGGATTTGAAAGTCCAAGGCCCTTCATCTGCGAAGCAGCCCACAGCTGGGGCTCTGTTCACCCATGGTAGTGGTGCTAACCGGTATCTGCGTTGGTATTAAAGGAGTGTATGAAACACCCAGTGAAAATAGGCTAGGCTGTGTCTCGCAGAAGGTCTTCAGCTGGCTACAGCAAGCGGCCGTTGAGGGGAGAGTGAATAAAGCGTTTGCAGGCCACATGCTGTCACAACCTCTCCCCTCCCCCCATACCCCCCTCTTTTTTTTATTTGGCCATATGTTTTTGTAGTCTAAGTATGTGTCAGTGGTCATCCAGGCTCCGCGCTTTTAAAGGATGATTACCCAGTTTGTTGCCGAAGTGAGACTTTTTCTTCCCCATTTAATTTTTGTGAGGGTCGTAATTGTAGACCTTTTTTTTTTTTTTTTTAAATTTTATTGCAGATTACTCTTTGTGTGACTAAATTTAACTACATCTCTTTTTGTGGCCTGCTGGCCTGTTCCCAGTTTGTATGATAGGGGGTCAAACAAACCGGTTTGTTCTCTGGATGCTAATCTGAATTTCAGAGCCGCTGTCCTTTACCCCCTGGCTCTCTGCTCCCCTCCCCCTCCTCCCCGCTCTCCGCAAACAACCACATCGGGTCTCTTTCTCCCCTCCACCCCCCCCTTCCCCTTCTTTCCTCCCCTGGCCCAGCAGAAAAGTAAATGTTATTATCTTTTCCTACTCATCCCTTACCCCGAATAGCTGATTCTTAGGTTGGTTGATGTACTAGAGAATTATTGCTCTGAATATTCCAACGATTTGAAAAGTCTGCTGGTCTGTACGTTCCATAAAAGATACTGTGGTGCCTTTTGGCGATTAAATTTTATGGATTTTTATGGGTTAAAGCGGGTACAAAGTTTTATGATGACTTTTAAAAAAAGGTCACCTCTCTTGTCAGGGTGTGATCAGGGTCATGTCGGTTTTATATAAAACAATCATCAGGAATTGTCCTCCTCGGGGGAGTCATTTCTCAGGTCTCCAGTGAACCTTGGCCGAACACGGAGCGGTTACTAACTAGCATTGAACCCCTGCTTGTAACCCACCTTCATGGCAGCTCTCATGGCATGGTTGCAGTTAGCCGCCTTTTTGCCTAAAAAAAGGAAAAGTGGCTAGAGGGCTCGCAGAAACATGTGGTCATTGAACAGAAGAAACCCTCGTACCTGTTATTTAAAAAATAAACAACCCCACAAACATACCGCCCTAGTAGATTGAAATGTATGTGTGTCGGGGAGGAGGGGAATAACACGGAGGAAAAGATTTATGCCTTCCTTTGGGCCGTTGCTTGGTAACAGAAAATGCCTCTTAAGCCTATTTTTGGAGAGGGGAGGGGTGAAACTTGATTCAGTGACCATCTGTCCCGAGCTGGTTGATTTCCTGTTGAGCTCGCCTTTGTTTCTGTCAAACAATTGATTGTTACCCTTTACAGATAAGAATACTGTTGGTGACATTGCCCTGAATCAGCAGGTTGGCTTGTGGCAACCACAAAACAGACCTATTCATTTTAAATTTTGGTTTGTTTCTTTTTTTTTTTTAATGTTTAAGGTGTTTTGGTTTTTCTGAGGCCACTAACTGTGGTTTTGCTGGGGTTTATTTATCTGTGTTGTGGTTTTGGTTTTTTTTTTTTTTTTTTTTTTTCCTTTTTTCCCTCTTGGGGAGTGCCCATCAGTACAGTAGACGAGTGTCATAAATGTAATTGAAGCATTTTTTAAAGAGGATGTAATAATGCCCTTTTATTAGTCCAAAATCGTTGGGGGAAAAAGCAGCCATGGGTTTGGGCATGTTAAGCCTTTTGGCGGTGGGGGGGGAGGAGAAGTTAATTGAAGTCACTATTGAAGAAATCCCCACTGTTTCTGCGAAAACAAAACCCAGATTCTTAATTGCAAATGGAATATTTGCTATTGTTCTTGCTCAGTTGTCAGAAAATCATTCTCTGTTTGAGTACCTCCCGATGTTTGCTTAGTAGTTGGGTGCTGGATAGATTTGAATTCCAATTAGATTATTTTTAAGTCATCTGCTTTATTTATATTGCAGAAGCCTATATTCCTTTTGTTTTATGCATGCAGGGTACAAGGTGCATGCACGTGCAAATATGTGCATGTCCTCTGTAGCTGCCATTATTTGTTAAGCATTCCAATACTATTTCCTTCTCTGCCCTGAATTTCAGCATTCAGAGAAGAGATTCATAGTTCCAAGGATCTGCTGAAGAAAAAGTAAGGCATGTGTATCTAGAGGAGACAGGTAATGTCTGCAAAAAGAGGGTGAAGTCCCTCAATAGGACAACGATAGTCACTGTTATGTCCTTCAGTCAGTGAAAGTCTTTCCTGGAGTATTTCCATAATGCTGCATTACAGAGAAGGGCGAGAAGGAAGGAGCTTCAATACAAATGTCTTGGCATCTTACAGGTCTTTGCTTATTTGTTTAGCCTACTTATCACTCGGTAGATGAAATTTGGAAGTAATTCCCAAAAGTCACTTCACAGAGTGGAAGGTGTTAGAAAAGTTAATTTCCCTTTCTCTTTTGTTTTTACCACATGCTCTCCAGGTGGCTTTCCAAAGGTAGAAGAGCTGTAGTCTGCCGCTTTTCAACATGGTCCTGGATGTATGTTGAATTCAGCTCTTTTTGAAGCTGGTGGCGAGGTGCCTACTGAACATTGATATAGTGGATGTTGGGTCAGGCATGCTTGTGAGATCTCCTTACCTTCTTTCTTTTTAGAGTTGCACCTGGTAATTAAAAATCTGTGATTTGGCTTAACAAGGAGGGTTCATATCAAACCATGTGAATGAGCCTGTGTGACAGCAATGTGGCTTGCTGGTCGATTAGCCCTTGCATCCTCCTTCTCGGTTTCCCGCTTCCTCACCCCACCCTCAGCCTTTCCCCTTATTCTGCTGCTGTTCATTTGGCGTACGGTGGGATCTGGCAGAGGAACTGATCCACTTGAAAAACAACTTCTTTTTCCAGGTTACTTTTTAGGTAGATCAATTCCTTCATCCAGTTTACCACTGAGTGACACACAGAGCTTGGCCAGTGCAGTGGAACACGGCGGAGTGGAAGTGATCAGCACTGAGTAGAATATTTTTTTTTTTTTTTTTAAACATTAATGCCAAATATACCGTGAGGTGTTTTTAAACATGCATCCTCTGTTAGCTAGAGAAATCCTACTTTGGGATTAGTTTGGAAATTTTGTAAGCTGGACGGGTGTAGAATCACTTCTGTAAAATTAACTGAACATGCATATGCGCTGCTTTTTGCCCTTCTTTTGGTAGAAAGTGATAGGTACCACCAACATGCCTTACAGGTATTTTCAGTGTCTTGAAATTACACTGAGATCAAAACCATTTGTAGAACTAGTGCCAACTAGGTTGATGTTTGAGGGCCAGCGAGTTTAAACTTGGCAGTGAAGGAATTGTTCTGAACTGGCTTGAGAACTGATTCAATTTTTTTCTTCCTGCAGAACTGAGTCTCTGTGAGGGAAAAAAAACAAAGAAGAACTTGGGAATTTTATTTCAGGCTTGAAAACACTGTTCTAGATATTTGGAACACAGTTTTGTGTCTGGCATAGAGAAATTGATGAGTGGTAGTTCTGAGCCAGATTTTCGCTGTTCCCTTAAAAGAGTATTACTAAGGTGTACAACTCAAATTGTAGGGAACTGACAAAAAGTCCAGTTCTCGCAGCATCTGGGGTGAGCAGTTGAGTCCACGGCCTGTGCCGGTGACAGAGCAGTTAGAATACAGGCCTGCACTTACCGTCCTGCTTTCTCCAGTCGGGTCATACTGCACTTCTCCCATTAAAACAGATCTGATGTGTCCTTTGTTCCCAGATAAAAGCAGCTACAGATCTGCCAGTCAGAAGGCACAGTGCCTGTGGCTTACCTTACATACAGGAGGGCAGTAATTCTAGAAAGGGAGCTAGGTAGAAGACTGGCATCTGCTTGCATTCACCTTCTCATGTTGCTATTGCAAAGATGGAATTATTTATGTATATTTTTTTTGCCTTCTCCTGAATGCAGTCAACCAGAGTCAGAGCAATGATATTCGATGTCAGGGTGTGCTGCAGGGGTTTTCTTTTGGGAGGAGGAGCACAGAGGTAGGGTCATGATCAGCTGCTTTTCAATACTGGGTGAGTTCATGTGCGCTCCTCACCTATGTCATTGTTACGGTGTTCCTATTGCAGTTCTGACTCAGCCTCCATTTACAGAGCTGATAGCGGTGCCCTCCTTAACACGAGTTGGAGAAATCTTCCTCTCCTGTGGTAAAAAGGCCTGTTTGTGGTTTGCAGGAGAGAGTTTGGACACTGTAGCAATGACTTCTTGCTGTAAGGAGAATGGTGCTATCCTTTCCTTCCCAGCTCCGGCCCTGGGCATCAAAGGTGAAAGTGCCAAGATTTCCTTCTCCTAGGAAGGTATGGCCTTCAGTACCACTGATAGGCTTTCCAGAGAGGAAGCAACAAAACAAAGGTTTTTAGGGAGCCTTTTGTTCCTGACACTTGGCTTTCTGCTGAAGCTTAACTTTGGAAAGAAAAGCCCATGTCCTCAATGGAGATATGTGGCCAACTACTTCACAGTCCATCACAGCCCTCTTCTGTGTTAGAAGCTATTCCCCAGGTAAACGCTTGCCTTTAGAAGAGGTCCTGGCCTTGGGCATGCTGGACTGTGCTTATCCTCCAGTCTTTGCTTTACATTGGCTTGGCTACTGACTGAGCTGCTCCAGTTAGACCAATTCTGGCAGCTTTATTTATTTTTAACTCTCTGAAAGTGCGTTGCAGGAGAACAGTCATCATGATCAGTTCTGCTCTGGTCTTCTGGTCATCTAACATGCATGCCCCTTGGGTGCTGTGGGTGGCAGGACTGCGTAGTAGTTGGCAGCAGTCTCCATAAGAGACTGAAATTTCTGGGACTGCTTGCAACTGCTGATGCAGTCACTTTTTCATCTTTTACAGTAAAGGAGCGAGATCCATGGAGAAGCTTCATGGGGGTTAGATGAAATCAACTGATTTTAAATTAACTTCAGTTGCTTTTCTGTTTGTTCACAGTAGAGTCATTCTGGGTGTAGGTAATGCTGGGAGAGAATCTGTCTCCTTCCTTGCTGGAGGAACCTTTTCAAGGGCTGGCCAAGCAGTGGCAAGCAAGCTGACCCTTCTCAGGGCAGCAGTCAAGGCTACGCCAGGCCAGGCAGAAACAGTGTGTGCGAAACCAGTCTGAAGGTATGAAGCAACCTATGGTAGATTAGACAGAAGCTTGGAAAGAAATAGAATTGCTGGTGATTTATGCAAACTTATACCTGGTTTCACCAATATGATTCTGAAAATGGTTTGTATGCTAAAGAAATTAATTTAAATGAATATTTTAGGAAGCTTTTTTTTTTCCTCAGAACTTACGCTGTCCTCTGAAATCCTTTTCTCCTAAAAAATATTTTGTGATTGTGCTTATTTTTCCTTGTTTCCTCAGAGAACTGAGTAACTGAAAAAAGGAGGGACTGTTTGACCTGAAAATTGGACTTCTGAGGCCTAAGCTAATGTGTCAGAACCTGAGATGGCCTTCCTCCTGCATATAGCTGGATAAAATGTCCTCTTTTATAACCTGCTGACTCATTGCTGTTGTGGATGGGCTTACCATTGTAGAGATGAGCCTGTTTCTGGACACCTGATTGCACTCAGGAGTGGGGAATAGTAACTCCTTTCTCTATATATTTACAAAATGTGTGAATGGATAATGCAAGAAGTATTCTTCTATACATAATGACTAATTGGATTTAATTTAGATACTCTTTTTGATTTAACTTGGAGGCTGCAGTTGCCTGGAGAAATACTGCTGGTTTGCCCTATAAGCAGATGAACCGATCTGTTAAAGTGGGCTTTGAGAGTGTAACTTTGGTGTTTATTAATGACGTTTAACATGATCCTGACATTCACATAGCGCAGTGTAAAAAAGAGAATCTGGACTATTGCATGTAAAATGGGTGTTGCTGCTGTGTGGTACTGCTTTATATATGTGTGTAAATGACTGCAGAAGCCTGCAAATAACCAGAGGCAGTAGCTCCTACGTGTATCAATGGTGTCCTGAAATGGCAATTTCTGTGAATGGAAAAGAAATACCTTATCAGTTGGAAGAGAAGTGAGCGAATGTCAGGCAAGGTAAGACCAGTATCTCTGACCTACTGTTACCTTCCAGGCTTGTTGAGGCGAAGATTTTTGTCATCACATGATGACCAAGTGGGACGTTATTTCTACCTTTTTTTTCCTCTCACTGAGAAAAAATATGTTCCTTCCCTTCCCCTCTCTTTCTCTCACTCTCCAACACTACTATGCTTTATCATTGTATCTAGAAAGTTGATCAGGCTTTTAGAGAAAACTTAGTTTTGATTAATAGGCAGCTGTTTTGGTTGGCTGTATTGCTGTGTATTTGTAATTTGTAGTTAACCGCATAATTTGCGGGTGCAGAGAGTAGCTGACTTCCTCTAGCTTTCTGAACAGGCCTGGTTTGTACTTGGGGGGAGGAAACTGTGAGCATAAAGCTGTATGTGTAAGGTTCAAGGAGCATTTCGGTGTTCTAGGGGCTGGGTCTAACATAATCCAGATGGTTGAGCTGCTTGCTCATTTTTCCAGCATTTTTGCGGAGGTTTTTTTTTCCAGATTGTTTTCCCAAGTGACCAAATAGCAGCAAAGAGCAAGGGGATGGACCTGGAATTAAGCCGGCTAAAGCCAGCAGTTCGGAGATCTTTGTTCTGTTCTGTCTTGACCACGAGCTTCCCAACAGACCTCGGTGGGGGTGGGGGCATGGATCTTAATTCTCTATCTTCTTTATTTTCTTTTCCCCCTCCATGAGTAAAATACAGTGTTACTTAAATGAGCAGCTAAATTCTTCTCAGTGTTGGTGTTGAATTGACATACCCCATAAAGCCCGTAAATAAACTGTGAGGTTACAGAAATGTCCTGGGTGGATATGTTGGCTTTTTATTTTTCTTGCAGTACATTTGTTTAAAGTGAATTATCTGTTAAGTCCCAGGAAAGTGGCTCTTCGTTTTACTCTTCTCTTTGGAATGCTATTTATTAGTGATATCCAGAGGGGTCAGCAGCATAAATAATGTTTGTTTCGAGGCTTGTTGGGTGCAAAGGGTGGGGGGGGGGTTCACAGTGAAGAGAGCTGTTTTGTTTGGTGTGGCTAATCAGGAGTGAGGCTGGAATTGCTCATAGCTGTCATTCAGGTTTTGTTTCAAAGTCCAAGGACCTACTGGGAAAAACAAAAAGCTAATGAAAGCTGACTGTATTTCAACCCAAACCCTGTGGAATCCAAAATGATGTCCTGACACTCCGTGTATTCTTATTCTCCTGCATTCCCATGGTTACTAAGGTAACAGGTTTTTAGAGGCTTTACATCTTCATTGTCAAGTATTTGCTACACTTATTGTTGCTGTTTGCAGATTAGGGCAATTTAAACAATGCCTTTTGAAATGGGGACCAAAAAATACAAAAAGAAATATAGTAGAAATGGATGTAATGAATCAATTACCCTCTCTTGTTTAAATTTTCAGTGCTACTTCTCAGAAGCTACATACAAAATGTCACACTGGTTTAGTGTAGGGATTTTAGGCATGGAGAAATGCTTTTTTGAAGACATGTTCATTACAGGACTCTTTGAATACAGATGTGAAGAGTACCACATGTGACTTAGTGCCTTTTCCACCCAACAGAATTGTCGTGAAGAAACTTAAGTTTGTATTTGCATCAGGGTGTTGCTTTTCTGCTTATAATACGTCTGAGGCAGTTACCTGGATCTTGCAATCTGTGTTACTTTTGCATTGCTGTGTCTGTGAAATCATACTTTAAAAGTTAAGCAGCCAGGGAAAAACATGAAGATACTTTTTCTAAAAAAGTTTAACTATATGCAGAACTCTGTAGCCAAGCATGCGTTACTGATGCTTCTCTGTGTCCATTTAGCTCAAGCAGAAATATGCTTGTTCACATCTTCCCTGGAAAACTGGATTGTGGAGGAGATGGTCAGGCTTGTAAATGTATCTCCACGAAGATGACTTTTAAAATTGATTTAGTTTCTGCTGGCTTCTTGAAAGTTTGTGCATTGCTGCAGCAAGCATCTTCTGCATCTGCGGTAGGTGAGCTAGTTTTTTTAAAGAATTGGTGCAAATGTTAACTCTCGAAACGAGTAAGAACTTTGCATCACACTGATTTGTGGGTTGACTGTTAGGTGAGTCATTTTAAACTTCTTGGGCCATAGTTTTCTTTCTGTAAAATACAGATAATGCCCAGATATGAGTTTGGAAGGAAAACTGTAGATCTTAATCTGTGCGTATAAAGCGCTATGGGAGGTTTTGATGCTGTATGTATAAGATTACATGCTTGGATCATGATATGCAAAAGACAAGGTTGGAACTCTTCCTATTAGTGATTTCGCAATGTTTCAGTTAAGGTACAGTTTTAATTATATAATGAAATAGTTTTAATAGTTTAACAATGATAAAAATAATTTAATACTTTTATTTATATATGTGCTTTAATTAAAAAAGCATAAAATTCATTGCACTCATATACAACCAACTCGTGCTATGATTGCATATTTATAACATAGTTTAAATAATTGCTATTTTTGTAAAAGGGATGAAGTTTAAATCTTCATTGTTTCATTGATGTTTTTCAGTATGGTTTCTTTTTTACCCCCTCCACTCCCCTTGCCTCCTAAATGGTTTTTTGCTCTTTGCCTGCTGCAGTTTAAAAGCTTTTAAAGCATCAGAGTTTGTTAGCACCTTGCTGTAGAGCTGCTTATGGCTGATGTTGCTAGAAAGATAGTGTGAACAGAGTTGGGAGAGGAAACTCTAAAACTGTTGTTAAAGCTCTTTTAGATTAAAAAATATTACTTCATACATATTCAATCATTCACATTTCTGATCTTTCTTATTGCTAGTAACTGAGTTTGTTGCATCTTTTCATTTAACAAACTGAGCTGCTTATTACATATTCATGTATGCAACCTGTGCTCATCTGTAATTCTGCAGCTAGCAGTAGCTTTACTGACCCTGCATAAAAGCCCTTGTTTAAACTAAGTTTCGTTAAAACAAAATCTCTTTTCAAACCGTATTATCTACATGCCAGAATTTCAGAATAAGTAATCCTACAAAGTAATTTTCTAGGAATGGGCAACGTTTTTCCTGCAACTGGATCAGTGATTTTAATTTGCTGTCTCTTCTCCCTTTATAATAAAGCTGTGTCAGAGTAATCACCTTAAAGATTAGAGTTTCTGTGAGACTGAATGTGTGAAGTGGGCTTGGGATTGAGTTTGGGATGCAGTTTGTTGCGTAGCTTTCCATGCTGCCGTCTTGGACATCCCAGGTGTTTTAACGCTGACTGTTGTGCACAGTCTGAAGCAGAATGTATGCAGCTGAGGTATGGTATATAATGAGTCCTTTTTGCCTGGTAGAAATTAAATGTTTCTAGTTGAGAAGAATCCTACCAGACTAGGGAAGATACAGGTATTGTTCTCACTGTGTGTCCCTGAAATGAGTCCGTTGCCATATACTGCAGAGCCCTTTATTGGACAAACCCATGCAGGGGCACTAACTCTGGGTGAGATCCCCATGCTGCTGAAATAAATCACCCTCCCCTCCCCATGCTTTCTTCATTTAGGCAAGACTCTCACTCTGAGAGTATGCCCTTAGATTACATTTTTTATAAATGTAGGTTATATAAAGACAACATTCTTGCTGCTTATTTGCTGCTAAATATAGTTTCTTTGGAACCATAAACTGGAGAGGCCTTGTTGAGCACCATTTTATTAGTTTTGCAGATGCCTGTGACGGTGGTTTGTGCTTAGCTAAGGCAAGTAGTCACCCATGTTTGGTTACAACCATCACTACCCCCAATATCGGCAAGAGGTATCTTTCTTGAGGTAGACGAGACTTAGGAGGCTGGTGTGCAGATACTCTTAAGTACAGAGCAGATTACCCCAGAAAAAGGGAGGTGACAGATAGGTGGCTGACACCAGAGGGGTGAAGCCGAATGCAGACTGAATTACTACCTGCAATGAAGGACAGAAGGTGCTTGGCAAGCATCTCTCACAAATTATCATTTTAAAGTGTTTGTAGGGAAGTCTTTAGTTTGATTAGGTCATTTCCTTAATGGTTCTACACGTGTGGTTGTTACGTTGCCCTGGATAAAGGTGTGATTTGACATCAAAATGCCTGTGAACATCTAGTTTTATAATAAGCTATTTATAACAAGAATTAAATCTTTCTAGTAAATAAAAAAAGCTGAACGAAGGAATATGAATGTGGGAAATATATATACTTCTGTGAGATTCCAGAAGGAATGGTCATCTTCTTTCCATCTCATTTTAAGGTATGAGTAGCGCATGATAGAACTAAGGTACGCAACTCAAAAAAAAAATCATACTACGTGCCACAGATTTAGAATTCTTTATTAAAATTCTAATTTTTGCATTCATGATTTTTTAAAAACTTGTTTAAACCTATTGTCAAATTTGCAGGGCTTCTTTTATTTAAATTTCCTGAAAGTTTTATAAAGAGAGGAAAGATAAAGAGGTGAAAAGAAATTCTTTATACCTTGTGAAGCTTTTGAGATCCAAAGCTACTGGTATTCAACATGTGGCAGTTGTAAGCTTACTAGGAGAGCTTGTAAATTCCTTAGTTGAAAAAAAAAAAAAAGTCACCAAAGTGTTAAGATTATAAGGACAGACTTGAATGCAGAGGGGTCCACAAGAACTTGCCTTTTTTAAGAAAAAAAAAAATAGAAAATTCATATTGCTGTTTGACAAACTTGGATAATCATTGAAAGTTAATGTGGCAGGAAGCTGGAATGACCCCTTGGCAGATTTTTTTCATTCTATAATAAGTACCCTCCTTCCCTGCTGGAGAAGGGATGAACGTTCACCTGTCTCCGGTGCACAGAGCCTCTCGGAGACCGGAGGGGGCCTCCACCATAGGGAGTGGGGAGGATGTCTGGGTGCTTTGTGTATGCTCTGGCATACCAAATACAATATAAAAGCATTTGTGGGGACCTCAAGGGATCCTTGCACTTTGCGAATGAAAACCAGCCTTCCTCCTTCCTTCCTTCTGCTCCCCCATCCAAAAGGCAGGAACAAATCTTAAGCAAAAAAGGATTTTTTTTAACCCATTTTTTTCTTCAATTCTACCTCTTTTGAGTTTTTTAAGCAAGGTTTTTGTATTTAACAGTAGACTTCATTTACTACTTTTTTTTTTGGTTTAACGGTAACTTTATGTTCTAATCAAACTGCATCATAATTGTTCATCAGGCAGAGGAAATAAATGGAGAACTGCAGAACTGGAAGCACAAAACTGTAGTAGAACCAGAATTAGCAGCTGTTTCTTACTGTACCTCAGCGGGCACTTCAGGCTTACGGGCTTATATCAACACGTCAACATGTCCAGTGGAGGCAGATATCATTTGTTTCACATTTGGGAAATACAAGCTTACCTGATGGTTTGTAATAGCAATAAAAAAAAAAAAAAAAATGTCTAGCAACAGAGGGAACCTAATATTCATAAAATTAGTGAGTATAGAGAACCTGTGTTTAAGCAAGTAAGAGCAGGTAAACAGTGAGTGTGTGCAATTTAAATTAGGCTGACAAAATACTGGGTTTATTTCTGGAAAAAAACAGGGAATGGGAAAAAGAAGCAAATTTATGAATAAAATGCTGCTTGAGAATGCGTAAAGAGAATCTGAGCAGTTAAAACTCCTTACCTCTTACTCCATCATCCTGGAGTTTTATTTTTGTATGTATTACCCTGTTTTGAGCTGTTCTAGCAAGAAAGTTGGTAGGTGAAAGGTAGAGGGGATCCCATGGCGGAGGCTGAAGCGTGAGTTTAACCAGGCTTCCCCGCAGCACACGGATGCCCGGCTGCTGGCCCCTGTTTGAGGGTGCCCAGCACACTTTTATGGCCGTCTTACCTTGCCGGCAGCAGGGGAGCCGCTGGGGCAGGTAGGGTCTTCTCTTGCTGTCCCTGCTCTTTTGTTTGGTATAGGGAGCTGGGTTTAGACTAAGGGTTTTGTTTGTTATGCTTGATTCTGCCACGTCCAGAAATTAAAGAGTTATCTGAGGGGGTTTCACTAGCTTTTGTGAAAAGTGCACGGCTTTGCTTTTTGGAGAAAACATAGTTGCCAAGAGCCAGAACCTACACGTTTACTTCGGCCCGTTGTCAGTGCAGCAATGCTGCCTTGGGTCTTGTATGCCAACGCTTTTCAAACACAGCACAAAACAACATCCATTTATTATGTGGAATTTGGAGTCTGAATAAAAAAAGCAATCATAGAAACCCCTTTTGGCTTAGCATAAATACACAGCAAATTTTATATGCAGTTAAATGGAAAAGCTTTCCTTTAGAAATCTCTGGCCTGTGTTTAAAGCAAGTGTGACCTTGCCATCCTAACAACTGCAGTATTTAATCTCAACAAGAGGCAAGGACAATCGGTGTGTTACAAAAGGCAAATGTTACGTTTGTGGTAAGCATCTTGTAATATATTGCAGGCACCAGATAAGCTTCAGTAATATATATTTAATTGGGGCATGACACTGAATTTGACATGAAGTATTTTGGACTGGGAAATTCTGAGGGCAGAATTCTTCACTTCTTCATGCTGCCCTGTTCTGCTCCCGCACTACATCTCCCTCACATTTTAAAATGGTGCCAATATCTTCTGTTAAGGTTCTCATTGCCTAGTTTCTAAGCAATTACACACTATAACTGGCACTTCAGCCAGTTGCCTTTGGAAAAAGAATGAGAAAGGATCGTTATGCTGAAAATGGGTGTTTAAATAACAGACAAACAAAAAGCTACTTATTTTTCTTTGCTAAGCTTCAGCTTTTGATTTCATTCCATATTAGATTGATGGGTTGGGTAGTGCCTGCACGTATTCTCAGTGTGGCTCTTAAAAGACACAATTTCCATTTCAGTTTATGAAAGTTGCAATAAACCATATACCAGCGTATTTAAAACAGTCTAAGTGTGCCAGCTAAAGAGCTTGTTCGCTCTTCTTTCCATATAGGAATTACTTGACTAGCCCATGTGGAATACTGCTTTTCTGTCAACTTTTTAGATTCTGTTTTAAATTCCTTCTGAAAACATCTCTTTCATGATAATCTTAAGAAAGGAGTCTGTCCAATGGAAACCTTTCTCTTCAAAATAAGTGTTTTGGACAAACTGAAATGTGTTAATGCAATCATAGGAAACTTACACTTTCACATGAGGCATTAAGTACATGTTCTTCCCTTCAATGCTCTGATCAGTGGTTAGATTGTAGGAGATTCTACCAGGTGCTTCGTGTGTGTATTTTTAGAAATGTATATGTAATGTTTCTGTATATATCTACTGGAGTCAGAGGACTGATTTATTAGATGCCTCTTTAGATCTTTCAACAGTAAGATACTACCCTTCAGTGGGGTAGAGCGTATTTACCTCAGTAAGATCCAGGTGTGGTTGAGCACCAGAGAAAACAGTGGTAGTTCAAATGCCAACTCTCTTGAATTCTGTTTGACTTTTTTACACATAGTTTGGCTGTTAAAAAAAAAAATTGAAATTAAACTTTGAGCTGACTTAGCTGTTTGCGTTCTTATGCATTGCGTACATTTCCGTAGTTTTCTTAAAAGACTTTGAAGACTGAAAGGATGGGTGAAACCAACAAGACAATTTAATTGCTGGGATGTTTAGTGTGCTCCTGGTTCAAACAAGGGAATAATTTTTATTCTTTGGGGGTAAAAACCAGCTTAATGCTTTAGCAGATGTATAATTTCTAGAGAAATATCCCACTATGAAACATATATGGATTATAAATGTGCATAATCTGAAACTGAAGAAGATCTAAATTCTGGTAAGTTCCTGTTTGTGATACTTCAAAAGAATTATTCACATGAGAAAAGGCTGTTCACCTGAGCCATTAGGCAGCCTAGCAATTTATTCCCATTGACAAAGATGACTAATGAAGAGGCACAGACATTGCAGGATCAAGCTATAAACTTCATTCCTGACATACTGGCAGCTCTTCAAAATGTCTTTTGCTGACAAACAAGAATGCTCTTGCAGTGTAAATAAGTGGTGTGTCTTGCAGCCCACATTGAACAAAGATGGAATGAAATGTAAGAATACACTTTGTTTTTGATGAAGTGTTTTTCTCTAACAGGAGAGCGGAACATAGAAATGATTCAAGAACCCTTTTGAGGCTGCAAGATTTTATTCACTTTATCTTCTTAAAGCAGCCTGTGCTGAACACCATTTGCTATCAGAAACAGTGATTGAATAAGACAGGGGTTTCTCCTCAATAACAGTGCATAAATGAGGGATTGATAATAAACAGTACAAGCCTATTCTTTTGTTTCTCATCCTCTTTCCTTCCTATAAACTGGATTAATGGAATTTCCACATGCAGCCCTTGTAATGAGACAGTCTGGGGTCTGACAAGCTGGGGAGCAGCTTTCCTTTTCACCCTGAACACGATCAAGCAAAGGCACGGGTTGCCCAGGGTGGCTGTGCAGTCTGCCCCCTTGGAGGATTTCAAGGCTTGACTGGGCAAAGCCTTAAGCAACCAGGTCTGCTCTCATGGCTGACCCTGCTGTTAGTAGGAGGTTGGAAGGAGGACCTTCTGACATCCATCCCTACCTGAATTATTCTGTGATTCTAAGAATAAGCAATAGTTAAATCTGTTTGATCTAATTAAATGCAAATCTTCCAATGTAAAAGGCAGTTTTCCACATGGGTTCAACAGGAGCAAAATCCTGTTGCATTATATTTGTTTTCACTGAACCAACTAGTGTATGTACTCCTACTTGAGACACTTGTATTCTTGATTTGTCTATAAAATGTATACAAGACAGCTGCATGGTAAATTGTGCTTGGAGGGTGTTGCTTCTGTTGCAGTTCTGCAAGCAATGGTCTTGGATCTTCAGCATAATAATGCTGAAGTGGGTTAGAGAGTTGGAATGACCCACCCTGTTATCTGTTCGACAACATTTCTGTGGATTGTGAATGATCTTTGTAAAGTATTAAAGGTTTTAGAAGAATTCTTAAAGAACATCTATATTATCGACATGGCAGCTCTCAAATCTGTGTGGAGAACTGTAGGCCATGCAGTAGATTTAAAGTAAATCATACATTGAGTAACCTCTTCTTTGATGTTTAGTGCTTTAACAGAAAAGTGATTATAACATGTCTCATTTATTCAAACTATCTGAACTGAATATACCTAATGATAATTAAATAGGCAATTTTTGTAATAGTTGCATTAGCCTGTCAATCTTTCTCATCATTAAGTACATGGAGTGCTACAGCCTCTGGTTAAATAGATACTGGTTGAATACCCTTAAGGGAGAAAATGTGCTGTTTTTCAGCTCAGTAGTGCTGTAGTAGCGTGAAACAAAGGCCAAACAAGTACAAAAGATGGGTTGCAGCTAACTTTGGTTTGTGGCAAGGGATACAGTGGAAACCAGAAGGCCAAAGGGGTTGTCTTCCATCTGTGCTGAAGATGCAAAGTCATGCTATCTAAAGGAGAAGAAAGATGATGTTGCCCTTTAGCCTGGGTTTAATGTAGGTCAGTTGGGTCACCAGATGACATGACTTTAATGGCCAAACTGCTTTTAACGATTGCCTTGGGCAGTGTTTAATTTCACTGATCTTTGCCAGCCTTCAGGAGAAGAGAGAGGAAAAATCCACCTTATCTTCTGGTTTTCACACGGTGTGCGCTCTGCTGCTTCTGTGATCTTTTATGACTGGTCAGTATAGAGCAACGTGTGCCTATGTGATTATCCACATACAAAAAGTGTCATTTACTTCCAGATAGCTCACAGCCCACCACACCAGGTTGATTTTTTGTTTTGTTTTGTTTTTTAACCTCAGTTTCTTGCTGCTGAAGATCTCAGGGACTGAGCAGAGAGATGAATTATATTCACGTCATCTTTGCAACTGCTTGTAATTTGTTCTTCCTGGAGAAGAACGCAATTACTTAATTCTTTACTTACAGATATCTATATAAATCTGTATTTATATTTTGATGATTTAATGCTCTTTTGTACTGAAATTTCTCTAACGAAACCTATTGCCTAGTACACATTTTCTAATATGGGATGAAGTCAATATGTAGTTAGGTGCAACACTGGTTTGTATTAAATTTCAGGATGGGTTGATGAAAAGGTTTGTCAGCATTCTTGGGCTGTTCAGCTTCCATATGCAGAATTGCTAGTCCACTTAAGTTGACCTATGATTTATTATCACTGTAATAACAGAAGAGGAAGGATAGAGCTGAATTCCAATTGTCCTACTTATTTTCCATCCTGGTGATGGACTGGGATAGTAATGCAGGAAATATACAATGTTCTCTTTTGGAAATTCCTCAGTATATATCTTAGTGCATGCATGTGTGTCAGTTTTATATAGGTGCTCTGAATGGGCTGTTCCTCAGAAACAATGTCTTGAGGTTGTAATGGAGAGTGCTATTAACATGCTAGCTTAACGGTCCATAATGGTGGGGAAAAAAGACTAAGAAAAGCAAATGTTAAGAGTCATTGGGGGGAGGGGGGGAGGAGACCAAAGCAAAAAACATGATTCTACCATGCACATCATTAGTATATCTACATCTTGAAGATCATGTGCAGCTGTCTCCTTCCTCTCTTTTCTGCAATAACAGATACTAAAATTGGAAAAAACACAGAGAAAGCAGTAAGGGTGATCAAAGATGTAGAACTACTACTACTATGTAAGGAACAACTATGTTGACTAGACTTAAGCCTGGGAGTAAGACAGCTGAGGTCCATAAAATACCATGGGGCAGAAGGTGATAGCTGTTCATGTCTTCTGTGGAAAAAGAACTGAGGAGCGTCAAATGAAATCAGCAGGGGCCATGCTGAATGCAAACAAAAGGTGATAACTGCAAGTGTGAGGTGGATTGTGGCACTCCTTTCTCGGGACGCAGGCGTGCTGAAAGTTTAGGTGGTTTCTAAAGCAGCTGGGTAAATTTATGGTTGCTGTTAAATGAGCTTTGAGCTGCAGATCAGTGGAGGTTGGGAGAATATTTTGGATAATTACTACTACAGGAATGTCAGGGGGTTTGTATTCTTCTCTGAGTATCTGCTGTTGGCCACTGTATGACTTGGGGAGGGAGGCTTGTGGTCTGACATGCCATGTCCATCTTCAGGTTGTTCTGACCACCCCATCGTTCTTCTTTGATGGTGTGGGTCACTGGGTTGGGTGAGGTGGGCTGCGGAAAGTGTTCCAGGTCTGTTCTTTGCTCGCAGTGCATTTTCTGCAGGTAGTGAGCCAGGTGAAATCAGCATGCAGTTTTCTTTTCTGCACCATGTTGGTTATATAAGTAATAAAACTAAGTATTACAAGCAATTCCAGGAGTGCCAGAACTAAAGAGCCCTAGTTTCCTAAAGATTTGGATTTCTTTGTTGATAAACTCTGATTTAAAATGTTTTCTGTATTTAGGATGTGGTTAGGATCAGCCCTTCCAATGGCTTCTTTTTGTACTGAGTGGTGTTCCCCAGGGCTCAGTACTGGGGCCAGTCCTGTTCAATATCTTCACTGATGATCTGGATGAGGGGATTGAGTGCACCCTCAGTAAGTTTGCAGATGACACCAAGTAGGGTGGAAGTGTCGATCTGCTGGAGGATAGGAAGGCCCTGCAGAGGGACCTGGACAGGCTGGATCGTTGGGCCAAGGCCAACTGTATGAGGTTTAACAAGGCTCAGTGCCGCGTCCTGCACTTGGGTCACAACAACCCCATGCAACGCTACAGGCTTGGGGAGGATTGGCTGGAGAGCTGCCCGGTGGAAAAGGACCTGGGGGTGTTGGTTGACAGCCGCCTGAACATGAGCCAGCAGTGTGCCCAGGTGGCCAAGAGGGCCAATGGCATCCTGGCTTGTATCAGGAATAGTGTGGCCAGCAGGACCAGGGAGGTGATAGTGCCCCTGTACTCGGCATTGGTGAGGCCGCACCTCGAGTACTGTGTTCAGTTTTGGGCCCCTCACTACAAGAAGGACATCGAGGTGCTGGAGCGTGTCCAGAGAAGGGCAATGAAGTTGGTGAAGGGTCTGGAGCACAAGTCTTATGAGGAGCGGCTGAGGGAGCTGGGGTTGTTTAGTCTGGAGAAGACGAGGCTGAGGGGAGACCTTATTGCTCTCTACAACTACCTGAAAGGAGGCTGTAGCGAGGTGGGGGTCAGTCTCTTCTCCCTAGTAACAAGTGATAGGACAAGAGGAAATGGCCTCAAGCTGTGCCAGGGGAGGTTTAGATTGGATATTAGAAAAAACTTCTTCACCAAGAGGGTGGTCAAGCATTGGAACAGGCTGCCCAGGGAAGTGGTTGAGTCTCTATCCCTGGAGGTATTTAAAGAATGGATAGATGTGGTGCTTGAGGACATGGTGTAGATGGACTTGGCAGTGTTAGGTTAACAGTTGGACTCGATGATCTTAAGGGTCTTTTCCAACCTTGATGATTCTATGATTCTGATACTGCCTTTACCTGTAGCTGAGACACAGTAAAATGTCCTGCCTAACTGGTTAGGTTTTCTCATGAATATTGAGGGGACGACATATATTTCAGACCTCTGTACCTCTGTCTCATTTGTATGGAATTGTGGGTTTAAGAGGTGCTTGATGGAGAACACAGTAACATGAGCCACATTTCCCTCAAAAACCTGGCAAAAACAAATAGTACAAAATAAATATAAATAATACAGATAAACCAAATAATCCTTTCTCTTGCCCCAAAGTAGTAATAATCTAGTCAAAAAAGGCCTGTGAATATTAAAAATGGATTTATTTTAATTTTTCTGAACTTTTAAGTGTAATACAGGTTAGCTTCAATGCGCATGGCTGTGCACAGGAACAGTGGGGTAACAGTGTGACATCCAATTTTTCTTACATTATTTAGTGACTGACACACATGCTGTGTTCTTGCTGGTTGTTAACAGCATGTGAATTATGAGGCCAGAGAGGTCTTCCTCGTGACAATGGCTAATGTTTGTAGAAATGCAAAGGTCATGATCATGACTACTTTTTTTTTAATGCCAACTGGATACCGATGACAATTACTGAACTAGGCAGATCTTAAAGGGTCAGCTAATTGACTTACCTTCCCTGCTTTGTGAGTGGTGGTGGAGTCAATGCAACCATCTGACTTCTGTGCTGTGCCAGTTTAAGCGAGTTTGGCCTTGGGTAGTTTTCCTTCATGTTTCTGTGAAAAATAGGAGCACCTGGTTCACTAGCTTTATTTTTCTGTGAGGTGCTACTTGATTAGCAATATTATTACCATCTTTAAAAGTGAAAAGAAAATTAACTTCTTAAAACACATTTTGTGCTTTTGGGATAACTTTCTTTTCCTTCTAACCTGTAGTTTAAACTTTAGTGGAGAAAAAAATTGGTGGTTTTCCAGACCATATGTGTGAATGGTGACAGTAGTGTATTTTTGAAAGAGAAACTTTTTTATCAAATTGGAATAAAGATCTCTTGAGTTAAGCCTAGACCATTAAAACAAAGCTCTCTACTTGCCTTTGGCTGACAATATGTGAATGTATGTTTTGTTTTTTATTCAGGCATAATGTGTTTGGCGGGAATTGCAGCTGTAGGAAGTGTGGCTGTGGGTTGTAGCTTCTCTCTCCCAGCTCAGGTGTTCAGAATTGCATGTCCATGGACTTTGAATTGATTCTGAACCAATTCCTCTGTTGTACAGTGATCTTACATCTGTTTATAAGTGCGTGTGCTGGACAGGATGGGATTTTGGAAGTCTGCACTTCAGTGTGTTTTAGCCACCCCTTACAAAGTCTAAAAATTAGAAATGGAGAAGAGAAAGCCATTATTTGGCTCTTTGGAAACCATAGTTTCCAATTACTGCACTGGGTGATTTCTGGAGTAGTAAAACACTAGACTAGTATTTTGAGAGAGGGAGTGCAGGTCACACACATATTGGGCAGCTGAGTCACAGCTGGAGTGGATACAGCACTAGGAAATATCTTCCTTAATAGCCTGAGAAGACAAGAGGCATTAGATGACCTTACCTTTTTCATCTGAAATTTTTGCTCTTGTGACTTTATTTTCCTAGTTGCCGAGGCTAAGTGTGGAGGCCGTCTTTTTATTTTCTTTTATACAAGAAAGTTTCATCAGTGTAGAGCTGGTTAGTTTGAATCTGCCTGAATCTGTAGCCTTCTCGTGGGGTATGGTAGGTAGAACTTAATTTTATCAGCTGTCAAAACTGTTGATTTATTAGTAGAAAGATGAACTTTGCCTTATGATGAGAATCTTTGTCTCAAAAGAGACTGGAAATTACGCAGTAAATGATTTTGGTTTTGGTAATAGCAAATTCGTATGAACTTTGTCTTAAAGGAGTTGGTCTAAAGCCAGCTGTATCAATGCAATACTTGAGTGTAAGTTTAAAAGTTCTTGTTTGAGTCCTCTTGGGAGCTGGGGGGAGTGGTGGCAAGATGAAGGTTAAAAGTCTTACCGAGCTTAAAATTGGCAGTGAAAGAAGAGTGACTTTTAGAAACAAATGAGAGGCAACAGCAAACACTTCTGGACAAAGTTGTTGTTTTGTTTGTTTGTTTTTTCAAGTAACTATAGGTGCAACTGTTAATGGAATCTGCTGAGATTTGCAAGTGGTTTCTGTTACACAGTTTAGTGTTCCAGTGCTTTACCAGACTTCAGTCATTTGTGTGAAACTTGGGCTTGCTGAACAGCTGTTGCAGACTACTCTGTCCTCTTATTTCAATCGAAGTAGTCGGCAGTTTTTGGCATCAGGTGTACAGATGGAGGAATTGCTTTGTTTGCAGAAGGGAAAATATAAGGAAAACATTGTTCTTCCTTTTTTTATTTTCCTCCCAACATCTTTGTGCTCTAATTACTTTGTGCTTGGCAGTAGATTTAATCTTGAGGTTGCATCTTTGCTGTCCCTTCAGAAGTCAGCCAAAACTATCCGAGCTAAAAGCCAAAACTTTTAGTTTATTCATGCTTAGGAACTTGTTAGTGCTGCGCTGCTAAAATTCTGCCTCCCCTGGGACTCCGTTACAGCCCACGGCTGTTCAGCCTTTAGCTGTACCCCGGCCCTTACAAGCCATCTGAAGGCCAGGCACTGAAACTGAGGATAGGGTGGGTTGGTTGGTTGGTTGTGTGTGTGTGTGTGTGTGTGAGACTGTGTGACTGTGTGACTTTACTGGTTGGTTTTAGGCAATGTGCAGGTGGAAGCTACTTGACTTAGATGGTGAGGAAATGGAAATAAGCGGGGGGGGGGGGGGGGGGTAGTCAAGGAGGCTGAGGAAGACCGGGGAGCTTGGAGTGAAGGCTGTAGAAAAAAAAAAAATGAGATTGGACTGGCCATACAAGAATTGGAGGGTTTGGAAACTAAAGGGAAAGCACATGGTAGAAGAAACCAAGATTGGCTTGAAGAGGAGGAAGGGTATGGGAATCAGAATAAGAAATTGAAGTGAAGGGGCCATTGAAAGCAAAGCTGGGCAATGACACTGAGAATATGTTGGCAAGGAGCCTAAGAACTGCTGAGGTGAGGGAAAAAAGATGTGGTGAAACCAAGTGCTTCTGACAAATTCAGATACAAACGTGGGATCTGGTTTGGTCAGGAGCCTTTGGATGATGGGAGAGAGCTGCTGGGCTGGGACAAAACTCAGGACTGGGATGAGGATCCTATGGGATGACTGGGACTGGCTAGTGAAAGGGATGGGTCTGGAGTTAGACAAACCAGTTGGGAGAGGAGGAGGGAGGGTTAGATCAGATCAGAATAGTATGTTTCCACAGCAGTTTGTCCATTGTAATGCCTAAAACAGAATCGAAAGGTTTTTTAACCTTGTCGTTCTTCTGCTGTCAGTAAAGCTCTTAAATCTATTCACTGACAGCGTCTTGCCTCGTTGCTGGTGGTCTGCATGGAGCACCATGACCTGAGGGGTGGAACTCCAAAGACCTTTGCCACTTGCATTTGCAAAGCGGACGTGGGAGAAGTGAGCACCACAGTGCTCTCACTGATCTGTAGGAATACTGACAGCGCTGCTTGACTTCTGCTTGTCTTCGTGAAAACAGACCATCAACCAACGCCCCCCCTCCTCCCCCTATGTGGGGCTTAAATATGCCCTCAAGCGCTCTGTGATCGCTGCTGTGGCTAGGACATGGGTGGGTTTGGCTTAGTGGCTGGGTCAGGCTGCTGCTGGGATAGAAGGAGGTCACGGTCAGGGTCGGGGAAACCCAAGGTCAGAGACCAAAGAAGTACAAATGCATTAATTTTGAGGGCAAGGCAGGGGTGTGGATGCCAGGCCGTGATGGGGAACGTTGGGAAGCGCCGGCATGCCAGAGTGAGCACCAAGGCCTGTAGCCTGGGCTGAGGCAGAGGCTGGACTAAAACTGCACCAGAACACAGTAACGCCAGGAAAGGAGCCTGGCGAAGCAGGATGGCTGGGAATGAGTCCCTGGGTGTCAGAAAATAGGATCAGGGATTAAGGCTAGAAATTGCAGCATAACACAAGGTTTTAGGAAAATTGGCAAGCTCCCAGAAAACCTTCAGTAAAGACGTACCTGTCGCATACTGCTTGTATGGCTGAATTTGGGGCTGCTGCCTGGTCAGCCAGCAGAGCGGGGGACTCCTTTCAGTCATGTGTAAAAAAGGTTGAATCAAAGCATAGGGGTATAAGTGGAGATAACTGTTAGGTTTTTTTTTCCTAACTTACTGCAGATGCCTAGGTTTCACCCTGTAAGGGGAGTGTGCTACAAATGTGTTCGTACTGCGTGGTGGTACGCTGGTGTTGTCCCAGGTATGGCAGGTACGCTGGCACAGAGGGAAGAAAAACGTTGTTATACTGAAATTGCATGCTGAGCTCTGATTTTACAAAGTTTAATAAGATAGCACTGTTAGGAGAGTAAAATCGGTTCTCTGGGTAACAGCTAAGCCCCTAAATTATTATAATTACACACTCAACTATTTCAGAAAATTAGAATTCTTAACTTTTCATTGAGGAAAAGAAGAAAGTGTGTGTGAAAGCTGGTCTGAAATGTTAAAAAAAAAAGTTATTAGTGAGCTTTCATGTAGGTGAAGCCAATCTCACTTATGAAGGCTAACTAGCCCTTCACTTTCATGACTGTCATAACATTCGTTTGATCCTGGCTGCTGGCAACAGAAAGTAGCTTAATAATTAGCGTGGTATGGGCTCATCTGTGGGTGGCATGTAAGGTGATACCAGGGATCACTGAGGGGAGTATTCATATCTAGGTATCTAGGCTGTCATATTTTTACCACCACTAGCACAGTCAGTGGACCAGAGGCCTGGCTGGTAGATGCACCCGCAGCTCCAGTTTAGCCGTGATGGAGTGAGTGTAGGATTTTGAATCTGGGTTTCCATGGGACTTTGGCTTCACCAAGTCAAGTGACTTGCACTGTCTTGTGTAGGGTGGAAACTCAGGAAGAACTAAGCTCAAAGACTTGTATAAATAAATACGCATTTACAGTTTTTGAGCTGTGGTGAATTCTGTTGTTAGTTCAGTGTTAATTTGTGGTGGGTGTATGGAAGGGGAGGAAGCGGGAACAGAAGTGACTCAACATTCCTTTAGACTGTCCTAACGTATAACACAGGTCAGAGGATTTTCCGAGTGGTTTGCACACTAGACCTTGGGTCACAGGAGGTGCATAATCATTTCATTTCATTTAACTTGGTTTTCCATCTCTTGAACTTAATTACTGTCATTGAGTGTGCGTTTGCCTCTTTTCTTTAATTTTCAGAGACATACGAGGTGCTTTCCTACAATTTGTTTCACAAGACTGGATGATGGTTTGGTGTATGGACTTTAAAATCTTGTGGGTTTAGGGTGAGATTACCTTAAAAATGTAACCTCTCGCTGGTATGTCAAATTGAATCTGAGAAGCGTTTCTGTGTTAAATACAGTAAAATTAATTGAGGGAATATTTTTTAAAATAAAACCATTTCTTCCTTTCTTTTATCCTGCCTCCACCCAACCCCACTCCCAGCACCCTAGGAGTAGCCTATTTATGTATAAAGCTTCATTCTTCTTTCAGGACTGGTGTTTAGTCATATCCTTATATATGATGTTGGCAAGCTGTGAAGGAGCACATCAAAAATTACAATTTTTATTTATCTTTGTTCTAGTCAATGGATTCGTCCTGCCTGGTTTTGGTGCAGAGCGCACAGAGTGTTGCACAGGATGGGATGAGGAAGGGAAACAGGGCTAAGGGAAAGTGCAGCGCTTGACTTCATAAAATTTGCTTTTTCATTTTAAAGCTTGAATTTTTATTTCATGTTTTCTATAACACAGGATTTGGATTCTCCTCTACCTTTTTTTGAGTGTTCCTCTATTTTCTAGATTGTAGAAAAGTGCTGTTTATTAGGAAGCAGTCATAGGCAATGATAGCAAATTTTTTGGGCCTCCACCCACGCCGCAGTGTAATAAGGTTCCACTGATTGTAAAACTTACTAAAATACTCAACATTACTTAGGAGAACTGCCAATCCACAAATTTCTTTAGTATGAAGACGTGTAGTTGGTGGGGCTGTTATTTGTTGTCTCCTGCCCCGCTTTGGTCTACCAATAACTCTCATTCTCTTGAAAATTTTCTTCCTTACCCACCCAACAACTGCTTTATAGCTGACAAAAATAAGCCATTTCCTAACCTTATCCTCTGCCTACGGAGGTCATAAAAATTGCTAATGCAAACGCTGTTGCCTTCTGTTGTGTGATTCTAATAGGAAACGGATCACTGCAATTTATGGGGTACTTACCCTTTTCGGTACATGATGAATGGCTCACTTCAAATGATGTTTCCTCATTGATTTCCTACTATTTATCACCAGAAACGACAGAGCAGGAAGAACAGCATTTAAACATGAAGTTGATTTTGAAGATGACATCTTTTCACTACAGTGTGAATTCATGGCAATATAGCATTTGCTGTAATAGAGGAGCAAAAGACATGAAGTCAGTTCTTTAAATTGCTCTTCAGATTAGGCATCTCTAAACCCACTTTTTGTTACGCTGTATGAGCTTACTCTTCTGTTCTTTGGTAGGGAGAGCAAGGCACTTACTCTGTGTAGGGTTTTCATCACACTTTGCCTAGTTATTGCCATGTTCTTGAAACAAGTACATCTGTTATTTATCTGTCGTTAGCCACTGTCTATGTTGTCAGATTTTTGGGGATATTTACATTTCATTCACAGAAAAATCTATGTGCAGGTAAATTCTGTATGGTATCTAGCAAGTGACTCTGAAATAATTGTATTTCTGTGGTGGTGTTTTATTTGGCTACATGACAGTAGATGAAGAATGAGAAGAATCCCTCTTAACTTGCTCGGTTTCTTTCTGGTTGGGCTGGATTGACTACAAAATGGAAACTGTCCCTTTAGTTTCTGCAGTGTCCATCGGGTCTTTTTCTCTCTGTTTTGCTATGTGAATCACTGGGCAAGACCACATACAAGCAAGGTAGATCAGGGGCATATATAATCCCTCGAAATATTGTTGTTTTTAAATTAACTGGAGTAGAAAATTGAGGCATTCCCTTGCAAAATGGGATAGCTTGTTTCAATTTGGAAGGATACTGCAGTTTTGCTGCTTAGAAGACTGGCTTAAATTTTGTTGACTTGACAGTCTTTGAATACTTGAAAAAGTTATAGTTCTGCAATAAAATTGTTTCATCATCTTTAAATGTTAGTGTTTAAACTTGTTTGCGTTTTCCATTTTCACAGATCCAATGTTACCTAACTTGCAAGCAAAAATGAGGCTATGTAGGTTAGAAAAAAGTATGGAGTTTCAGAAGTCACTTTAATAGCTACTACTGCAATTAGGTTTGATTTTAAATGGATATGAACTGATTTTTGAAAAAAAAATGCACTAAATGAAACTGTTGAGGTGAAATCTACCTATTCCAGAGAACTTGTAATAATTTTGTTTTAATTTTCACTTTGTAACAGCATAGCTGTCAATCATTTTCTTCCATTATTTATCTGCTTCTTGAGATTTGTCATTATAACTTTGGTGTTTTCTCTCTTATTGTTATGTGCCTCCAGATTTTTTTTTTTTTAGTTTCAAACCATGATGCAAACAATGCAAGTGAAGAATAAAGTCTGTAGACTTTCAAGCCTGCAGTTTTCATCTATTTCTCTTTTTCTGAAAACCATTTTGCATACATCTATGAACAATCTATCAGGCTGCATATAGAAGACTGGAAAAAAATACTTCATATCGTCCACTTCCATTGCTAAGCATTATAGAATTGGTCTTCAAATACCTCTAGCATAAACATGCTGGATGTCGTATGAAAAAAAGCAAATACTATCATACCTTTCTGCTCATATTTGCTCTGAAGTGGGCTTCATATAAAGCACAAATTCTTTCTAAATGAAAAAGTACTTTTCTGTAAAGCCATCACTTAACAACTGTCCTCCCCAAAATTAGTATTATCAAGTGTTCTGTACTTAACTTCACCTGCTTTCTCCCGTCCAGCTGCAGTTACTTTCAGAAGGACTCTGAGATTTGTGTGATATGCTTCACATAAAATAACAACAATAAAAATAGTTACCAGCCTTGCAGGACACTAGATTATATGTTTAATTCATGCACTGGGGTAAATGCTGTTCTATAAAGGGTTGCCTCAATTCCCATAGTGTTCAAGTGGAGCCACCACGGTTAGTGACTAATCTATGATCTCTTTGGAAAGGGATGTTAATTTGGCAAACACTGAGTAATGGGTAATTGTGTGCAGAACAGTTGCAGCTTTAGATCTGTGTAATATTGGAACTCAACAGATAATTGAAAACATACCTTCAAAACCCCAAAATATTATCCGATTTGTTAGAAGGCAAGGAGTAAACTATATATTTTTACCTTGGGTATGTGTAAGGATATGGGTGGAGAAAGGGAAGAAAAAAATTGAGTTAGTTTTCTCCGCTGTACTTCATCTTCACGAAAAACAACCATAATTCATTTCAACATATCTGCTTTTCTTTGTAACTTAGTGTTTGGTGTACACGCTTGAGTGGCAGAGAACAAAATGTACTAAATGTTCATGATGAGAACAGCATGTGCTGAACAAGCACAAATCATTCAGACACCTCTTTAACTTTCAGATGTTAAATTTAAGCGACTTAAAATTGGGCTGAATAATATAGAAATATACAGAACCTTTTTTTTCTAAATCCAGCTTTTGGAATTTATGTTCTTATTGTACATCAAACAGCTGTTGATGGCAAGTCTCTAAGTGACTGGCCCAAATCTGAGTTTAACAGTATTTTGGGATGAACTGTTCCCAGTCTTTGCTCTTCTGATAATGGTAAAACATCTGTATTTACAGCCTTGGCTTTTGCACTTGCTGGTGTCATGGCTTGCATTGAAAATCTCAGGTCTAGAGATCCTGACATTCTGGTGCAGCTAGAGAAGAGCATCTGAATCCTGATAGTCACAGAGCTGTGATGGGCATGTTTGTAAGGTCAGAAGAACGTTAGTTTTGAACAGTGCGTATTGCTGGAAGATCTGTCAGTCAGGAAATTTCAAAACAAGTGCAATTGCAATCAAACACAGACAGAATTTTAATAAAGTTACAATTGCTACATACGTGTCCAAACCTATTTCACTTGTATCTTTACCTCTTTATTATCTGCCTCACATTGTTAATATGTGAACGTAAGAACTGATTACAAAAGATCTGATGTAGGTTCATGAAGTATTTTAGCGATGCTACCCAATTCTTTCATTACCTTTGCAGTAACATTTGACAGAACGTCATGGATCTGTAGACCTTGCTGAAAAATATCTACCTGAATTATTAAAATTATGTATGACTAAGAGTAGTGGAAAAATTTTTATGGGAGCTTTGGATATGATGGACCCTTATCTTTATTCAAATAATTTATACTAATCGTCTTAAATTATAAATTTTAAGAAACATTTGTGTTGTTTTGCTGTTTGTCTTTTAGAGGATAGATGAGACTCTTGTAATTGAGAAGAATCATGTTTTCATCATCAGTAGTTTTACTACCGCGTTTTTTGGGTTTTGTTTTGTTTCAGGATTTTTTTTTTGTGGGGAGAGGAATTAAATGGGTGATTTAACAAGGCAGTGTTATCTCTAAATACCATTGTACTTTACTACTGGTCATGGTTGAAAGTCTTATGTTACTGTAGTCAAAAAAGCATTTTTTTTTTTTTTTTCATTGAAGCTGAACGTTTGAACAGAGGTTTCTGTTGTAAATGAGAATTACTTATTGCTATGAGTTCCAGAAAGGCGGATTTCATTTAATCCGCAGTAGCCATGTACCACAGAGAAGAGTGCTCCACTGGGCTTCCTTTGGCAGGTGCCAAGTTCTGCACTGCCAGAAGGTGCAGCGGCGTCTGTAAGCAAAAAGTCAGAGGAACTGTGGTAGAGAGTGCTACCCTCCAGTTTGTTCCTCACTACCTAGTGCTGTTAAATAAATATTGAATAACGCTGTTACATGTACTGGTTTTTTATCTGTTTATCCTTGTGTTTTCTTTCTTTGCTGTTTTCTGCTGTATCTGAAGCAAGTGTTGGTTGTTTGTTGTTTAGTAACTTCTAGTTTCCCAGTGCTTTTTGTGGAAAGACAAAACTTCAGGCATGTAAATGAGTTGGCAAAAAAAAAAAAAGTTGCCCAACCTGTCAGGAAACTTTTTCATTACTGTCACTCACCTCCAGGACAGAAATACATGCTGTTTCCAAAAATGCAAACTAACAAGTATTTGCATGTTTAGCGCTCAGAGACATGACTTTTATTTCTGTGGATCAGAACTGTAATCATACACACTATAAAATTCTCTGCTTGGATAATGTTCAGAACAGCTTCTTGTTCATCAGTGTAGCGATGGAAAGTCACTTCCTTTGCACTAAGAAGGGAAACAATTTATAGTGTCCTACATACAACTGACTGGTGAAAACCCCCTCACAGGGTCAGCGTAGAGCAGACACCAGTCCAAATACTCTTTTTCGGTACTCTAAAAGTTGTGCAGCTTTGGGCTGGAGCTTCTCTGCTGGGGTCAGCTTTCCCTTTAAAGCTCTTCCAGAGACTGACCTACCGCTGCGTTAAGGGCCACCTATAGCTCCTGGTGTAAATAGGACTACACCTCCCTCTATCTGCTACTCAGACATCAGGAGGGGAAGGAGTACTTGATCTGGCTAAAGCTTGTCATGGTGCTGTAAATGATGACTTACTTGGAACCTTAAGCAAGCCAGAAAGTACTAGTGGAAGTTGTTAGCAAAGAGGGAAGCAAATGTTCTGTCCATAGGTTTTTTTTTTTTCTTCACTGGAATTACTTCGTTGTCCAACTGCCCTTTGGTCTCCTCTTGCATGCTTTAATATATGAAGAACATACCTCACTGTGTTATATGGAGATACTCTGTTTGGACCTGACCAGGCTGGCTCTTCAGACAGTTGTACAGCTGTTGGGGTGGCGTTCTGCTGGAGCTCCTTACTTTGGCTGGTCTAAGCAGTAGTGGGGCACTGCCGCAGTACGTTATTGCTGTTTTGCTGGACTGTGCCTTGTAGACATCTCCAGGTGGTAGCAGCTATCATTCATTCAGCACTCTGTCATGGGGTATAGGCACACCTCATGCCATACCTAAATGCTTCTGCTGATTAAAAATGATTGTGCTGTACCTTGGATGAGCTTGTACTGAGGAAGCCTGACTGCTGCTGAACCACTGTAGGCTGGGATCACTGGCATTAACCATCTTACATATTTTTTAGCAGAAGGATCAGATTAGCAAATAATATTCTACTCACTGTGGAATACTTTTCTGTCAGTCCCAGAGATGAGCTATGCCGAATACATCCCTAGCATGGCCCTGAAATTATTCTCATATCAAATATCATGGCATTTGTTTACAAGCCAAATGGGCCTCATCTTTCCAAAGAGATTCCTCATTTCTAGTGAAGAACACCTTGCACCCGAACTCTGCTAGATGATGACTAAATACCCAAGAGGTACTTAGCACCGAGGGGAAAATGTTTTGTATTTGCTGTTGTGACAATTATTGCCAGCAAAAAAACACGCACAGTTCTGTGCTTCATGAATTTGCTCTAAATGAATGTGCATATACTAACAATCTTCTATTTAATATATAGAGAGGGAAACCATCAGTAAGAAATATACTGTGTTCTTCTAAAGTGGCAGTTTACTGTGAGGAATTTAATGTGAGGTGGGGGTTGGTCTCTTCTCCCAAGTAACAAGCGATAGGACGAGAGGAAACGGCCTCAAGCTGCACCAGGGGAGGTTTAGGTTGGATATTAGGAAAAACTTCTTCACCAAAAGGGTAGTCAGGCACTGGAACAGGCTGCCCACAGAAGTGGTTGAGTCCCCATCCCTGGAGGTATTTAAAAGATGGGTAGACATGGTGCTTGAGGACATGGTTTAGTGGTAGACTTGGTAGTGCTAGGTTAACGGTTGGACCTGATGATCTTAAAGGTCTTTTCCAACCTAAACGATTCTATGATTCTATGTCCTGATACATCCTACCATCAAACAGAAAAAGCATGAATGTGGTATTTCGTAATACATCTCTTCTGCGGTGCAGTGCAAAAGCACCCAAGCTTGACTGTTTAGAGAAAGGTTGGACTTCGAAAGACACCAACCCAAGATAGCAAGAAGCTCCATGTGAGCTATCCAGTCCGCTGCTCAGAACGTGCTGCCTGTGGAGCTGCCCGCGGAGCTGCCTGCAGCTGCGGACGGGCCCGTTCTGGTTCTCAAGCTGCCTCCTGCCTCAGGTATCTTTGCTCTGCGTGTGCTGGGAAGATACAGCCTAGTTTGGGCTGTGCGTCAGCTGCATGCTATGTTAACGAAAGAAACAGTTTCAAAGGCACATCTTATCTTTGCAGGAGCTGCTGCAGGCCCCAGTGCTCTCCCATTCTACCACTGGCGGGGAACTACTCCTTTGCTTTCAGGCATATAATGCAAAATTCAGCAGTCGGATACTGAAATTGTCATATTTGTTGTTAAACGTCACCTCTGACTGACAGACCTCTGGCTTACTTTTGGTCTTCGCAAATAGGAAGGGGAATACAGACCTGTCAGATGAACAGTGCTAGCGGTTCTTGCATAGTTGAAGGCTCATTGAAAATAATTCTTGGCAGTACTCCAGTGATCTTTAATGCACTTGTCCGACTCCTGTGGTCCAGTAATGCTCTATATTGTGTCAGCAAACACTTAATAAATTCTTGCCACTGAGTTAACAACAGAGAGAGGGAGTGCTCAGCCCAGGAGTACAGCGCTTTTATGGACAGAAAGCTCTGTGATTTCCTCTGCTCTGGGGAACTCACCTTTGGCTGGCCTGGAAATTTGCAGGGTTACAGCTTATCATTTATTGGTCTACTTTTTTTTTTTTTCCCTAGTTTTGACTCAGCATTCCCAGTCTTAAGAAAATGTCATGCCAACAGTATGGGACTGCAATCCAGGAAAAAACTGCTATGATTTCTGACAGCAAATGAGGTGGTTTGGGCATGAAGGAAGACAGCTTTTTTGATAGCCTGTACTGGGGGAGAGGGGAAGAAAGGAGGAGGCAGTCTTGCATTTGTTTTCACATCCCTTAAACCAAGATCTGCATTTGGGGTGCTTGATACTGGGATTAGAGAATAACCTCACATTTTGAACCCTGAAGTCCCTATATTCCATTTCCCATATCCTTGTGTTCCCCAGCCCTTTGTTCATGCTCACCTTTCCTCCAGACTCAGATTGCCCAGCCTTGCTGTCCTGTGTCCCGACAACCTGATCTACTCCCTCCCAGCTTAGAAAGTCCCCTTTCCTGTTCAGCAACATGCAGCAGAGACCCCCTCGCTTCTCCCCTGTGCCCCTTTTGCCTCCCAGCCAGCATCTTCTCTGCTTTTAGCCACAGGTCTTTGCATTTGGATGGTCCATTCACCCATGCCAGTGTTCCCCATCTCTGCCGCATCCCTCCTGTTGGCCTGTTCCCCTGTTGGTTCCTGCAGCCCATCTCTTTCGCTGGCTTGGGAAACTGCATGAGAAAAAGTAGGAAACTGCAGGTTCCTATTGCTGCCTTAACATCTGCAAGCATAGACTGCCAGCAAAGAGGCAGGGAGATCTTTCTGCAGGTTGTGGCATAGTCTTCTTTGCAGAAAGAACATGCGGTTTTTTACTCTTGCTCTGACATAAACACTATTTAACTTACAGACTGCTCCGGCCTGGTTGGTATCCCTTGAAGTTTCATGTAATTTATGGAAAGAACACTGTGTTCACTTTCTGAACAGCTAATTTTACTGAACTGATTTTATACATCATAGAGATAAATACTGCTAAATTTTCTGGTGTAACTGAATGAAAGAAGACTGCTTGGAGAACTGGTCTGGGCCAGATAGCATGGACAGTTATTTTTATGGAGGGGTAGGTCCTGAAGGAAACAGTCAAGGTCAGAGTGGCGTACCTCAACGCAGGGGTTACTGAGCTCCTGTGACTTGGATGAAGCTGCCTTTCTTGGCAGCCTCAGTAAGAGAACACAGACTCTTGTGGGCTTTTGCTTTGTTTGTTACATTGGTGAGACAGAGGTCTGTACAGATTGTGGCCTGATTTATATTTGAAATAGGTCACCAAGAACTGAGTCAGACTTGCCCTGGCTGGGAGCAGTTCCCAGAGTGCCATGCCCTGGTCCTCTCTGACCTGGACTGGTTTTCTCCATGACCAGCAGTTATCAAAGAATTAGAGCTTTAAAAGGAGTGATTAACACCATTTCCTCTCTCTCTGTGAGTGCAGAAAATGATTAAATGGACATATAATTATGCCCAACTGTTTTTCTTATCTCTTTTGTAGAGGGTGAGGGAGATGAGTGGAGAGGAACTACAAGATACATAGAAATATATATAATGTGTATATCATAAAAATATGTATTTATATATGAAAAAATAGCATTTTGCATATTAAATGCCTGGTTTTGAGAAGTGTGCACAATCTTCTTTACATCAGGACATCTATGCTGGGTTACCACAAATCGTCATCCTCAAAGGTAATGTTACTAGGGTGGAGTTTTGGTTGGTTTGTAGTAGCCAGTATCCTGCTTTCAGAAGGCATTTTGTAATGTTTTCCCCTTCAAAATTGAAATTCCTCGCAATCTTCACAAGTATGTTAGAACTTGGGGGAGGTAGGGGAAGAGGAGGAAATTTCAACTGCGTTATAAGAAAAATGATTTTATTTCAGTTAATTAGGAATACCAAGCGGGCCCATGATTAGGAGGGAAGGAAAGGATACCTGGGTGTATAATCCTGCTCACAAGGGAGAGTGAAAATGGAAGCATCCATAATTCAATTCAGAAAGCATTGTATGTGCAAAACTTTCTCCTTTAAAATTTCTAATCTTTCAGTGTGCAGTAACGCTGACTCTGTCTCTACAATTTGTCTGTATTTTAAATCAGATCAGTGTAATTAGCTAACTTTACTTATTAGCTTGAGCTGACTCTAGTGGTACAATAGTTGAATTGGCTGCCATTATATTTGTTTAACTGCTGTAAAGTAAGTTTCTAACAATAGGTTCCTACACTTAAATAGCACTGTCGAGCTCTGGTGCCCTATCAGTCAGTCAGACCTTTCCCTCCTGCTGTCTGCTCTGATAGACAGTTCTGCTGATGTGGAGGCTCTGGAAGAAGAGATCAGGAAGAAGGGATGATGGATAAAGACCATCTCCTGTCTTGAGAGGAAATCAGAAAAATCCTTTCTTTGACTATCAACAAGCTGCTTTGTCAAGGTGTCAGAAGATTAATTATCCTCATGCGAGAGGCGAGAGCAACTGTTTTCCCCCCTGGTTTTGGTGTAATGGGGTGGCATTCTTCTGAACTGTGGCAGAGAATTGCAAAGAAAGAGGCTTAAGAGATTTCAGTCCCCTAACTTTACCGTCCCATAAGCGTTTGTGAAGCTCTTAAGTGTACATCCTAGGTATGATACTGTGAGGTTCTACCAGTAATTGATTAATGAAAGTATTTGTTTCAAGTGCAGTATGGACTTGATCCCATGAAACGTTTGGTGCCAACCACTGTTAAAGTCTGTTAGCATTATGGGTAGTTAGGGTAAATAAAGATCAAGCTTTCAATGAAAAGAGATGCAGAAAACCTTTCCATAGCATAACCATGAACGTGAAAACATGTAACTATTCATTAGTTTTTGAAGCTTATAAATCAGTAAAAGGGAAGGTCTCCAGTAAGTGTTTGTGGAGTATTTTTTATTGGAGCTGAGCAACTCTGCTTAATATTTTGTTTTATCCATTGTCCTTTTGTACATTTTTTAATTGAGTAAGCGTAAAGTATAATAAATGAATGATCTTACATTTTGAATTAATCTTTTGGGGAATAAATAAAATGTGCTAACTTGAATTCTGAACAGCATAGGTTTAGGTAAAAAAGAAAAACTGGGTTTTTTTTTTCTTTAAAAAGAAAAAATTAGAGACTTGAAGAAAAACACTATTTAAAATATGAGGCCATTTTGACTACGTCACTTCATATATTAAGTGAGTCTCTTCAAAAGCTCTTTAAATCTTGCACAAACTATGTCAGTAAAAGGACTCCTTCCGTTTGGCCTGATCTGTGACTTAGTCCGGTGCTCAGATGAAGGACAGCATTTTTTTGTAATCTGTTGATTTGATATAATTTTGGTTTTTTTCTTGAAAGGGTGAAGTCTTGAGTTAATAAAAGGGAACCGGAGAGTTAAAGAGCCACATCACTTCTTTAGGTTTTTTTACTTTGGAATAGTTTTAATGGTTGCAATGCTAAACTATGAACAGCGGTGTATTTTTACTTTTGGTGCTTCTGTGCAGCCTTTCTTCAGATTAATATCACTTTAAGATGTGTTGAACTCTAATATGCTATAGCTGAATTTGTAACAAACCCAAACATTTTAAACATGGTTGTGCCTGACCTTGAAATGCTGCTGATAAAAGCTAATGCTGTTAAATTGCATGCCAAATTAACCCTCATTTCCAAATGCTTTGTGTGTGCGTTTCCTGTAGGATAGGCTTTGATCCTACCAAGCAACACTTCTTTTACCATCAGTTATTTTTTAATGAAGGAAAATCAATTAACAAGTTTCAATGCCTGATTTCAGCAGTAGTGAAATGAAATGTTTTCTTTTGCATCCTACCACTGTGCTTTGTCTACTGCATCAAATGCCTGACATGATACAGTGTTTTGGCGTAGGGGTAATACTGATTTTCAGCTTAAAACTTTATTTTCACATGTGTAAACCGTACCAAGGATTACAAGTTCATGTGAGAAAGGCACAGGAAACTGGATAATGGACTGGACGAGGAATAACTTTCTGAAGCAGTTGTTTTTTTTAAAGTCTTATTGAGGCTTAGGATCAGTAAAGATGGGTTTTAATCTAAATCAGGAGAAAAAATGTTGCTTGCCTTGCAAATACTTTTTTCTTGAAGCATCCAGGTGCATATTATTTTAGCAGTTGTCCATTTTGCAGCACACTTGGTTCTGTTTTGTGTTTGTTTTCAATGCAGAAGTTACGTTGCAGGAGCATCGGCCTGCGTAATCTATGGGGTTTTTGTTTGCATCTTTGAGAAGTATGGACTTTGTATGGGATTTAATGGGATACACCCATGTGCCTCTCTGGACCGGTGGGCCTGTGTAACTCTGGTGGTGTAAACTCCCACTGAAATCAGACAACGGGCGCAAGCAGAAGCTGCTCACATACAGATACGGGCTTTTGCTTGTTCTTGTCTGCTGAGGACCTCAGGTGTTTCCATTTTAAAATGAAAGTGCATCTTTTTATCCTCTAACAAATGAACCACCGTCTGCATAAATTCATTTGAAGGGGACATTATCTTCCTGTGTGAACTCTGGCGGGCAGTGCTTGCAGGCCATAAAGTGAATCATCAGTCTCCCTGGGCTGGAGCTGAAACCTTGGCCTGTCTCCCTGACATCTGCTCTGGCACGTTGAGCTCCCGCTCCTCCCTCCCGCGTCCCTTCTCTGTCACCGTGCCTGGGCCACCTCTGTCGCCCGGACCCGTCCTTGCGCCCGCCCGCCCGGGCCGGGGCTGCGTCTCGCGGGTCCGTCCTGCCTAAACGTCTCTGACCTGGCGGTTTCGCTCTTTCATTCCAAGGGGGGAAAAAATCACTGCCCAGGCTTTGCCCTCCCACCTTCGATACGTCAAGACCGTGTTCGCAGGCCTGGACGAACGTAGCCCTTGTGCCTGGTCTGTGTGAAAATTGTTTTCTGAGCCTGTCACCTTGATTGTGTTACCTTTCTTTTTGCATTCCTCTGCCAGCATTTTCTTGTCTTTATAGCATTGGACCTAAGCTCTTTATCTTCTCTTTCAAGGCCCTCAAATCCCTGAGGGTTTTTTCTCTCCGTTATCTGCCCCTTGTGTCTCCTTGTTATTGAGATGTCAGCCCCGGGACCCATTCAGCCTGCAGTGCCTAATGGGGCAGGCGCAGCCGACCTTGATCTAGGGCCAGGCCAGCGCCGGTGAGCCCCGCTGGGTCCCAGCTCACTCGCGCTGCCTCACATGTGTGGTGTTTTTGCATCTGCTGAGGCATTTTGGCTCCGGGGTGGGAGCATGATTGCGCAGAGCCGGCCCAGCCAGCTGCTGAGCTGGGCTGGATGAGCCCTCTCTGAGCGAGAGGCGGACGGTGGCTCTGCAGGCACCAGCTCTGCTCTGGCTGGTCTTCTTTTCACCTTGGCTCAGGCCTGGCCTTGCTGCTTTCAGGCAGAGCCGCTTAAATGTCTCCGCTCTGTGGTCCCACTCTCCGGCGTTGGATTTTTCTGTTATCTGGTGTATTCCAGCACCTGCTCCTCTGGGTACGGGGGGGGTGACTTTATTCCCTCATGCGCCATGTTGTCTCCTGTGGATGCTTTGGAAAGGAGCCAATCTGTAGGTCACGGTAGCATCTCTCCTAGTATATATACTGCCAGCTCCAAGGTAATACAAAGCATTAAAAAAGTATATTGTGCTTTACATACATACTTTGGTACAGGCATTTAACCGTTTTAGAGAATCAGGGGGATGGGGAGGTGTGAAGAGTTGGGAGTGAGCGAGTTCAGAGTGAGAAGACTGGATTTTCCAAAGGCTTTGTTTTGTTTCTTCGTGTGCTTGTGAGTTTTTAAAGCAGCATCCTCTTTCCACTATAAATAGAAGAATTAATGTTACTTCAGCACAGTAACCCTTGATGGAAAGTTGTTTCTTTATGCAAGCCCACATCGCTTTCAGCCTGCTTCGAAGGACCCTGGGTTTGCCTCCAGGAAAATCCAGAGGCAAGGTTTCCAGCTTGTGCCTCATGGTGGGGATTCGCAGTGGCGTGAGTGGAAGCGAGGGGAGGCCTTCCCTCCGGAGCAGCAGCGGAGGCGGCTCGTGGGCGAGCGGATTGCTCGTGGCAGTGCTGAAGCGCTGGTTGGAAGGGGCGTCTGGAGGTCTGGGCCAGCTCCTGCTCTTAACAGGGCTGTTGCCAGCACTTGGGTTAAAATTCGTGTTAGAGGAGGAAGAAAAAGGTGATAGGCTATAACCAAAGATATTATTGTATTATAACTGAAGGAACCTTAGGAAATGCTAATAGCAAGAGGAAAAGATGAAAGGTTTGTTGTTGCCCCTTTTTAGCAGCATTTCTCTGAGAATTTAAGAGAAAATGAATTCTGCTGAAGTGACCTTTTTTTCACCTCTTACTGGCTCTTGAAAAGCCTGTGCTCCCTGAGCCATCCACACAAACACTTATCCAAATAATGAAAAATCCAAGTGCACATGCTCCAAGGGATAGTTAAGCATCACTAAAAAAAAATTCTCATGGCTGCTATTATGTTAGAGGGCAGTAGTTCCTACGGAAAATTGATTTTTTTCCATTTTAATAACTTGAAAATGCTCTCAATCTATAAAGAAGGAAAATGTGATAACTCCTAAGTAACTAACCAGAAGCTTTTTGAAGCCAGGAATATCTGTCGCTCTCCTTTTGCATGCATTTTCCTGTGACTAAGGATTTTCTTGAAACTTAAAAATAATATTTAGAAACAGATAAAGTATCTGATCTTGCTAAGTCCTATACTTTTCTGTAGAAATACAAGGTAATTGAAGATGCTGTTTTTTCATTTTAAAATTGAGTGTAAAACAGGTACAATGTGAGCTTCAAAAGAGGCTGTTCTGGGAAGGAAGTGAACTTGAGCAAAATGGTCAACTTAACAGGAATTTTTTTTTTTTAGCCTGCCTTTTAGCACAAAGTGTTCTTGTTACACTTGCTGACCCAGTTGTTTCACTGTTATTTCAGAGCATACTTATTTTCTCTTTGATTTTTTTTTTTTTTTTCCCTTTCTATATGCTTGGAGAAGGAGTAATGTGCAACATTTGTGTGATACCTGACGTTAGATCAAACAGTCACATCTCTGCCTTCCTAAATGAGACTATTTCCGTGTAATACTATTTCTTATGTTTTTTGAAAAAGGAGAACCAGGTGTTTTTCTGTTTTGGCAGATTAGTGGCTGTGAATGGCACCTTGCAATAAAATCAGCATTTTGGCGCTGTCCCTGTTGGGTCTTTCGTATTTATGGGGAAGGAATCCCTGATCACTGGGTTGTTTTCTGTGCAAACACTGGGAGAATGCTGGGACCAACAAGGTTGAGCTGACCTTACGTGCTGGCCTGTTCCCTGCCTCTGACTGTCATGTTTCAAAGGTTAAACTAACTGTGGATGAAATGTAATCAGTAGTGCGCTGGATCCTTTCCAGATCACACTGGAGGGGTGCAATAACCAGCATTGTTAGCTTTGGGAGAGCAAGAGACAGAGGTCATTACCTGTGTGCGTCTGAGCAGGAGGAACCAACTGCCTTTCCTGCTACCTCCCACGTATGTTTATTTAAATCTTATCTGGAATTGTTATCCTGCTGGCCCCTGCTCTTTTTTTTTTTTTTTTTTTAAAAAAAAAACCTGTTTATTCTTCATACACTGTAATTTTCATCTTTCTGTTGATTTGTCAAAGTTTCCGTAAGATCTCAAACCCTGTCATTAGATGGGATCTGGATCGATACCTGGGGAAGCAGAAAAGGCTGGAAGAAAGAATTGCTGTGTTTTTAGATGACAGCCAGAAATAGGCCAGGGTAAACCAGACGGTACTCCTAAGACAGAGACATAACTGCACCAGCAGAGGAAAGACGATCTTGGTAAAGTTTCCTTCCATCGCTAGTGGGTAGCTAGGACAAGAGCTGGTACAGTAGGAAGCTGGCAAGGGACGGAGAGCAAGTGTGGGAGGAGGAGGTGGAAAAGAAGCACCGAAGCAAAGATAGCATCTCTGAGAATTGATTTCTTGTTTCTTTCTGTACTCAACCACTCATTTTTCCCCAACTCCATCTCTCATTTCTGCAGTACTTTCAGTCCTCTGCATTCAGGTCTGCAGCAGGAGTCTGTTCCCAGCATCAGATAAAAAGCCTTTCTGGAAGGCACCAGAAGCGTGTAGCATATGGTGGGGAAGTACTGCTTATTGTCATGTTAGGGATTTCAAGGGTGACAGGCGGTGAAGCCAGTATTTTTTCTGCCTATTTAGCTTTTACACAACCTGTCCTCTGAAACAGCCTGTACAATAACAATAGACTTAAGTGGGGAACAAAAAATTATCTTCCTTTTGAATTCCATGGAAAGGCTCCTACTCCATGAAAGTGTGTCGTTTTCTTTATAGATCAGTGTATGGGTATGGCCTTGAAAACCAATACATTTAGCAGCAATGGAGACTTTTCTCTGGAAAGAAGAGGGGGGCGGATGGGGGACTTCCATTTCAGCGCAAGTCAGACTTAATAGACCTGTAGAGAGGATTAGATTATTTTAATATATGTCTTTGTATACACTCCTGATTGTTATGTTATAATTAACAGTTGTGAATATGAATGCTTTTTCTTTTCCAGGATCTCTCTGTATGGGTTTTTCAGTTTATGTGTTTTGTGGTAGTTTCTAAAGAAGCCCTGACAAGAACAGAGGTCTCTCTAGGTTTATAGGACGATCCGCTCTGTCCTGAGGAGTTCACTGTAAGTTGGTTATGATGTCAGAAGAAGAAAATGCTGTTATCCTCCTTAGCCCACCTTTACCAGACTCTCTCAGGATTGTAATCACAAGCAGAGAGAGCTCCTTATCAGTGTTTCCATCTGTTGCCCTCCTCCTGTACTTCAAGAGTAGAATGATCTTTTCCTTATTCCTGAGTCTTCACGAGATCTCCTCTCTGCTTCAGTGTGCGTGAGAGAGAACAAAGTATTCTCTTCCTATTTACTTTTCTTATGAAATTCTTATTTTTGAAAGGCCTTTTCTTTCCTTGACCAATTTTTATTCTTTCTCTCCATGCCAGAGCACTGGAGATGTGGAAGAACTGAGTGAAAGCACTGGCAACTGTCTTATCCTTGTGAAACCTGAGTAGTATTCTTTCCCAGGACTGTGTCTTTCATCTGGCACTTTGCCTACGCTAGATTTCTTTTTAATTGTTCAAAGAGCAGCTTGGTTTCTCCACCAACCTGAAGGTAAAATGCTTCAATATCCACTTTCATAAATGCTCCTGGAGTTCTAGCATGCCAAGAGTGTCTGGATTAGGCATTAGTTCTGTATGAATGGTTTCTACTCTACTGGGATAACTATTCTAATATACGGTATTTGTGGCCCAAAATTTTGCGCGAGTATATCACTTCAGGGAGCTCTGTGAGCATTGTGGAAGTCTTTATTTGGAGGGCTTTTCAACAAAACCAGTTTTAATGTGAGAGAGGATGTAGACCCAAACTGCAGTAGTAGAGGATGTAGATCAGCAGGAACAGTGAAGATGCCCTGATCTGTTTGTGGTTTTCCTATCAGGTCTATAAGGACCCCATCAATTTTCCCATGTATGTAGGGGTCTTCATTCCAGGGACCTTCTGCCAGCTCTGCTGAGTGACCTTAGGAACAAGAAACCAGTTTTCCTCCACCTCCCAGGTGTTCAGTCAGCTGCCCAGAACTGGGTCCATGGCAGTCCCAGCTGAGGGAAGACTTGTGAGTCAGGTGCTTGCCCCTATGTAAAAATAACTAGAATTCCTCAAAGAGATAAAGGCTTTTAACATTTGCATTTTTAGGAAGGTCTGGCCACACTGCGTCTTTCTGCACAAGCAACAGCAGTTAAGGAGCAAGTCCTGAGAGAGTGTTTGTTTTGCTGGAATATCTTAGTGATGAGGGAATCCAGGGTAACACAACTTGAAATAGCCTTGCTTGGAAAAGCCCTTTGTAACTGAAATATGGGGTCTGCTTGGATTAAATATTTGAAGATTTTTTAATATTCTGAACTGATCAGCTTGCCCTTTTGTTTATAGTGCTCTGACATTTTTATTAGAAAGATACGTGAAAAATCACTAATGGTAATCTACTGTCCATGACTACCAAGCAAAGATCATGTTGTTTTCTCTCTGCAGTATAAAGGCCAAGTGCATTGAAGTGGATCATTTTATGTGATTACTAGCTGCATCCATCTTCGTATTCAGACTGGCTGATGGCTATAAATAAAAACACTTAAGTGTTTCTCTGAATGGTGATAGGCTGAATCTCTGAACTTCAATTTATTTTTCCTTATCCTCAGTATAAGGGTTCAAGATGAGCCTGACGTACAACAGCATCTCATGCTTCCCCTCCATGTAGATTTACATAGCAGATATGTGTGCACAGTATGGCCACAAGTCATTTTTCTTTTTAAACTCTGCTTCCTTCTTGACTATGTTCCTTACACCATTCACTGACTGCATTTTCCTTCTGTGAATTTCTGAAGGCATGTTTATGCCTGAGTGCTATTTTGGATAAGAAGATATCTTTAGAAGAACAATAATAGAAGAGGGGCTTCTACTCTGTTTATCTTCTGTTCATGCACCTTCTTTGTCTCCCAGGTCATGTACGCAGCAAAAATACTAGGAGCAGCGTGGATACCATGGTGATACTCCAGAGCAGAACGGTTTGGAACCAGGGGAAAACCACACGTGCACAATATCTGCTTTATACCATTGGACTGCTTTTATTTTTGGGTTTGTCCTGATGTCAGTATGTTGGTACAGGTGTCCTCGGAGGATGTCCATATTGTATAACTAGGTGTCCGCATTATGTCTTTCCCCTTTCAGATGTGTTTAATGGCTTTGTATTTTGACAAAGTCGTCAGGTGGCTGAAGGTGTTTGCAGAACGTTTTATGGCAAGCTTTTCATTGAACCTTGATAGCAGGATTTCCATGTCAATGCATACCATATATTTGTATCTGGACACAGCCATAGGTTGTCCTTTTATGCCGTCCCTCTTAGACTCTGCTGAGCTGTGTTTCTGGGTATATTTTCTCTGCACTTGTCGCTGAGAAGAATCAGTTAGCTGTGGATACCTATGCTTGTGAAATCCCATCCCTACTGAAGCTAATAGGTTTAGTTGCTATATGTGTGCAAAAACCGGGTAAGAAATGTCGTTGTGTTAAAGGAAGGCCTGTTTCCTTATCGTGTGTCAAGTTTCTGTATTTTGCGCTAGCAACGGGAGATGCAGAGAGCACAGCTAGCCAGCTGAAATGTTCTCTATGTGCCACAGCGTTCCTCAGAAATTTCTTCTAGCTCATGGATATTTCATAGCAGGGCAATTTACTGTCTTGTGAAGAAAGAAAAAGACCTGTTTTGGCTTTGAGTATATAGAATTCTTTATTGCATAAGACAAAATTGTGGCAAATTTTCCAGTTTTAGCCCGGAAAGTTTTGACTTCTCTCTCTCTGGTGTCTACATATTCTTAGGGACTTCTGTGTCTCAATTTTGCAGTTTGGTCTTTGTGATTAAAGGACGCCTAGACCTAACAAATCCTTTGTTAAGCTTCTGGTAAGGAATATAATATGACTTTTTCCTTTCCTGTGTTGAGAGTGAGCGAGTGAGACATGCATGGGAGGAGATGGGGACTAGGGAGAGAAGGCAACCTTCTCATATAATTACATGAGAATATTTGCGGTATGTGCGTTCTCTGCAGGAGACTTTAAAATACAGATAAAACTAATGAATCTTCTGTTTGTCAAGCTTAGCAATACATGTTAAGTCTTCTAACTGAAATCTGTACAACATTAAAAAAATCATTAATAGGCCTTTAAAAATGTCACAAAGATTCAAAGGCAAAGAGGCCAGTTTGCCTCTTTAAATTATATTGCATTCCGGGATGCGTTATTTCAGGAGCGTGTCCAAGTTGCTGCACTGTCACAGCTTCATTGCTTCAAATGTCACTTCAACTAGGAGCAGTTTTTATAACTACACAGTAAACTCAAGATGGCTTAATGGAAATGATTTCTTCATGTGTCAAAATGACCCCTTTGTTTCTCATTTTACTCTTTTGTTGTCTGCAGCTAATCTGCTTTTTGGGTTATCAGATCCAAGCATCTTACAATGCTGACTCTAGCAGCGGCATTCAGCTGGAATGCTGCCTTTTGTTTACTGGTTTCGCCAGGCCTCCAGTGCTTTCTTTGGTCATCTGGTGGCTCCACTAATGTGATTTGCACTCCCAGGCTCTGCAGGTAGTCATGGGCTTTTATAAGGGAATTAGAGGAAGGCCTGCCACCCTGGTTGCTAATGAATCCACAGGCTATTTCTTGTTTGTGTTTTGTTTTTCCAGCTTTTTTTTTTCTTTTTTTGGGGGGGAAAGCAGACCGTAATCTGTTTGCAGTTTTATGGAATTTTTCTCCACTGTGCTCAGACTTCAGTTCCTAAAGTCTCTTTACCTGGCTGTGGTGACGTTCATTTTGCTTTAAAAAGAAGTATCAAATCATATTGATCAGAAAGTGCATTGGGGCTTTTCTCAGGATTTGTAAATAAATACAGAAAAATAGATGGCTACACAAATACTCAAAACTTCTTTATTACAATAAATAATATACAAAAATGGTTCTGGTACTACTGGATGTAGTAAGGAGAGACAAACCTCCACCTTCACGAAAGTTCTTTCTATTAAAATAGCAAATCTTGGCATATGTAGGGAAGTTGAAGTGTTTCGCTAATGAGGCTGCAGCTGGAATCGTAAAATTTTGCAAGTATGCCAGAAGTAGATGGAAGTTTAGAAACACCCTCAGCACAGTCTTATAATTTTGAGCCAGCGAAGGACATAGTCAATTAAATCTTCTATTACAGTTTTTGCAAAAGTACACAGATCTGTAGTTATACTGGAGATTTTTTTTTTTTTAATATGAAAAGAGTATGCTCAGATATATGCTCAAAACATCTTGTACTCTTTGTCTAAAGTAAAGGAGAGTTTCAGGCTCTGAGGAGTTGAGTAGAATGTCAGATGCTGAGTAAGATGCCATTCCTTCTTATATCCACAACCTCTTACTTAAGTATCCTTGTGGATTTGAGTGGGGACTAATAGAGTGATTAGGATTTTCTTCAGATTAGCCCTGCAGTTTTGTTAGGGCCAGTATTTGGCTTCCACAAAAACAGGCACAATGTCAATGTTTTTAAAGCTTCCCGCTAGTCTGATTAAGATTCGACCTACAGTGGCAGGATCTGCATAGTTTTATCTTTTCATAAAATATTCTTCATCCGTTTCTGTTGTTTTAGAATGTAAGATAACCAAATCTGTGATAAAAGCTAAATCTGAAAAGGGCTTTGGAAATAAATGGGCGCTTTCCATGCAAAAATAGATAATATTGAATCTATTCGTATTGTTATTTACCTTGAGAGCAAGTCTATCTGTTTATCCAAGTCTGAAGAATTTAGACTGATAAGAGTTGTGTCACTGATATGTGGTTTATAGGGTTGGGTCTTAAGAGTAGAAGAAAGCTTTAGAAAAACTGAAGTATATAGGCATGTTTCAGTGCCCTCGCTTTGTGCCGTTCTGCGGTGTTGATGCTATAGGATTTATCTGTGATGTTTGGAGGAGGTGTATGTTTCATTTATGTATGCATGTGCTTATATTTTTAACATGTTAACTGAATATCAGAGCATTAATTTCTGTTCAAAGAATGTCAGTAAAGGTGTTGAGTTGGTGTTTCTACTTCAGAAAGAATCATGTAGAAATTCAGGTGCAGGGTTTTTAATAGTGGACACATAAAGCAAGAATATATCGATTGAGTTTTACTAGGCTGACAGCAGCACTGAAGGTCCTTGTGACCCAGAAGTTTGTGACCCATGAAATCTCCATTTTCCTTCTATCGGTAATGTATCTTGAAGTACAGAGGACTGAAAAATGCATCCTGTGTGTCCTAACACATTGATTATTTACAAATGGAAAATTATTTTGGGTTTATTGCTACAAATGTGTTTGATACTAGTAAATATAAGGGATAGGCTTAAATTATATTCTTAAAGAAATGTTCCCTCAGCACAAATTCCCTAAGGCAACAGCTGATACTTAGAAGTATGAATAAGATCTGCTATATTTTTCCTTAAAATGCTGATTTCAGATGCCTGGCCATTATGTCGATTCAGCTTCATCAGCTTGGATGCCAGTGAGCAGAAATCAAAATTTTGCTTTATATATGGTACTTGTGTCTGATTGAAGGAGATAAATGACAGTGAGGAACAGGGCAGAGTTATTTCTAAAAATGGTAAATATCCGAGGTTCCTGAAAATGAGCCTGTAACACACACGCACACCAGCAGGCAGATTTTACAGCTCTGTCCAGAGCACAGAAGGAAGATAAATCATGGCCATCCCCCTCTCATTTTTGAAATGGTTCAACCCTGGGGTTTAGCTGAAGGACTTAAGGAGTTTTTGAAGTGCAAATAGACTGGTGAAGGGTAAACCTTTTCAGAGTTTCATTTAGATGGATTTTTTTTTTTTTCTATGTGGATTTCTGGCACCAGCTGAGATCTGGAAGGCCACAGGATTTTTTTGTTTTTGATCAATCAAGCAAGCAGAACTTGCCATGGGGGTGTACATTCTCTGCATACATATTGATCCTATTGTGTTTAAAAGTAGTTAATTTAATCGGGGCTTTTTGAAACCTTCCCCAGTAAGACTTGCATTAATGGAGCTGTCATTTCAAGGTCATGTTTCAGTGTCAATAACTTAATGGTAATGACAGAAGTTATCAGTAAGTTTAATATCAGTATTTCAGTTATTCCATGTTAAAATGGCATTGAATTAGAACTGATTTTACACATGTGCATGTAAAAGCGTTCAGTTTCAGTTTCGAATGAAAAATGTTGCTTTCATTAAATGAGAGATTTTTCAAAGCAGTCTGGTGTTACTAAACACATCAGCACCAACGGTTGTGTTACCATTCACCGCTGTTTGGATCAGTACCCTTGGCCTGCCCCATTGCATAGGGAATTTGACTTCAAGAATCTATTTTACACCTTGTCTTTTCTAGCAAAATGGTTGTAATGTCAGAGTTTTTATTCAGGGCTCCTTCTAGTAGTTTTGACCTTTTACCTCACACTTTGTCTTGTTTAAAAGCAGCAGCCTGCAGAAGATGGATTGCATATTAACTGTAAAAACGTCTCTCTACTGTGATAAATATTTGGAGATACAACATGTAAGGACTGTCTGTATGATAACATACCCATTTGAGTGCAGACTGTAGATTTGATATGGCAGCATACAGTTTACTACTTTTTGGTCCATATCTGATGCCAAGATCTTCAAGTATTTCAGATGAAAGCATTATATATTTTCAAGATTTTTCCTGTGAGGTTGTTAACTGCAGCCTTTGTTATTTGCTGCTTTGATTTGATTGGGTCGGAATGAGCTTCAGAAAGTTATCCTGGACATGGTGACACTCAAGGTACAATAGAGTCAGTGCTGAAAATTGGATTCAGATACCATGGCAGAATGTGCCTGTGAGTCTCCCAAACTCGGTTTTCTCATTGCTTCTTTTCCTGCTAGTTATGGCATGCCTTGAGCCCCGCCACTTGCCAAGGACTGGGGTTCCAGAGCGACGCGGACTGAGCAGGCTGGGATGTGAGATGGAAAGCAGAGTCTTGCATACCACTCTTTCAATCATGTCCCAATAATTATCTTCTGTAGAGTTTCTTACGTGTAAGTGTTTTCCCCAATTGAATGGGATTTTATCAAAGATTTCGGTGCCAGATCGCTCAGTTGCTCACAATGGGAGAGGAACTCTAAAGGTGGTGCGGTGTCCAGAGTTGGGATCCATTTTACGAAGGACCAAACTTGACCAGTTGTTAGTTTAATTTCCCTATATTGGATGTCCAAAATGGTACTGCATGGCACAGTATGGGAAAATCACCTATATTAAAAAATGATGTATTTATACCTTACTTTTGTGTTTACAGTCTGGTGGTTTGATGTTGGCTGTGCTATGAGAGCACAATAGAAAGATTCCAGATCAGGACAGGGACCTAAAATCGTAACTCATAATAAATTAATAAATATGGCTAAATGCAGTTAATAAATAAGGCTAAAGAAGTGCATATTGTGATTTTTCCCTGACTTTACACTGAACAGAAGACGTTTGGTTAATAGGCCCCCTATCTTGGTCTTTGTTTTACAACTCTAGCTTTTATGTCCATTAAACTCACATGCTGTCAATCTCATGCACTGTAATGATGGTTATTTCCTGTAGTGTTTGAAAACTGAACATGAGATGCCGTTTCAAGCTTTGCTGAGAGAGAAGGGAATTCTCTACATCTCACTGCGGAGAAGGCATTCCCAGCATTTGCAGCGTCACTTTTGCGAGTATGTCACTGGGAGATGCTAATACGACCTTTCCTTTGTTAAGTAAGAGATTTCTAGCACCACCCAGGACTCCTCTCTCTTCAACAAGTCCTGTTTCACCGACTGGATAGAGAATTTTGGGCATATTTCAAGTCAGCAGTTTTTCCTTCAGTCTTACTAGGCATAGAGTACAGATCTTCCTTTAGAAACAGACATCATTCTGTAGACGAGTATGTGGGTGTTGGCTGGAAAATCTACCATTCTAATTGAAAATTTTTTCTAAATGGTGTGTGCTCAAATGTCAAAACACTGGGGGGCTGTTACTTGCAAATTACAGATTTATCAAGCAGCCGCGACATTAAAGTAATCTTACTTTGGTTATAGTATGCATTCATCAAGGGCACAGGCTTGCACGATGATTCTGAATTCCTGTAGAATTTAACTGAGCAACAGCTGGTCTGTAGGATGTGTAGATTTTAACAAGGTAATGTTTGTGTTTTGGCGAAGGACTTGGGTGACATGCTGCTGAAACTGTTCCAAAGTGCCTTCTTCCTCCATTCAAGTCTGTAGGGATCCTGAGACAGGTTTTGTGTGAAATTTCTCCACTCTCTCTGCACCTCTTGATTTTATCACAGGTAAATTCTACAAAATTCTTCCATGGGGTGTTAGGAAAAAAGAGAAAATAAAAAGGCCATCAACACCACTAACTACCGCTACAACAGAATGAATCCTCTTTTTGGCTTTTAATTGTGTCAGATTCCTTTTCTCCGCAATTGCTTTTCTTTTCTTTTTTTTTTTTTTTTTTTTTTTTTTTCCACTTGGGAGAGGTTTATGGTGCTGTGTCCGTCAGGATAACCCTGTCTTAGGGTTGAAGTTGTATTTCTCCCTGAGTTCCTAGAGGTGATGTTATCTTTTGTTCACTCAGCAGTATGGTCATTCCTAAGAGCATCTGTCACTTTAGGCATTGTAAGATGGATGAGTCTCAAGTGAACTGCTGGTTGAAGCAAATGGTGAAAATAAGAAAAGACAAGGGGGTTGGGGGTCTTCAGAGGGGACAGACAACAAGGAAGCACTGTTAGAAATCAAAAGTAAGCCAGGTGGTAGTGGAAGAAAGAGCCAAGATGGATCACACGTTAGCAGGTCCTACAGGTCTTGGAAACAAAGATCGGTGGTTGATGAATTCTGAAGAGATCTTCTGCGCCTTGACAAAAACTCTGCTGATTTGTTTCCGACTTCATTTGCAAATAAGGGAGGGTCAGAAGGAGGTGATCTGAACATCAGCTGAAAAAATTGTATTTTTGTCACGTTGTGTTGTAAGGTTAGGACAAATTAATGCTGCCAGTAATCAGAACAAGGGTTCCTGATATTTTGTGTGTCTTAAATATTGTGTGAGAATCTGTCTGTACTGAGTGGGCACGTAACAGTATAAAACGAAAAGAGCGTATCGGCAGTTTGGCTTTTGGGAAAAACAGTAAACTTAAAATTCATAGCTGTTGGTATTTCAGAAGGTACTTAATGTGTTTAAGAGAGGGAAGGTTCAATATAGTATCTCTGACTTAGCTGAACTAATTGAGTTAGACATTTTAACAGAAAGAAAATGATGTAAAAAAACCCAAACCCCAAGAAAACTCCCCCCAAGCCACTGACAAGCAAATCCATACACCCCCCGCCCCCCGCAAGCTGAGCAAAGGTCTGTGTTTGCAAAAGCAGCCGGCGAAGGACAAAAGGCACTTACAGCCTAGCGTGTGTCAAGGTTTGGGAAGGGTCCAGGAGGATCTTGGCTTGAAAAATTATTTTGTCACACTATTGGCATTGGTCCATAAGGGGAAGCACTGGTTGAAAGGCGAAGAAATTAAGATGATTAGGAGCTTTAAAGCTTCACAAATGGTAGAGTATCTCTCTTCTCAATGGATGTAAATAATAGATGAAAGACCGAGAGTGACAACAAAGGATCAGGGCGTTTAAGAGAATGTGTGCAGCCTGAATAGAGGTCTGTGGCCTAGGGCCAAAGGTCTTAGCTTTGAGTGTAATTAGAAGAAAATACAAAAATGTCATTACTAGCAGGTGAAATGTTCAGCACGTGTCCGAAAAATAGCAATTTCAGAGCCAGGAGCTGTTGGAATTGGATTACTGACATTCTGCAATCATTGAAGTCTCTGCGGAGCCCTACAGTTTGGTCGGGAGCTGCGTGTTAACCTCGTTGAGCATCTGCAAGAGATTCACTGTTAGCATGGCGGGGATGCGCAGCGCGGGGTAGCATCGGTGGTCCCTGGCAATAGAGTTGTTTAATGTCTTTCCTCAGAACACAACAACGCTACCCAAAACTTTTCCTGAGTGAGAGGTGAGGGTTATAGCTGCTCTCTTAAATAGGCTGATTTTTAAAAATGGGAGGAGGGGGAGGAAGCTTAAAGCTATATTGCTTTTAATTTTAAAACCTGCGTTTTGAATTCTAGGTGTACAGCTGAAAGAGTTGCTTTTGTTCTGGTTTTGACAGCAGGCCCAAGGCTGTGGTCCCAGCTTTAAGCCTCAAATCCCATTTGTGAGCAACAGGGAAAATTCCTTTAAATCTTTTGGCAAAATATTGTCCATTTCTATTGAGAAACCAAACCATCTCGTGTGCCTAAGAAAGCCTTGTCAAAGTCCAGTCAATTATAACTTAATTTAAAGTTTGTCCTGATGTTAATTACTGTGCTGTACAGCCCTAGGTATTTTAGGAGTTACTCTTTGGCCTGCTGCTTACTACACCATTGTTGCCATTCTTTGGGGTATTTCAGGTGTATTCTCTTTTATAAACTGCAATTTCTATTAGAAACGTTTTCACTTAAATACCTTTATGAGATGTCAGATAGGAGAGCAACCAGCTAATTCTGACTTCATTTTGAACATTGATCTCCAGTTTAGCATCGATAACCACTCACCCATTTAGTTTGTTTCTTTTTAAACCAATAGTAAAATAGTTACTTCTACATTATCTTCTATTTTTTATGTTTCTGTGACAGTTAATTTTCTCATAATGATGTACTGAGTTCCTAATATTTCATATAGCGACTGAGGTGCCAAAAATGTGCAGATTCTGTGACAAACTTGTACTTCACTTCTGGTAGAATGCAGAGAAGCAGCCATGCAGCTTCAGCCAAATATTCCTATGAAGAAAAAGATGCTTTTTTAAGTGGTCAGCCCTCCTTTCCCCACCCCAGTTCAGTTTTTGGCCTAGACCAGGTTTAGATAGGCAGGTTTCGTTGGCTTGTTATAAACTATATGCTGGCACAAGTAATTCTAATTTTTTTCTCCCTTCTTATTTTTCAGGTATTCAAGAGTTTTAAACAACTTCAGAGAAAGGCTTCATAAACTCTTAGCTGCATCCTTTAATCATGACTGCATTTCAAATAGGTTAAAAGGAATCTGAGAAGGTACCGTACTTGCCTTTCCTAACAGACAATACATGATATGTTTGTGTTCAGTATCTGTTCTTTCATTTCCATTGACTGCATTTTAGGAACAGTGTGGACTGTAAATAATGATTTTATTTTTGCTTCGGGCATGTACAATGTCTAAAAGTTCTTCAAAAATCTTGAAATCCAGTTCATAGAATTAAACAGCCTTCACCAAAGAGGGCTGATTTGTGCTTCCATTTTTTTCTTATATATCCACAATGAGGTCAACTTCATTGTTTAATGGCAGTTCTTTTGAAGCTGTAAGAATTTTCTTCTGCTGTTTTACTTAGAAGCACTGCAAATACCTCAGCAACTAGCTAAATATATGTTTTATGCACTTGGAGGGTGGATGTTTGTTTGTTTGTTTGTCCTCTCAAAGGGTTTAAAACAAATGGGAGAAGAATGCAGATCTTTGTAATGATCGGAATAGATATGTGCTTCCAACTGAGATTCTCACACATCTTTTTTTTTCTGACTTCTTAAAGGGGGGAGGCTTGTCTCAGTATACAATATTGGGCTCGCATAGTTTCTTGTTGCATTTAAATAGGCAGCGTACCCAGAAGGCTGGAGATCTATTCCTGCTTTATGACCTGTTGTATCCCTGGGGCAAGGGCAGCACTGAGCAGAGCAAGGGGGTCATGGCCACAGCCCAGGTTCTGAGCGACGCTTGCGGGTTCCCAAAACCTGTCTGCAGGACCATTTTGTTCGGCAACATCTGGAACATGGTAGAAGTCTGCAAGAGGGGGGAACCTCTAGGATTTTGCTTCGCCAGGTGCTAGGAGGAAGCAACATTAGCCTTTTTGATGGGGGGGGAGGCAGATTCTGTGGCCCTGAAGTTAGGCTAAACAATTGCAGAGGTCAAAGGACAGCTGAGTGCGGTCAATGAGACACCCTGGGGTGTATTTTGTTACTTAGTAAAAGGAGCAGCATCCTAAAACCCTAAAGGATTCTCTTGAAAATCTGTGTTGTGAAAAGGTTTTATGAGTCTGATGGCAAAAAGTGCTGATTTAGCTAAGGAATGCTTGCTTTTGTCTAAATGAAAGGCTAATCCTTACCAAATGTTGGCAGCTATTATAGTGCAGTCAATGCAGGTTTGAAAGGACAGTTAGAGTAGAAGTGTACTTTGGGATCCCAAATGTTTATCATTTTAATGGTCCTGTAACTGAAAAGATTTCTGAACTTTCACCTTTGATCCTAAAATTTATACCCTGAGCAAAATATTTGGAAAAGTAAAAAGTAAAACTTTCACTTATAAATTAAAAGACTTTGTTCCTTCGGGAGGTGCGCCTGCCTGGTTCCTCTGTATTCCCTGACAAATTCTCTTTAGGTTATCAGGATACTGCATAGTTTAAACTATAGCTTCTTTTAATCTGCTAACACTTATTAATTGGTTGAAAAAAAAGTCATTTTTTTTCTGGTCTTGAGCAATTTTTGCTGTTCTTGTTCAATGCTCACAAAAAGACCCTAAAGAATGGGTTTTGAGTAATTAATTCATATGATTTGTTTAGCATTATCTTTCGTTAAGGCGACAGCTTATTAACACTTAACATTTGTCATAGAAACAGATAAGAAATCAATGTCAGAGCCAAGACCTTGTAAATAACCCGAAAGGAAATGTAATAATGGCTGTCTTCACCAGAGAGGTGGTGGGGGAAGGACCGGGCATGTGGCAGAAAAGGTTCAGTGCTTTTTGTTTTCCTTTGGAAGGGGGGGGTTGCTCCAAGACACAACCCGGGGCCTCCGACTCTTTGGCCCTACTGTCTTACACAAACACTCATTGTTGAGTTCGGAAGAAAAGGGTACGGGAGCCAGCGGTGGTGGCATTTTTATAGTGACTAACCTGGTGTTTCATCGTGATCTTCAAAAGGACGTCATAAGAAGAGTGAAAAAGAATAAACTGCATAATTTTCAAGGGGTAAAAAATGAGCAAAGAAGTTGACAAGTAGTGTTTTTTTTTTTTTTTGAAAGAAACGTGCTTGCAAAATACAGCTCTCCAAAGAGCTTAATTTTTAAACTTTTTAGAAGTACTCTATACAGATGCTTAGCATTGATTTATGTCAAGGTTAAGGCACCTTTAAACAAATAAAGTTGGGAATGGATAAACCTACTAAAATACAAATCGCCTATTAAACACAGAAGATGTTTGTATAGCATTCAGGTTGCTACAAAACTGACACGTCTTGAAATTCTCCTGATAACCCCTTCTAAACTCATCAGGAAATGACAGCATGTGTGTTTGAGGGGTACACAAGGGAGCGGCCAGATAGGATAGAGATGGAAGGTCAGGCCTTAACTTTGACTTTCTACGCTTCAGCTTCATGCTTTTGCAATAAGGCAATAACAAATGAAGAAAGGACTAAGGTGATTTATTTATCAATGAGACTGGACTGGCTTTTGCTGTAGGAACTCAATGAGATGTCTGTTTGAGTCTGTTTTCAGCTTTATCCCTATAAACAATATCACATTTTACACATATATCTATATGGAATTAAGGATTGTATAAAATAAACTGTATGATAAAACTGCTTAGAGAAATACTTATTTGCACTATAATGCTTAATTTTGTTTTGTAACCCTAGAATTTAATTACTCAAACTATGTAAACTAGAAGTATATGTATTATTAAGATTTTTTTCTCATCTACTGGAGAAAATTGTTCTGTATCTATGAAGTCTTTATCAGGTGTTTTTTTTCAAGTGGATTTTAGCCCACAGTGAGAATTCTATACACAGCATTTGTATTCTACTGTGGCAGCAGTCACAGAAAAATATTATGAGCGCTAGTTTCTTGACTGTCAGTACTTACTGGAAGTTTTATATGCGTGCCTTCAGGAATGCACAGAACCTGTGAATTTTCTGTGTTACTGACTCACTAAACTGTAATAGCAGCTTTGGGAATCAAGATTGCCTCTGCTAGTATGTTTATGTTGCAGGTAAATTAAGTCTAGCCTGTAAACATCATTAACCTTTTTCCTTTTGGGAGAAAAACAAGTAGGGAAGCACATCTAATGTCTCCAACAAGTAATGCATTTTATTAGCATTTTTTCTTCTTCCAAGACATAAAGACCCCATACAGAATTTATCGTAGTGAGTGATGAGTTGCATCACAGAACAAACATAAGCATTAGAAATAGAAAATTGTTTTCTTCTGCTATTCAGTGTTAATAGTATGTAATTTTGAATTTTTGCATTTCTGTCTTAAGTAACGATAAAGGTTTTTCTTTACCAGACCTAAATAGCATTATAAAAACGGACATTTATCCTATAAATACCTATCAAGATCCCTAAGTATCTAGAAAAGGTAGCTTGAATGTCAAAGCTTTTTTTTTTTTTTTTTTTTAGTTATATCCTTGGATGTGATGTTAATGTTTTGTTCTGTCGATTGCTTGTTGCAAATTTCTTCTTAACTGAAATCTTGGATGTTGCAGAAGGCACAGTAGTGATGTGCATCTTTGATCTGAAACAGGGGTTGCCTCTGGTGATTTCAGAGATTCTGGACAGAGCTTTGTTTATTTTACAGAAGAATTTGTGGTATTCTGGGGAGGGGAGAAAGTAGAGTCAGCTTTGACACATGACGAACACACATTGCGTAAAAGGAAAAGGAAGAACTCTACAAAGCACTCTGTACTCTGAAGTTCATTTCCACTAAAATTCAATACAAGAAATTTATTGGTTTTTTAAATAGAAATCCTATGGGCAATTTAGACACTTTTTCCTAGCAGCAGAGAAGGTGCAAAAAATGTCCACACGATGTTAAACTTGACATTACTTGTTGGGTTGAAGCAGATTGTTATGGTTTTGATCTAGGCAGGGTTTTCTTGTCCGTTCAGTGTATTGCTTTTTGTGTAGAAATGGCCATGAAAGCAGCTGGCTTTTCTGGTTGGCTTTTTTTTTTTTTTGTCTCTGCATCACAGGCTAAAAGTGACTGCAGAAGAACGATGTTAGATATGCCTCTTGATCTAGAGACTGCATGGGAGCTTCAAATTAGAAAAGATTTGTTTGTTCTTTTCTAAAACATATTCCGAGTTCGGATGAGCAGAAACATGATCATTGTGACCTGTTTGAAAATGGTATTTTCGGAAGAGCTGCACAGGAATGTGCTCTGAGTAGACTTTATAAACATTTTGACATAACCTCTCTGCAAAAGAAGAGGGGCTTGTTTCCACCTTTCGTGGCTCCTTTTTAGGGATGATGGTTTCCAAGCCTTGTAAAAACAAGAACTCTTTTTCAGACTTGCCTTGTTTTCAGACAGGGATCTAGGGGGGAAAACAGTCATTTTTTGGAGGAATTGAGGAACCAACAACCCACCTAACCTTATTCTTTCCAAGTGTGTTACTGAAGGCAAGTTTGATTACTTAAGACTTTCTTCATTATTCCTTGATTTCATTTTACTTTTTAATCTAGAAATCTGTGTTAGGGATTTGTTTAATAATCTTCCTGGAGAGGGAAAGGAAGAAAACTTGATGGTGCTTTTGGCAGGATTATGCACTTTAGAGATGAAGGAGGTGTGGGAAACGCCGCATGTGAGGCTCTTGCGTGCAGGGTGCTCTCCTTTGCACAGTGTCACAGACATGCTCTGGATGCAGAGACCATCTCTTTTTCGAGGTGGTAACCCTGAAATTACTTTCAGGTTGCAGATTTGAAGAACTGCTTCAAGGGGGAGAGAAAGGATTGCTAACAGCAAAAGAAAGGTTGAAGTTTACAAAGTCCTACTCCAGTGCTTCATTTTTAGTCTGTTATAGCTGTCGCAAACCAGAACATGCACCAGATAAGATGAATACTGTGGAAAAATAAAATACCGAGTAGATGTTCCTGAAGAATTGGGTCATCTCTGGTTGGAAAGTTTTAAGAGCCAGTGTACTCTGTATTACCATTATGCCTATTACTCAGAAAGATACTTTCTTAGTAGCATCCATTAGTACCTGTTGTTAGAATTAAGAACTTTCAGAACAAGTAACGTTTCTGCAAATTGAATAGCAATTAGCTTATATTGCTTGGCAATAAAAATTTGTCTCCCTTATTTAGTAGCAATTTCACATGAGAAAACTTCAAAAAAAAAAAAAAAGAGCATAGGGAAAAACACTTTTACTGCAGATGTAGATACCTAGGATGATTTTTATTAAGGATTTTTTGTTTAATGCTTGTATTGTACAAGCTGATGTTATGATGTGTCAAAATGGATTACCTTTTAGCTTCTATTTTCAGTATCTTAGTAGTGAATTTTTAGGCTGCTTTTCTATCAAATAGTGTCATCTTGGTTAGCCGTCTTAAAAAATGTCAAGCAATGTGTATGCATAAATTCCTATTTAAATGGTAGCTTGTGAATACAATAAATAAATAGCATAAGCTATGATGTTTAAAACTTAGATTTTTGCAGCCTAGTGGTCTAAGGATTTACAGTAGTTCACATACATGGTTTGCTAAGCCGTAGTGCCCAGTCTTACTCCATAGTCCTATTGAAGACAATGAAACAACACCAGGCAGGTGAATATGTACTTGCAGGACTGAGGTCCACTGAAGGTAGATCATGAGAAGTGGTGTAGAGGGGATGTGCAGGAAAAAAATGAATAAGAATTACAAACAGGTTGAGCAAACTCAGTAATTGGCAACAACATTAATATCATTAGCTTCATGTGGTAGTCTTCATTAGTCCAGTTGTGTTGAAGAGTTGATCACAAACTTTATTGATAAGGCATTCAAAGGGCGCTTGGGATCGTAGGTGAAGTGCTCAGCTTCTATGTAACCAGGCCACATATGCTTAGCAGATCATTATCCCTTTCATTTTCTTGAGTAGTGTTAAGTTGAGGTGCCATTATTGGTGCTCCTTTTTACGTCATTATATGGCGCACTTGAAACACTTGTAACTTTCCCTTTGACTTTCTCAGGATAGAAGCAACCCCTCAGGGGGGAAAAATACATAATTCATGAAAGTAAGAAATTAGTGATAGTTATCAGCATTAAAATTGTTGTCAAATATGGACTTGTGTTTCGTATTTGGAAAGATGTAACAAGACTGTCCACTGAGCTTCCCAGTCATGGAAATTAAAGAAGTCCACACATAATTTTTAAAAAATGGTGTAATATTAGACCATGTTCCATTGAAATAAAGATTAAATCTCCATCAAAAACACAGTTTTAAATTAATTAACTGATGCATCTTAGAAGATACAGTCTACATTATAGATTATTGGAAACTACATAAATACATTTTATGTCTCTCATAGTTCTGAATAGTTTGTTTTAATTTGTAATTACTAAAGATAGTTGTTATCTAATAACTTATAATAAGATCTGTGTATTGCTAGCAGACTGCGGATTGTCAGTGAATGACTGTACACTTATGTATGTGAAAAGTATATAAAAATAACAAAGTTTCAATAAAAATCTGTTAGATTTGGGAACAGGTACCAATTTTCAATACATGATTTGGGGAACATATTTGGGCTTGGAAGAACATTTCAGTAAGCTGCAAAATGCCAAATGCAGTTACATTATTTAAATAGTTATTACATTAATTACTTGGATACTACATTAGTTTTATCTGCTGTGTTATTAGTGGTGGTAGCTGAAAGGATTCAAACATGTAACTAGCCTGACTGTGCTAACACCCTAAGTTGTTAGGAGAATAAATTGTAATTCATGTCTGCAACTAATTGCAAAATCAAAATTACGCAGCAAAAATATGCCTTGATACTAGAGCTGGGATTAAGCACCATTGCTGATCTGGTTGTATTGCACAGGCATTAATAATGTGGTTAGTAGTCCTATTGATTTAGTGGAAGGAACATAAATGGGGAAAGCTACGTATGAGCATGGTTGTTTTAAGGAAGCACGCTGAGATTTTCAAAAGTGCTGCTTAGTGGTTTATTTGTGCTACCCCTGCAATGAGTGTGTGAGCATCCAAGTGTAAGCACATACTCCTTTTAAAATAATTAAGTCTTTTAACTTTACCAAAACTTCAAAATGAAAAGCTAGGTTTGTGGGGTGATAACCCTTTTTTTTTTTTTCACCTGAAGGTTTTTCTGTTGAAAGAAAAGAGAAAATGTACCTCTTCTGTTGAAGGTGCATAGTAATGTTCCATTCCCTATGTACACTGTGAAAGATCCCAGTAGCATAAAAGGATTTGCTTCATCTTCTACAAATTAATTTAAAAAACCCTAGAAAACCTTCACAGTAACTTATCTGCTAATTTCATAACATCATTTCAAAGGGCTCTAAAAGCCTTGCAGTCAGAATAGGTTAAATCAACATAATTAACTCCTGAAAGCTTGTGTATCATTAAGGATATAGGCCTATTCATATAAGGTTCATATTCCACTATATAATCTTCTCATTCTCGGTTATATACTACTGAGCATTTCTTTTTTTATTACTGGCAACTGAGTTTTTATTAACCCTTCTACTCTTTTATAGCCTTTATGGTCAGATTTGTTGTCATCTGACTGCCTGTCACTGTCCACAACCCTGTATCATCAACCTTTCCATGAAACATCAGGGGATGTAATAGGAGAAGACTAAAAAGGATGTAATTTTTTTTAATATTATAAACACAAAATAGGGTTTATTTATGGTTTCTAATTAAGCTCCTTTTTCCACAGTAGGAAGGCAGAGGAGGAATAATTAGGGAAATGGTATATTTGCAAAAGCTTGGGGGGGAGGGGAAGGTTGTGTGAACAGATGTGTGTGGGTGGGTGAGAGTGTAAAAGAGTAAAAACATATGAGTGCATGCAAGTGGTGACAGAACGTACAGAGCCTGTTTGTATATGGGCATTTGCGTGCATAAGACAGTCTTTGCACATGAAAACTAGCCGTGCATTTACAACAGACGACAGAAGATGTTCCTTGATTCCAAGTACCCCGCTAAATGGTGTCAGCTACTGATTTGCTCCATCAGTGTTCAAGTCTCTTTATAGTACTTTTTCATGTAGTTTTCCATATTCAGGTAGGCATATATTGCCTTAAATGCTTTTAGCATAGCATCATTTATTCACAGAAACTAGTCCTCCATAATTTTTGCATATTGTGTAGTCACTGTAGGTGAGTTCACATAAATTAAGTAGTGAGATCAGATGTTTTCTTTCATCTGCTTGTTGCATGTGTTTACGGAGGAAATGGCACCAAATGAAATTTGGCACATGCTTAATCCTTAAATCATCTCAGTCTTCACTAGAAGGATGTGTTGAGCATCCCCAGTGCACCGACTGCACCAGTTTTCCTCTCGCTGTGCCGCAGGAGTTCAGCCTACCTGGAATGCGACTTTTTTTTTTCCGAGTGGGAGCCATAATCTGGAGAAAAGTAAAGCCAGTGCAAGGTCTGTACAGTTCTCATCACAAAGCTTCACGTGCAGAAATCTTGCAAAATGACTTCCAGCTCCAGTTTGGGGATAAGAAGAACTGGTTGTTGTCAGGTTTACGTAGTTTGATTCTAACTACACAGACTTAACTCTGAAACAGTATTGTAAAACTTCAGACTTATCAAAGGTTGCATCCAAAGCTTCTAGGAGAGTTTTATCAGAACATTTGAAAGATGAAGAAAAATGCAAGATGTTAGGCAATAAAGACCAGTGCTGAACTTAAAATTACTGAACTACAATTTTGTAAATCTTTACTTGAGCTTAACTTGCATTGACTTGTGTAACATTGCACTTGGCAAAATATTCTATGTTTAATTGCAGTTGTAAGCTCGTCTTTATGTGTACAGCTCAGTAAATAATACTGTTAAAAAGAACTAAAGAGACATTTCAAATTTTAAGAGATGAGATTGAGTTTCAGTTTCTATTTCTTGGTGGTTTTCCTGTTTTGGCCTCAGTGTTACATCGCTGCTGGCTTATACTGTGAAGTTGAAAACTCCCAAATCACTGAATTTTTAACAATGCAATTCAGACTTAATTTTTGCAGTATTTGGGGGTGATTTGAAGTTGACAGCTTCATGCATATACGTTCAACTTACTAATACCGTCCTGAATTCAGGTGTGAATTTTACCTCAAGTGTGTTTATTGTTTTGTGAGCTGTGCCTAAAGACTATGGGGATAGTCTTGAGGTGGAAGGGGTGGAACAGTAAGGGCATAACAGCGTCCATATTAGCACCACTTGTGATTTGCTTTTTGTTTCATGTTGTGGGGAAGCAGCTGCCCTGTTCCCCCATCCTGCATGTAGCTCTGTTGTGTATCCATTTGTCTATCTCTGTCCAAGGAATTGTCCAAATCCCAGGTAACCTCATGCACTACTCCAAGTAGAGATACTATTAATTGAGCAGTAAGAGGAGGAACCTTGTCAGAAAAAAATAGGCGGTCGTGATCTTTCCCGTTCCTCTGACACAGTAGTGGCAACATCAGACTGAAAGACTAGATTCTAAACAGTACTGGATGCTATCGATATTTTATTCAAAATAAAATGAAAAGTAAAAATGAAAGGAAAATCCACTGTAAACAGAGTCAATACAAACTAATCATTCGTTTTTCCTGAAAGACTTTGTGAACAAATTATTTGTCTATCACTTGCTACATAAGATTGTAAACTCTTTTACAGTTGAGTTTGAATATCCCTAACCAAGACAAGAGCAGGGTGAGAATCTCAGGATCTTGAAAGGACTGTGGGGGGGAAAAAAAGCATCTTCCAAAGGTTATGAGATAAGGGGTCTGTTAATGAGACTACTCTGCCTTTCACTCTTGTATTGACTCACATATAAGTCTTTCCCCACTGAATGCTACAGTTAATGCTGGGTATATACTTTTGACTTCAAAGTCTACACTTTTAATTAGCGTATGTATTTGTTATTGTTGTTATTAACTGTCATCCTTTCTGCTGTATGCATGTTCGTGATACATCTTAATGATGCCCTAATGGGAAAAAAATACTACTCCCAAAACATCAATCAGAATGATGTAAATAATAGAAAATGCTAGCTGTACCTGAAACAACCAGTTCCCAAACAATTCTACAGCATAAATAGATGCCTTGTCTCTCTTTGACTAAGATAACCCTCTGAGATACAGAAGCAGTGCTGGGCCTGGCAGTGCCTTTGTGAAGAAACTGGCTTTCTTTTCCTTTGAAGAGAAACTTTCCTGTGGGGTTAGGCCAGATCAGAAGCCAGATTATGTGTTTTGGAGAACACAATTACATCATTAGGTTAAACACAAAGTAAGGACTTGATAGAGCTGACTTAATGGAGGGTGTTTGCATCAGATTCATCATTCGCTATCAGGTAATTGTGAAATTGCTTTAAGCCATAACAACAACACTCACCCCCTCCCTCATCCTCCAGTTCAGTTCCTCTCCTTTAAAGTCTCTGGGGTCATGACCCACCTGGAGGCCAAATATGTGGTATCTGGTGTACTGAATGATCTGATTATATTTTTACTGCCAGAGCCTTCAACTCAATGTGCAGTTCTACTCCAAAGAGCTATTGGGTAACAATCCACTTTCCAGAGATCACTTTTTTTTTTGGTATGTGATGGACCATAGTCACTGGTTTTTCTAACTAAAAGTGTGTAGTGTTTACTGTACTTACACACTTCAGGTCTTCTGGAGTTGTAAAGAAGCTGGGCTCTGGTTCTTCTTGAACATCCAGTGTCATGTTTCTGCACAGATCTTTTGAAACCTGGATGACAGCATAGGACAAGATTATTTGATTGAACTGACAAGACTTTCTTGTAAGTTCAGCTTCTGGGGTTGAAAGAGTCATCAGAATTTCCCTGGGTCCTTTCCCACACAGTTAAGCGATGCGGTGCTAAAATCAATCATCCTTGAAATTTTGCTTTATGTTACTTCCATTTCTGGCTGCTTTGGTGGAAGTTCCCATCAATTGTAGTTTTGTTTTCCACAATGAATGCCCATATTTACTTTTTTTATTAAAAACTATAGCATTAATACTTCTTCTCTTGTGGTCAGGCTAGTGGAATTTCATGATTGCCGTGTTCATGTCTCTTTGTACGGACCCAGATTGAGATGTGAGAGCTGCCTTCCAGCTCTGTTGTTACAGCAGCTCTCAAACTCCAGCAAATCTCACAGTTAACCCTCCAGTTCAGTGATGGGCTGCTGCAAAGAAGACTTGAAGTAGGCTCAGGAAATCTGCTTTGAAGAAGCATAGCAGCAGTGAAGATGTGTGGGGTAGTAATCAGGATGCCTTAGTATCTGGATCTTTGCAGAGAAGTACCCTGAGAGTGAGAGCCTGGAGGTGCAGGTGACCTGCATGTTAGGAAATTCTCCTCTTATTTCATGTTTTGCTGCAGATTTCATTTTGAAATTATTCAGTTTTAATTGTGTCTTCTAGTCTCTCTATAGTAAGTTTTAAGGACATGAAATAAAGTTGTCCGAGTAGAGCGGCAGAGTTGGTAAAGAGGGGAAGCCTGGAGAATGGCTGTTGTCAAACCGAACCTTCTTCCTTGGCAGGGTGGAGGGGGAAGAGAACATATAGCAGCAAATCTTCCTACGTATATATACTCTGCATAATGCACATGTTAACATCCTGAAGAGTCCAATCCAAAACAGAGCTCAAAAGCTTGCTAAGGGAAGTAGTGAACTTATGAATTGCACTGGTGCAGGTAAAAGGAAGGGTGAGGGTTGGAATACTGTATTACAGATGTGCAAATTGGTCGTTGCTGAGAATTTAACCAGCTCTGTGCTGAGCTAGCTGCAATTAGTGCACATGTAGCTATGGAAAGAATTATTTACCCCCAAATCAAACCTCCTGCCCATTAGAAACCTCTCAGTGCACCCAGGTAGGCTCCGGCGTAGCTCAGTGCGGTATGGTTGGATACAGGACAGTGGGTGTGAGGGTGGGCGCTGATGTATCCGTGTTGACAGGAGAAAAACAGGCGTCTGAGACTGGGGAGGAGCTCCTCAGCCAAGTCCAGCTCCGTTTTCTCTCGGACACTGTGTCAGATATTCTCACCTGCACTCGGCCTGGGACCGTCTTTCCCACATCCCCCCGAGCTCACTGACGCTACATCAGCTGGGCAGAATTTTAAAGGAACGCTTGTCTTAATTTCACTCTAGAAAGCAACAGGGGGGTTGTTTGTTTGTTTTGTTTTTACCAAATGGCCTCATAAAGGAATTCGGGATAGACATATTGTTTGTATAATGTTTTTTAACAATGAGCATTAATTTAGTTAGATTAAATCATTGCTTTTGGTCACATTTAAATGCAGATATGGCGGGTACATATCTTAATAACAGAAATGTTGGTGGTTTTTTTTTTTTCTCTTTTTTTCCTTCCCTTCAAATTCCACCAAATCATTTTTCCTCCGGACCCTTTGCTGCCTCCTCAAGCCCCCTCCGCACACATGAGCGTGTTCAAAGCAGGTTATGCTCCTGCTGCCTCCCCTGCCACTGCTGCGGTGCACTCACTGTGAGCTGCCTCCCATTTACCCTGGGAGGAGGAAAATGAAGCGCTTCCTAGTTGCACCAGGCGTTTAGGGGTAGAATCAAAAGCAGAAACACTAAGCCATTAATACCTTGAATTGGTACTTCTGGCTTTTGGGCAGGCTAGATCAGGATGGCACAACCCAAACTGGCCCGCAGCTCTCTGTCGGAGGGTCTCGCCAGCTCCTCTCCCCTGCAGAGGGAGAGCCCCCTGCTCCTCCAGCCCCAGCTCTCCCCCCCAGCTCCCTTGAACTCCAAATGAGACCCAGCTGTCCTAATGGCCTCGGGCGGTGTTAGGAAATCAGCTGCCCAGTGCTGGCTCCCAGGTGCTGGGCTCCGGGGCTCCCAGCTTCCCTCGCCACAGCCCAGCAGGACCCCCGGCCGCTCAGCCCGCTGGTCCCTCCGCCTGCCCTGTCTTGCACAAACGCATCCCTGACAAGCCTTCCTCCTGCTCCGCTTCCATGCTGCAGAGACCGCTGCTCACACAAGTTGCTTTCCTTTACCTGGCATTTCCAATTGCAATCTTGTTTTCTCTTGGCAACCTAGAAATGTCCTCCAGTAATATTAACCAACATTCTTGGGGAAATCCATGACAATCACCATCCACAAGCAAGTCTCTTTGTGTAGATTCCAGGGAGGCAAATTAAATAGGCTTGGCTCACCAGCATTTTTGCTGTGTGCATACTATATTTTATTAATAGTTTCCTGTCAAAATGAAAATAGATGGCGTAGATTGTATCCAACATATAGATTGTAGAAAACATGGAGGATGAGCAGACTTCAGGCAGATGATGTGCTGTAGGAATTGCAAATTTTCTGATTCTTAAAGATTGATTCATTTTTATTATGGTATTTTAACTAAAGTCTTTTCATTTAAATACATTCCTGAAATCCTACCTTAAGCACATCATACTTGACATAAAATTCCAGAGCACAGAAATGAAATTTTATGGTATGCAATTTAATGATATAATGTTTGTCATGATTTCACTGACATTTGTGGAAATATCATCACTGATTTCAACAAAACCAGGATTTCAGTCACTTAGTTGTTTTTCATCAATTCTTTGTTCAAAGGCACCTGACAGGATTTAGTGTACTGCAACCTTAATCATGCTTCAGCATAACTTTTTCCCTAACTCACTTTGTAGTTGTGTTTGTACACCCTCCCTGCCATTCCAAATTTAATGAAAACTTACAGAATGAAAAAGAAAATGTACCTGTCTTAAATATTTTATTGCTGAAATACCTGAATGCGTCATGTTAAGAAATTGTGTTTATCTCTCTATATAGTCTCCGGTTGGGGTAGGGAAATGCTGTTGCCCCAAAATTTATTAAAAGCAGGTCTAAGTTAGAGATGTCGAATTCTTTGCCCAAAGCTGTATAAAGTCTCTAACAGAACAGGGAACTGAGCCTCTCTCCCAGGCTGGAGGTGAGTAATTAGATAAGCTTCGTGCCTATGTATTCCAGTAGCATAGTAGTACTTAGCTATTTGTCTATACCAGCAGATCTCAAATGCTGTTGTAAGTGGCTGTCATCATTATTGCTCTTTTACAGGTGTCCCTGAGCACCTTGAGCAACCCAGTGACAAAGCAGGAGTGGAATTGTAGGTTTTCTAAATGCCAACTTATCTTCTTGGCCAAGGTCTCTTCTCGGTCATAGGGCTAGGTGACATTTAGCGAAGGGAAATACAAAGATAATGCTATAAGGTTTTGTACTTTTCTATCTATTGATTTAACTGGGGAAAAGTTCTCTCTGTTGAAATAAAATTCTCTGAAAATGCAGTCTTGTATTCAGAATATTGGAAAATGTTAGATTGCTGTTTCTTTGGAACAAATGTCATATGGTGTAATGATCCAGCAAAGTGGAAAATTTAATGTTTCAGCGAGCCTCCCTCAGCTCATTGTAAAACTTCTATGGCCATCCTGCTACTAAATGTTTACGTTTGAGAGTCTGTATCCTAATGCGAGAGGCACAAATGTAACAGGCTGTGGGCTGTATAATGTCACTCAAGGAGAAGTAATGGTCTGTTTGTGCTTGAATATTTCATGAAGCTCATAAATTCATTATTGTTATAAACATAAGTGTTAATTGTCAAAGCAGATATTTAAACGATTGTTATAACCATACTGGTATAAAGCATAGTTTAAAATAAAAACATTTCACAGCATTTGCTGCATACAGTTTGGATGTTATTTATTTGTCTCTTTTTTTACTTACCTCCTCTGTTGTAAGAGTATGATTAGACAATTTGAATTATATGGATCAGACTACATGTAAATCATAGCGTTACATTGAAGGTAAGAAGTGAAGACCTTGAAAAGACAGAGAACTGACCTTCCACATAATTTCAGTTAATATGAGCAAGAGCAAAAATTCAAGTTATTGGATGTCTTTATGTATTATTTCTCTGCAAATGATGGCATACTGACAAGTAAAATTATGTTAACACAGTTAGACAACTAGTGATGAAGCCAAACCTGATGTTTTTAATTATCTGTGTTATGTACCCTTCTGTAGTGTACTCTGAAAATCCTAAAAAAACCCAGTAATAATGATTTTATCTAACCGTCCTTAAATTCTACACCAGGCAGGTTCTCGAGGCTGTTGAGAGGCCATGTATGCAGAAGACACAAAGCAGTGTGTTGGAAACGTGCTAAAAGCTGTTACTGAAACAAGAGGACACAGTCCACCAGACTGAGAGAGAAATGTGAACACGTAGTGCTAGTTATAAGTGTTCTTTTCGTAGCATGCTTTCTTATTAACTTTATATCACTGTCATGGTGGACGCTAACAAGACCTCACTCTTCATTTGTAAATGGTCTGCATATGCATTTTCCCACCCCCTTATCAGATGTCTTCTTTGTGTTCTTAGACCATGGGGAATTCATATGCAGGGCAACTAAAATCTGCCCGTTTTGAAGAAGCTCTTCATAACTCCATAGAAGCTTCTCTGAGATGTAGCAGCGTTGTCCCACGGCCAATCTTCTCACAGCTGTACCTGGATCCTGACCAGCCTCCTTTCTTGCCGGAAGGTAACCATGAAAGTATGGCACATTTCAATTGTTGTTTTTCTGTGTGAGAAAAGGGTGGGATATGTTCCATTAAAAAACCAAAAAGCCACACAGCAGTTCATTGTGTGGCACAAAATCTGAATCTTGGGCCGCGTTAAGGAGAAAGAATGGCATGCTGGTTGTTTTAAAAGGAGCTAAATGCAAGTACTCATGAAAAGTTGTTTTGTTTTTTTTTTTTTTAATTTTTATTCTTGCTCAGATGTGAAGCCAAAGGTAGAAGAGTTGGATAAAGAGTTAGTACATCGCTATTCACAAAATGGAAACTTGGACTTTTCTACCAACCAAACTGTTAACGAAATGGAAGATGAGGAGGAGGATGAAGACATGTCAGATTCAAGTAGTCCACCAATCCCGTATTCACAAAAACCTGCCCCGGAAGGGTCTTGCACTACTGATGGTTGGTGTCCATTCTTTTACATGTGTGATCTTTACAACTAATTCTCAGTATAATGCATAGTCTCTACAGTTAGAAACTCTTGAGCTAGGAAGTCTGGAAATACAGTTTATAGTCAAAACCTTAAATCTGAGAAAACGGGGAATAAGAGAACTTGTTTCAGGATATAAAATGTAATGTATTATTTGAAAGCAGGGTCTAAGACTTGCTGTGGCACTTTATTAGTTTCTGAAAGCCCCTTATTTTCTTTAGTCATCATTGGTTTACTGTCCTCAAAGAAGTAGTATAAGTCAGCATCAGTATGTCTGGTTCTCAATCTATCCCTAAATTATTCTGAGAAACATTGGCAAAGCTGGATTTAGTTGCTTCCATGGGCAGAAGGAAGAGTTTGGAAAGAGAAAATGGAGAAGAGACTTGGTGTTCCTTCTGCTGCCAAGGGTCTAAGAGGGATGGTAGTGGAAGCTTGTCTGTTTTGCCTTTGCCACCTGCCTGCTGGCCATTGCTAGTTTACCCTGAGCTGTCCTGATTGTTGTTCTAGATAAGCAAAGTTGTTGACAGTACTTTTTTTTGTTTGTTTTTAAATGTGTTAAAGAAAGGGTCAGATCATTATGAATATGCCTATGAGACCAAGTAAACTCGATGGAATTGGTTCATCTTATCTCATAATTGCACTATTCTGAAGATTTAACTTCCCTAAAGAAGGAAGATCTATTCATATTTATTAGATATGCTTCTCTTAAGAACAACTCCCACTCCCCTCAAACCCTTCGAAACAAACAGCCCTTCCCACCACGTCCAAAACACATTCTTGACATTTTATTCAGTATCTTCCTGAATTATGGGCTTCCTTGTGCAGACGTCATAAAAAGTTGTAATGTGTAGAATGGTTTTGTACCTTATTATAGTGTATGGTTATATGCAGTGATAGAAGTAAGCACTAGTGACTGGCAATCCTTCAGCATTTTTGGGGGGTAATTCGTGGCAAATGTTGATGTTTTTGCCCGTACCCCTTCTGAATGCAGCTTATATAAGCACGTTTACTCTCCATAACAATGTACCTTCAGTTCCCTGTAATACAGAGAACAGAAAGGCTGGCTGCTATGGGAAGCTGGGGAATATTCTTGGGAGAATTTGTTATTCACGCAGAATTGTGTTTGCTGTCCTTTGGAGGCTTGTAAATTGGTAGGAGCAGAGAAGGAGAAAGTATAAAACAATGTATTCCTAGGAAGGTATTCTCAACCGAGGACAAGTATCAGTAAAGGCTGCAAAATCTCCTTGGGAGAGCAGGAGCAGTCCTCATCACTTCTGTTAAAGAAATATAAAATAAACTGGGCAGGATGCAGAGGAGAACCGACAGGATGGTAAGAGGAAGGAGTTCTATCTAATGAGGCTCTTTGCCTACCAGGACAAAAGCTGAGATGGCATATGCTTACACTTTCTAAAGATATCAAGGATAAAACACTAAGGAGGGAGAAGAGCCGGTCATGCCAGCAGGGCCCTGCAGAAGTGTAATGGATGCATAAAGTGGTTGTGAATGCATTCAGGTTAAAGGTTCAGGATTCTTTAACTATTGGTGAGACGGTTCTGGACCAGCCTGCCAGTAGCGGGGGTAGGGCTCGAAAACCTTATCTGGCTCCAAGGCCACCATTCATTTGATTGTGAAAGAGCTTTTTATACGACATCAAGAGATCTTTCTCAGTCTCACTCACACGTTCTGGTGATCCCTGGTTGCTCTTGCACGCCCAGACAGAAATGTTAGTTGTGAGTTTCCAGTTAAAGGTCTATGTCTTTGCTTGAGAGGTGACCTCTCATCCACGTGCAAGCTGCTCCGTGTTCACCAGTGCCTTTGCTGCCTCTGCTCAGGATTGCTTCATAAGGCTGCCCTGCCCGACCTGGCACTGCAAGGAGGTGCTCCGTTGTCAAGCGCTCACTGCAGTGCAGACCTCTGTGCTGTGGCTGCACGTTGCGTGTCACGAGGTTATGCCTAGTTATGCTATAGTTATATAATATACGTCATTATATGCTCATGTATGTATGTCATATTATGCTTTTTAGTATGTCCTGGAAAAAGATGACCTTCCAGGGGCAGTTCTGTGTTTTGATTTTTATCCAGAAGTCTTTTATGATCAGAGCACCCTAGAAGAAAGTTTCCTCTGTTACATCCACAGAATTTTAGGATTGTTCATTAGTCTTTGTCCAGTTTACCATTCTGAATTTAGAAAATCTGTCTCACTCTGCAATATTGTTCTCGGGGAACTAATTTAAGAGAGCAGTGGTTTTGCATCTGGAAAAGGAAAGGAAAATACATTTTTTTAAATACCGGTAATGATCTGTTAGGACAGTTTTACGTAAGTGTTTAAAACACCCAGATTCCCAAACATTCACGCTGCAGACCGTATCTGAGCAAGATATTAATCTCATAGCTCATCTTTCATCTCATGAATATGCCCTTCAGAGATGTAAGACAGGATCGCTGCCATTGTTTACATCCCTTATCTTAGTTATTTAATTACAAAGACAAATAACATTAGGAAAATGTTAAATAATACTGATAGACTAATTGAAGTCACTGCAAGTGTTTGGATGCTTTAAACTAAGCATGTATTTAATTGCTTACCCAAGAGCAAAATATTGGTACTAGAACCTGCAGTTCATAGCTCCGCTTGCTGTAAAACCCATCTCCCACCTTTTAGCACAGATGGGGTGAAACCTTTTTCCCTTTTAAGGTATTTGTGCCATTTGCTTTTTCTGAATTCAGGATTTATGCCATAACCATCATATTACTTTCTGTGGTGACTTGTTTTTTTTATTCAGGTGGCTGAGTTGTCAGTCACATGGGTGCAGAAAGTAGATCTTAATGCCTTTATTCATCAGTTAAAAAAATAAGTGCCTCACAAGTGACAGTTTGTTGGATGTTCCTTCTTAGCTGGCCATAATATTAGATCCCTTAACTCTCCTGTTAGCCCATTGGAAAGAGCAAATGCATTTGCCATTGATCCTTACTATTAGTCATAAAAGTAAAGACTTTGTAATCAAGAAGAATAATGGTATTTGGGGGATTTACTTATTTTCAGGGGCTTTTTCTTCTGCTCAGCACAAACTTTTGTAACCAGTCTACCCACTCCGCAAACATAAGGACTTCGTTTTCATACAGGTGCCTCAAATATGCGAGAAAATAATAGAAGAAGCTGTTCTGAACCACTTGTTTGCTGTAGCTTTAAAAGAGGCTGTGTCTAATTTGTGGAATAGCATTTTATGCAAGCTGTGGGAAACACAATAGTAGCACCTTTCTTTTGTTAGTAAATCCTCAATTTACCTGATGCTTAAAGAAGGGCCAAGGTAGTTTCAGAAGCAATTAGGTAAGCAGGTACTTAACACCTGATCAGTTACTGTGAAGTTACAATAGCAAGTGACAGTGACCGGTAATTCATATGTAATTCTTGGAAGCTAATTCCGTATGCAAATAGCCCATTTATTGCAGTACAACAAGGGGCTGGTACCCCACATTGAAACTACTGCTTGTTACTGGTGGGGAAAGGGAAAATACATTCAAATTTCATTTTTAAGAAGATTCCAGCACTTCTAGGTGTTGACAGTTGTGGGGATACATTTTCATTTTCAGGAAGATGGGACTGGATTAATTTAAATCAAGTGATGTTGGAAAATGCAAATGTGTTCTCAGAAGCAAAACCTAATGAATTTTCTTTCAAAGAAATGCAGATATTGTCTGTAAAAGCTATTCATTATTCTTTTTTGTGACTGCTCTTGGTATTTGCAAATCTGTAATCACAATATAAATGCCTTTTCTTTATTTAAAACAAAGCTGAGATCCTGTGGGAAGATTATTTTTTTAAATGGAACAGCTCAGCTGCATGCTTTTACTTTTTATAATTACACATTGATAAACAATTTCATAAAGAGAGGCTGGTTTGTTTTAGTTGCTCCTGGATCTTCTCCTCTTCATACTTAGATGTCCATAAAAGGTACATAGGTAAATGTGACACTGAAGTGCCATTCTTTTTTCTTAAGAGTTGTATGTGTTAGTGCTGCTTGACATAGAAATTTAGGTGCAAACTCCATTATAAATTTATAGCTATGAAATGTAAATGGATTTTGCGTGTTCTAAATCTTAGACATGGGCAGCACATGTTCTGCTTGTACAGAGTCATCATGTCTTGTCTTTCCTAATGTGGAAATGGTTGTCTCTCACAGATCATTAAATATCAATGCAAAATCATGCAAAACAGTAGAAAAAGGTTTCGGGTTTCTGTGTTGCTTGCTAGTTAGAAAAATACAATTGTATATATATGAATATAGCAGAGGAAGGGGTTAATCCCTCCTTCCTCTCCCCACAGTCAGTTACTTGCTTCCAACTTAATGTTTCTCATGTGGAATTTTCTCATTCAGTTTAAAAAAGCAGCAGGAACTTAAAACTCAAAGAGTGATTTGCAGCTCCAAAAGCCAAGAGAAAGAAGGATGATGAAGGGCTCTTGAACACACCATCTGCTTGTCTTTGAAGGAAAATTCAAGACTTTTACTGCACAGAAGCAGATTTGCATTCTCTCCGTATCTCCTGGTCAAAGTAAGCCCCAGCTGTACCTGGCCAGGCTCCGCAGCCCTCCCTGGCTGTCTTGCTGCAGCTGTTGAATAAACAAGAGAAGAGCCCCCAGAGGCTCTGAGGGCCTGTCGGTGCTGCCCCCTCTTGCTGCGCACCCATCGGGACCCCTTTCCCCTCTGCGGAAGGGGAGCTGGAGGAAACCTTTTAGTGTCAACCCTGTTACTTGTCTCGCTCCCTCAGAAAACGAGGTTTCGTGAGCTCTGCTGCCCATCTGTCGGGAAGCTGGTAGCTGCTTTCTGCCACTCCTGGTAGAGAGCTAGAGATCCTAAAGGTACTGAATTTCAGCAAGATTTGTGAAGTTCAGGAGCTGGTTGGATGACACCGGTCTCCCCAAACTAATGTCCCCTGGGGCAGAAAAGTAATTATAGCTCTCCTCTTACTCAGCCTGAACGTTACAGAGGCATGTGCTGGCCAGCCAGTCTACACATACATACCTCTGATCCAGAGATGTCGCCAACCAAAGTAGAGGAGGATGCCGGAGGAGATTGTGCAAGGAGGAAGAAGGGGAACGTGGAAGGGATCTGAGAGCACTTTGGGTGGAGTAAGAGATGATATAGGGGGTAAATCTTAGGTATTGTTCGCAGATTAGGCAGGATGCAGCATTTCTACAGTACAGTCCTACATATCCTAAATGGTGGGAAAATATTAAATATATTCAGATTGACAGTCTCTCAGGTAAGAGGCTGCTGATGCCTGTGATCGCAGACTGAGATACATCAGTTTGTTTCAATGGATACTGCTAAGATGTTACCGAGTATTGCTTATAAACTTGTTAAGGTGTTGTGATGTTGTGGTGGGTTTCCTTAGGGTTTTCCTGCACCTTCTCCCCTGGGGACTCATGCAGAATGGTGGTGTGCAGCTGCTCAAAGTGTAGCTGAAGTTGTTTTCCTCCTAGCCTGGATGATAGCAGAGTCTTTGCTTCTGTCTCAGATGTTGTAGAGTGCTGGAGCATTGCTTCATCTCACTGGGAGATCAAATCCCTCGAGCATCCAAGGAGGCTCTAAGTTTCTAATGTGATCTTCAGCCCTCTCAATGTCATGTGCTCTTTCTGAAAGCAAGTCTATATTGAAACGGAACTGTTAACAACATTGACAACCAAAATCTTGCTTTCTTTGGTGTCCTAGTATGGCTATTACAAACAATTAATTCATAAGACTCTTTTTAGTCACTGTTTGTGCTTCTGGGCATTTCCTGAAAATTTTTAGGTAGGGACAAGGCTAAAGAGTAATTGTGTAAAAGCATAGGTTTAAATCTGTCTTGAAATCTTACCGCACTTGCTGTTTCGTAATCTTTATCTACAGATTTCCTGTTTGCCCACATTGTCAGCAGTGGGTAATTTTTTTTATTTTAAATCTAGATATAGAGTGGTATTTTCTAAGAATGTCAGCTACTCAGATTTCACTGAATGCCTAAATATTTAAGGCCAGTTTTGAAAATTCTGGACATAGTACCCAAATGGCATAAACATTTGAATAAGCAAATTCTGTTTTGAAGGTAAGGGAGTTTTGTTTCTATGTTTATCTGCAACTGTTTCTTTCTAAATTACATTGAAAAGTCTAGATAATACTTAGCCTGGTACCTAGCCTTCCATTTGATTAGGATCAATATGTTTCTAAGGAATACACCTTAAAAAGAGTTTAACATACTGAAATCGAATTGTATCAAAACAGAAAAGAATAAATGTTGCTTTAAATATGTAGTTTTAATGCTTTTCCTCTAAAACATAGGTTCCGTCTTATTGGTAAGTTATCACTAAAATCTGCTGATCTGTAAATAAAAACTTTAGGCACTTCGTTTTAACTCATTGGCTGGAAGCAGGCATGCGTGAGGGGTGAATCCGAGCTAGCTTTCAGCGCGAGTTTGCTGCTGCTGGAACTGAGCTGATTGAATAACTGAAGAAGCAATTCAGCCAAGAACTGGTTCAGCAAATTGTGGGTGTAGGCGCAAGACTGAACCTGCGTTGGACCCTGTTTTCAGCGAGCTGCTGCCTGCCAGGAAGCTTACGCTAGCTGACTCTGTGCATTCCGCTTTGCGCGTGCTCTTTGCCTGGTACAGTTCTGAGATAAAAACAAAAAACAACATTAGCTTTCACTGTCTTTGCTGAAGTTTTAAACTATGGGGTTTAGCGCAGTAGGTAAGAGTGCAGGCACAGATATTAGTAACGGCTGAGGTGGCTGTTGGTTAACACATTGTGTTTCCAGATACTCAGTCAGTGTCTTTCTCCAGCGGTTTGACTTTTCTTTACAATTTCTGTAACAACTGTGGAGTACTTGAATGATATTTTAAATTAAGTGTAAGTAATATATATTAATAGGTGAAGTCTTACTAGGTATTACAATAGTTTCAAATTTAATTTAATGTGTTTGTTTTTAACAATAATGTTAAAACAGGACACATTATGGTTTTTTTTGAAATATTGATTCATGCAGATGCATGCATGTGTTGTCTATGTTGTGATATTTCTATGACTGTAGTGAGAGAGAGATGGTCAATGGATAAATGTGTGGTGTCTTTGGACATCCTGAAATAGGGGGGGGCTGTTCCACCAGCTGCTGGTGGGAGAGGTGTGAGGCCAGACTGTAGCACTGATCTTGCAGCTGGAGAAGTGAGGATTGGAGGGGAACACAACAAAATAGTCTAGTTCTTCATAAAACTTGGTAGTGCTTTCATTGTCTTCTGCCTAAGGGAAATGGGAAAGCCCGGTGTGATCGTGTCCTTTCCTGTGGAGGAAGCCACACGACACTTGCTTTCTCTCACATGTGTCATTTCCTTACTTGAAAGTAGAAGTTGCTCAAGAGAAATAATGTGATGGAGCTGTACTAAAAAGTGACAGGTGACTGTGACCCCTGTAAGTCCAGTGCTGAAGCTAATGCAAGAGTCTTTGAATGTTGTTGATTTACTTAGTGGAAAGAATTTAACTTTGAAGTTGGTTTTGGTATGAGCAGAAGGTTGGACCAGGTGGACATCCAGAGGTCCCATAATTGCTCTGTGATTCAAAGTGCCCTAAGCTGTCCCATCCAGCCTTTTGAAAATCCCCACGGTGGCTGCTTGGTGGATGGCTGCCAAGCTCACCCTGAGTCCTGAGCTTGCAAGGGCCCCGTTGTGGTGCCCGGCCACAGCTCTGGGCTGCCCTGTCGTGTTTTTTTGTGTGTCCCAGCCTGCTACCTGCTCACTGCAGGACGTGGAACAGCAGAAGCTCACTCCAGTCCCTGGTTTTGCCCACTGGCTTTAGCCCTGCGTTGACCAGTAGCACAAGAACCAACGTTATGTTCTTATTTTGTGTGTGTATGTGTATTTGGGTGGGAAAAAAACAAAATGGAGACTTGAAATCATGCAGTCCATTGAGACTTCAAGAGACTCAATTGGAGACTTACTTACAGAAAACATGCTGTACATCTCTAAAACCAGTGAATTAATCTTTTGCTTCCTGGAATTCCTAAAATGTATAGACAAGTTAAAAATTAGGTTTAAAAATATTTTTCCTTTAGTAGCGAGTACTAAACTTCAGTCATCAATTTTTATCATTCCTTTTGTATTACTTAGTGATGTTTATGGACCAATGCCAGCCTGTTACAAGCAACAAAGACAAAACTGGTTCTCTTGAAAAGACTGTAAACTGAAATTTGGCAAAGAAAGAATATTCTTTGGGATATTTTAAGAGTTGTTTTCTGTTACAAAATCACAAACTTTCCTTCTTATTTTGAATGTTTTTGAAAAATTGAGTTTCTGAGCCATTCGATGTCTAGTCTTCAGAGACTTACTTCTCTACCTGAATGTCTTCAGGATCTCTTTAAAATAATGCTTATCTAGTGTCTCTGAAACCCTGAGCTAGTGGATCGGATGAGATGCTATCTCTGTTTCCTCTATTTCCCTTGAGAAGGATATATTAAAACCCTCAGTTACAGGATCAAGTTGTGAAGCCCATTTGCTTTTGGAACTGATAAAAAGAAGAAAATGAAACAAAATCTTTTGAAGATTTATCATTTGTTTTGGTTTGTTTTGTAGGTTTTTGTCAAGCAGGCAAGGATTTACGGTTAGTATCTCTGTGCATGGAGCAAATTGATATCCCAGCAGGCTTCCTGTTAGTAGGAGCCAAATCTCCCAACCTTCCTGAGCACATTCTAGTCTGCGCTGTTGACAAGCGGTTTTTGCCAGATGATCATGGAAAAAATGCACTTTTAGGTAAGAGATTTTTTTTTTCTTCGTGCCCTAATAATTCAGAGAAAAATCTCAGTTCAAAGTTATCTAAAGTCATTTCAGCTAATGACCTTCTATTAGAAATGTGTTGAGGACAGGCTTCTTTTTATTAAATTAAATCCGTAGCTGAACTTGCCTTAAAAGCCTGTTTTAAAACAAGTCCCTGATTCCACAATTAACGCTCGGTGATTTCTGTGTGGGCATAAGTCAGTTGCAGCCCTGGCATTCTAAATGTGAACTATCCATATGCTCTTTACCTCCACTGATGTTTACAGCATTTTCATTTAAGAAGAAATATGCTCATGCAACTGTAGAAGATGAGCTGTCTATTTTTCTGTGGATTAAAGGACAAATTATGCCCTTGGCTCCACCAAGAACATTGTTCTAAATAGGAGCTCTGAGGGCAGTTTCCCTCTCAAAATCCAATACATGGCGGGGGGGGAACCTTATGTCATAATTGGTTACATTTATGAGCTTTAAAATTTTAATACAAGAATGCTTCTTGGTGATTGAAGACAGGCATATGTGCACCTAGATTTCCTGCCTAGCTCACAACTGGTACACATTTTAACAGGCTAGTAAAAGTGATTTAATGTATTTTGGCTCCTTTAGCCTGTTTTGAATTTACTCTCTCGTTTCTCCCTCCAGTCATTGTGCTGCCTAGAATATATTCAGAAAGACCTTTCAACAGGGAAGAATTTACAAAAAAGCATAAATACCCTGATTTAACCACACCGTTTAAATTCTGGTCCAAACTAGCAATATTTTGCATAACTGTTGAAAACACCTCCTTTTTGTACTTATGAGCTTTAACACTATTTCTCCTTTAAACCCATTTAATGTGCTGCTACACACTGTAAACCTTTGGACCTAAGGCAGAAATCCCACTGGCCTGAGTTAGATGGGAGCTGTGGTGTGATGTGCCGTTGCTGGGTGCAGTTGGGGACATGGGATCGTGGGGTACTCTGTGGTTCCTGTGGGTTGCAAGGGAGAAGGGAAGGACTGATTCAGTCCCAGGAGAAACAGAATGAAGAAGTCTACCTCTTGGCATCCTCAGCAACATGATGGTAAAAGATGATAATGAGGCACAGTAAGGCTGAAGACAATGGCCTAATTAATAAGAGTTCTATGGAAAATGCTTTTTTTCAAGAAGTCCGAATATCTTTTTCATAAAACTATGAATTTGGCTGACAGGTGAGTGTAGGAACCAGTATTCTCCAAGGTGCTTGGCATTGTGGAAAATAATGATACTAGTGAGGATGAGAAATTGGTTCTGTTACAGATCTTGAACTGATTAGTAAATGGAAAGAAACAAAAATAAAGCATTTCTATTAGGTACTCATCAGCCCAGCATTTATTAAAAATCGTTATTGATGTTCCAAAAAGAATACAAAATATTTTTGCATTAAGGTTTGAAAGTGCTTCAGAGATGAGTGGAGTGGCAAATAAGCCAGAGGAGTTTAATTCTTCAGCATTAGATAATAGAGGGCTTATTCAAACAAGGATTTTAAGGCAGGCCCATTTCAGAACATACCCTGTGCTTTGTTCTAGGAGATGTTAGACCACTGCCGTCTGTGTGCAACATTGCCATTAACATAGTTGTGAATGGCGGTGGAAATAAGGGTGCATATAATCCTCAGTCTGGACCCTGTCCTCCAGACTTCAACTCAAAATTTCACCCCCTTCTGTGAAATCATGTTGGAAACATTGCAGAAAAGCAGTCTTCTGCTGTTATTCCTAAATATCTTACTTTCATGAAAGGTTGTAGGTTTTCAAAAAAACTTTCTGAAGCACTCCTAACTTTTGCCATGACAATCTTGACATTAAATAATTGCTTTTAAGACCTTAGTAAGTTGTAAGGTCCAGCTTACTTGGAAAGTGCCTTGTATAAGGAGCATCAGAGAAAATTCACTAGATATTAAGGTTAATTTTAGCCACATGAAGTTGTAGTGGCTACTATGGGTTAGCCACTGTTTTGAGAGAGGGAAGCATGCATCTTGGATTCTATGTTTTTTAATGTAGAAATGTGGAAGTAAAATCGGCAACATCATAGAGATTTCCTAGCCTGGCATCATAGCTTCCCCTCTCCAAGCAGTTGTTCCTCTCTGCACTGTGTAGAGTGGAAAGTTGGCGGTAGGCTTTTGGCATGTTAGTATGACCTAGAAAGATGGAAGAGTTTCAGAAAAGCTAAGACTGAAATCTGCCTGCGTTTGGCTGCTTCCTGACACGTGCGTGCTGAGCAGGGCATCTACAGAAGCTGTCTGGCTGGAGGCCTTCAGTCGCTCTGAACTGGATAGGCAGGTAGGTTAAAATGGCCTTATTCCTAGCAGATAGCACCACTCATTTAATCTGTGTGTGTACCTTCTGCTTCATTCTTCCAGGATTTTCTGGGAATTGTATAGGCTGTGGAGAAAGAGGATTTCGATACTTCACAGAGTTTTCCAATCATATCAACCTGAAATTAACCACTCAGCCAAAGAAGCAGAAGCACTTAAAGTACTACCTAGTAAGAAGCTCCCAAGGTGTACTGTCAAAGGGACCCCTTATTTGCTGGAAAGGTAATGAAGGTGCCCATTCACTTAGGGGTTTTTTTATTCTATTAGTGTGACGTTGAATGAAAAATTGAAAGTTGCTGTTAAAAATGTGTGCATTGAAACGTAACTGTGGAAGATGAACTTTTTACTGCTTGAAGGAAAAATTCCCACTGATTTCAGTGAAGTCTTGATTTTGCCAAAGAGGTTTATTTAAGTCCTAATAGTAATCATGCAATCGTAAATGGTCTCCCTCAATCTCCCTATGCTTTCAGTGGGAGCCCTAAATCTATCCTTCTTGGGATGTGCAGCCATCTTGGTAGAAGAAACAAGGTTGCTCAGTCTACTGATTCTTTTCTGTGCCTGAAGCAAGATGACTCACAGCCAGGGCTCCAACATTGGCTTTCTACTGATATTCATCTTAGCAGGTGCAATTCAATCTGTCCAATGCCTGAGGATAGCTAGCACACCATAGGATTAAGAAAGCTCAGGTCACTGATCTCAGGGAAAGAGGAGAAATCTTGCATACTCTTGCCATTTACGGTGTGCTTTACACTTGGGTTACCCTCTACTGGGTGCCATATTGTTACGTACTAAAGAGATGACATTTGTGACCCCAAGGCAAGGTAGCCATGGGGTCTGTTATTGGAAGATGAAGGTTTTTGGAGCTAGAGCCATGCAAACACTCAAGGAGAGAATGGTTTACCTACTTTCTCTCTACTGAGTTGGTATATATGCAGACTGCTTGTCTTCCTCAGCTGTGGTCTCACTCAGTAAAGACAGAGGTTGAACTGGTGCCTTTTGCCAAAGAGGATGATGTGAGGAGAGGAGAAGCTCCACAGGAGGACTGACACACATCTGAAGAGTCACATCCTCATGTGAATGGCAGCATGACACCAGAGAGAGATGGTTATCACCGACCTGTATGAGTGATTATAGTACTGTATCAGTGGTTCAAAGGGATCCTGGCTTCAGCTGCTTTTCTCAGTTACAAGTATAATTAACTGCTGCTTTAGAGTGGATGTGTTTTTCAGCAGCATTTTTCACAAAAACTACAGAAAGATATAACCTGGTAGTCTCTTTTTGAAGTTCCAAACACAGAAAAAGGAAACCTTATTTAAATGTTGTAATCCTTTTTCTGAACCCCCTCCCTGATGCTCATGTGGTTGGGGTTGGTGCGTGTCCTGGTAAACGCAGTGAGGTGTAACGCACATGTGGAAGAGGCAGATACCGAGGTCGCTTTTGGTTATATGCTGGTTGCAAGTGTTCTGAACACCCATGAAAGTTTAGAAAATTGACCAAGAAATCGACCTCATGGGTATTATTTTGACAGGCTCTATCCCCGTATTGCTACCATCCATCTGGTAACCCTTCACCCTTTACTTGCATTAAAGGTCTAATTAGAAGAAGAGAAATGCTTTTAAACACCTCCTTCTCTTCAAACAAAACCTGATTAGATCTCAGTTTTAAAAATGGATTAATGTGTGATTTTCAAGGTGACTTTCTCCTCCCTCAATTCAGTTTCCATTCAGACAGACACTCACAGCACTGAGATCTCCCTGAAGGTTTTGTGGAGGCATACTGACAATCTGGGTTTCAGCACAATTTCTCCTTTAAAGGGCAACGTATGATGGTTTGTATAAAGGTTGTGCCACAGAAGTCGCTGAGTGTTTCCTGGGATATGTCCAATACCTTCAAATCTCTTGGAAGCTGCGAACTGAGGGCTCTTGCCATTTTGCAGCATCTGGTCTGTATTTGCCTGGCCCTCTGAGTGGCCCCCAGGGAGATTTTCTTAATTAGAAGACAAAGTTGACTAAACTGCGAGAGCCGGATTTTCGTTGAATGCTGCCATTTGCCGCTGTTTGTTGTACGTGCTGTATGTATGCTTTTAACGTTTTGTCACCTTTCGCCACCGTGTTGCTGAACTTTCCTACTGGAAGGCAGGCCTTGTTAATATGTACTATAGCTGCTTCGTTTGCAGAATGTAGAAGCAGGCAATCATCTGCTGCTAGCCTCTCTGCTAAACCAAATTCTTCGGTGTCACCGTCCGCGACCCCAGAGGGTGGATCAGCTAATGGATACAAATCAGGGTTCACTCAGACAGGTAGGAGCTGAAAGTGCTATAAAGATAACCATTGGGGGTGGTAAGTTACCTCAGATATTGTTGGTTCAGAGATGCTGTAAACAACTGGGTATTTACCTCAAGCCATATATAGATTACAGTGGGGAGGATGCTTTTCAAAATTTGCTTTGTGAAAGATTAAGACCCAGGTGAGGCTGAAGGTTAACTTAGTCCTCGTAAGAATAGTTGATTAAGAAGTATTAAAAGATCTTTTTATCAATTCATTTGATTCTGTGTCTCCCTTTGTTTGTTTCATTTAATTTTTTGTGGATCTCAACTTGAATTACACATTTATCGGGAGGTGTTTACTTAGTATATAGGCGAGGTTATTTGTCTTGAAAAGGGAAATAATCTTTTGGGGTTGGGGGGCAGCTTTTATTTATTTGCTTGCTTATTTATTTATTTATTTATTTAAATTGTATTTCACACAAGGGTGTACTTAGAATAGCAATTTCCCCATACACATACAGTGGTTTTGTGTTATGCGAGCTAGCATGCATCTCATAACTGTTCTAGAAAGCTATTAATGACATACTTAAACAAGGAGAAACTATAAAAATCAAATGGACATTGGCTGACAGAGGAGCAGCATCTAAATTTCTTTTATTTATTTATTTATTGCAAAGAGCCGAGGTGCTTTTCTTTGAGCTTTTTTTCTCATTGCTTTACTGTAGCTTCATCTATGCTGTTACATGTTTTTGTGTCTGTTTGTGCTATTTTTTGGAAAATTAAAAACAGGAGAAAACTTTCTCTTAGTTGTTGTAATTGGTTGATACGTATGTACCAGAACATATATTTCTCTAGAGGAGTATGAAATGCAGATGAAAAAACAAGATTGTTAAAGTACTTCTTCCACTTACAAAGAATGTTAAAAAGGAATAACAAATAAAAGCCGAACATATGCATTCTTATGAAATTGTAATCAGTGATCAGTCTGTTCAGAGATGCTTTCCCCAGGTGGTCACCCCTGCTTCTGTTTAGGAAGCTGTATGCTTTAGGCTTTGGTGAAAATGAAATGAGAGTGTTGTTTAAACATCTGCATTTCATTGCATGATCTGTTGGCTTCCAGATCCTGGCATGAGAACTGTGCAGATGCATGAGAACCTATTTATTTGAAACAACAAGTGATCCAGTATTTGCACAGCTTTGTCTTCTGTTGTACCTGCCAAGTTAATAGATACACCTTTTATATGCTGCTTTCTCCTTATCACTCAGTGCGCTTTTCAGTCTGCTCGGTGTTTCTGTGTGTCACTGTTTGTACTCTTAGGTCACAGTCGTCCAAACCTTTTCATCTCCTTCTACTGTTATCTTCTAGCGAAGATAATGCCACATGCATACATACGAATCCCCTGTGACCAGGAGAAGGGGGGAGGGCACCTTTTTTTGGTGGCGTGAATTCTGACATGTGTCGCCCGTGATGGAGGTCTGACTTTATCTCTCCTAGGCTTTGCATAGCTGTACTTTGAATTCTCTGTTGTTTAAAAACAGGAATACTTATTAGCAAGCTGCTTTCTGAAATCGTTTTCAGTTTATTGTCAATTCATACCCGTTTTATCCTTTTAAAGCTGTGTAAATATTTCCTGTTTTCTGCCCTTGTAAGTGAGCGCTTCACTCTCCAAGTTCTAGAAGACACCTGTAGGTAGACAGCTATGGGCACACACAGAGTACTGCACTGAAATGGTGATTTCGTGATGGAAATGACAGCACAAGAGAATTTCGAAATACCATAGTTAAAGCTGAGAGTACGGTGTGGCCGTGACATCGCAGTCAGGTGTCGAGTCCCCCTTTCAAAACGCCATGGGGAGATGCAGTTCCGTTGTAGAGGAGAGGCAACTGGCAATGCAAAAATGGCTGAAACCTTGAGCAGAATCAAATATTCAGTTTTTAGGCAGACACACAAGAGGGAAAACTTCAATTCAGGTGTTAAAAGGGTGTTAAGAAACTAGAAACAGGGTTTTACAATAGAAAGATGAACAGTTTTAATAGCTGGTAGTACTACAAGTTCTGCTTACATACCGGTGTGATGTTTAAACATATACCAGCTACATCTGCATTCATAGGTAAAATTTTAAGAAAATATACTAGAACTAGAGAGAAGAAAAAAAATACCTAAAGCTTTTGGACAGCTTACTGTGAGGAAAGCTTTATCACTACGTATTTGCTACATCGTATTTAATGAGAGCCCAGCGTTTTCCTGCAAAGCCCCTGACCTGGTGGTCTATTTTGTTAGCCAGTCAGCGTATTTCCTGTGAACGTGGACAAGGTTTTCTGGCGGAGCAGGAGCAGCAGAGGCTTCTGTGTTCGTTCCTCGTCCCAGTTGCTCCGTCTGGCAAAGCAGACTCTCCTCCCCATCCTCCTTCGCCAAATGGTGTGTGACCTGAGGGTGAATGTATTTGGCAGATCAAGTTGGTCTTTGCCGTCTGTTTTCTTTCCCTGGCTGTTTTACTAGGACATCTGTAGGTGAACTTAGCCTGCTTTGCCTACTTGTTGCAAACTGCTTTCTGGACAAACGCTGAGTTAATATTCTTTCACCCCAGTTATAAGAATTTGCATTTGTCAGTGTGTCAGCATCCAAATGTCGAATTTTTCTTGAAGTAAATTGCGGATATTAAATGCCTGATGATAAAGTAGGGGCCTACATGCTGAGAGGTTTGGAATCAGTTCTGATATGCAGTTTTATACTGGGCAAGTATTAGAATTTGTTTGTGCTTCGGTTTATCCATCTATAAAATAAGGCTAATATTTTTCAGCCTTGGTAAAGTGCTCTAACAAGTTGCTGTTTGTTAATTCATGCAAAGGGTTTGGGCTCAGATGCTCTTCATTTCTTACCCAGACTTATAAATGAACATACACTTTTCGTAGCCTTATGGACAGTAGTGCTGTAAGGAGATTATGTATTTGATTTTTTTTTTCTGCCCTAAGTCAAGCTCAGCTGTGTCTGACAGAGGTTCGATAACTTGTTCTTGAAAATCTCATGTGACGGAGATTCCACAGCCTTTTTAGGCAACTTATTCCAGTGCTTATTGCCTGTGCTTGCTGGGGGCAAGTCACATAAGCTCTTTGCCTTCGCTTTCTCATCTGTAACATGGGATAGCTGTGTTTACTTGCCTATCCCACAGCAATATTTTGAGGAGCAATGAGGTAGCCCTTTCTACAGTTAAAATATGTTTTGAGTGTATGTGAATACAAAATACAGTGAAAGAGATCAATCAGTAGATCATGAGATTCTATAGAAATGCCCGCTTAAACGTTTGTTACAGCTCCTAAAAGATACCGACACATGACGATTTCTTATCAGTGTAAAAAAATCGTTTGCATTATATGTAGAGATGAGTTTAGATAAATGTGTATGACTGTTCATGTGTATATAATACAAATCATATATGGACATACATGTATATAATTTTCAATCATTACTTAACTGAACAACTTCTTTTCTCAGATTCTTCAGTATTTAGTCCAGCAAAAGCATCTTCTGCTGTTAACTTAAGTGGAACTCAAGACCCATCCCGGAACAAGAACGTCGTGAAACCTCTGGCCCTGTCAGTACAGCTCGTCGGAAAGGCATTTGCTGCAGGTATGGCTTTGCTTTCCAGGATAGCTGAGAGCCAAGGGAATTATCAGCTTAACAGCCAAGAAATAAGGGAGTCATCTTTTTGGTGGAAAATGGAAAGGAAAACATTCACTACACTACCATTCTCCAAAACTCTCATATTCTTGCAGTCCTCTGCACAGAAATTTTCCATGGCTGTTACTGTCCCCAAACTGAGCCACACCTTGGCTTTCAGATTTGACATTCTGGTAAAAACGTATGTCATATCCCTCTTTGCACTTCCTAAGATACCTAAGAGAGCATAAAAGCCACCTCTTGATATGACACTGATTCTTGCCTCAGTAACTCAAAGCTGTGTGTTGTTCTGCATTTGTAACAGGTATAGTTCCTCCAGATACATTTAATGGAATTTAGTCTCATTTAAAGGAGTTTTAATATTTGTGCTGTTTTAATTATTTATTTCTGTATTTTGTGTTCAATAAATTAGAACCCTCAACTGTGGCCTCTAAATCCCTCACTGGTATTCTGTTGTGATATTCTGATTGTTTATTACTTTAGCTGGTTAGTCCTTTAAGCAATGAAAAAAAAAAAATCACACTTACTACAGGGAAGTACGCTTGAATAAGAAAAAAAAAAATATTTGGTTTATATATGCACATGAGCATTACATTTTATACATGATGTATTACATCTGCTATTTTATACAATATATATTGTTATATATACATAATATTATTATACTGTATCTAATGAATCATTAACAGTGCTTTGTGTAAAATACCCTTTTCTCCTCTGTACTTGTGTAAGAAAGAGAATTTATCATGCACTGAAATTACTTCCCACCATTTCAGTGACTTCTGTAACTGACCCATGCCCGCCGTATCTATCCATACCAAATCATTGACTCAGGGTACAAATGGAGAGTTTACAATGGGCAAGTGATGTTATTCAAATTTTGCTAATTGGCAACCTGGGAATCTTGTGCCTGAATTTATTTGGATGACTGTGGCTGGAGAGTTCCCTGCTACAGTGTTTTGTGCTAAATACCCACATCTGAAATGCTTTCTGTTGTGGCTGACATCAGCAAGCTGCTGCACCATCTCCTGCTGTTGCTCCTGGAATACGTTCCTGGAGCAAAATCCTTGTGGACCTGGCAGAAACGGCAAGAAGCTGTAGTCCCCATGGAGCTCCGTGTCTGCTCTATGTAGCTTATGCATTTTTTTTTTTTCCTCCTGCAAAAACTAGGCTCTGAAAAAGAATAAGAAGGAGCTCAGAAGCATGAGGATAACTTCTTGTCATCCTCTGTTGTTGTAGTTTCATTTCGTGATCTCGATATAGTGGGTCCTGCCAGGGTGTGAGACCTGCTGGGACTGGAGGATTGTCTGAGGCAAAGGTAGCAAAATACAGCATAGTTTGCCTCAGTAATGCTCAGAGCATGTGTACTTTACAGTGAACTGTCCTCCTCTGCCCAGTCTCCCTTGCTAAAGCTTTAGATTAGAGCCCTATAGTGAATTACTGTGTGTGGCACATGGACGACTGGCAGAAAAACGTACCGATGCACCAGAGAGGCTTAGAAATCTTTACAAACTGAATTCGTTATATGCATTTTTTTAGATTTTCAGTGCTTAAAAAAATGTGTCACAAACTTCCCAATAATTTTTTTGTGTGTGTAATTTTCTATTTTGTTTTAGTGGGGTTTGTTTTCCACCTATTCTCCCCACCCTGAAATCTGGACACTGCGTTTCAAGGTTAGGATTTTGCAGCCTGTGTCCAGATTATTTGCCAAGTACACTTCATGCTTTCCCTGGAGTATGTTTCTTTCAGTCACGCATCTTGCCCTGTTCTTTTGTGTCTGCATGGGGCCGTATTATTTTGTTTGTTTGTTTTCAAGATTGTCTCAAGTCATACACTCTGTATTTTGTTATACTCAGCTCCTCTTTCGCTGCGTGCCACTGATGTTGCTAATGGAAACGCTAATGGAGGAAGAAATAATGTATTGAGTTCTACAGTCTCTCGGCCAATGCCTCACTCGACATCTCCAAGCCCTGGCTGTGCAGCTGGAGACCAAGGTAAAGAAAACCTCTCCGTTCTTTTATTTTAAGCTGCACTGGCTGTTGAGGCTGAAATTCGTGATTTCGTTCTTCTTCCCGTCATTGCTGTTTCTGCAATTCAGTCTTTACAGATCCATTTGGTTTTTGGCATGACCATTAATGATAATGCTGTACTTTTTAACACAGGTAACAACATTTTTCACATCATAGTCTGGCTTCGTGTAAATCTAGGTGTAAACCTCTGACGCTCTGTGGCATGATACCAGCTCAAGACCAATGTGAAATGGAAATGGGGGCTGGAATCTGGTCATTTGGGAAGATGAGGTTTAGAATTAGTTTTTGCTTTCCTTCTCAGCATCGATGTCCAGTTCTGGACCACCAAAGAAACGTCACCGGGGATGGTCTCCTGGGTCCCCCGTCCCTCCTCCTGGTTTAGCGGTACCTGTTCCTACAATTCGGCCTTCAGCAAGAACAGGTAAAACTTGAATCATGCAGATTTCATTTGTGGAAAGCTGTACTCAGCCAGACCAGTAGCCCTGTGCTGCTTCTCTGAAGTGTTGCACAGAAAACATAACTAAGCTTGTTGAAGTAGTTAAGGACACCATGGAGAGTTTTTCAAATGCCCCAGAAAAACACATGTGATTGCCTGGTCCTTGTTGCCATAATCTAAGATGGGACAATGGGAAAGTAAAATTACTGGGGGAGGGAGAGGAAAGGAAGAGGAAAGTAATATTAATAAGGATCCAAAGCTATCTAAGTCAGTCCCCCAAAATGTAACTCAGTTCTTCTAAAATTGTGCAGGTGTATGGATATATGAACATATTTGCAGGATTTCCATTAGCCTTCACCTTGAATGTTGTGTCTCAATCTAGTGTGACATGCTACAGAAACAGTACACTCAGTTCCTGCACAGGAAAAAGGGCTTTATATAATTTTGGCCTAACAAAGGACACTGATGTCCACTAGGTCATCTTTAGTGAAAAGCATAAAGTTTGTGAGACCAGATGTCTATTGTGCCTGGAAAAGCTATAAGAGGGATATACAACACCACGATATTAATGTGTTTAAATACGGATTAAATATGAGTATGTGTGAATACTCATCAATATCCATGTAGGTGCCTCTTTATGATAGCTATCAACAAAACTGTTCACTATTTAAGCACTTTTCAGTTGTGGGATTCAGAATACTTTGTAAAGGGGAATAAGCAATTACTTATTTTGGTCTCTGTAGAGTGGGAGAATAAATATACAAGGAAGAAAAAAAAATTGTCAATATGCACAATGTATTTTTAACTCTGCTTTGGCGGGCTTGATTTTGAGATATTTTGGAATTGATTTTCAGAGATGTTCGTCATGGGAAGAAGGGTTACATGGTAGTGCAGGCCTGCCTACTTGAGCACCTCAAATCAGTCGCAGCTTTTGTAGATTTCTAGCTTCAGACACCTGCCAAAGATACGTGATATAAGGCAGTCTCCTCCCTTCTGTTGAGTTTGTCTCCACAAATCCACTACCTCTGCTGTGTACTCCATTTTCCATGAGTCTTTTGTAGTGTTTTTTTCTATTGGATAAACAATTCCATGGCTAAAACATATGCGTGGATGCATTCATTCTTGCTGCCTAGGATGCTTGTTTGGTGGCATTGTTTGAAAAATCTGTTACAAACCACCAAATGAAGCCTGAGAAACTTCTGAAACAGACCTCATGCTGAAACCTGATTACAGATTACAAAATTCTTGCACTTCCTTTCTTTTTACTTGTGAAAGCTGCTTTTGCTCTTTCGTGAGTAAAGCCTAATTTTTATCCTTATAGCAACTAAGGACAACTTTGAGATTTTGGCCTGTATTTGTTTTTCTTATCTACATACATTCTATGTCAGAAGTCAGAGCAGTCTCTTCCCTTGTATTGAGAGGCAGTACTGAGAAGTAGCCTCTGTCCTAGAGGTGGCCTTTTGGCTTAGTACTTGGCTTTGTTTGAAGATGCATATTCAAACCTGTGTTTTCCTCTCTTGTTCCCACCAACAATACAGTGGTCAGAAAAAGTTTTATTTTAGGGGTGGGGCTACAGGAGGATATAGGCTCTTAATTTAAATTACTTAAAACTATAGCAGGAAATGCAGAGACCTTTTGAATTTTATTACAGTAAGTGATCTGCAGTAATTTTTTCTTATTTGTTCATACGGCCAAATCACAGTATGAGCCTTTTAGTAATGGAAGCTTCTCTTTTCTTTATTTTATAGAGCCTCTTTTGTCAGTCCCAGTTCCTCAATCCATGTTAACTGGAATTTTACAGCCTCAACCCATCCCAGCAGGGGAGACTGTAATAGTTCCTGAAAACCTGCTGAATAACTCGGGAGTCAGACCAGTGATTCTGATAGGTAAGTCTTACACCGGGGAATCAAATGCTGCATTTTGAATAAATGCATGTTCCCCTAGCAGAGGGAGTTTTTTGATTTCTTTTTGTTGGTTCTGGCATTCAGTACAATACAAAGTCAGTTGGTCACGGATAGTTTGCTTTAGTTGCTCAACACTTAAAATTGGAAGTTAAGGGATTTCTGGAGAACCTGATTTGCAAACGGATCACAACTAGGTCAAATTTATATAAAAACTGTGGCCAAATTGAAGTTTTGTACAAATAAGATTTTTGTAAAACCCAGGAATAGAAATATTTCCATGTAATGAAAATAGCTTTCCAGTGTAAACAACTTAAAAAACAAGCAAATATTTCCTGCAGCATTTATAGTCCAGATCTTGAAGCCCAGGGATTCTGCATGAGAACCTGAAAATTTATTCAAACTGACTACTCAGAAATGAATCATGCTAACTTTTTTTCTTTTGTAGTCCATGCTTCTTGTAAGCAACTGAGATAACAGATCAGGCTTTTAAAATCTGTTAGCTGTATAAAGTACATTGTTAACCCTTAGAAAGACATTGCTTTTACTTTAAAAGTATGGCTCATAATGCGAATATCCCTTTCAAGCTGAGCTACTTGGGCATACTATATAACAAAGATGGGTCGGCTAGTACTGCCAAAATTTTTTTGGCTCTTTAAGTCTCTTTTTCAGTCCAGCATCATACAGATGGTTGTATAAAGTAGCTTCAGTGTTAACAGAACATGCCTATGAATACAATCCATGGAATAATTTATCATTCCTGAAGAAATGGAGAAGTTCTCCAAGTCCTCACTTGCACAGATACTCCTAATACACACAATTCCCAGAGAATTAACAGGGCCGTGTACTAGTAAAAAAACCGTCAACGATAGGGTTACTGGTTTGTTTTGTGTGGCGGTGTTTTCTAGAAGCCTATTCTAAAGCTCTAGCATGGTGCTCTAATGGTTTTCAGAGAAACGCTTCCTTACTAAAGATGAGGGTGCCTACAGTCATCAGCTTAAGTGCAAATTGAATGCAGCCCTTAGGCTTTTGGAGAGTTGCCAGTGAAGTCCTCAGTTAGGCTAAATGTTAGTGGCCCTGAGAAACAGCGTCCTATTAATAGTACAGAACCAGATGTACCCAAATGGATGGGTTTGGCAAAATCTTGTGTGGAAAGTTTTTTTTAAAACGAAAACTTTCTCGAGGAAAAGAGGAATTAGGCTGTGCTTACGTGCTTTACCTTTCAGAACAGCATGTTTAGTTGTTGATGTTTATTTAACCTGTTTATGAAAACAGAGTGGAAATGTGGCAAAAAAGTGAAATTAATCACAGCAGTACCACAGTGGCCGAGTCAATGCTAATGTGACTTATGCTGCTCTTATAATGTTAAGATCAATGTACTTTTGCTTCCATTGATTTTTCTTTTTTGTACACTATATTATGGAGAATCTGTACTTAAAGGTCAGGGTAAGACCCAAATACATAATATTCTCATTTGTATTTGGATAGCAATGATTATCCTTCTGGTATACGGTTATTGTTAGTTTTTGCAAATCTATGTGATCGCTTGTTGTAAATACAGCAAAGGATCACTGGCCTATCTCATTTATTTTGTAAGCAATTATAATGCCAAGAACAGTCACCGATGCAGTATATCTTGCAAGATAACATTAAGGAGAGGGTTGGAAATGTATACATTGTGCAAGATTTCATGTAGTGGCATATTTTGTGAATTTCTGGGGATTTTTTTTTTCTTTCTTTTATCAAAGGTTATGGCACTTTACCTTATTTCTATGGAAATGTTGGTGATATTGTTGTGAGTCCCTTGCTGGTGAATTGCTACAAGATTACACAGCTGGAAAACAAGGATTTGGATCTCTTGGGTTTGACCAGCAGTCAGCTGCTAAGTGTGGAGAATATGATACTTCTAACTATTCAGTATCTTGTCCAACTAGGTAAGCAATTTGTCATAAGCACTTGTTTTTACTTGTGACTGTCCTTTTTTCTCTCCACCCTCTTTCCGTCGGTTTCAGAGCTAATTTTCTGGCTATTTTTGTGCCTGGAAGAGGTAAGTGGCTCCATCTAGTGTGTGTGACTTTGCTACTTTGTTCATCAGGCTGAAAAAGTGAAATGAATTTAAAGGCTGATACTGCTTCTGCTCTCCATATGGGGATTGACCAGGTCACCTTTGTGAAAATGGATTTGCAATGCAGATAACTCATTTGCTTAGGGTATCAAACCATCAGTTATCACAGCTCTTTCTAAGGACACTCAGTCTGTTTTATTCAGTTTTGTGACAAATGCTGGCAGATGTGTGATGATCATCATTGTTTTGGTGACAGCACCGTTTACATGAAAACCACATTTGTTATTCAGACTAAGGCAAGTGATTCAGTGAGTATCTCATTCTTGTAAATCTTTTTGAAATGGACTCTTTGCAAGTTGGAGAGCAAACCAGCAAACCACATTTTATTTCTCTTATTGCGGGTCCAGATATTCTTCCCTACCTTAGGGTAAAAATCAGCAGTAAGGTTTTAGAAGTTAAAGAATAATGCAGGATAGTGTTGGGAAACTTCTCACAGCAGTCTCAGTCTTAACTTCTGTATTTGAAAAGATACGGCTCATCATAGAGGAGTGTGAAATGACTTCTGTGAAGAGCACGCTGCTTCTCCTGTACTGGGTTTCCACTCGGGCATCTGTAATACATAATGGTATGAAATGTGCAAATGTTTCAAAAGAAGCGCAACTGGTGATAACCCTGTAATTTGGGGAGCAAATGTGCTCTGTGTAGGTTTCACCCATGGGTTCTTATGCTTTGCTCTCCTCCCTTGATGCAGTACTGTCACACACAAGGAGGAGGCTGTCTTCTGTGTTGTAACACTCTCTAAGTGACCTGTTTGCTTTATTTATCATTCTCTGCCTCAATAGTCCATTGGATGCCATGTTAGAACTGACAGAAGGTTTCTTTATTTTTTACAGGCTTTATGTTTTTCTGTTGCCCTTCTCTCAGTGTGCTTAAATTTGGTATTTGAGGTTTTCATCTTCCTTGGAAAGTGTGTAGAGTCTGCATGTTAAAATCAGCTGCTTCACACGTTCTGGATTGATAGAGGCAGCTTGCAAATTTACTTTAGAGAAACATGTAGCCAGCTGATACAGCATTCCCAATTAAAAATAAACTATTTATTGAAACTTAGCAAGTCAGTGAACTACACTCCATGAGCAAATCCAGCCTTAGATGGATGCAGCAAGTCTATACTTGCTGCAAACTAGAGAAGGCTTCATGCAAAGCTTCTGGGGCCGAGCCAAGCTGTGTCTAGCGAGCACTGTGCCTTCAGCATAAAGCAGTTCCCTTACTAGCAGGTGTTCAGTTCGGTTTTTGTTCTTAGCTGTGCAAAGATGAATAATTTTTCATTTGGCCTTATGTGGAGATGGGTGCCAGTACTGTAAGGTGGAAGAGCCTAATGAGGAGAAAAGTAAAAACATTCTGCACAGTATGGGGATCAAAACACGTTGCTGGTTTGAATATTTCTACAAACTTAAAACTGTTGGAATTGTGACAGTTGCGCTGAACTGTAGCCTTTATCCCATTTTATAAAATCAAAGCAGATTAAAGATGATTGGAGGTGCAGCCAGCTTCAAAAGTTTTTGATGAGGAGAAGAGAGAAATATGCACATAAATTAACAGTTTATTCATGTGAGCCTCTTTTTTTTTCTTGAGAAATAGGACTAAAAAGTTACTCTTTTTTCCAGAGCAAGGAGTAAGATAAAGGAGTAAGATAAAGACAAAGATAAAAAGGCAGACAGAAGAATGAAATAGATACTGTCTTGCCTAATTTTTTCAGATCTCACTACTTGTACACAATATGTTTGCAGGTGACTGTGATCACAGATCATAAGAATATTGTTTATGAAAGTACTCCTTTTTTGAAAAAAGATATGTCTGAGAATTCCTTTCAGTTTTCCTGTGAGATTATGACAACATTATTAATTGTAGGATAATGCTGTTGTGTTTTCAGAAATCAGCTGAGCAATCGCACAGTGATGTTACAAATCAAAGCAAACAAAATAAGTGCATTTCTGATGCTTTCATTTTAAACCTACTGTGAAGACTATACACAGTTAAAGGTGTGATTGTGAGCCATAGCATTGCTATAAATAAATTCCACTGACTGTGATAAAGGAATAAGTAAAAAAAGATCAAGAGGTGTGTTTGATTTTAGTGGTTTTTTACAGTTTGTCTCCTGTACTTATTCAGATTTCACGCTTGTTATCTTTGGCAGCATTCATAGTGAAGTATTCTCAAGCTTTGTTTTTATACTTCAAAATGCCCACGTTTGCAGTACAGGTTACATTCTATCATTTGTAATCATCTGCTTTTTACTATTGCACTACCGTTTCTACAAACACGATGTCATCCTACGCAGTGTCTGTGTTTTGGTTTTTCAGCTGGAGGAGATTTCTGGACCTTCTGTTAACTACCTGTTTAGAATTACAAAATCATTCTCCCTTCTCTCTTGTGGTGGTACATTTGAATTGCTTTGACTCTGTGTATGTCGTGACACCCAGAGGTGTTTTGTAGCTTTGATACCTGAATGCACGTCCAGTCTCAAGGCAGGAACAAGCCTCTGTCTTCAGTGGAAGGGATGTTCGGACACTCAAAGCAAGAGGTTATTCCAGCAATTCTCCTAGTCTTAGATGGTTGGAAGAGTAGTTCTCTGTGGGATGCACTGTGAAGTGTGCCTACCCAGAAAGGGATGGCATTTGAATATGTTGTCTTAAACTGTAGGTGCTTTTGGAAGCATAACTATGTTAACAAGGTCTTTTTCCGATATTAACATTTTATAGTATTATTTGTTTTGCAGTTTTGTTTTCTGAAGTCAAGATGATCCTTTGCGTACTCATTTCTGTACAGAAGCTTCCAAATATTCCCTTTTAACCTTGACAGTTTCCTGTATATGTATTTATGAAACTGTTCACAATTGAAATCAGTATCTATCATTTTGTCTTCCATCTCATCTGATATTAGTTCCATTGTTTTTCTGGATAGTTGTGGAGAAAGACTGCCATAAGCCCAGTGTGGTATTAAACACTTCACTAATTTCAAAATATTTCCTTATCAGTGCCTTTCAGATAACTAACTATTCTTTACATTTTTTCTCTTATAAATCATCTGAATGAAATTCTGTGTGTTCTCATACAGAAGTCTTTCCGTTTATCCAATTATTTTCATTTTCTTGGATTCATGATGACCCCTGTGCCTAGAGCCTGTCTCTTAAGTAACCTCCCTCAATCAGCAAAAGCTTGCTTTTATTTCTTTTAGTGTATAACAGCTTTTTTTTTTTTTTTTGCGGTTGATATGTTGTAGATAGACTTTATTTCTGCAGAAGATTTATCTCTCTGTCTATAAATGTCTATTATTTCTGTTTTGAGATCTTCAAAGACCTAGAATGCGTGATGCCTTCTTAGAAGGGAAAAGAAAATATATTTCCAAAACAGAGAACTATAAAGAGAGAATTATGCCCATGCTGCGTTAAATTAGACTCATCAGAACTTTTCAGTTTGCATCAAAAATGAAAACAGCCTTGCGTTCACAAGTGTATAGTTGTCCTGCCATCCTATGGTAATTGGATGGTGATGCTGCCCATATGTTACTTCTCAAAAAGGCAAAATGACAACAGGCGGCAGTTTTTACAGAATCTGTACTATAGGTTATTTACCCACTCCCCGCCCTGCTTCTCACGCAACATTTCTGTTCCCTGTCTTTCACTCCCCTTTTTGCTTGCTGTCTTTGGCCCTGAAAGAAAACATAAAACCAAAACCAGCATTTCACATATCTCTGATATTTAAGCCCCCCGCTTTTTGTCATAGAAAAGCAAGCTGCTGAAGCGTGAAGCTGTCTCCTTTGGCACTGACATGAGATCTTGGCAATTTAAGCTGTGGTTACTTTTTACTCTGCATTCATGAATATTTTTATCCTTTCCTGAGTATCTTTGACAATGAGACAAATCTTACTGAGCAAAATGTTAACTGAAGCTGAGTTGGGGGACTGATGCTAAGATAGGATAGCTTACATTTCTATTTGCCAATTCAAGTTCGCAATATAGTTTACAAAGTCTGGGGAATGTAGATCTGAAGTTGCATATACCTCTTTACGTTAGAAGTTTGAGGATTTGCTAATTTATTCTAATTTAACTAAAGTAAAAGAAGGGGTTAAACGTGTTTGTTTACATCCATGCTTAGTTTACTAGTATGCATGATGAGAAAAAGCAAAACGGAGACCACTTGAGAGGCTTTGTCATACCACACGGCTGCAATTAGACTGCAAGGATAAGCATTTGGGTTTTCTGCTGTGAAAACATATGGAGGCTACATGATTAATCCTTCTGTTCCAGGCAAAAGGCACACATTTTCCCACTCCCTTGTTTGTCCCATCAGTTTCTGAAGGTAGAAAAGCTAGGAATGAGATGGAATTCCTCATTGTTAAAAAAAAAAAAAAAAAAAAAAAAATGGAGACGGCGGGAGAGAGAGGCTTCTAATATGAAAAACCAAGAGTAAGCAATGTGGGTAGATATCCACTGAGTAGCAAGTGGCTTTTGTAAATGTAAAAAAGATGGTGAAGGAGCTTGTCAGATCAAGACGGACATGTGATTATTCCTGGTTCAATAACATTTTGATATGAGATACTGTTCTTCTGTTTGTTTGTTTTCAATGTAGGTCCTGACCAGATACCCCTGAGGGAAGAATTTGAGCAGATCATGTTGAAAGCTATGCAGGAGTTCACTCTGAGAGAGCGATCCTTGCAAATGAGCGCACAGTGTGTCTCTGTGTCACCGGGTCAACTCCCTTGGCTTGCTAGGTTAATTGCTAGTGTGTCCCGGGACCTCGTGCATGTGGTTGTTACCCAGAATTCGCTGGCAGAGGGCATCTCAGAGACCTTGAGGTCTCTCAATGAAATGAAACATCAGCAAAAGCTACCAGATTATGTAGTTGCCATTTGTGCATCAAAGATAAGAGGAAATGAATTCTGTGTAGTAGTCCTAGGTGAGTATATTTGCAGTACACTTCAATACCAATGCAATTTTGCTGAATTAATTTTCTTGAGTTGTTGTTCCAGCTTCTAAATCCCTTTTGTTCTTTTTATTCTCCTTTGTATTGTTACACTGCAATGTCAAAGTTTACTATTCCTCCATCAAGACCTGGAGTACTGGTGTCCATGAGGATCTAGAAAAATAGCTGTATGCTAGTCATTACTACTCCTTGAGGACACTGAGACTTTGTTTGTGTGGCTACCTTAGAAAATATCTTGAAGTGACCCTGTGAAAAAATAGTCCGTTCGTTTTTCTCTGTTCTGTGTAACAGCTGTGCTATTTCACATGGCAATATTGGATTGACCGCCGTCTTCTGCAGACCACTGTAAAACAAAACATGCTTTCTGTCCTTTTTACCATGTTGATTTTCAAATTCCACATTGGTGACTGGCTGTGATGCTTGTGTGTGCATGAGTGTGTCTGGATGGAAGTGAATTTTGGCTAGTCATCTTTCCTTTATAGGCAGATAAATCAGTAATGTCAGTTTTTTACTTTTTTTCACACTAGGGGTAATTACTTTTTCATATTTACCCAGAATCCTCCATTCCATCTAAGGTACAAATACTTACTTGCATATCATTTGTCACCCAAGTGTGCAAAACTATGGGCAACAGCTTGCAAAGGATGTGCTAAACCAATATAACTAATTCTCCCATCACTAGCGAAATAGACTTGAGACTGCTCTCTCAGTCTACTGGGTAAAGGCAGTGGGGATCCATGACTGAAGATCAGCGTGCCCCACACTTCTAGGATGAAAAGGTTGTGTTGATAGTACACTGTGTTAAAGACTGATCTTGCTTTTTTCCCTTCTCTTCTCCAGGTCAATATCAATCTAGGGCACTTGCAGAAAGCATGCTTACCACCAGTGAGTTTTTAAAAGAGATCAGTTACGAGCTCATCACAGGGAAAGTTAGTTTCCTGGCATCACATTTCAAAAATACGTCTTTAGGTGAGTGATCCTAAGAAACAGAAGCTCTAGCCAAGTCAGTAATTTCATTAGGGTTGGTGTGTCTCCTGTTCAGCAGTTAAAGCGCACGTGAATACAGCTCTGCCCTCTCCACTGAGAGGCATTCTTTCCATCTCCCCATTCACTGCGTGTAAAGGAGTGCTCGTCTCCTTCACCCGTGCAGTGTGAGTTACTCATCCTGTGGCAAAACATTTTTAATACTGTTTATACTGCTGAATGTGATGGCAGGGCACCCCTAAGTGCATGAGTCTTTTCTTGTTTGCGCTTTTAGCACAGATTTTAGAGGTTGTTTTATAGTGTGCGTAAGCATCAGATGTCACCGCTAGCTGTAAAGGCACAGAGCTGAAATTATTCAGCTGTGGTTTCTTTTTTTGGAATTCATTCAACTGGCAAATCAGTAAATAAAAGAGGAAAATATTCTCCCTCCCTCTCTTCCCTGTATCTCCAACCCCTTGCCCCTTTTGCAGATTCAGCATCAGCTATGTGAGAACATGTGTGTATGTAATGTTCTACAACGCTTGTCTGAAATGGCTTCCAGATAATTTGGTGTTGCTAATTCTTATCTAGGTGATGATTTGGACAAGCTGCTGGAGAAAATGCTACAACAGCGAGGGGAAAGTGTCATTATTCCTTTTAATGGAGATGTTAGTGAGTGTGTGTCATCTCAGGAGGCAATTGCCATGGTTTCTACGCAAGAACCAGGTAATTTTTTTTACATGCAAGATGTGAAATAAGTGAGTAGCTTGTTAAATGTCAAAATGCATGTGCCTCAGAAGAGTCTGAGGGCACAGCGGCAGTCAGCATGCCAACCTTCAAATATTAATATTGCCAGCTGAATGTAGCAATACAGCAGTTTCTCAGACAGAAAATCTCTGTAGTAACCTTCAGCGATGTTTTTTCCCCTATGTTTTATAAATCCTAAGCTAAAATATGTAATTTTCTGTTCTGCACTAAGCAGAATACAGAAGATGTTCCTGTATAACCTTGACAGCGTGGACTCATCTCACCCTTTTGCACCTAGAAAAGGAATGTAACCTGGGGCTTAAGGCAGAGGGGAACTGTGTTCTCGTTCTGATCTCCCCAGGTGTCCTCCTGTATCTTAACTTTTGACGTTCCTCACTTTCCATGTGTAAAATTGTACTAACATACACTACACACTTGTGCCCTGAGGCTTAAACTTCTAGGGAAAGTGTTTTAAGATCTTGGACTGAAAGAGCTAGGCAATTGTAATCTATAATTTGCTTATTTGAGATGTGTCTTATTCAGCGTAATGTGATGAGATACTTAGTTGCAAAAGATGAGCTAGGATTGCCTGTCTAAAAATACTAATTATAATTTTCTCATTTTGGGATTCTTTCATTATTCAGAGTTTTAACCATACTTTCCTTTTCATATGACAGTAATGGTAAAAGATACATTGAGCTGCTGTGAACACTGAGATTCTTTTAGGTATCAAAGAAAATTCAACCTCCAATAAAGCTTTTTCCCTGTGAAAGAAAGGTATGCTCTTGACTCACATTAGTTAGCTTAAATTAATCAGCTCAGTGTTAGATCTGAGTGAAAGCAAGGTGGTTTATAGTCTCCACACAGATCAGAAGATCCAAATAGGAAGGCTGCCAGGTACTTTGTTCTGGCACCCCCAGAAGGACAAGTCTTGAGCTTCCTCACAGGATTAATTTGAAGGAGAATGATCTTTTGATTCTGGTTTTTTTGTGGTTTTTTTTGTTCTTACTATGTAATGATGTGCAACAGTGCTTTTTTAAACCTTCGTGTTTTCTCAAACGATTATTCTGAGCTAGTTTTGTCTTTAAAATGTGGCTGTACAATGATTGAAGCTACTGGGAATCTGCCTTGAATTAAAAAAAAGGAGAAGTGAGTCTCCTAGGCAGTGAGAGGGACCTTTCTGCCAAAGTAGATCTACTGAAATGAACACTGAGGCAGCTTTGAGCAGGAGGTAAGCACGCACACACAAATACACGTGTGCCTGTAGAAAACTAACATACCAGGCTTTTGCCCAAACACCTTCCAATTTTCATGTAAAGTGCAAGATTTTATGAAGTGGCTTGTTACTTAAGAAGCAACAATAGTTCTTGTCTATTAAATTTGCAGTACTTTTGGATTTTTTCTTTGGTTTTTTAATAAATTTGCCCTAGGTAGTTTTTATGATAAGCAGTCCATTAATCAGAATTTAATTTGTACTAGAAAAACTGCCATAAACAAAAACTGTAATGGCATTATAGGATTTAATTTGGTAATCTGCAAGTTGAAAATATTCAGGGGCTTGTGAAACATGGATTGCCAGGCATAGAATTTATCTACTGGGAATACTGAAATACAGGAACATGCTTTTTCTTCGAGGAAACATGAATGCTCTGGTAGATGTCTATACAGAGCAAAGCTCCCGTCCCCCAGTTCTCTGCAGCTAGCGTTATATTGACATCTATTAAGTTCAAATAAATCTGAGACTAAACTTTTGTTAAAAATCAAGAAAACTCCAAAGAAATAAATGACATCTCCACCGATAATTGAGATTTGTTGCCTAGGTGTATTGCTCATCTTCCCTTCACAGCATATGTTACTATCAGTCAGTATATAGACATATGGCTATCTCAGTCATGACTTAGAGTGGGGCTCGGTACTTCAGAGCGGAGAGGATGTACAAATGAACTCCCAGGTGACCTGCTGTCCTGTTAGGGTCTTTTTGGCAGGGTTACCAGCGCAGGCTCAGTTTCCTCAGATTAATGAGTGCGCTGGCTCTCATCCCGTTGTGCCCTGAGCACAGCAGCTTCGGCACCCATGGCTGGTTCTCCCAGCAGGAGTGATGGAGGGATGCTCCTGAAGAACTGCAAGTTTCAGAAGATTAGAGCTATGTGTATATATATGTATACACAACACACAGACACACACACATTTTATCTCTCTCTCTCTGCATGCATATTATGTATGTGTTGGTTCATTTAACAGAATGCATTTCACTATGTGGGCATTGAGGTTTCCTTGGGTTGTGCTGTGAAAAATCCTCAAAACACTTAGGGCATTGAAAAAATGGGCAGTGCTGTACTTGAGGTCTGATATGTAATCGTATTTTGATCAAAAAAAGCAAATTGACATTTGTGATCTGTACCCAGCTCTCCAGAGTCTTGGGGTTTATTCTGGTGAGTGATTTTTTTTCTGATAATAGAGGGTAGGCTGTTTGGAGGGTCATGTTTATTGGGGGGGTGGGAAAGTAAACATGTTTCTTGTTGTGTTTTGTTTTCTTTTTCAAACAAACACACTCTAGATTTGGATGTTGATACCTTCCAAATTTACCAGCCGCAGCTTACAGTTGCCAGAAAGCTCTTGTCCCAGGTTTGTGCTATAGCAGACAGTGGCAATCAGAGCCTGGATCTGGGCCACTTCAGCAAAGTAGACTTCATCGTTATAGTTCCCCGTTCAGAAGTCCTGGTGCAGCAGACCCTTCAACGGATTCGACAATCAGGTAAAAGGGAGGAGAGGGAAAAGAGACTGTTAAACCAAACTATGTGATGTTATTAAATCATATCTGGTATAAATGGAGAAGTACGTTGCTCCAACATGTATTTTGCATGTCCAATATTAGCTCCATTAGTTGATATCATTGATGAATTCTAAATATCTTCCTTTCATAATTGGGCCCAAGCTGTGCCACGTAAGTGTCAAAAAAAACTTCCATATTCATACAGGTCTGAGGAATGTATGACCTGGAGAAGCATTCAGCTGTCAAGAGGGGGAGTGAATGAGCAAATGCGGTTCTTCAGATCTTTTATCCCCTAGAGCTGTTAGTGCCGTTTGTTCTAGGTACACATTTGTGCATATGCTCTCATATGTATTAGCACATATGTATGTGCAGGAAGCTCTCTTATTAGGTAGATAAATGCCTGAGTAATACATGTACATTGGCACACAGTAATTGCCATATGATTCAGGTGGTGAGTTTTCTTGTCTGGGGTTCTGTGTCTGACCATGGCTGGTACCAAATGCTTCAAGAGGATGAAGAAAGCTTTAGTAGACATGTTATGGAATATGTCCCCCTTGAGAATGACTTCAGTTATCCACTTGGTTAGTGACTGACATGTATCCAGAAAAGCATAAGAGTTTCTCCATGGAGAAAATTACTGTCTAATAGAACTGAGGACTGTCTGTGTAGATGCTTGGTCCTTTTTAGCTCTTGGTCTCTGGTATCTGGGAGTAATGAAGCCCTTAGGATAGTTGTGTATTTAGGATTTTTTTTTAATCAGCTGAACGTTTCTGTTCTGCCTTCAGCTTTATCTAATATGTTGCATTTGCATTTGAAAAACATGAATATGAGCTTCTGGTGTAATGTGTCTATGAGTGGGCTTGGGTAGCTGTTGGCTTTTTTCCCTCTTATTTTGTACTGTGAACTAAACAGTCCCACACTTCTTGATTGTGCAGGTATGCCCTGATATTGCTCAATATTGTGGTCCGTCTCTGTGGTTTTTTTCTCTGCTTTGTAGTATTTTACTAGTAAAATGAAAAGAATAAAATAGATTACTTGAAGTACGGGTTACTTTTTCTTTCTAACATAACTGTGGGTTTTTTTGTTCCATTCCTTATTTCTTCAGACATTGTATTTACTTAATTTGCTGCTAGACACTAAACCAGAGGTTTTCTGATATCTGTTAACAGGTTTTCACGTTTATTTTATTTTATTTTATTTTATTTTATTTAAAGGAATGGTTTTTAGTTTACTTTTTAAAATATTTTTTTTAAATCATTAAGACCCTGGCAAATACATAGTTGACCCACGTTTCGCAGTGGCTTATTGCTGCTACTTTAATTCAAGTGGCATTCAAAGCCATATACATTACATCATGCCTACTTTATGAATATGATGGCAATCTGTCATTACAAAGACTGCTAAAGAGTAGTTGTATCGACACTAACATTGAAGCAGGGCATGAAAAAAATGATATGTAGCGAGAGTCAGTTTTATATAAATTTATGATTTTTGCAAAGGAAAGGTCAGGGTAACTTTTTCTGACATGAGCAGGATTAATATATTGGCTAAATGTGGGCAGGTTTGGCTTAGGATCATGGAGCATAGCCAACTGAGAGCTGCTCTGGAAATTTTTGTGGAGGTTTTTTAAATTTTTTTGTTTTGTTTTTGGTAATGTGAGAAACCTTTGAAAGGTCTTCAGGCACTTTTTGGAGGAAACCCAGAAGCCAAGAAGCACATTTCGGTCCCTGTTGTGAGATAAAATGTATTCGGATAATCTTCTTCTTACTGGGGCGTATCAGTGATTTGGCTAAGTCCCAATATTGGCGGACAAGTGGCAACTTACCATTGAAGCTTCATTTTTGGATGCACTCAAAGGAAAAGATTTTTCTTGTATTCTTCTTTCTGACAGGTGTCCTTGTGGACTTGGGCCTAGAAGACAATGGAACGGCATACCAGAGAGCCGAGAAATATGTGGTTCGGCTAGACAATGAGATTCAAACAAAATTTGAAGTCTTCATGAGACGAGTGAAGCAGAATCCCTATACACTGTTTGTGCTGGTTCATGACAATGCCCATGTGGATTTAACAAGGTAGCTGCTTCAATCTACCAAAGGAAAACCATCCTCTCCCAGTATCTTTCAGTTAGGTTTTTCAAAAGACCATCTTAGGCACCCAATGCTTTCTCTAGGCCTAAGGCATTTTGTGCCTCAGAATCAGAAATCATCTTTTTTGCTTGCCCATGATATTTGTTAACTAGTTTTGATTCAGTTGAAGACAGGTGAGACTAGTTTCAGATTTTTGGATCCCTAACAAGACTGTAGGGGTGAGTGCTATGGTACTGAAGTCCAGGAAAAAGGGCTGAATTTTGCAACTTTCTTTGCTCTTCTTGTCTTTTTTCCTGTTCACCTCCTTTTTCTCTACTCAAACCCAAATCTCTCCCATGTTCACAATCCACTCATGTTTTAATTCATGTTTTTATCCTTGATGATAGAGGTGTTTTTAATATAAGAAGGCTTACAGACATTTAACTCTTTGCATCATCTGAAAAATGCCTTAGCTGCTGTAAGAAAAGGATTTAAAAATCAGCTACATTGCATTTGGTCAGTGTTAGGTCTAAACAGAACAACACATACACGTGTGCAGAAACATTTCTTCACACTGAATCACAACTTTGCTATGGAAAAAGAAAGACATAAGTAAAGCTAATTATTCTGCTTTTGTTCCATGAGTAAACTCAGGAGAATAATCTTAATGTGATTTAGACATGCTGTGTAATGCTGTGGGATGAATTGGAATATCAGAGTTGTAACAAACAAAATACTTTCCTTGAAGGACAGCTGAAAATAGATAAAAGCAACATTTTTCCTACCTTATCCCCCCCCATCACATTTTTGTTACTGTCTTTGCTGTACGCTGAATTTGGAATTTGTGAATATTCTGGAGACGAGGATAATTCCAGGAGATGGAAATGAGAACATCAGGAGACTGTCAGGTTCCCCAGTCTTTTAGGAGGATGTTTCAGGCTGGGCAATCCACTGGACTTTGTAACATTGTCACTGTATCCTAACCCCACAGCTCATGGAACATGAGAGGGATTTCATCAGCTTTGGCTTATTTTTGGTTTCCTCCATCTGATGCTCTTTTAAATTGGCGCACTAATTCACCTTCTCACTGCCAGCAGATTTTGGTCCCCTGTGTAGTTTTTTTTCCTCTGTTGCCTGAGTCTACCCACAGAAAACACTCAAATGGTTCTGACATCTTTCACCCTTCCAAAGAGTTTTTTGAGCTGTGATTCTCAGTGCCATGGTCATTTGGAGATTTTTCTGCAGGAAGAGAGTAATCCGTTGAGTCTCAGGCTGTCAGTAAGGCAATTCTTTGCATTCTTATTTCTGCAGTGCCATTTCAAGTTCCCTGTCACATGGTGAGCCTAGTCATGGTCTGGCTGATAGAGTTATTAATTGCAGGGAGGTCCTTGAAGCATTCAACCTCCTTGTTCTTCAGGTCAGCTCTTTTCCTTATGCCTTGCAAACGCAGCAGTCCAGGATCAGCTCTAGCAATGAGGTACATTGGATACAATTTGACAATGTGGTAAGTGTTTTAATTGTTAATTTTAACGTGGACTTCACACCGAACAGAATCTAGCAGATGTGTATTAAAGAAAAATGTTAGGAGGGAGCTCTTTCTCTGTTGGAATTTGTTCTCTCAAGCTCCAGGTGTGCAGCCCTGGGATGCTGATGGTAGAGGTAGCACTGACGTTTAGGCCCAGGAACTACACATTTTTCTTTGTCCAGTCATGTAATATGAGAAATTACTTTCTACACTCTTGTCAGACAAACCTATGTAGACATGCCATAAAGCTCTGGAGCTGGCTTTCCATTTTCAAACAGTCTGACTTTTGACTGTAAGTTATATGTCACATAGCCTGTCAAGTCTGTTCACTACTTCTCTGGTACTAATCAAAGATGTCTGCTAGGTTAACAAGTTCTGGTGTAGTAGATGCTATCATTGGGTAGAGAAGAGGTGGGAAAGGTATGTTGGACATTCTGCACCATTAGCTTTTTTCACCATTTCAGCCAGCTGATTCTAAGGATGTTTTGGCAAAACCTGCTTAAAAACCAGCCTTTTCTCCTGTTCCTTGTTTGGTATATTTAGATCAAGTTTGATACTGTGTTGAGTGGACTGTTGTGTCTTAAAGTGGTAGCTGTAAAAAATAGTTGAAGCCAAACAAATGGAATAGTGGAAATGAGGGAGTGAATGAATATTCAAAGCTTACCTTTTGGTTGATTGTTAATATAAGCCATTGTGACAGTGGTTAACATAAGCAATTGTGACAATTTTTATTTTCCCAAAAGTAAAAAATCAAACTTTCAGTTTTATGATTCAAAAAATAACCCACAAGAAAAGGGGAGACTGTGTGATTAATTACACTCGTAGTAATTACCGGTGATGCAAATGCACTGGAGACCATGCTGTGCTTCCAGCAAAGGCCTCATGAAATTTGAGGCAGCAAATATTCGCCCTTGCTGATTGCTGTCTGCAGATTTACATTCCAGCAAAGAAATGATCAGTTTCTGATTGCCATTAGAGATGTGTAGAATCTGACAAGTCAATAAGAATTTTGGAAATTAATAATCCTTCTGTTTTCAGGTTCTGCTTTAAATAGAAATGAGATAGCAGTTGTCAGTAGATATAAAGCCAGAGATAGGGAGTCAGAAAATAATTAGCAGGATTCTAGAAACCCCCTGCAATCACAGGTGGGAGATATATTGAAGAATTTGCAAGGACCTACACCTGTCTTTCCTAGCAGTAGACAAATAATGAGTTAAGTAAAAAACAGTTTACCTTTTATTGTGTTCTTTGAAACAAACAAATAGCATCACTGAGGGAGAATGAATGAAAAGAAAGGATACTTTGCTTTGGAAAATACTTTCCACCTATTTTTAATGACAAAAGAAATTAAAATTGTTTCTAGTTTTCCTTATGTTTTTGCTGTCTCTGTATGGAACAGGATGACGCAGCGAGTGAAGACAAGCTGTACTTTGGTTTGAATGAATACAGCAAATCCCTCCAATGGGGAGTCACAAGTCCCCTTTTGAGATGTGATGAAACCTTCGAAAAAATGGTCAACACGCTTTTAGAAAGGTAAATAGTAACATGGGAGCTTGGGATTCTGCTTAATTGGGATCTTAAGGATACAGATATATTTATGAGCCCCATCACAGGGGGATGAAGACATGATGACCTTTGATGTTGACCGTGGAATCTGTGAAGCATGTGCAATTTTTATTTTTGTAACGAATTTAGTGCTGTTGAAGAAGGAGGGGATATCCTTCATTTGTTTATAGAAGCGATTAGGCCCATTCAGCAGCAGTCCAGGCTCAGCTGTGGTACTCTCTTCTTGTGGCTTAGCCCTCGCTAAACTAAGAAGGTACCAGGGGTTTCATACCTCACCACTTGTGGTGTCTCTCTGCTGAGACTGCCAACAGATTTTTCAATGGTGGCCCAGGTGAGTGACATATTATTTCAAAAATGTAATTTTTATTATTTCATTGCTGGCTATGGTTTTGGTTCCTGCACCTCAGAGCCTGAAAGTGGCTTGTTAGTACCCCGCAGCTGCCAGAACAAGCTCCTTCCGTAGCACATATCCAAGATATAATTAACTGCGTACAGTACAGGAATGAAGGCAATAATGTTTCCAGCGATGTGGACATCTATTCTGTGTATCAGAAGGACAGATCCCTTATAACAGTTCAAGCTATAGTTCTCATTGTATTTTAATATTTACTAGAACAGGATTGTTCTGTCTTCAGTACTGTTTTGCCTATTTTATTTAGGTCCATATAATTAATAATTGTAAATGTATCTATATTTATTAAGTAAAATGCAATATCAAATATGTTAAATTAACAACATGAATTAATAATTAAGCACATAATTAATAATTAATATTTATTATTATCTACAAATATGTAAGCAATGAATGTGATAAATAATAATACGGTCAGTTAATAGGTCAGTTCTTTAAGCTTCTCATACTCTTTCTGGCCAAGCCCAAAGGAATAGATAGTGGTCACTGTTGCTCTCTTTCTGTTCTTAAAATGCGGATGGGGAAGAGGATGAAGGAGGATTAATGCATGTGCAAATACTGCCCTGATACGGGGTTAGGATAAGACTAGAAATTGATGGGAGGTGAATCTATACCTTGGAGCCAGGATATGCTTTCACATCGCAGTTTATTGATTTAGCTTCTCTTTTCAAGAAACTGGGTTATTCTGTCTGGGTGGGTGAGCCATACAAGCTTAGAAGGCTGAAAACACTGCAGACATTTTGGTATTATAAGAAACGGTCCATTTTTTTTAGTAGCGAAAATGCAGTGGGTACTTTTATGGGAGGAGGAGTAAAAAGTGTTTTAAAAATACGTTGACTTAATGACTGGCTTATGGTATACAGAGCCAGCTACCACACCTACTGGTTAAAGACAGACACAAAACTTTATTCAAATGGATCCTGTATCATCTATTAAATCACCCAAGAAAGAGACCAGGAAAATTTGGAACTTTTAGTTGTTCCAGGTATTTGGACTTTGGTGGCACAAGACTAGCACTCAAGGCATAATAACATAGGTTTTTTTCTATATTATGGTGGTGAGTGACCTCATGGGGAATGTCTAGAAATGGAGTGCTATTTTGCTTGAGTAGGTTTTAATCTTTTTTTTTTTCTTAGCATTTTACTTTGTGAGTTCATATCTGTTGTCACCACATATAGCTGTAATGAGAAAGAAAGAAACGTTGGCTATTTAAGTTAAAAGGCAAAATGGAAGTTCAGATTTGGCTCAGAGCCAGCAATCCCCATTGGTAAGTCTAACTTTCTGGTGAGAGGGTGAGATGTGTGAAATTATGAAGTACTTCTCCCACAAGCCACCTGAAGCAGTGATGGTCCTCCATGAAGAAAAAAGCTTGTGGACAGCAAAGCAGTTATTAGCCTGTGCTATGGATCTCAGATGATCTGTATCTCCATCAAGTTAAAGATCTTTAGCTGAAATTTTCACCCAAATGAAGATAACAGAAGTTTATAATTCCTGTTACTTGTCCACAGGACTTGGCTCTTCTGCATTTGGACCATGTTATATTCAGTTACTTAAAACACAGTTACATTTTGTGCTAAATTATTGTCCGTGAAAATCAAAGGCTACAGAAAAAAATGGGCACTTCTTTACCACATGGTCCTGGTTTTTAGCTAATCTTCAGGCATTGCCTTGATTTTGCATGTGTTAACATGGAACTCTGTCTCCTCAAAGGTACCCCCGGCTGCACAGCATGGTGATTCGCTGCTACCTTCTCATTCAGCAGTATTCCCAAGCTCTGATGGCTCTCACGACCATGGCCTCACTAAGAGATCACAGCACACCTGAAACGCTCAGCATAATGGATGACCTTATCACTTCTCCAGGAAAGGATAAGAATGGCTGTGGCCACATGCTCGTCATTAGGGTGCCCTCTGTGCAGCTAGCCATGCTGGCCAAGGAGAGGTTACAAGAAGTAAGAGACAAGTTAGGTCTGCAGTATCGTTTTGAGATCCTCCTTGGGAATCCTGCTTCAGAGCTTACTGTCGCGAAACACTTTGTGACACGGTTGAAGGTTAGCAGAAACTAAATATTTCTTTGTATGCCTGTTGTAGTCGTCTGACTGTCATACACATTTTGTATTCATTCCCACGTGTTTTTAGGTTAATTATTCTATAGAAGAAGAGTGCATGTTCAGTGTCTGTCTCTGTGGAAGTTTACTGTGCTTTTGATGAGCATAAATGATTTAGAAACTTGGAAGAAAATTGAATTGTTACTGGCCCATCAAGTCAAACACTGGATGTTATCTCTCTTTGTTAAAGTTGAATAACGGCATGGACCAGATAGGTTTCATCTCTGAATCTCAGAAAGCAGAGCTCAGATCTCCTTAGGCAAACTAATTCTTTCCACCAGCTTATCTGTCTGTCTAGCATAATCTGTTGTCTGCTCTGTCCATCCATCTTCTGCTCTTCTGATAACTGGTATTCTGTTTGTCATAGACTTCTCTTCTTAAACCACCGCATGCTGAAAGCCTCTTCTGCACAGCATATATGCACCAAGCTAAACTTTTGCATGGATTTATAAGAGCATGGTTCAACTAGCCAAACCCGCTTTCTGCATTAGCCTCACTACATTACACAAAGGGAAACGGATTGCCTGCCTTAGGTACCAGCCTGAAAGTAATACTGGTTATCTGTTCTGATCCTTGCTCTAAGTCTCACAGAGAGATTAATTTTCTCTTTCTACCATGAGTTACACAGTGTATTCAAAGCTACACAGAAAAGGAAAGAATTTTGTGAGCCTTTCTTAAAGAGCTCGCCTACAACCAAAAGCAGATAAAATGTCCTTTAAAGGAGCTACCACCTCTGCTTCTCAAACCTTGTCTGCAGCAGAAGAGGTAAGAGAGGAAAGTAGTAGTCATGAAGGAGAAAACTACATGTGAGATAGCAGCTCTGTGGTGCTGGGGTTTTTTGGCTAGGCATTAATTCCAACCTTAAGTCATTCTGGACTCTGAGTCCTGTGAGGGCTTCTTTATGGCCCTTTGCCATAAAGGGCTGCAGCCCTTACACATTGCTGGAGCAGCCTCTGAGGCCTTTAGTGCAGATCAGGATTGAGTGTGAAGCTCTTGCAGGTGAATATCCATGTAGCCATTGGTCTGGAATAGAGGAATTTGATCAGGCAGAGAATGAAAAAACTTCTCAATAATTCTTCTTACTCCTCTCCCCCACAACAGAAGATGCTTTTTTGGAGTAAACAAAGATGTAGGATTCTGGACTTGTTTCTTTCCTCACAGGTGACTAGAAAAAACCCTCTCAATTCTGAAACATGCATGTGAAGGGAGGGAGGAGAGGAATTCAGTTGCCCAAAGATAAGCCTGTAGTGTCTTTTTAGGTTGGTTATCCCCATGATGCTCAAAAATGATCAAAGTCGCTTGTGAGTCTTGTGCTGGGCTGCCGTACCTGCTAGTCTGGTGCCTAGGATAACGTGGGGTATCTGAAATCGTGTGAGCATATGTTTGGGCAACTGATTCCCATTATAAAATTAATCAACCATGCTACCATTGAGTCTAGTTTATTGCAGACAATTTTGATTTAATCTCTGTGCTGCTTGGCTTTTGTCCTGATGTTAGATGGAGTACTGAAGCTGGAGGACTAGAACAAGTGGAGAACTGGTCACTGCCTCCTTCCACTATAAGCACCCAGGCCCTTTTTTGGGGGGGCGGAGAGCAATATGAGGCTACTGAGTGCTTTCTGGTGAGGCTGAGGCTCGAAATGCTGGTCCTGCCAATAACCGCTTTTGGTTGTGGGGAGGATGAGACTTCATCCCGACCTTTTTCAGGGACAGGGAAGGAAACTTTATAGCTCTTAGTGACCCCAATTGAAAAGTTTGAATTAATTTAGCCTCTCCTTAAGAGGGCGTTAGCAGTGTGTTTGGTGCCGCAGCGGGGCAGGGAGGGTGGGCAGCTGTCTCTGCAGTGCTGGTAGCTGGACCGTTCCCCTCTCTGTCAGACCAGCCCTCTGGCCAGCCAGACAGGTCAGTCCTCTCCATCAGGGAGCCAGGCTTCAAGGGGCATGGTACACCCAGAGGTACAGAATGAAAGAAGAGATGGAAAATAATTGAAATAACTATTTTGTTGACCAGGCATGCTGTCATGGCAGACCCTTTAAGCATAACAAGAATCAAACCGTTTGGGAGGCATTCAGAAGTGAGGAGCCTAGAGGGCTTGTAGCTCTCTGCCCCTCCTGAGTAAGATGGTCAAGAAATAAATCTTCTGTGTGCAAGTTTACAGCTCAAAGCCCCAGGCACTCAGGCTTCTTTTTAAGTCCTTAGGCTAGCAGAAAGAAAATCAGCTTTGTACCTGTCTTCCCCTATTTCATTTTCTAGCCCTGTGCTTTCACAGAAACTTCCATCACTGGAGAGGCAGGATAACATCTAGCCAGCCTAACCCTGCCGAGCCAGAAGAGATCTCTGTGCTGCCAAAGCTGCTTTACTGAGCCAGTAGATGTTGTTAGGTAGTTGGAGAAATAATTTTTTTCTGTGAACATGTTATACAGAGAATACTGAAATCAGCAGGGGAAAGAAATCAGAACTGTTGAAAGAGAATAGAGCTACAGCAGAAAAGGGGAATATTACTCCAAATCATGCTCTTCCTAAGCTAAGAAAAAAATAATCATAGGTTTTTTTCAGTGGAAATTTTCGAAAGATTAAATGGCACACTGAGTCACTGATCTGCTAGTGAGTCCTCCTTTTCAATCCCCTTCATCTGCTTGAGGAGATTACTCATAAAGCATGGCGTTTCTGGGGAAGAGAAAGGCTAAGGAGAGAACAGGTCAAGAGTACGGGTTGAGACTAGAAGAACCAAGAGGGAATTCAAGATAGGGTTCTTCTTGCAAGGTATGGTTTGCACAAAGCTTGCATAAGTCTTGTTGCTCTGTCAAGAGAGCTGTGTCTCCTTGTCTTGCACAACTGTGCTGAGAAGAGTAATATATATATATACATATGTATTATTTTTAATGAGCAGTTTGAGTGGTTGAGCTTGCTGTCATAGCTCAACAAAGTAGATTCCGTGCCTCAGCTAGGTAAGAGTCTTCTCCAGAACTGATTTTGTCCATTATTAATAAGAAAGAAGGAAAAATGTTTTCCATCAGGGTGATATGCTGTAGCTCAAATACTTGATGATTATGTAACCATTAGGGCTTAATGGTCTGAGTCTTTCGGCTTTACTTCCTTTTAACAGTTGCTGTAGGGTGCCCATGCCTGTCTTGATTAAATACTGCCTGTGTCATCTGGAAGTCTGAGCACTGTGCAACACAGCAAGAAAGATACTGTTGTTCAAGATAGAGCAATATTTTTAGGAGGCAGCATCCAACACAGAGAACACAAATGGGCTCAGCCAGGGTCAGGAAGTTCTGCTGAACCAAGGGACTGAAGGGTGCAAGGACATGGGACTGACGCTACCAGTCTTTCCAGTGTTAAGGGAAAATTGTAGTTTTGTGGCCTCGGTAGACTGTAGGTAAGGAGTCCTTTCTTGTGGGATTACTTCCAGTGAAAGGGAATTTTTTTTTTCTTTCATATAATCTTTCATTATATGGAATAATTAAGCAAATATTTGGGGATCATTGAATCATTTTCATACTCCACTTGAAGGTCTTACTTTAGCTTTCCATTAATTTGGAAGAACTTTTATCTGTGCCAGCTTGAAATCGAAGGCATCAACAGCATTTTTCTCTGACAGACCACACTAATACCACACCAGGTGTATGTTTCCAGCACTGAATAACATATGTTATGCATCCTTTTTCTGTGCATTTAATGCTTGGCTAACGCTTCGCTATCAGAAAAAATGCATGCCTGTACCTAAGGCCTCTTTCTTGTTGGCTGTCAGGCAAGCGAACTCTGTATATAAAGAAAAAGCAGGAACTGAAAAAAGAACAGGTGAAGGTTTAGAAGGTGTCATTTAAAAGTGACCGGAAGTTTCTCTGTTCACAGGCTTGGAGGGGAAATGAGCAGGATGACTGGATCCCTCGCACCTATCAGGATTTGGAAGGTCTACCTTGCATTGTTATTCTAACTGGCAAGGACCCTCTAGGAGAAACTTTCCCCAGGTTCTGTTATTACTCTTGCAATATGGTTGTTCTCTAACATGTCTAGATAAGTTGGGGGATGGATAAGTGGTTTGATACCGTCTGGCTACTTTTTTCACAAAAAAAGTGTATTTTAGACTTTATTTTGGAACAGTTTAAAATTTTGGAAAGCACAGTTTGTGAAAAGTAAAGCTACTGTACTGTGTGGGTCAGTGAATGTCTGTGCAAAGTACCAAGGAGCGTAACTCATGTGCTGAATATTTTAAAATCCTTTTATATTTACTGGCTAATAAAATTGTTCATAAATATTTAATAAGCAATTAAAGATAGGGACTATTCTTCAAAGTCAGAGAAAACAAAACTTTCTTTTTTCTTGCGTTGGGTTTTCTAGGTCGTTGAAATACTGTGACCTTCGACTAATTGACTCAAGCTACTTAACTCGGACTGCATTAGAGCAAGAAGTAGGCCTGGCATGCTGCTACGTCTCGAAGGAGGCAATTCGAGGGCCTATTGTAGCTCTTGACCTTAGCGAGAAGGAGCATGAGAAGGCTAATGGTAGCGAGAATGACTCTGATGAGCTGTTGATAGACTTGGACCGACCCCAGAGTAATAGCAGCGCTGTCACTGGAACCTCAGGTCAGTTATTCTGCTGTTGCTCTGAAAAACAAGTCGCCATTCCTATGTCATTGGAATTTGAATGCAAACATTGAGATGTTTAGTCAAATGTGGGTTGCTTAGCCATATCCTGCTGCAAGATAGGCAATGAAATGTCAGTAGCAGATTCTTTCCACAGCGAGCAATTTTCCTGTGTACAGCTAAAAGGGGATGGTGTTGCAATGGGACGATGGTATGCCATAGCTAAGGGTTCCTTGTGATTTTTATATTTAAACTTACATTTCACATTTGTTGCTAGTTTTGTCTGGTGGATCCTGAAAAGATCTTAAAAATCAGAGTAGAAATGAATAGTATAAAATTTTAGGAATAGAAAAATGCTCTGTAACTGGGGGGGTAGCTATAGGTGAGGATTTGTATTTGCCTCCTTGCCAAGACCAACAGAATGGCTGGGTCTTGCCATACCTCTTCAGGCATCAATGGAGCCTCATCTCCAACCAAGCCTTCCCTTCCTTGCATTCCTCAGGCACTTCTGGGTCCTTCCCTTTGTTTCCCTGTGAGCTTGAGGTATTAAGACAGCTGAACTGGACCTTTGCCGTAGACCACATCTTCCCATACGCTAACTAAACCTGACTGGTATGGAGGAGGGAGCATAGCCCAGTTCACATTAAACTTGTGGTGAAATGAATGCACTGTTATCCATAGAAAGGAAGGTCAAATTGGTCTATGTATACAGTGGTGTGTTATACTTGAATTTCAGAAGGTTGTACTATCAAACTTCAAATCCCAGATGGGAAATGATAGGTAACATACAGAGATTGGGATTGGGACACTTGTGTTTGGACTCTGAACCCTAGCAGAAGGGCTGTTGCCTCTCCAGCAAGAGGGACAGATGGATGTCAACAATTTCTTTTTAAATGGTGAAACACTGGCCTATGCCACAGCAGCACTCATTGAACAGAAGTATTTGTACGTTAGGATTGTCCCATAGATCAGAGTTCATGATTTTCTTTTGTCGGCCAGTATCTGTTCATTGCCTGCTCTTTGTTTCCCCAGGTTCCCTGGCGGACAATGGCGTGAGCTCCTCGAGTGCTGCAGACAAGTCTCAGAAGCAAGCACCATCGCTTAACTTTCAGACTGTGGCGCACAGCTCGGTAGATGAGGGAACTTACCCCAGTTTCACAGCCGGAGAGACCCTGAAACAAGAATGCGACTCCCTGGGTAATCAGATGGCGAGCAGCACCACTTCAAAATTATCATCGCTGTCTTCGGTCTCCCAGACGTTTCGGTGGCCTGCCCATTCGGCCAAAGACAGCAAGGCCCTCCGTGCTGCGCTGCCACGCATCGTCATCTTGTCGAAAGCTGCCTACTGTCTCCTGAGCTCGCAGAAAAGTGGGAATTTGCCTTCTTCCTCTTCCCTCCTGCCTCATGCTGATGTGTCTTGGCTGAGCTCTCTGAGGCCTCTGCTTCACAAGGACATGAACAGTGAAGAGCAGTCTCTCTACTACAGGCAGTGGACGACGGCCCGACAGCACCACGCGGACTTCAGCAATCAGGGTGAGACGTCTGGCTCAAGGAGTTTTCACCCCAGGCGGCTGCTTTTGACAGGACCACCGCAAGTAAGAGAACAGTTCCTTCCTCTTGCCTTATTAGCAGGATGAGAGGACCGATGATGAGGACTGCAGATCGTACTGTAGAGGCCCCCTGCAAGGTTGCACGCAGTGATGTGTTTCGAGGTCAAAAATCAGTTGAATTTTAAGCTTGAGTCCGTGCTGGAAGTGGTAAGGAGAGGAAGGTTGATGCTGTATGTCATGTTTTAGCCTAAATGAAATACCTGTGGATGGCACTGGGCATAAAATTGCCATGAGCCTATCAGTAGAGAAACAGTTATCACTGCTGATCTCCCTGCGTACAAAAATGATACAGGCTGTGGGCCAGATTTTGCTCACAGATCAGTTTTGTAATACTATTCAGCGTAATGGGGAATATTACATCTTGTTATGTTCTCAGGCAGAGCTAGGATAGGGTAAGCCCAAAGGCATTTATCTGAAATGTATCCTTCCTCTGTATTAGTCTGAGTTGGGATTTGGACTTTTTTCCATCTCTGGCTCAGGTGGGAAAGACTGGCTCATACTTGCAGTTCCTAAGGATTCTCTTCCGCATGCTGATCCGGTTGCTGGAAGTAGATGTGTACGATGAAGAAGAGATTAATGCCAGTAAGTATTTAGTAGTCATTCTTAATATGCATTATAAAGACGCTCTGTTATGTACTATTCAGCAGTGACAAATTTTTAGGCTCATGGAAAGATTAAAAATTACACCTACCACTTGTCCTGTCCATTAGTGTGTAGCTAGACTTACTGCAGGTGTCTGCATATATTTAAATATAGATGAATAAAACCATAAGTTTTATATTGGGCTTAGCTGAGAACTATTAAACATATTTTGGATTGATATATTTGGATAGCACTAAAATGAAAGTGAACACAAAACTGTAAATGGGCAACATCTGCCCATGTTGCCTCTCCTTGCTAGTTTTTAAGCACTGGCTGCTTTTAAGCAGACAAAACATTTAGGAACATCTCATTCCTGGCAAAACCATCACTATTTTTTATGTTTAATTATAAATAGATACCAATTTTCAGTAAGACTGTCTTCTGTCTGCAGTTTACAGATCTTATGCTGAGGAAAAAGGGGAGGGGGAGCCTCTTTGGATTTGCGCTCATTTGTCAGATCTCACAGATCCATTAACTGCTGTGGCAGGACTTTGCCTTGAGATGCACAAACCTTTTTAAAAATGAGCCCTCTTCAGGGTGTTCTTTATGTAACTCTGTGGTCTCGTAGTGAAGATAACTGTGGTGCATAAATCTCACGACCATTAGACTGGCATCCTGAAAATGTAGTTCTTGTCAAACCTTTGAAAAGACTAATTTGTATTTCTCCTCAGAGAGTGCTGTTAAATGAAAAAAAAAACCAACACAAAGATGTATTTTCTGTTGATTTGGAGATTTGAGGGCTGTTACTCTCTCATTATTTTAACTAAAGTACCCCAGAAACTTAGGTTGAAATATCAAAATGTAAGAGAAGTTCTGCATCGTGCTGTCTGGCCTGTTGTGATCACAGCAACGTGTCACACCCCTGCCAGGAATGTGTGGCACTCCACCAGAAGAGTAGTTTGGGTTTGTTTGGGGTTTTTGGTTGTGGCTTTTTTGCTCCCACCACTTCTGTTGGAATGCTTTTCCAGAGCCCTAGTGTTCTGATGATTGATAATATTATTTTATTCTCCAACCCAAAGATGTTCCTGTCCCAATTACAAACATTCTCTTTGGGACCAAAGAAAATATTAATTTAAATTAAAATACTTTTTTTCTTCTTTGATGTTTGCTTCTGTGGTATAGTCAGCAATCTTACCCTCTCTCAGTGTTCATCTAGGCAGCCTGGATCTTCTTACAGGATCCTCACAAATGACAGGCTCTTTATTCTCCGTATCAGTTTAGTAGGTCTTGCCTGCACATCTATTTTCAGTTTATCCTTCTGGTACATGGGTGACCAGAAGTGAATGTGGTATTCTGCAGAATGTTTAACCAACCACTGTACAACAGCCCGTGTATTTCCCTTCCCCCACTGAAAGCCCCATGATTGATGAAACTTATGATTGCACTTGTCTTTTCCATTCTCCCGTTTCACCAGTGCTGATACATAGCTTGTACTCATGGGTTCCTCTGCAACTCAGTCATTTCCATCCAAGGTGCTCCCAACCTGCTACAGAAACGCTTCTTATTAGTCCTTGATTGTACATATGACTTTTTTTTTCTCTTACATGTCATCCAGTTTCTGTTGTTACAGTTTTCAAAGCCATTGAATTCTTTCTGGATCATCTTCGATTCCTTCTCCATATTGACAATGAATCTCAGAATGGGCGTCGTGGTTTAACCCCAGCTGGCACCTAAGCACCCCACAGCCGCTCTCTCACTCACTCCCCCCCGGTGGGATGGGGGAGAGAATCAGAAGGGTAAAAATGAGAAAACTCATGGGTTGAGATAAAGACAGTTTAATAGGTAAAGCAAAAGCCGCACGCGCAAGCAAAGCAAAACAAGGAATTCATTCACTACTGCCCATCTGTAGGCAGGCGTTCAGCCATCTCCAGGAAAGCAGGGCTCCATCACATGTAACGGTTACTTGGGAAGACAAACGCCATCACTCTGAACATCCCCCCCTTCCTTCTTCTTCCCCCAGCTTTATATGCTGATCATGACATCATATGGTATGGAATAGCCCTTTGGTCAGTTGGGGTCAGCTGTCCCAGCCATGTCCCCCCCAACTTCTTGTGCACCCCCAGCCTACTCACTGCTGTGGTGGTGTGAGAAGCAGAAAAGGCTTTGACTCTGTGTAAGCACTGCTCAGCAGTAACTAAAACATCCCTGTATTATCAACACTGTTTCCAGCACAAATCCAAAACACAGCCCCATTCTAGCTGCTATGAAGAAAATTAACTGTATCCCAGCCAAAACTGGCACAGTGTGCCGCCAGCAAACTTAAGCCAATGTTTTTTTTGAGTTGGTGACATTAGTGAAAATATTAAACAGTATGCCCCTTTGCTGATCTTTTAACTTCACTAGTAATCTCCATTTGCCTTAATACTTACGATGTTACATGCTGCCATCTTCTGTTTAATCAACTTGTTCAATTTACAGACTATTCACTGTCTCCATTTTCTTCAGCTGTATTAATAATTTTTCATACAGTATCATATCAAATACTTAAGTCCAGAAGGATAAGAAATGTTTCATTTCCTTTGTTTAGAGAAATAGATATATCATAGCTGTATAATGAAAGCAACACAAGATTTCTTTGGTCAACCCATGTTGCATTTTATTACGTTTTTCATTTACTTCAACATCGTTAATTATTTCCTTCCCCGTCCCCAAGTTTTTAATATTACCAAAGTCAAAGTAATGGACCCAGAGCTCCGTAGATTACTGTATCTCCTCTTAAATGGTGATAATATATGCGCTATGCTTTCATTGAAATCAGGCTCCCGCCTGATTTCACATACCTGTTCTTTCAGAAAACTGGCATGGAGGTTATTCTTTCTCTCTGTTTTGAGTGTGTATCAAGCTTTTAGAGTTTTGTTTCCAGCTTGGCTTATAGTAAACCTTTTATTCCCTTAAAAACATAATCATCAAAATAAAAAGAAAATTTAATAAAAATGTAATTTATATAATGGAGGTGATATAGCAAAGAACATGGTTATTTGTTTTCATGCACTTTCTGAAGTCTACCTCAGCTTTACATTTGGCAAAGCTTATTTTATCTCACACTTGCTGACATTTAAGACAAAACCTCATTTGCTATTGAGCTTTTTCCATTCCTCATGGACTTTGTTCATTCTTAGTGTCCTTTTTGATGCAGTCCCTCTGAAGCCCCTTCCTCCTGGTGTTTCTATTTTGCTGGTTACTAGTTGTTTGGCAACTGCGATTCTAAGAAGTCCAAGTCTCATTCATAGGCAAGTCCCTGGTTCTCTCAGGGCAGCTGACTTACAGAGCCGGCTCTCTCAGGATTTGTCTGTATGGACAAATGAATACACCTCACCTGACAGGCAGCGTATGTTAATTTGAGCATGACAGGGTGCCAGTGAGGTTAATGGCCTCTAAACTGCCGCTGGCTCACATCCTACTGGGTCAGTCTGGGTAGGGTGAACACGTGCTTGTCTGTAAACCCAGCCTTCGTTTCATCTGAGTTTGCTTTTCTGAAATCAATAACCTCAGTTACACACCTACTTCTGTGTGTTCTTCCACCTCATTTTAAACTGAGTCGACTCATGTTCAAGCTGCAGTCCGAGGTTGTTGCCTTTGGCCAGTGCTTTCTAATGTTTCTGTGACTTAACACTTGATTTTCTACCTTAGACTTTCCTCTGTTGGATCAAAGCAAAGAAGTTCCAGTTGATCCTTGCTGGTCACATCCCATTCTCTAACAGGAGCGTGTCTTTTACTGCCTTCATCATGTACCATCAGCTACTAGTTCATAAATTTATACAGCTTCTTTCTCCTTGCTTTCATCCTTCTGCCTTTGGATACTTTTCCTTCTCGTTTACCCAATGCTCCTCATTTTGTGTGCTAAAGACAGAACCACAGAGAGGCTTGAGATTCCACCTGTATCTTCTGCACAGGTAGGACTGTTCACTTGAGCATTTTCTGCATAAACCAGAGTGAATTGTACCTCAGCAGCTGGATGAGGAGCAGAGCAGAAAGATACCTATGAGGCTTCCTTGCTTGTGTACGTTTTCCAAGAAATTGCCATTTCTTTGAAATGGCTTTGTGTGGATAATAATTTCAATTCCGGTAATATTTGTGACATTCAAAGAGGTCTCTTTTTGTGTGTATGCACCTGTGTGAGTTCCTGTGCAACTGTAAATCGGCAAACATCATGTAAACACCATTCAGTGGGTATCTGATACTGCTTACCTGAAGTGTGTTGTTGCAGGTCATACAGAAAACAGTGAAATTACTCAGTCTAGCAATGACCGCTGGCCGGATATTGAGATCTTCAGCAAAATGTCTTTTGACCTGAATGTACATGACCCCAAGTATAGAACTATAAGTCCCGTATACACAGAACAACTGTCAAGAGTGAAACAAGGTAAGTAAAGGTTTTTTAGGACTACTTCCCTACAAATAATCAGGTTTTATTGGTTTGATTGAACACATGAGTTCACAAGAGCCTTTAGTCTCCAAAATGAAATGAAACCAAACATTTTGTGTGTTATTTGTAATTGTTACTGGGATCACACTTTTTTTGTTGTTTTTTAACAGTCATAAAATTTCTGTTTTCTTTGTGCATAGAAACAAGCAAAGAAACAAAATCAGAGGAACCTAAGAAAAGGGAGACTGTGTCCATGATGTTGACTAAATACGCAGCTTACAATACGTTCCATCACTGTGAGCAGTGCCATCAGTATATGGACATTAATCCTGCCGCACAGGTTGGTGTCTAGGTCCAGGGGCAAACTGCATCCTTGATTTTAATGTGGTCTCTCCAGGCGTACTGCTCTGGTCTCAGGACTCATGCTTTCACCTTCCCTGAGATGGAATTGTTTAATTCTTCCATTCTCAGGGGAGATATTGAGCTACAGACCCTGGAGCATCAACTGTGTCTGCTGTGTTCTGCATGAGCAGTTCTCCTCTCCAGTTGCCTCTGACAAAGGGTGAATATTGTGACTAGTTGTCTCAAGCCAAAGCATTATTCAGCCTGCCCAGAGCATTTGCAGTATCTCATGGGAGAGGACTGTAAAATTGAGAGAGATGCTTCTCTTACCTAAATGCCAGCCATCCACACCTATGATGGGAGACTGGAAGGCCTACTTCTTCCCCCCCCTTTGTATGTAACTGTGCATGCTTCTCAGCAGTAGCTTATGAGTCACTAGACAAAAATGATCATTTTTAACTGTTTAGTTAAAAACTTTTTGATCTCTAAAACAAACAGTTATGCTCACAGGAGCCTGTCAGGTAAGATTATTCCTGGTTAATAGCTCAGATGTTATTTCTTAACTACCACCGATACTTTACTTGGAGGTTTCTCATCTCAAATCGTTCTCTCCTTGCTTGCTAATCTTTTCCAACAGCTTGCTATTAACCTAACACAGCATAGACACACTGACCTGGCAATGTACAATGTCAGTTACCTTGGAGCAGCACCAGCAGGTCTGATTTAAACCTCATGCTTCATTAAGTACATTGACACAAGCAAATCCTCCCAAAGGATGTCTGTTGTTCCCTCCACTCATCTTTGTGCATGTGGTCAAACATAACGACTAGTAATAAATATAAATATCTACTTGTATGTGCAAGTGTGAGTTGTGTATATAGAATTAAGATAATTGAACTCTGAGAAATTACACATCCAAAGGGGAGTCATCGGATAGCAGGCAGTATGAAGGGAGAGAGATTCTTCAATGCTTTAACAGAACCTAAATAAAGCCCCTTTCATTTTTCACCTTTACTTAGGCTGATAGTCTTTAGTAAAAATTATAGAAAGATGACTGCTAAGAGTAAAGATTTGACCTTGTAGTAAGACATGCTTCTGTAGGATGAAATCTTATCAGATACATAGGCACTTTGTATACACTTAACACGGTTCAGTGAAGCACTGTGCAAACTTAAGCTCACCCAAATTCTTCATAGCCTTGTGAATGGTGTGGTCTGCCTTGGTTACCTAGCTGCTTAGAAGAGCATTGCCGCAGGAAAAATACGATACTAATGCAGCCATGCTGCTGCTGAGGTGTCTGAACGGCAGTGCGTTCTGCTGTGGAGGTGCACCCACATGCTGCACTGCTCTTTGAATCTTTTGGGAAAATTTATTTGGACAGTTTGTTTCCTAGTATATATATTTTTCACGTCTTAGAAATATTGATAAATGATATCCAGCTCAAATGGACTTCAGAAGAGTCCTGTTGAGCCAAAGATCATTACTGGTACAGAACGCCGATTGTCTTAATAGCAAGGCAAGTTACATGCCTAAGTAATGTGGCTTATGGTAGAGGAACATGAGACTATAATAGAGTTAACTTCAGTTACTGAAAGAGGATATTCTGGATGTTCTTCTCTGGTGCCTTCCGGTATTTTGACTGCAAGAGCAGGTTGCCATATACTCCTGCTTGCAAATCTTTCTTCCACTTTTTTCGTTGTGTACAGATATCTGACTCCACTCTGCATGCATTCACGTTTTCATCCTCGATGCTAGGAGAAGAGGTTCAACTGCATTTTATAATCCCCAAGTCCAAAGAGAACCATTTTGTCTTCAGCAAGCAGGGAAAACATCTAGAAAGCATGCGTCTCCCACTTGTTTCTGACAAGGTGCGTGTGTGGCTCTTATCCATCTGCTGACTACATAATGCTGAATGCAGTCAACTTGACATACATTTGCAAATCAATGGTGGTTGGCTGGGGCTTTTTTTTCTGGTTTTTTTTTTTTTTTTTTTTAATTTTAAAGTCCTGTGCATAATTCTTGCCTGACTGTCCTTAGAACTGGAGTTTTTGAGGACAATCATCTCTTTTTGCATTCCTAGTGTCCAATTCATATGTGTTGCAATGATCAATAATCTTAAAATCCAGTATAAACAATAAATAAATAAAAATCCATGTCAGGAATAACCTGCTTTTTACCTAATGTTGCCAAAATATCTCCTGTTCCAGCAGAATTTGAATGCAGTCAAGAGTCCTATCTTCACTCCATCAAGTGGACGTCATGAACACGGCCTCCTGAACCTCTACCATGCCATGGAAGGTGTCAGCCACCTTCACCTCCTTGTAGTCAAAGAGTATGAAATGCCGCTCTACCGTAAATACTGGCCCAACCACATCATGCTTGTCCTGCCAGGCATGTTCAACAATGCTGGCGTTGGTAAGAAACACCATCAGTGCATTGCTGTGGAGATATCAAAATCTGTGTTGGACAGTATGTGGATCATGTTGTTGAAGGAAACATTGCAGCAGCTCCTCACGTTCATGCTGTGATAATAGCAGCAGTATCTGTGCAAAATACAATGACGTGTAACAACTGCTGTTACGGCCATGGAATATATGTTTGTATTGATCACTGCCTTCTCAATTTAAAATCTGAAGTTTTATAGGTTGTATTCACTCATTTTACTCAGCCCGGCTGTGTGAATGTTCATTCTAGACATTTTACACATGATTTTTCAAATTGCAACTTTTTTAGTTAGCAGAAGCTAAATATTAACTGCAGCTGAACACTGGGGGCTTGAACTTTGGACTTTGTTTTCATGGATGCTGAGTTTTTCCTGCAAGAAGTTTTAAGTAGCTTCAGTTTTAGAATCTCAGCCCCTTCCCGGTTCAAGTTACTTTATTAATGCCCACAAAATCATGTTCTGCAGATTCTCTTAAAGGGTCCGGTCTTCTTTGTATCCGCCTTTTAGATTTACTTACATGGAAAAAAGGACATATTGATTTATTTTTAAACTAAGATGTTATGAGCACTAGGTTCATAAAGGGTAATGACTGCAGATGTTTGTGTAGCCATTCTCTGGGAAGAGAGAGTGATAAAGTCTAATAAAGACCTCTGTGTCTTCTTTATGGTATTTTCTCAGGTGCTGCCAGGTTTCTTATTAAGGAACTTTCCTACCACAATCTGGAACTGGAACGAAATCGCTTGGAGGAACTGGGAGTCAAGCGCCAGTGCGTGTGGCCGTTCATCGTGGTCATGGATGACTCCTGCGTCTTGTGGAACATGCACAGTGTCCACGAACAGTCGAGGTAAGTAACCACCCAGTGCTGGGGTCCCTGCAGTGATCCAGCACAGACAGCAGCACACCTGCAACTTAGGCTCATCTCTAGCATCTGACAGGGTATGAAAGACCAGACAACTGGAAAAGTTGAGCAGCTGGAGCTGCTGGTAACATATTCAAAATATTTCTAAGCTTTTGGCAGTGGCCTTGATGTAATAATACCAGGCTGCCTGTCCAAAGGGCCTCACAGAGGTCATTATTCACTCAATTATTATTCAGATAGCCCAGGAACTGTTCGCTTGGACATTAGATATATTGTCTAAAAGGCAAAACATCAGCTCTTTCACTCAGAGCAGTAGGAAGGCTGTAGATTTGTCTTGTTGACCACCAACATCCAACCTCCTGCTGTTGAACACTTGCACCTGGCTCTACCCTGACATCTGTGTCCCACAGTCAGTACCATCAACAAACCTCTGCTTGTGCTTGTTCTTTGCCTAAAGCCACTCTTGCTTTTAGGGACTATTTGAGTGATTCCTCAATATGTTACTTCCCTGATTTGTTTTGATTCAATTTATGTTTCTCAATGAAAACAGTTTATTTTGGGAACTTTAGCTTTTTAGAAGGCATTAAGCTCTTGCTCCTCTCAGCGCTTATGCTGTCCATTACGGAGAAAATAGCCTTCCAGACATGGTGCATAAGGCAATTCCTTTTCCCTTTCTAAATTGCGGTATAAGACCTTATTCTCCTGAAAGGCCCATTTTCTTATAATGACTAAATTGATGGGATAAGATTAGTTGGCTCTTGTTTAAAAAGTCTGCATTTATGTATATATTTTACAGCATCTAGAGTAAACACTCTCAGTTATTAATGGAATTTCTTGGTCCTCTGTGTACACATATATGTATGTATATATGTATATGCAGCGTATGTTATATAGAAATAATAAGCCATGTTTGTATGTTGTGTGTGATCATGTTTTGCAGCCAGTCCCTGGAGCCTGGGGGTTCCAGCAAGAATGTGTCTCTGAAGAGCGTCCTCCAGCACATTGAAGCCACCCCCAAAATTGTTCATTATGCAATATTGGGTGTTCAGAAATGGAACAGCAAGCTGAATGCCAGGAAAGCAAAGGCTCCGTTCTCCAGGTGCCACGTGCGTGATTTTATACTGCTCAACATAGACCTGACCCAGAATGTGCAATATGATCTAAACAGGTAGGCAATATATGTATGTGGTAAAATAATATGCTGACATAGAATCATAGAATCGTTAAGGTTGGAAAAGACCCTTAAGATCGTCGAGTCCAACTGTTAACCTAACACTGCCAAGTCCACCACTAAACCACGTCCCTAAGCACCACGTCTACTCGTCTTTTAAATACTTCCAGGGATGGAGACTCAACCACTTCCCTGGGCAGCCTGTTCCAATGCTTGACCACCCTCTTGGTGAAGAAGTTTTTTCTAATATCCAATCTAAACCTCCCCTGGCACAGCTTGAGGCCATTTCCTCTTGTCCTATCACTTGTTACTAGGGAGAAGAGACTGACCCCCACCTCGCTACAGCCTCCTTTCAGGTAGTTGTAGAGAGCAATAAGGTCTCCCCTCAGCCTCGTCTTCTCCAGACTAAACAACCCCAGCTCCCTCAGCCGCTCCTCATAAGACTTGTGCTCCAGACCCTTCACCATCTTTGTTGCCCTCCTCTGGACACGCTCCAGCACCTCGATGTCCTTCTTGTAGTGAGGGGCCCAAAACTGAACACAGCACTTGAGGTGCGGCCTCACCAGTGCTGAGTACAAGGGCACTATCACCTCCCTGGTCCTGCTGGCCACACTATTCCTGATACAAGCCAGGATGCCATTGGCCCTCTTGGCCACCTGGGCACACTGCTGGCTCATGTTCAGGCGGCTGTCAACCAACACCCCCAGGTCCTTTTCCACCAGGCAGCTCTCCAGCCACTCCTCCCCCAGCCTGTAGCGTTGCATGGGGTGGTTGTGACCCAAGTGCAGGACCCGGCACTGAGCCTTGTTGAACCTCATACAGTTGGCCCTGCCCCAATGACCCAGCCTGTCCAGGTCCCTCTGCAGGGCCTTCCTACCCTCCAGCAGATCGACACTTCCACCCAACTTGGTGTCATCTGCAAACTGACTGAGGGTGCACTCGATCCCCTCATCCAGTTCGTTGATAAAGATATTAAACAGGACCGGCCCCAACACTGAGCCCTGGGGAACACCACTCATGACTGGCCGCCAACTGGATTTGACTCCATTCACCACCACTCTCTGGGCTCGGCCATCCAGCCAGTTTTTAACCCAGCGTAGAGTGCGCCCATCCAGGCCGTGTGCAGCCAGCTTCTCCAGGAGAATGCTGTGGGAGACTGTGTCAAAGGCCTTACTAAAGTCCAAGCAGACAACATCCACAGCCTTCCCCTCATCCACTAAGCGGGTCACCTTGTCATAGAAGGAGACCAGGTTAGTGAAGTAGGACCTGCCTTTCATAAACCCATGCTGGCTGGGCCTGATCCCTTGGTTGTCCCGCACGTGCCGCGTAATGGCACTCAAGATGACCTGCTCCATGACCTTCCCCGGCACCGAGGTCACTCTTGACAGGCCTGTAGTTCCTGGGATCCTCCTTCCAACCCTTCTTGTAGAGGGGCATCACATTTGCTAACTTCCAGTCATGTGGGACCTCCCCGGTTGACCAGGACTGCTGATAAATGATGGAGAGTGGCTTGGCCAGCTCCTCCACCAGCTCCCTCAGTATCCTCAGGTGGATCCCATCTGGCCCCATGGACTTGTGAGCATCCAGGTGGAGGAGCAGGTTGCTGACTGTTACCTCTTTGACAACTGGGGCTTCCTTCTGCTTCCTATCTCCATCTCCCAGCTCAGGGGCCTGAAAACCCCGAGGATGACCAGTCTGACTATTAAAGACTGAGGCAAAGAAAGCATTAAGTACCTTAGCCTTCTCCTCATCCTTTGTGGCAATGTTTCCTGCCGCATCCAACAAAGGAGGGAGATTCTCCCTGGCCCTCCTTTTGTCACTGATATATATACATGATAAGAATCTTGTCACCATATTTCTAAATGCTGTCGAGATAAATATATAAAAAAAAAAAAAAAAGAAAAAGGAAAAGATGGGGAAGAAATGATTGATGCCAGTACATGATGAGGATGAGAGGGCTAACTCGACTTGGTATGGGGGAGAAACATACCGACGCACTGAAAAGTGAAGACTTGTTTGATCCTAAGATGACCAGAAGTTGCTTTCCTACACCAGGAGCACATTGAAGGAATGAGTCTTTAGAGTCATGTAGAGAATTTGTATAGGCACCATATCAGATGGTCTCCAAAAATCTCTACTGAACCCGTTCCGGTGCATTTCAGCAGCGGGTGTGTGAATGCTTGCTCGCACACAGCAGCCACACAGCTGGTTTAGTGATCTTGTGTTTAACGTCCAGGTATTTCTGTGAAGATGTAGATTTTAACCTGCGGACGAACAGCAGCGGCCTGCTCATCTGCCGCTTCAACAACTTCAGCGTCATGAAGAAGCATATTCAGGTTGGAGGACAAAAGGACTTTGTCGTTAAGCCAAAAATCATGGTGAGTGTGGATGTATGCGCCGTCATACACAAAGGGTAAAATCAGGACCAGTTTCCCCTAGAAAGAATGAATTCTCTAGCCCTTTAGATTTATCTAGTGCTTATTTGACATTAATGGCCTACTCCATGGTAGGGCTGCCACATCAGAAACAGAAAATAATAAATATTTTGCTGATTATAAATTATTAACAGTAATCCTCCTAATCTGTTAGAAGATGGACTGGGACTGGGAAGAGTTTTGTCTAGCTGTTCACGAGTATCTCTGATGGAAGCAGAATTTGCAGACATACACTCTGATCACGAGAAGGCAAGTGGTACTGGACTAGTTTAAATAATTTTAACACAGCCACTAGCTTCCAGTGTTTGCTGCTTTGTGTTGACTTTCAGTCCTTGCACTTGCTGACAAAAAGAGACCTGAGCAAAGGCACTGAAATTTGCAGCCTTCTGAAATCCACCGAGGAAATCCAACTATTTACAAAAATGGTGTGGGGATACCAAATATTTTATGCAGAGTATGTTACACCTGTGCCGTCTTTACATGGAGGTGTATTTCAAAGAGTTGGTTTTTAATCTAGGAATCTTACCACTTGTGTTCCTGGTGGTTTTAAACACACCCCACACCATCCCTCTCTTAAAAACTCACCCCCGTATTTCAGATTTAACTGACTGAACCCCGGGTTTCAGTATTTTGGGAGGTCATTTTCAGACTTTTCCTTTTCTTGTGGTTGCAGTGGAAGCCGTAGTGATCGACTGGCCTATGAGAAAACTCCGTAGAAAAAGTTTTCTGTGGATGACTCCACACGAGGATGTCATTTCCTACACTGCCGAGGAGTAAGGCAGGACGGAGGGCATTGTGGCAATTTGAACTCCCAACTTTATGTCCCTTCTTTAGGCGAGCCGATACCCACAGAAGTACTTAACAACCACAGAACAATTCATTCATTTATTTCTGTGCTGTGGTGCTGTGTCAAAATTGGGTGGGGATTTTTGATTCTTTCCCCCAGCTTTCTCTTTCTTCCTGCCCTGTCATGGTGGCCCCTTCCCCAGCTAGAGGAACTCCTGCAGAGAAGACACACTGAGTAGGTGGGTTAAAAGGGGCTGCCCCTGGTTCCATTGCAGGTTTCGGACAGCCTGGCACCAATAATGCCTCTTCAGTACGTCTGTGCCCCTGACAGTGAGCACACGTTGCTGGCAGCCCCGTCTCAGTTCCTCCTGGAGAAGTTCCTTCAACACGCTACGTACAAACTCTTCCCCAAGGCCATTCACAACTTCAAGAACCCGGTATTGGCCATTGACTGCTACCTGAACATCGGGCTCGAGGTACAAAATATTTGCTGGGATAATGGGGACAAGTAAATGCAAACCTTTACTTCAACATCTTTCTTGTGTTGAAAGCCCCTTCTTTTATGAACCCTCGGCATCAAGGGTAGTGTTTGAAGACTTTGCTCTCAAACAGTGAGACTCTGCTGTTGGAGCTAAAGGACCAACTCCGCTGGAAGGGCTGGTGGCAAAGCCTCCTAGCTGGCTGGTGTGGGTAGAGACCAGAGGTCTGTGATGGATTGATGTGATTTGCAAAGGAATTGGGCATGTCTGTCTGAAATAATATTTCGTATGAAGCAAAAACCCGAAAGTGACGCCATTCTTGACAGAACGTGGTGTGCTGCATAGTCCGTACAAAAACTATCCATAAAATATTTTACATCACTGTCCTGTCATACAGCTTTTGATTATCTGTGTTCGATTTGTCCTTGCAACAAACTTGTTTTGGCCAAGAGAGTTTCTGATACGACCCTTGTCTGGTGGCTTGCTTCACTGATGGACAAAGCTCATCCTTTGTAATGCAGCTCTCCTTTCAGATGCTTTTCTTTTTATGAACCTGGGTTTCTAGGGAAACGAGGGTTTTGCAAGTATGCCTGAGATCTCCGTAGGCAGGGAGATCAGAACTTTTGAACCCACTGGTCAGTCTGAACTGGGTGAAAGTCTAACAAGGGTTTCGTTGTGACAAATTTTATGGAGGTCAGTGGCAAGATAGAGGAGAAACCCTTTGATAGGGAACAGCCATCGCGGCACTGAAACACAGGAGGGCCCCAGTGCTGGGAACCACTTAGCTGATGCTTGCGGTCAGCAAGAGAAGACAAGCGCCAGCGCAGAGGAGCTCAAGCTTCAGCAGTTTCAGGACTCGTGGAACTGCTTACTGTGTTTGACAAATGTATCCTCATTAGAACAACCTGAGTAATCTTAACTGTCGTTATAAGCAGGTAATTCACAGAGAAGCAGAAAATCAAACTGAATTACGGAGAGCCCTGAAATTACATATTGCAGACTTGGTGACCAAATCTGAACCTAGAAGTTTGTCCCGTGTGTGATTTCCTAGGGGAAGTTTGCTCAGTCCCGCGTTCTTGTTGGGCTGTATTTTTACCAGGACCAGCCGACTCACCTGTTATCACTAAGTTGTATTCCTTTCCACTTAAAGCCTTACCTAGGCATTTTCTAACACAGAACCGCTTCCTTTCTTTTCCCCTTCTGTTTCAGGTGGCTATATGCTATGTTAGTTCCCGCCCGCACTCCGTCAATGTCAACTGCGAAGGGGTGTTCTTCAGCGGGCTTCTGCTCTATCTCTGCGACTCCTTCGTCGGTGCAGACCTCCTCAAGCGGTTCAGGTTTCTGAAAGGTAATCATCTCATTGCTCTGCTGGGCATCCCGCGTGCTGTCCTGCCAAGCAACGGCAGGGAGGGAAAGGGAAAGGTAGAGGAATAACCAGCTTCGTTAAACAGCTCCAGTATTTTCACAGTTAGTGCTGCCATCGTTTTCAAAAGAAGTAGATGGAGAGTTTCTTTTGGGAGGGTATAAAACTTCTGTTCCTGTTGGTAATAAGTGCGAGTAATTGAACTTTCACTAAGCTTTGGTAAATTACATTCATTAAAGTATTTTAAAGTGCCATCAAATGGAAATAGGTTCAGAAAAACAAGGATACGTGGAAATCAGTCGGTGACTCATGCAGTCAGCAACTTGAGGGTTTAGAGCATAGGTGTTACTGAGGAAGAGAAATTCTGCTCTAGTTATCTGTCTAGAATGGCAATAAATATTCAGTATTGTAGATCAGGGCAGGTCTTAGCTGGAGGGTGATGAGGTCTGCCCCCACCAGAACTTTATAAACCTCATCAAAATCTTTCTTCATCATTTTATCTTAATACTAACAAATAGCAGCGGATGCCTGGTAGGAAGGGCCTTCCCCTGCTCGAATCGAGCAGAGGAGGGGTCTGGACCTGAACTTTCCCTGTGCCAGGTGTGGGGGCTGCAGCACAGAACAGAGAAAGCCCCGAAGGTGCCCAGCTCTCCTGCGCGTTAAGTGACCGCGCAGTCTGGTACCACCCGGTGGAAGGAAGCCTGCAAGTTTGTTAAGCCGGGGAAATTAGGGATTGGGTTTGTTATTCCTCTTACGGTGCTTTACCAAGGGGAGCTCTCATACTTCAGGGAAGTTATAGCAGACTTTCTCAGGAGTCAGTTGCGGGACTGCCTGTGGTTTGGCTTAGTGGAGTTTCATCATTGACCTCGTACGAACCCAAATGTCCCGTGAAACAAACAAACAAACAAAAAACCAAAAAACCAAAAAGTAGGCTTTATTCTTCTGGCGTAATTATCAGTAGTGATTTAAGGGTCTTGGATTCAAGTTAACCTTCTCTCTGCTACGGCTGATGATACCAAGAGCAGCCAGGCAGCAACGTCCTGTGATAGAGAGCAGGCCCCACGCCACGCTTGCTTCTCCCTGTCCGTGCCTTCCTCCAAATGGACGCGCGCGCCTCTGCCCCAGGGCTCACGGGACTGATCTGAGCCTAGGCTGGCCCGTGGTTGATAGACCCTTCTAATCCTTCTTTTTTCCTACCTAGCAGCAGAGATTTCTTTAAAATATCTTCGGAAAATGCATGAAGGAAATAGAGCTGGTTTTGTACCCTGAGAATCTAACGTGCTTTTCAATTGAAGGTGCCACCCTGTGCGTCATATGTCAAGACAGAAGCTCGTTACGGCAGACAATAGTCCGGTTGGAGTTGGAGGATGAGTGGCAGTTCCGGCTTCGGGATGAGTTTCAAACTGCTAACAGTAGTGACGACAAACCACTCTATTTTCTCACCGGACGCCATATATAAGCTTCGCTAAGACACCGCTAACAAAGGAAAAAAAAGAACTTTTTTTTTTTTTTTTAAAAAAGTACAATCACTGTGGAGCAAAGTGCAACCCGTATTTATCTAGACTGCTCTCAAGGATTCCCCACAATTCTGAAGTAGGCTTTATTCCTAGGGAGAAAATCACCACATCAGTTATGATTCAAAGGATCCTGGCTTCAAGTTATTTTCACATCGGTCACAACCGCCGACGCTAATCACACGGCCACCCAAGCCGTAGGATCTAGGAAGAGGACGTAATTTGGTTGAAGAAGAATTCTTTTTCTATTCAGCTGAGCTAGGGGAAGACGCTGCTCTCAGCAGCTGCTAGCTTGAACGTGTTAGATGAAACGCGACCCACATGTGGAATTTATTGGAGATACGTGGAGGAGAGCCCACCGCGTCTCTTCAGCTCTGTACTGTGGTACAGGAATACTCAGGGGTTTGAAACTACAATATAACGTAGAGATTTGTATTAAAAGGAATAGTCTTGTTCTCTGTGCAGTGTTAGTTTAAAATTTGTAATTGTGGATGTATCGAAACTGTCTTTGGCAAAATTTCCACAGGTGTTCAAAGTTTACTGCTTCAACCTGAACAAATCAGCAAATGCGTGGCAGGCACCGTGCACCCGGGTTCTCCCAGCACCGTTACTGCACCCCGTTCCGTCCCTCCTCCTCGACTCCAGGGGCCTCTCGTAGGCGGCCTCTCGTAGCTGCTCTCTCCTCCGTCGGAGGGCAGAATAACTTGCCAGCGAAACGCCTGCGGTCTCTCACGCTCGACAGAGTTTTGAAAACCTGTGGGCCGTCCTCCTTTGCGTAGGGAAACGAGTCCTGCCGTAGGTCCCCTGCCTCGGCGGCGGGCCGTACGCGGCTTCCTCTGGGTCTCCTTTTCACCCGACTCCAGTTGGCTGCGGTTTAGGTCGGTCAAGTCGTACCCGTACGTCCATCAACGTACCAAAAAAACGTGCAGGATGGCAACGCTGCCGGAGCTGGGTTTGAGAGGAAAGAATGTGCGTCCGAGTGAAACAGGAGGTCTTTTCCAGTCTTTTCCAGACTTTTCCGACAGCTCCGGGGGAGCGGGGGAGAAGTCCCAGGGAGCTGGGGCTGCTCAGGAGAGACTCTGTCCAGAAGCAAAGATCTTTGAAGGCATCACCTAACGTTGTCAGCCCTTTATGTTGGTTAACCTCTGTAAATATCGGTTGTAGCGGTAGTCGCACGTTGTTCTACTCACAAGCGTACGCCTGATCCTTTTAAGTTGTTCCGGAATGAGCTGGGTGCAGCAGCTTTTGGTCGTCGGGGTTCCAGCGTAGCGGGACCCCGTTCTCCTCGTGCAGCCAGCGTGGGCTGCCCCACTGGGGTTTCTTCCCATACAAAAAAAGAATCCTCTTCCTGCACATTGTCACCCCTTCATTAAAAAGAAAAATGCAGCGTGTTCTTAAAAGCGGTGCAGGAACAGTGATTTGCTCCCCAAAAAGCAATGAAAATTAACACGTCTTTATACTCGGCCTGCAACTCCTTGGAGAAGGACCTGCCAAAGCTGCATTTTTTTTTTTTAAACGCATAGTGTTAATTAAGCAACTTTTTTTTATCTTGTGAAGAGATGTTTACAGATGAAAAAAAACATAATATATTTGACAGAGGCTAAAGGAAAATGGTTTGCATATGTCTGTGTTAATGTAGCATAACTCCGATGCTGTAAATTTAGCAAAGTTCAGATGACCAACCCGTTTCTGTAAATTTATTTTTTATTTTCCTTCAGACACGACCTGCCTTATCTATTTTAACACTTGGAAGAAGTAGGGATATAAAAGATGCTTCTTGAAGCTTTTGATACACACCTGAATGCATTCCGGTAGTTCTGGGTTTGCCGGAAGGGCTTAAGGCCACCCCCGAGTCTTAGCGTGCTGTAGAAGTTCCAGGTGGTCAAAAACGGTTTCCTTTTTGTTTGTGTATTTGATGTTTGCACTAAGTTCTTAAAATTCCAGGTGCTGAGAACTACTAGGAGGAGTTAGCCCTCTGGTGAAGCGGCGCGAAACCGTCGCGCAGGTTGAGCGCGCCGTCAGGGAGTCCGCGTATTTGCCTGCCGCCTTTCCCAAATAACAGGAACCCCCTTTCGGTAACTCCCTCCCCTGCGCGAGCGAGGAGCTGGGGTGACGCCGGCCGGGGCCTCCTGAAGCCGCTCGGAAGGCGAGGCCCCGTCCCGCCAAGGGGGCGATGGCTGCCTGGGAGCTCCCGGGAAGGAGACACTTAGGGGACAGCGAGGTTATGGCTGTTCCGTTCTGGTTGTAAGCCTCGCCATCAAGGCCGTTCTTATGAATGTATTAAACTGGCCAGCGTTATCTCTTACCTGTAGATGTTCTTGTCTGTTCACAGGTTAAATCTGAATGTAAACTAAGATTTAAAGAATCATATGCAGATGCTTTTTGCTTAACTTATGTAATTGCTTTTTGTGACTTTTGGAAGAGGGTTAAAAACGTTGCTTTCCTAGTGTAAAGTTTTCTTAACCAAAAACTTGGTGAATTTAGCTTCACTAGTCAGTCTACCTCATGTTATCGTTTATGAACTGAAACTGTCTGAAGTTGTGGCTATGGTATGTTTATAATGTGCTTTCATTAAATTTGAATATATTAAGTTACCATTTAAGGCTGCCTCTTCACTGGCCCCCGCCCAGGGCCCCTTTTCTCTCTCTCTCCGCGCGCAAGGCTGCTGCGGGTACCGGGGCTCCTCCCAGCCGGGTACCTGGGACCCGGGAGAGCGGCTTTGCTTCAAACAGCCAAGAGGGGGAGGCCCCCGGCCGCACATACCAGCTTTTAGCCCCCTTAAGTACGAGCAGTTGGAAAAGGGGCTTGGTCTGGCCGCGCTTCGGCACGGCTCGGGCAAGAGCTTAGGCGCAGCAGCAGCCCCGCGGCGCTGCCGGCCTCCCGAGCCCACCGGAGAGGGGATCCCCTTCAGATTTTCCGTGAACCCCCGCCACTTTCGTGACGAGCCCCTTGGCAGCCTGCTCACAGTCCCCTCGGAAACTACCGGTCGCAGCTTGGGAACAGCCGCCGCCGCGGGCCAGGATGCAGCGCCGTTCGGCTACATCAGTTTTAAGCACGCTGAGTAACGCTTGGGAGGTGGTGCGGGTTCTTTGCTTTAGGTCCAGACCAAGGTAAGGACAGCACGATACAAACAAGCGTAGCCTAACTGCACATGAGTTCCAAAATTAAAAAAAAGAATGAGTTTAAATTTAAATTTCCCATCTTACAGTCCGGTTTTAAGCCATTATTCAAGGCCAAAGGCATCACCTCTCACCTCACTGTAAACCCTGCATCGGGACGGTACCGATCCGGAGCTGCTGGGGAGCTGATCCCTGGGGCGCGCCGCAGATGCCTCGTCACGAAGGGAATTCGGACCCCAAGCCGGCACGAACACAGCGACGGTGTTCTCCGAAGCCTGCTTCGAAACACGCGCTGCCGTTAGCCACTAGGGTGGTATTTCACACGCAGACGTACAAAGCACACTAAAGATTCGTTCGCACTTAGTACCAATACAGAGTAACTTTAAAAAAGCTATCAAGTATTTTATTTTTAATCTATCTACATTATGTACAGATCAAGAAAGGCCACAGCAGTTTTTCAACATACAAACCCTTTAAAAGAGGAGAGATTTATGAAGGAGTGACGAGTATCGAAGCGAAGTCCCCTCACGAAGGCACATACTCAGCGCGGGAGCTGGAGAACGCCGAGTACCCCGGCCCCCGGGGTTTCCGTTCTGCCTCTCGCTCCGCAGCCGAGCTGGGGGAGCGGGGACAGGGCAGAAGGAGCTGCCGACGCTGACGCCCCGCAGGCTCCCTTACGCCCACCCTGGAGGCCGCCGCCCGCCCGTCGGGGTTATCACCGCGCCGGCCGCGCCGCGCCGCTTCTCGCCTCAGCGCCCTGGAGCGTGGCCTTGGGCTCTGGCGAGCGAGCGAGCGCCGCCGGCCTCACCCGGCTGCCGGCACCGGCGGCAGGGCAGCGGGGTTCCGGCGCCGAGCAGCACTGGTATGTCGCCACGTTAAGAACTTCAGCACCTACTCGTCAGTCAGACTATAGAGTCTTTGCATTAGTTTACAGTCCACTATGAACAATTTTCTGCTGCATGTAAACATGACTAACTAGATAAAATACAATCAAACTTTTGTAAAAGTTAATAAAATAGCTTTCTTTTAAAAAAAACAAAGTTAGCCTATTACTGCATTGTTTACAATTTTAATAAAATAGTACAACCTTTCGGTTGTTACCAGTCCTGAGTTCACTGTAATAAAAATGGCCCTGGCTTCTGCTGCAGGTCTGCCCCCACTCCGTACGTTTCGGCAGAAGTCTCCCAATAAAAACGGAATTCCTTCGGGAACAGTTAAGTCTGGTGCTGTCCGTTGAGGAAGTTGTACACCAGGAACTGGCCGGTGCCACAGTACTGCGTGGCAAAGAGTTTTCCATCAGGAGTGGGGTCAGAGAAAGCGATTTCTTCTTTACTTAAGTATGAGCCGTATATGAAGTTGCTCCTGTTTAAAAGGAAAAAAAAAAAAATTACCCTCAGGGAATAATGCAAAAATATTTATGCCCTGAGGCCACAAACCATTAAGTGGCAGGGACATCCAAAAGGAAGCAGCTCTATTAGGAAGAGACAGCTCCTCCAAACGGCAAGGAGGATCACTTGTTCTGGGAGGGGCTTTTATAAGGTTTTGGTATTTTAGAAGAAATGTTTGTACAGAGCAATTGCTCGCGAGTTCCATCAAGAGTTCAATTTCAGAGTTTTTTTAAAAAAAAAAAGTTTGAATTCATTCCAACTACTTCTTCATAGAAAAGCGACTGCTAGGACCATGACTACAATCACTAGGAAAGAAAACATAAGCTACAAACGAGCTCGGGTGCTTACAGAGGGGGAATTTCAAATTCTTGGTTTGAAAAAACATTTGACATTTGGATGAGAGCGCACCTTGGATTAATTTAGAACATCTGAGAACACAAGCTCGAGGCACAATTCATACGTGATACACTTTCAGTAATAACTATGTGAAAAGGAAGATTCAATTTGCTGAACAACTTCATGAAAATATTTTATGTATGTTTTATTCTTATTGGAAGAAAGAGGAGAGAATCAAGGGATACCATTGTACCTTTCTGGATGGCTACATGAGCAAACTTAGAAAACTGATCTCAGGCTTTAAGACCTCGAGCAGGGGAAGGAGGAGGTAATGTTTATCCTTGGAAACAGAAGAAACTCCCATTAAAGTGTTTTTAATTCCTAGAAAATTAACTTACATGTACTTGCAAAGCAAGTAGGAACTTTGATCCTATGGACATCTCCATTAAATCTTGAGGAAAAGACAATAGGAACAAAATCCTTTTTAATTATTACCAGCTTTATTCCCTTCTCTTTAGTGTATTTAGGAAGACGATTTTGCAAGGTTCTTAAGACTGTCTGACTGGGTTTTTGGGACTCCGGGTCAGCTGTGGAAGCTCGAGTGAAACAGGGCAGACATTCTCAAAATGGACTTAAAAGTCTGCTAGGCTGCCTTCAACGCTCCGAAATCAGGGTTTAGCCGGCTACCAGAATCCTCCCGTTCAAACTACCTTTTGCTAGGAAAGCCATTTAGGTTGAGGTTTCTCTGGCAGCTGAGCAAATCTAACTGCTTACTGCCATCAAAAAGCGAGTCTCGCTCCTTTCCCTTGCCTTCTGCGACTTCCTGGGCTCCCTTGTTGACGCCACCGCTAGAGCTCATCAGACCTTTCTACAAACCAACCGAGCACCAGCACAGCACAAAGCTCTTTGGTGAACCTGTTTTCAGGCAGCCGTGAGCTAATGGAAGGCCAAACAAGCACCAGAGCACAGCCAAAGGGAAGCTGCAGCGCACGGCTGAGAGGAAAACCGAGACCTCTTCTCGCCGGCTGCAACCAACCGGTGAGATTGATTGTAAAGATCCTGTAGAGCTATAGCTGAGGGAGCAACTCCACCGTTGCTTTGGGGAAGAAGTCTTTCCTTTAGAAACAGTTTCTAGGAAGCTACTGAATACACAACTAAAAATCAGCCAAAAATATAACCAAATCATCGAGTTAATATGCTTAGCTGAATGCAGCTTTACAGCCGAGCGTTCAGACAGAACGTGATCCGCTAAGAACCTTCTGGTTGCTCCACCAGCCAGGCAAGGCGCACTCTGCCGAGCAGGACAGCTTTGCTAGGCTCTGCGAACACCCGAGAGGGCGAGGGCTGGCAGACCCAGCAGTGCCTGTGCCACAAACTCCAGCACGATGGGGCCAGCCAGGCACCTAGCACAAACCCGACAGCCCAGCAGTAACAACATTTGGGTAATTCTTCGCATTACTCGGAACAAGCGTTTAAACTTCTAGGAGAGGTCACTGGAAGAAACGTAAGGTTTGGAGATTCAACATTTTTAACATTTATCTAAACAGTAACGCGGATGTTTGAGTCCTTTTACGGATCCAGTAGTTAGCATTCAGCTGAATACACTCATCACTAGCTACTGAAGCTCCATGGAAATTGAAAATATCTCAAAAGGCTCACTGAACCCGAGTAAAGCAAAAAAAAAAAAAAAAGAAAAACCAACCAGAAAAAAAAAAAAAAAAAAAAAAACCACAAACAAACAAACAAAAAACCCCAAACCAGTTGGAAGCCATCAGACTGTATCAAATAGTTCAGTGCACTCGTCTCTGTTCTCTCCCCCTTTCTACCTCTAAGGAACGGACATTCAGCCAATGGTTAGTAACGCTTGGGTAATCTCACACTTTGACCAAAGACAGCCTCGTTTCCTTCACTCATCGTTACCTCAGAGGAATCCACCCAAGCCCACTGGCAGTCTGCTAGGGTGACTCATTACAACCGCACTGAGCAGAAAGATTGCTGTTAAAGACGAGCTATTGCAGAACACTGACGTCAGTTACTGAACTCCACAGAACACTGGAACTGTCAACTGTGCTCAAAGCTACATCCCCAATATCACCAGCAGCGTAAAAATACAAGCTTGAGACACAGAAAGCAATAACTGTCTTGGACTGAGTTCTATCTAAAACATATGTAACCAAGGAACTTTTTTTATATTACCTAAGACACTCTATCATCCGAGAAGCAATCTTCTTTCGACGCATCATGCTGAATACCCATATTCGACTAATCCCACAAATAGCAGGTTCTGGAGAAGTTGAACAGCACCATGCTTTCTGTCTTTCAAAGATGACTTTCTCGTTTTCTGAACTGACTTCTGGAACCTTCTCTTCTATAACTCTGTAGCCCTGCAGGTGATGTAAAAAATATTTGTCACTTTATAAAAGCATCACTAATGACTGAACAAAGTAATTCTTCTGTAATTTATTTCCATTAAACATACTTACTTGCTAAAATGCCTTAACAAAAAGACCGCATATTTGCGTCTCATTTAATTTCTCTTAACAGCTTCAAAATTGGAACAGATGATAACAGATTAAACCAAAAAACCCTCTAAAGCTTATCCGATTTAAAATAGCAGCAACGAAATAATCCACTTCTTATTATGACCTATATTAAAGTGTTTGCATCAATTTCTCTGACTTGGACTAAGATTGTTTTGCTTTTTGCCTGCTACGCCCAAGGGACAGCAGAAAATACCACAGTTTACAAGGGAACAGCCAGAATATATGACTAAGCTCTGCCGTCAGTTTTTAGTCCTGCACCTGGCAGTACGACTTCTTGTCCTGCTCTCCGCTGCACAGTTCTGCCCTCTGCTTCTGTTCGCTGTGGAGCCGTTTGACCCCGCGGTGATTCAACACAGTCCTACAGAGTACCCACTTTTTCACCCACGTTGGATTTCTGCCGGCCAGGCAGTTGAATCTGCTTGTCAACAAGCAAGAGGAGAGCCAGAGCTAGCGTAAGAGCAGAGGACGAAAAATCCCACCCTTCGGCTGTAGCGAGTTCTTAGATGAGCAGGTCTGAGCCAAGTATGACACCACAGACGTGTCTCAGCTCAGCGTCAACTATACAAAAATGAGTAACTACATTGCAGAAAGCTCTACCACCAGAAGTCTCTTCCTCTGTGGAAAAGGCAAACACGGAATACTTATTCGCTAAATGACTAGACTTAAACTCCGAGGTAATTCTATAGTTTCAGAATGTCTGAAGAACACGGTCACTAAGCACTGACAGAGATTGCCTTTCTCCAATTCAGTCACTTACCCACTGGATATGTTCTGCAATTAAACAGCCGATAACTTTTTTGTCATTAGAAATAAAAAGAAGAGTTTTAGTTCTAGAGTAACACATGAGCGGAGCTTGCTGAAATCCCAAGTCGTTGTCTACCATTTCTCTAATTTCTTCAACCTGTCAAAATAAGTTTAAATGCTGTATAAGAAATACATGTAAATACATATTTGTATAAATTTACATAAAAATTACAGATCTGCAAAAATGCGCTAAGGTACCTAGAACACTGAAAGCTATTCCAGAAGTTAAGGATTACCCTAAGTAACCTGCAACATATAAATGTTCCTTAAATAATACTCAGCTGGAAATAGGAAGAGTAGAGACCTCTAAGTCAGCTTCCATTAAGTCCGAACTTCCATTAGTCAAAGGCTAATAGAGAGAATGTAGATAATCAAAGTGTGGACTCTGATATTCTAGAAGTAAATGAGATCTATGCCAAAAGATAAACTAGCTTAGTTGAAGGTTTTCTGTCTGTTATTTTTAAAGTCTTGAAAGAACTAATCCATTAAGGGTTTTGAGCAGATGACGGTAAGCACAGTGCCAAGGCAGCTAGAAAATGTATGCATTTGTTGTAAAGGAATGACTAACTGTCATCTCTTTCCTCAAGCTTTCTGCTCTTCCATTAGCTTTCCAAAGAGTAACTGAAACTAAAAATACAGGTTTGTTTAATATTAGCAAGTTTAGAAGAAATATATAAACTCCAGCATGAATGTAAACAAAAGCTTATGCACGAGCTGAGATTTTACTGGGGGATTCTTGCACCTACAGCCAGGCATTGAAACAGCCTCTATCACCCCTCTGTCATCTCCTGAGAGACAGAAATAAGGTGGCCTTTCCTATGTGGTGCATTAAACGACATAAGCTTCTTTAATGCATGTTGTAGTTACATTAGTAAAGCAAAACTAGAATTACTGATGCTATGAATATATGAAGTTAGTACTGATCAAGTGAAAATTGTGTTAAAAAATGCTTTTAAAATAACTTTTAAAAGGCATGGTATCAGTTACTCTCTACATTCTCATCTAACCTTCAGGTACCAGTCTTTTAATGACAAGTCCAATTAGCCGATCTGACACACTAAGTAACCATTCTTGAAGTCAGTCATCCACAGTGGCGACAGTCGTAGATTCTCTCAGCTTTAACCACACAGAACTACAGAGAGCTCTATCCTAAATGACTTCAGTTGCTACAGTCTTCCTTTCCTCTGCCCCACTTAGGTATTCTAAGTAATTTTTTCTTCGGCCATTTTAGTAAAAAATGAATGTGCAATGAATGTACCAAAATTAAGATAATACCACCAGAGAAACAAAACTTAATAAAGAAACTTATCTGCATTAAATATTGTAAAAAGAAAATCTGTAGTTTCTTTTCAATTCAATAACTTAAAAAATTCTGTGTTAGGCTAAATAAACCCCCCTACAGTCACACCATCAGAAAGAGCTGTCTTGGGCATCACTTCAGCCTCCAGAGGTCCCTTCCAACTTCAACCATTCCGTGATCCTGCCATGGTGGTACTGTAAAAACGTACCTATTAGTCACAGCAAATCCCAAGCTAAACAGAATCGATGCCATGCTACTGAAAAAACAAATGTAATGACATATTAAGATGTCTGAACGCAGGCTAGCCAGCAAGACACTGAAGTATCCTGCTGCTCTAAGTCTCCACTAGTGTACTGTGCCCGGTTTTAGATGAAGTTTCAAAAGAGACCAGAGACATGGCACAAAGGGAATAACCTAGAGGAGAGTATGACAATGATCAGAGCTCTGTAAAACATTATTTGGGAGTATAAACTTAAAAACAGCACATCCTGTCCATCTTCTTCAGGCGAAACAATCAGTTTGTTCAGGCACAAAAAAGCTGTTGCAAAGAGGAAAAGGAGGATGTTTTCTACAGCTATGGTAGTATGATTTGCACTAATGTGCTTAAATTTCAGTACAGAGGCTCTGTTGTACATTTAGGGAAAAATATCCTAATGTTACGGATAGCGAAGCGCTGTAACAGAGTCCAGAGAGGTTAGAAAAACTTCCACTGGTAGAAGTTTTAGAAATTTGTCAGATGCATCATAACCAGAGCTGATCCTGCTGTGGAGATGGGAATGGACTATGTGACTTTGAGGCCACTCTCCACCTAAACCTGTTTTTATCCAAAAATTGTTTAGAGAACGGTGCCGTGTTCATGCTGCCTCGATACATTTCAGTTTTTTAAAATATAGTAGGAAGTTTATATTACGTAAAATATCTGGCAGACATTCAGCAAGTATACTAAAAAATGTAAAAAAAGTCAGTTTTTTGATGCTGTTCCCACCCCTGCCTTCCACTCCTGCTCAGACCCATCCCCTCTATGAAGAGAGCAGCAGTGCCTAAGGGTGAGATATCTGGCCTGTTTGTGGAAAAAGCTACAAGATCACTGCCATTTTGATTCCAACTTCAACTGCTCATACATAAATTATACAAGCTTTCCATGACCATTCTCATTACTTATATTAAAATATCAAACACGGTAAGATATACGTAAGTCCAGTCCTTTTCACCATACCTTTTTAAGTGCATACTTCGGGTCATCAGGAAGAACCATTATTATCTTCCCATCAGGATATTCAGCCAGAATTCTCTCCTTTTTCCAACCCTAAATAAAACAAACACTTATCTAAACCATGCAAACGATGTACTTTTACAAACAGAAATTGCACATTATTGTTCTAGACACTGAACTTATACAGAGACTTCACACTATTTAGCAGCTGCTTTGCTAGAGAAGGAAACTTCAGCTAGCTTTTTAAAATGAGCACAACAGATATAATACAATCTTATTTATACAATAATTTATACAATAGCCTAACTATATCTAGAAACAATTTGTGAGTGTCTTATAATTTCCCAACTAGATTCTTTTCCCCCAGGACTGCAGTGCAAACTGAATTTTAAAATAGAAGTAGCAAACTCAGCTCACGTAACTGATTTCCAAACCTATGTAATACTTATTTTCCGAAGTCCAGTGAATGGGAAAAACCCTAAGTTTTAATAAAAGATTTCTTTTTAACATAGTTACCTCCACAAATACACACTCAGTTTTAAAGTTTGGCATGCGAAAGACCTCCAGGAGGTTCTAAGTGAACTGATTGGCATGCAGTTGCCCAAAATGTAAGGAATAGTTTATTTTGTTACTGATCATAACTGTTAAAGCCACAAGAAGGATACTAGAGAAAATTTTATAACTACCTTCTAAGAATCTAATGGGGAAGGAGGCTACGTTGTGTGTATCTGAAGTATAAACATACTCAAAAAAATAGAGGTAATTAACTCTTCTTCAGATCCACACTCGTGGTGAATAATGAGCAGTACCTGCATGGAAAAAAACAAAACAAAAAAGCCACTTAAATCTAGTAAGATGGGACTGGTAGATATTAGAACTCAAGTTGCTTTGATGGGACCTAAAAATACTGAAAGCAGAAGTAACTTCAGCCACTAAAAAGGCTGATCTACAAGTCTTACTCAAAGCAACTTTAAATAAAAAAGCCTTTGAAGAAACAATATTGATGGAATAATTCTCATTGAAATCTGTACCTTCCCATAAAATAACGTTCAACTAAAGACCAAACAATGGAATTCGGCACTGAATGAATGCCATATATACTACCACAAAAAAAATGACAAATTTAAGTGTTATAACGCTTGATCTGTATCTCATTTTAATCATGCTGATTTTACTCCCTTATCCCAAACAAGACATGAAGAGAATAATTTTAGAAATTTACCTACTTGCTGGTAGCCCTGGAACTATTTACGTACGAGTTTAGCACCCAGCATGGCAACGGTTGCAACACAGACACCATTTCAATCCTGCCTGCTTTTCTTCTCAGTAGTACTTGCACTAAATACCACCACAAATTAAGATCCTATTTGAATTTATAGATATTATGGTCTGAACACAAAGGGCAGTAAACAGCAGTGTCACAATATTGAAGTAAGCAGAAAAGTGCAATTTGTGGGATTGTGACATGCCTTTTCAGACTGTTAGAAAAGGTGTCAAAAAATTCAGGCAAAGATTACTACTCTCCAGCCTCAAACACCATCCTCTCTCCATTTTTTTGTCTTTTGCTGCCTTTTGGCTACCTGTTTGCCTTGCAAAAGCTTTCTATAGCCTATTTTAAACCAACCATGACCATCACTCAGCAGATAAACGCAATGTGTTTGATAATCCTCCCGTTACAGCATCCAGAATGTGGCAGGCCTAATGCAGAAAATTCAACCCTAAATTTTATGTTAATGTAATAGCCAGGTATTTCCAACAAAATGAAATCTGATGGAAAAAAATGTTTCTGAACAGCTTACTGCTATTATACTTTTAAGCAACAGCGTATTAGCAGAAGTCTAAAAATAATTCCGTAAAAATGCAATAACTGACTCTATAATACTTAGAACTCATTATTTTCATTATTGTCCACCTATTAATTTTCTTAAGTGATTAGTATACCATGGGGACTGAACATATTCACAGGAGAAGTAGTTTCTAAATTGAAGTATTTTAGAATTTATACAGAAATATATCTTTTAGATGAAGCTTTCAAAAAACTTCCTGCAAACCCTAAGCTCATCCAAGATTTTTACTTTGTTTGATTTACATCAGAGAAGACATTTTAAAGTCATATTCCTTTGTTACTGAAGCAGCTCTCAGTTTCAAAAAGAAAAACTAACATTTCACATAAGCATCTGCATCTTCAGTATCCTTATTGTTCAGTCTTAGTAAGGAATGAACTGTGCTTCCTTTAAACCAGACAAATGCAAGTAATGCACAAGATAGGTCGCAGCTCTTTCATATTCTAACATTAAAGTTGTTAAGGAAAATGTGCTATAGCTTCAACTGGGACTGATCCTATTAGATACCTACAATAGACAAAATATGCTTTAGTACCATTATCTTGCATGTGGTCAGAAGATGATTTCCCTTAACATACCTATTAGCATATTTCAGTTTGGGGTTTTTTTGGTTTTTTGTTTTGTTTTGTTTTGGGTTTTTTGTGGTTTTGTTTTTGTTGTTTTTTTTTTTAAACAAAACCCCACTATTTTAACACTATTAAAACACCTTGCAGACTGTTGTATTTTGTTTCAATCACTGAGAACTAAAGTAGCACTCCTTAACTCAGCCAGATGGCAAGAACACACTTAAGAAGAAAGCATTACATCTGCAATATACTTTGTAATATTCTTCTGCAATGTCAGAAAATTTGCTCTTCCTTTCCTTTGAACTGACGTTACTTTAGGGCATTAAGACTTATTTACTGTTGAACGAGATGCCCAAGTATTGATATACATTGCTTGTGATGACCAAAGAAGTTAAAAGGAACGCTACTGTTCCCACCAGGATACATGTTCTGCAAGGCCTGGAGTAAAAGAACGTGTTTATACCGCTCCTCCCTAATACTGGAAACCTGTGCTCAACAACAGATTACCTATAGCCAGCTGTACAGAGCCCATTGCTGTGTAGTAACTGTTGCAATACCCTCCTCCCCTCCATGTTACGGCTAGTTATCCTATAGGTATTTTTAATGGTTTGAGAACGTAAGGCAACTCCGCGATGAACAGTTAACTCATTTTTAATCTACCTCTAACTTTTCCTCCTAATTCAAACAAGATTCAAGATTGCTTCTGCTTGGTTAAGGTGCAATGGCAACAGAATTACAGAAGAAAGAAATCCTTCAAAAAAGTGCAATACAGACAAACAGTTGCTACCGCATCATGAAGTAGCACGGACAGTAATTACAACTACGCTGTGTAGTATATCGCTTTCCCTGGACAATACACATGCATATAACAAATGGTGTAGCATACAGTTGGAAAGATGGCTCCAACATTAATAGCACTGTAGCTAAAATGTTCAGCACTCAATTTCACATGAACTATGTTCCACTTATAGTTTAAAATAATATCTAATGTAGGTTTGCCTTTCAAAGCATAAGTTAGAAGACACAACAGACTGCTTCCCATGCATTTCCTCATGTTTTAAAAGTTCTTATGTAAGAGCAGGAAATGGGACAGCAAACCTGGTATTTTTCCATAGATGTCAGTTCTGGCTTGTCTGTACTCCCTATTTCTCAAATGAATACAAATTAATGAAAACTGGTGGTGGTTTTTTCTTACATTGTTTTTTCCTCAAAAATACTGAGATAGTGAGGAAAATGTGGTTAATACTATAGAACTCCTTCACATTTTTTAAATTTTCCCCTAATAATCAAGTCTAGTATGAAATTTTGTGCCCTTGTCCCCTTGATAATTTGTAGCAGAGAAATGGTCTACTGCATTCTTCCTGATTCCTTCAATTTACAGGTATTCTGCCTCTTTCCCACAAGTGTAATATGGAGAATGAGGTTTTGACTGTAGAACACATTAAGATCCTTGGATGCAACTATTAAATACTACCCTCTGTTAAAACTAAGATTCTTACAGAAGATCGCTAATGGTAAGAACTGTATTTGAAATATTATTAAGTTTTATATTGTACAGATGTATCGTTTTTGGAATTAATGCAAATCAAGACAACCACGAAATCTTTCTAAAATGACATGAAGTTCATCATCATCTTCAATCCCGATATTCTATTAACATTAGGTTCCAAGAAGTCAAATGTTGCTTTTTTTTTTTTGTCGTCGTTTTAATCTGAAAATCGTAAGAACCTCACAGATGGGCCTGGATGCAATTACAGCAGAATAGCTATTTAAAAGTTATCAGATTAGACATGAGCCTAAATAACAGCTTCTTCCACTTTCTTCAGCTCAAGATACCCTTAACTAAGAGGATAAGCTTGAAATACACACATTAACTGCATTCATATCAGGCACCTGAATCCACAGGCATTTTCTAACTTAAGTATTTGGCTTTGCAACTTAAAAATGTCATTAAAAATGTCTTGCTCCTAGAAAAAATTTGCAGAAATACTAAATTGATACTATGCGGTATCACAGAGAGGATACACAATTGATGGTGTGGTATCACTGCTGGAGGATTTTATAGAACTAAACCACGTATCCATCCCACAAAGTTATCCATCCCACTGGAGTTACCACTTGATGTATATGTCACCACTCAATGCATGCACATGCTAGAATGGCGCATTTTTTCTGGAGACTTTCAGATGTCTGAAAACAGAAGGATAGTGTGACAGATTCCGACATCTGTCTGCAGTAGGGGACATCTCCCCACTAATCTATTCCTGCTCCAGTACTATCCTTGACCACCTTACCCTCTTGCTTATTCAATTTGCACGCTCCTATTAACAGCAAATGGCACTCTTCAGAAAACCCTTATCAGTCCTTGCCAATCTTCTGTTCCCAAATCCAGAAAACGTCATTAAACTTGCCAAATTTCCTCTGTCCACCCAAGGCCTGCAATTTCCTTACTGCCTCTATCAGCCATCCATGAGAGAACAAGTATCCCAATACCATCTCCTCATTAGCCTGTCCTACTTCTGGGGGCATCATGGAATTTTACTAGAAGAAACAAGATAGGCCTTAAAAAAACCCAAACAAAATTATGTTTTGTTGACGATGGTAAGTAATTTATTGTTTACAAGCAAACTATCTTCTGGCTACTCAGTACTTTTAAAAAACCCACAAAGCAGCTGCATGCAGGTGGGCAGGACACTAACAATAAAGTCCATTTTCACAGTTCACAGCAAGGAGCTCTAGCATGATAATGTATATAGGCTTTCTTTTTTTGATTCTGTGAAATGAATCATCGACAGAATTACTAGGCACGTAACAAGAGACACTCAAAAGGGAGAAAAGCTGAGAGAAGTCTTCTCACGTCAGACTGGAACTGCATCATATGGCATGAAGAATGTGACTGACAAGAGAACGAAAAATACTTCTAAGATACCTGAGAATGGCCTTCAAATTGACAATAATGCCAAATACATTAACTACATAAAAGAGAATACCTGGAGAGCTAATGAAGTAACATACCAAGGTCAACAAGACCAGATGTTCCTGGACCAGAAAGTCTAACCAAGAAGTTACCACTACTGTAGGTAGCTACAGTTTCAAAACAGTAACTACATACAAATATCTAGAAAGCAAGCATATCACACCTCCAAGCCATCCTCCCAAAATCCCCACTAGAAACCTCCTAGCAAAACTAGGATAACTAGCCATCATTATTCTGGTATTTCTGGACGACTAAGAATTAACAAGTAGAGATCTAGTGTGCTAATTCACTGGCAAGTAGGCTTATCGAAAATTGAAATTATTATTTTTTAAGAGGAGGTGAGGATGTTTCTGTCACAGACATTACCACAATACAATCAACTAAGAATCACTGACTATGGGTCAAATGACTACTGTTGAAGACTTCTAAGCCATCTATGATGTCACAAAACACAACTAGAGTCTTAAAAGATTTCAGAGATAGAACTGTTTACTCACTGAACTGACAATACAAATAATTTGCTTGAGTACACATTGTGTGAAGTTTTAAAAAGATGCCTAGCAACTAAGAAAACAACAGGGAAAGATTTTCTCAAATTAAAAGCATACCTAGCTGTATACGTAGTTATTTACAAGCGGTTTAAGGCAGTCTGCTCTTTCACTTCTATGTTAGTCATGTTGTTACTCTAGACATACATACAAGTGAGAAATTTCAGCTCTTTCAAAATTACTCAAACTTCAGTGCAGCTTCCTACCTACGTGAACATAGCAGCTCTAAATAACTACTGAACTCATCCACCAGCTTCTCTCCTAGAGAACTAACACCATCTTCTGTAAATTACGCTTACATCTTTGGTAACATTCAAGATCTGAAAGTACAGGGGGGGGGACGGGACGGGAAAAGGATAAACAGGAATAAAACGGGGAAACGTATTATATGCTGCCATTACAACGTACTGCGTTCCACCACACTTTCTGCCCAGTCTCACCCTGCGATGTAGCTAATGCGTATCAGAAGAGATCTTTCAAAAGTCTGGATTATTCAGCAAAAACTAACCAAGAACAGAACAAATACCGAACTATTTACCAGATCGTTTCAAACACTTTAGCTCCAAAGATATATCTTTATATTTGCAAACAGTGGGATAAAATTGAGCTTGAGATTTAAGAGTAGCCCAACAGCTATTTGGTACCTACATGAAATGAATTGGTGGCCTCAGTTCAGTTATCCTGGAGGTCTTATCTACTCGAGTGTAGAGTACTGAAGGTAACATGTGTGATAAAGAAAATACACTTTGTGGATTCTATTCTGGATTTCAGACACGTAAACAGATATTTCCTGTAAGTCTTGTAGTATCAGTTAGTGTGAAGTAGCTGATTTTACAATATATTTTAAATTGTACAAAATTTTTCAAATCTGAGCTTTAATACGAGAGTTACACTCAGATACAGCACGTATAATGAAGTTACGGAATAATACTTCGGACTTTATATTTAAAGATTACAATCATACTATAAATTCAGTAAAGTTTCAATATACTATGAAGTTGTATCGGCTGGATTCCTAGGCAGTCTCTCTTCAAATTACACATAATTAAGAAAAAGTAATTTAGAAGTCATCTAACATTACACAGTTACAAAAACAGTACAATCAGCTCTTTATCTGACTATTAAGCCAACCATTGCAAACACCAGTTGTACTGAAACCTGTATTTAGCACTTTCAGAACAGTGACATTCCTTTGTCTTCCTACCACCACCCCCACACCATGCCCCAAGATTAAGGACAGAATACAATGGCAGTGAAACACCACTATCCTACTAAATATTTTTATACATTACATATAAGGTGTGTACCATGGCTCTTAAAAACATCTATTTCCCAAAGTTATTCATGGCTTACTATGATACTAATCTACTAAAATGTGACTTAATGTAATATGAATTGTAACTAGTACACAGCAAATAAAAGATAATGCTTATGTCTTCAAAAAGATAAGGTTTTCTTACCACGTATTTTACAGCACTTATGAACTGGTTATGAAAGAGCAGATGCTGGGTTTCATCTTCTGGGTTTGACGCAGTGTAAAGCATTCCACAAATATTACAGGAAATAGCACCGAATCTCTTCTGTCCTGCATCCTATTAAAAAAAAAAAAAGAAGAAAAAAAAATATTTGTCAATTGCAAGCACAGTAAATACAGTTCAACAGAACTTTCATCTAATCAGACATGCCTTTTGTAACTTATCTGCTGGAAACTCAACAAAGAGGCTAAAATGGAGTGAAGCAGGAGAAAACAAGTACAGAATTTAGAATTCCATCTTTCAAAAACCCACACAGCCTCAAAAGGCACAGGCATCAATCACAGAGCAAACTCTACCCAACATTGAAATTTGCTCCCCTCCCATTAGTTTTGAGCAAATGACTTCTCTTTTATTTTATGAAGTACAAAGAACAGACAATTCTTCCTTCGTTACCCTATTTGCAGGAAATGTAATCATCTTTCACAAAGAAAATTCCCACATCCAGCCCCACACGATTTGGTTTTTCCTACAGTGCTGCTGCTGCCTGCCTGTCTTTTGGTTATGAGTTGCTTTGAGGTGGGCCAAAGGTGAGCCATTTTCCTGAACGTTTGGAAGGACATTATAAAACACAAACGTTACGGAAACAATTATTAAGAACAGTAATATATCTGCAACAGCTGATCACTACCTTTTAGGTTTTTACGAAAACCAAATATTTCAAGGCAATCAAATAGTATTTTTTTTATCCCTCTCTTCATTGATTAAAGCCTCATTTAATATACTCTCAGGACTTAAGTCTTAATTGGAAACAGCTAACTATGACATTTGACATGCTATCTTAATTGCACAGGGTTCATAACTTTTATTTTTCAGACACTGGATAGCAGCTACAATACAAATGGAAGATCATACCATTTTACTCATGACCCTTTAGGTTATCCTCCTACTCTGTAACCAACCATTACCAAATTAAGAGCATTACTCAGTACCTGCTGCTTTGCTATTTATTCATTAAAACAGTGTTATTAATTTGGAATTATGCTCCGATTAAGGAGTCAGTGCCTAATAAAGAGTGAAGTGTCAGGTGCAGGGGGTGCCTTTTGCAAACAGCAAAAGAATACCAGTTAGATTGAAGTCTCTAGCCAAAAAGGCATGTTTTAAGTTACGGCTTAATGCTCAAAGACAGTATTTTTTTCTTTAACTACATCTGGAAATTGAGTTTATGTAAGCAACAATAAATGTCACTTCTAATCTATTTTAACAGATATCATAAGTAATAAACAAAAAGTTATTTTATAATTTAAAATAGGATACTATATAAGCAAAAGAAGACTTGAAGGTGTTTTTTCAAAAGGAAATTGATCTGTGTGCACAAATTGAAAGTGAACAACTTGCAAGAAAACAGATCACCTGAACTTAATTTTGTTTTCTAAGAGCTGAAAATATTCATAGTAAAAAAGCCTACTTTGCAGAAGAAAGCATTTTGCAACACCGCAAAAGTGTTTACAAATCATTTCTTACTGCTCCCATCTTCAAAGATATGTTTAAGTGCATCTAAGAGCTAGATGACAGCTCAGTTCTCCACACAACAGCAACTTATTTCAAGCAGTCATTAGTGAAATCTAAAATGTAGGTATCAGTTTCTTTCCAAGAAGAGACTAAAGGTACAACCAGCCAGGCAAATTCAGAGTTGAACTTCTCTTTAAGAGCAAATGTATGGAACCCAGCCAAAAGAAAGATGCTGCATCTGAGACGTCATTGCTTTAATGGTATGTCAATTTATACGTTCCTACTGTACACAGAAGGAGAAACAGCAGTACCCTAATTTTCTGAAGGAAAAAGGAAAGATGAACCCTGAGATTTGCAAAGTCAGAATAAGATGATATTTCTAAAGGTGTAAAAACTGAATCCAACACATTTTATTTTACCTGCAGGCTTCCTTTAAAGCAGCAATATAGTTCAAAACAAGGTACCCATCTGGCCACCAAAATATACTGCATTTCAAGGGTTTATACATGAAAGATGAAAAAAGGTAGTTCAGCAGGAAGGATGATGTATGGCAGTTATCTTAAGATGAACCAATTGAACCGAACTTAGTAATTCCTATCTTGAAGATGGAGAACATATCCCCTGTACCTAGGGTAGGATAAGTGAAGAGGAAGCCTACTTTGATGCTTGGAATATACTTCAAAAGAACAAGACATGTAAATTAGAAAATCAGCTACATAAAGCAACTCTTAAAATACTTAGCCCATATCTGTATTGCAGTAAGCCTCATGAAACAATTTCTGTTCAAGTGATGAAGAAGCTAAAAGGTATTTAAGCTAAAATATCTATTAGTTTACTACCAAAAATCTCAAGCCAAAAAAAAAAAAAAGCCTCGCTATGTAGGAAGTCATGAAAAATCTGGGGCAAGGATATCCTCAAAGTTGTCAAGCTCCTTAGCTCATCCCCATCTTGCCTTGTAAATACATATGCCGTTTTCCAAGTCTCCAGGAACAGATTCTTTCCCTTGAACAGTACAACCATATTGTATTTTACAATTTGACTTTCTTGGATGTTGCTGGTATCAGTGGGTTTGGGTTTTTGGGGGGGGAATTTTTGTTTGGTTTTTGTTTTTTTAAGGATTTCACTGATATTACCATTTTTACATGCATCCAGTTGTATCAATGGGCTACACACATAGGTTAATAAAAAACTCGTTAAGTGAATATCAGAAAAAACACATTGTAGTATCTAAAGCAATCTTGTGAACTCTGTAGCCCTAACAAATGCTGACTATACTTTTTAGCAAATATTTTACAGTATCCTGAGGGTAGTAAAGAAGATAGCCTTTTGTGTAACCGAAGTACTATTTCAAAGCCACACCACAGGACATAATGCTGGGGGGGGGGGGGGAAGGCAGCTTTGTAAATCCAATGCAGACCACAACAACAAAAAAAACCAGGACATGCAAAATAAAATCAGGAATTATGAAGAATTTATTTTTGTACTTTAATAAAACATCTCCAGCATCTGACTATTTTTCACCTGATGTCATTGCATAAGCAAAAGTGGAAAGGGCATGCATCAAGAGTAAAAAAGTGCTCACAAACAATAATACTGCATTAAAGGTTGCCAGTACTTTCTAATGGGGACAGAGGAACAACAACAAAAGAAAAAACAACCAAAAAAAAAACCCCACAAACCCAAACAACCAAGAGGACCTTATGCACCACATATGAGAGTAAATAAAAACTTAAAACTGGGATTGGGGGGGTGGGGAGAGAAAAAAAAAAAATCTCAGCAAACATCAGATACTAGGCACTGGAGAATAAACTGTCAACTTGCCACAAATAGAAAAAGATGTAAGAGGTTTGACTCTCAGAACTTAGAGAAATGTTTTTCAAAGTAATATTTAAGGAAACATGGGGTTGCAGCACAGGAATGTGTTACTCTATTTAAAACTCAATTTTCTACACAGTAACAATAAAGAGCAAGGATACTTTCATTTCCTAAGCAAATTCTGCATGTGTAGATGGCAATTAAGCACTCCCAACATCTCAGGCAATCCTCATTAATATAGGCATAGGATATATGAGATCCAGCGTTTCAAGGCTAACTGTAATTGAATATTGTGACAATGTTGTCTTAATCTCCAGAAGGGTTTCTTAATTCTGTGTTAGACAGAAAGAAAAGTCTTACCAATATCTTCTTTGAGAAGGTGCATGTCTGCTGATCCTCCATATGTGGAATAAGGAGCCCTGCAAGCAAAAAAGGCATTTGGTGCCTCTGTAGGAGATGAAAAGGGGCCCCTTTTTTTTTTTTTTTCTTTTCTTTTTTCCCTCTCTCTTCAGGCACAGATTAGGTCACCTCCTTCTTGATTACCTAGTGTTAGTTAGAGGAAGATTATTTTTTCCTCTAGTCTTTTCACAGAACAAAGAATAAAACCCAGCCATAGAAACAGGCAGGCTGGAAAGGAAATACAAGAGCAGGAAGGAACAACACAAAGATTTTTGGGCTCTCCACAGAAAATGAAAAGGTCAAAGAACGCTATTTCAACGAAAGATGCATTCAAGACTGAAGCTGATGGGTAGATCCCCTTGCTGACCAGGAGGATCAGAAGACATGACCCAACTCAGAAACAAGTTTCACTTCAAATGAAGACTGTGGAATTTAACAAAAAAACCCCCAACCAACCAACCAACCAACAACAAAAAAAAAAAACACCAAAACAACACATCACCAGTACCCATCTTTCTGAAAAGCTATTTTAGCCAAAGGATATAAAACAACTCGAAACCTTCAGAACTGTGATGTATCTAATTTTATTTAACATTTTTGAAAAATGAAAATGTAGGGTCATTATCCACCATGAAATTATGTCCTCACTGGTCATTAGCTAAAGCAGTATGAAAAAAAACACAAAGTTAAAAAAAATCTGCACAATATTTACAACAGAGAAGTAATCCGTTCTCAACCAATATAAAAACATAATTCAAATATATTACAGAGAGTGTTCCAATGTGTACTGATTTTCGCTGGGATAATGTTAACCTCCTTCACAGCAGCTGCTATGGTGTTGTGTTTTAGATTTGTGACCAAAACAGTGATGATAACACAGGGATGTTTTAACTATTGCTGCACAGTGCTTACACAGTGCTAAGGCCTTTTCTGTTTCTCACGCTGCTGTGCCAGCGAGTCGGCTGGGGGTGCACAAGAAGCTGGGAGGGGACACAGCTGGGACAGCTGACCCCAACTGACCAGAGGGATATCCCATACCACATGATGCCGTGCTGAGGAATCAAAGATGAAGGAAAGAAGGGGGAAGAGGGGGACGGTTGGAGTTACGGCATTTGTCTTCCCAACGGTTATGCGTGACAGAGCCCTGCTTTCCTGGAGATGGCTGAACACCTGCCTGCCGATGGGAAGTAGCGAATGAATTCCTTGCTTCGCTTTGCTTGCGCACACAGCTTTTGCTTTACCTATTAAACTGTCCTTATCTCAACCCACAAGTTTTCTCCCCCATCCTACTTGGGGGGAGTGAGCGAGCAGCTGCACAGTGCTTAGCTGCCTGCCAGGGTTAATTCATAACACAACATTAGTAGCCTTGGTGCTGGAATTCCTCTATCAGGTGCCCAGCTAACCTTTCAAAACATTCTCACCCGCAGGACAAAGGACATCAAACAGAACCCACCCAAATTTGCTAGAGAAAGCTGGGCTGCTGCAGTGAAGTAGAAATGGGAAGGAGTGATAACAAGAAAGGATGGCCATTACTGCCCCCCTAAGAGCAGAGCTGTCCCAAAGGGTAAGATTTACATGGGAAGAAAGGAAGAGTGACTGATCACAACTACCAAACTCCCTCCCCAGTCACTTATGCAGTAACCACTGCCTTGTTTTTACTGGGATTACAGGGGAAAAAAAAAGAGGCAGTACTTAACTAATGTGAACAACAAACGATTGCCCAAAAGCCATTGTCCAATTCTTCAGAGAAATTGCCAACCAGACTATACCAGTTTAAGGAAGAAAACAGCAACTTTAAATGACAGCTATGTAGCTTTCTTCAGGCTCATAAGAAACCACTTTTACACTTACTATTTTCACTGAAGGATTGTGTTTTGAGCTTAAATCAGCATATTTCTTTCATACGTTACCTATTTCAGTCAAACAGGAAACTATGTTCAAGTTTAACCAAAATATACTTAAGGAAAAATTCAAGTATGATATCCAAATGTGTAAACTGAATTAGCATGCACATCGCTTCCACAGACAGCACCAATTCGAACCTCAGAATCAAAAGCATCTTCCATCAAGCAATCTTGATCCATGCGTTTGCAGACACTTATAAAGATCCTCTACATTTAATCATGTTTGCCTGCATCCAGGCATTAACTCAGAACCCTAGAAAGGCAGAAAAGTCTCTGTAACGCTATACTATCTTTTTGTATCTTTTCAGTGATTTGTTTTTACTGTTCATTCTTTTTACACATCCTTTCCTAAAATTGATAAGTATCATTTTCAAAAGACTAGCTTAATTTTCAAAGGAACACACCTCCTCCGTGGCATAAAATGGACTAAGTATCCTTGTACCTCATAGGTCATTATTTAGAACATTCCTTTCTAGCATTAATGCTTTTATCAATTCCTATTCTTGTGGTCAAAATTTTGTCCTAGGTCTGGCAGGCAAGCAGAATTTTTACAAGAGGCAAACAACTGACTTTCCTTGTCTTGGAGGTAAAGCATATCTCATTTTATGAAAATCAAAAACATATGCTTTGCACATTTGTATTTCTTTCCATTTCAGAAGTTAAAGGAACAGATGATTTCATATTCAAGTTCTCATATTTGCACATTAGATTCAAGTACTTGCAAAGCAAAAAAAACAATTTTAGTGCATTACTCTCTAAAACTTCCTATATGGAGCTTCACGTAACCTGTCAACCTACCAACCGAACATTTAAATGAAGTGCAAGAGGGTACAGTTCACAAACATTCAGAACAGATTACTTCTCTAAACACCAAGTCATGGATTTGGAACATAACATAGTTTTAGCCTCAGTCTTAATTTCTTTCCTCCAGAAAAAACAGATCATACTTTCCGAAGTCTGAACCTAAATCTTTGCACGTTACTTCGAACACCATTGTTTCCTGCCCATTTGTTTTACAGAGTTTGCTGCAGTATTAGTTTCTTTGCTGTTTTCAGCTGAAGTTCTACACTCTGAAGAGACTTGCTTTTTAAGATGTGTGACAACAAATCTGAAGAAAACAGCAACAACTCATCTTTTGTCTTAGTTGTACCTCTACAAAATGAACGTAATTTTATGTCTGAAAGCTGCTCAGATAACTAGATGATGTGTACCAAGAAAGAGAATGGTGCGAGTACAGCTACTAAATATTTCTTCTACAAGCAGAAGTTGTATTATTTTAATTCTGTTACAGTCAAATAGCCTTAAAGCCTGTTAAAGATTATATTACTTAAGAAAAATAGAAATTGACTCTATTCATTATAGCAATCATATGGGAGAAGGAGGAACGTAAGATACATCTTTAAGGATAAAATATAAAAAAAAAAAGCATATTGTGTAAAACAAAGACTAGTTTTACCATAACACCTCTCTAAATATAGCTCAGGAAAGGGAAAGGTTAGAATACACAGATAGTATTGTAACATCCCAGACTCTAGGCCTCAGATACTATAAAGACAATTAAAAGGACAGATGTCAAACTTAAATACAAAAGACCAGGAAAATTCAATAGCAAAAAAACAGCAAAACAAAGATAATGTATCACGTGGTGAGGCAAACTAAGCTCAACTAATTTTTCCCCTTTGGTTACAAAAAGAAAAAAAGGGTTCTGTACATACATTAAGATAGACTGGCTTGACAGATCTCCAAAAGAATCAGATCTCACAGTAGAGAGCCCAAAATTGCCCCTTTCAGGCATTTGATTTTTTTAAAAAGTGTAGCAAAGTGCAAGTTAAATGTTCCTTGCTAAGAATAAAATCACGACTTCCCAACTTTGCTCAAAGTAAAGAAGAATAATGAAACTGCTTCTCTTAATACCACACACCAGAAACTTGAAATAAAAGTGATTTATAGCTATTAACTATAAAATTTTTTACAGACACTATAAATGCTAATTTAAGTGATTTGGCCGTGTGTAGTAAGACTGCTCTGTACAGGAGAAATTTCAACCTGAACAGCTTTTAAACCAAATGAATCTTTTCTCTGTTCTCAGAGGATCGCTACAAAAGTACATAAACACCTTTGAAAATATTTCCTAAAAAATAAACCCCAAAAACCCAAAAAAAGTCCAGCCATTCAGAATCAACATTTAAGAAATTCACTATGGTTTTGCAAACAACACAATTAATTACGAAATGTACCTTATTTTATTATATCCATTTAATTCCCAATCTTTTGAGTATTTGTACGAGCAAAGTCTGGTACTTTGGAAGTCAATTTAGCGATTTTTCCCTTCCAGATGCTAGCAGAAACTATTCTAGACATAACTATGTCTCGTCTCCACAGTAACTAATGTCAAGGACAGTATTTTACAAAATGGCTTAACAAATATTTGGGTTCTTCTATATGTTTTGACAATTCTAAAAGCAGTCCTGTGTCATCCTCCCCCATAATAGAATAACAGAGCAGTACCTTACCGAATGCTTTCTTGGTAGAGAGAACTACAGGCATTACCAAAATGCCCTTTCAACACAATGAAAAGCCTACTCTAAACTCAATGAAATCAAAGTGAACTAGTTTTGTATGAAGTGCTGAAATATATTAGATATTATGAAGCTGTTACTTTCACACTTAAAAATTAAATACAGTACTCACTTGCATTTTCCAAAAATATACACAGAAAAAAAGAAACTAGGTCTCTCCCATTTTCCCTAGTGTTCTTCATTGATGACCCATTCTTTATATTCTAAAATTTTGCTGGGTAAGTAACTTAAAATTTTTACTGTTGAATACCTACGGAAAAATATTACTCTCCTAATTTGGGCTGAAAATAAGAATACTACCAGCATAGTCAATAAGTTGCAAAAAATGTCTTTCTTTGAATATGGTAAAGGAGATCTACACCACCTCTCTTTAGTAGCTAACCAGATTGTTATGTATTTCTTCTTGTCAAAGATCCTAGCAACTCTTCAGTCAAGTTCTATTACTGTATGAGCAAAAATTAAGTTAGCTTTACTGAAATGAAAAGGAATATTTTTATAGTCCTTTTAATATAGTTAAGGTCATAATCATGCATTTTAACTCTGTTGGTAAAATGAGCTTCAAAGAGGCAACAGCTGAAATACTTTGTAAGTGTTAGATATGGTTCATTTATCATCCTGTGACCAGGCATTCAAGTGCCTAGATTTGTATCACTTTAGGCAAATCAAGGATATGTTTATCAATTGGGTTCTCAAAAGCTTTGATTTTAAAATATTTCATTATGGATATAAGAGTGTTCAAAATTCACCTGGTTCTATTTTAGTTATTATTTTCATGTGTATAATCCATGTATTACATGAAAAAACTGTGTTTTAGCAAGACCACCAGTTACATGTGAGAGGGGTTAATTTCATAAGAAGCTTACTACAGAGTCCTCCTTCCTAATGGCCTGGATTCCTCTCCCTCTGTAGCTTCCCAGCTCCAGTCTTTCATTTCTCAAGGATTATCTAATGTGTAAATTATTAAAAACACAAAACACAAACAAAACCTCCAATTGTTCCACTATCAAGTTGTGTGATTCTACAAGATGTACTAATGACTGTGCGTCACTCTCTTCCTTCTAATTTTGCGTTTTCTTGTTTTAAAAGAGATACCTGCATTTGGTAGCTAATAGCAAATAAGGGGAAGAACAAATAACCAAGCCATATTGCTGCTTAAATATTATGTTGAAAATGAGTGCACCCACAGGAAAATCTCTAAGTTTGTCTCAGTGCAATGGACATTTGAGTGATGCAGGAATAAATCTGCACACATTATATTAATTTGGCACACAATATGCCAGATGCACCTCCCCCAATAATTCTGAAATATTAAGAAACGGGGATTTTGCACATAAGTAAAGGCAAGTTCATTCTCCCTAAAACAACCATATTTTTACTGAACAGCCATTCTATTAAAAAAAAATACAGAAATTTGCTTTAAGAAGAATCAGCTTTAAACGTTAAGTCTGTCTGACACCATTTTTTCCATCAATACTGAATGACAATCTAATACAGGTTCTACTTTCATGAATCATTTACAATGGCAATAGTAGTATGTACAAGCAATGATTTTTAAACAAGTTCATAAAAACACAGCACTGCAAATTCAAAAGTAATTTCCTCGAGAAGCTCTAAGCCTTACTAAAAGCGTATTACTTACTATGATCAGCTGCTTATCACCATCTTTTCCTGCTTCTTTTAGCTTCTGAATATGTTCCTCAGATGGTAGGAAGTTACTGCATTTTGATGCTAATGAAGGATTTGACAATGGAACCCTTGAAATACAAATATATTTCATGTTAAAAAAGTGGACTGCTTATACATGTCATCCTAGATACTCAAAGCCATTGTGATTAGTATAACTAAACTTTAACGAGATGCAAATCAAAGTTAATTACCCAAAACACAGTCCTATATATTTTAATTTGTAATTCAAATGGAAAAATAAGGAAATAAAAGGATTAACCAAAAAATGAAGTTTGTGACTAATTACAAGAATTTTTTTAAAATTAAAATATTAAATTTGTAATCAAGTGGGGTAGGTTAGTCACAACCATTAACATAAGCATGTAACTGAGGCATTTTCAGACCATGACTGATGGTGCCTAATGCTATGTATTTCCTATGTAAGGTTTAGCTTTCTAGTGTCAGGTATCATACATCAGGCTGCTAAAGCAGACCATGTAAATATTCCCACAAATATAAGTGGGCAACATAAAACAGATGTCATAAATCTCTCAAATTCAATTCAAATTTATTCTCTTCTAATGGCTGACAGTGAAGAGAGGCAGAAGAAGACCTGAGGAATAAATGGATGGATATCACTAGAATCTCTCTCACTCAGTTTAAGTTTCCTCTTGTCATGACTGAAAGAAACACTGGAAAGTACTATAATACATCAACAACAAAGTTATTCTATGAACTTGCTACTATATTCAGGGGAAAAATAACATTGATTCCAGGTTTGGATAAAACTTGTGGAGATCACCAAAGCAAAACACATACAAAAATTACTCATACTTCAACTAGGTATTTACGTATTTTCTGTTTCTGAGCAAACTAAGGATACAGGGCCAAACACTTAATTGTAGCAGCTGCCATAGTACATGTAGCAGGTCAATTCAAAAGCTTTTTCAGAACTAAAAACTCTTGCCAGACATTTTTAAAACAGCATTTTTTGTGCTAGATCAGAGCTAATTTTTTTTATTCCTGTCATGTGCCCCAAAATTTGCATTAAGTAGCTACTTCAAGGTTTGCCTTTTCCCATTGCAACCTTTTCTTACAAAGCCCTAAAGAGAGCTACACTGTAGATAGGCACATTACTCTATGTTATGGCAGGAGTACCACAGAAAGAATGATGGCTTAAATTCTGTATAGTATATGTAAGTAAGAAAGCTCTCACAAGAAAAATATATATCCAAATATTAGTAAAGCAATACAGGCTTGTTCAGCTAAAAAAGTTAATAAATTTGAGTAGATACCACAAAGCTGTTCGGCAGTTGAGACTAAAAATATGAAAAATCAAAGTTACTGTAATATTTATTGAAAAATCTAAAAATATTAATTTAGCTAGTTTTAGATCTACCTTACCACCCATCTTCTGTGAAATTCCACAGTAGCAGAGTTTTTCAACATGTACAAAAGGGTTGGTTAATCAGAATTGTTAATCTGGCCTCAGACAGATGTACTGAAAATGTACTGCATCATTTCTTCTTGTCTCCATTATGAATATAGAAAACAGTACCAGTATACTAACCACTGTGCCAATTATGTTGCTGTTCAAGGTATCGGGTACGAAGAAGTTATTGTCTTTAGCTTGTAAGTGGCTAAAACCAGAGCCTATGTCACAACTGTTCAAAAACTACAACAGTCAATGTGATCAAGGATAAAATGTACATTTGAACTGTTAGTAGTAAGAACAATTTAGTTAAGAACCATTTTTTATATGGTAGCTGATACCTTCATTTCACAGCAATCACAAAACAATCTCAAATTAAATCCCCTCTTCCCCATCTAAAAAGATCTCATATATACAAGACTCCCATAATGAAGAATTAGAAAACTCTTCCAAAAGTAAGTGAAATAATTCAGTAAGTGAAAACCACGCGGTAAACCCTTCCCACACTCTGGTTATCATCTGATTTGAGGAAGAGACCACTAGAAGCATTTTCCCAACCCTGTTAAATTCTACTTTTTAAAATAAACGTGCAGTTACAAATACCTTACTTAATAATTTTCTTAACAAAATAAAAACATCTCTTAACTGGGTAAAATGAAGGTATTTTTATAAAGGACAAGTCACTTATTTGAATCTCAAAGCTGAGGCTGGGAGCAAATAGAACAGTTAGTCTTGTAATAAAACCTCTCATAACTCTATGGAAGGTTACTGTAATTTCATGATGTATGAAATACTATACCTGTTCTCAGTTTCAGAAGTTTGATTTGTAAATGAAGTTTGTGTCAACTGCTTGGGAGCCAAACCTGCAATTAATCAAAGATTATAACTTCATTATAAAGTTTTTAGTTGCAAAGGAAATTTGAGCTACACAAATAACAATTTGCAAAAACCTATTCAAGACAACGTTGCAATTTGTTCATGGCCAATAAAAAAAGATACAACCTCGTGGCAGTATTCAGATGTTTCTCCATCTATACTTAAAAAAAAACAAAGCAATTTTCTTCAACATTTTCATAGCATTTCTGCAGAGCAGTTTGCCAGCAGCTAAACAAGGCCAGTACTGAAAACACACAGAGTTTAAATCTGTTTATATCGACACCCATGTAAATAGCTCTATGTACAGTATTAGAATCATAAATGTATAGTATGCCCTCATCCAAGGTGTGTTCTATAACACCTAAGGAAAAGAAACAATCAAGAATAGCAAAAGAAAGAAAAAACATTTTTTACATTCTCTAACAGTACAATTAGAGTATTTTGCCCTTCAAAAACACCCTACAATGGCAGGGGGAAAAAAAAAATTTAGTAAAGCTAAATAGTTAAACAATTCACACAAAATCATGTTCAGATTAAAAACAAAAACAAAAAAAAAACCAAACACGAAACTCAAACCAAACCAAACACCCCAACAAACCAAAAACCCAAAAGCAAAAGGATGAAATATCAAGAGGGAGGTTAATGAAGAGAGATGTTAGTGATCCATCAATAGTATTTCTTAGTCAAATGTGCTTGAGTCAAAATATTCACATCACACTCATTATAAGGTTTGACAAACTGCATTCACAGGCTGATAAATGAAGACTGGGTAATAAAAACAGGAGAGCAATTACTCAATTAATAATTTGGTCGAGATCAAGTAGAACAGTTTAGGAGAACAAAACGCAGATACTTATTCAAAGAAAGCAGTAACCAACAGAAAAATCTTTAACAGAAACCAATCCAGGAGAAGAACCCAATTGAAATATGGAAGTTTTACTACTTTATTACATGGAAAAGGGAAGGATTTGGTTGTGGGTTTTCCTGTTTGCTTGGTTGGGTGGGGGTTTTTTGTTTTGGTTTTTGGTTTTGTTTTTTTGTTTGTTTGTTTGTTTTTTAAAGTAATCACTTTTACTCAAATGGAGCATATTTAGGCATTAAAATATTCATGCACAAAGCATAAAGATGCACTAAAAGTACGGCTGGGTAGAAAAACAGACACTTCTCTTTCCCACTATACCGTGCAGAGATAAAAGGACATTCGCTGCTACTGAAGTGGCCATGGGTGTGGCGCACACAGAAATACGAAAACCCTGGTGAACAGTTCCAATCCCAGATGTTTAGTGCTGCACCTTATTCTGTGAAACACTCCTCTGAAAGGAAGACTTATGCTTCCCATATAACTGGTCGGAAGAAGAGGAAAAATTAGTAGTAAACAGTTACCTTGAGGTTCACTTTCTACGGGTTCTTTTTTTAATTGTTTTGGTGGTTTAGGAGCTGTAACATACTTTACTGGAGAACTTTCTGGGCTTGATTCCAAATGTAATCGAAAGTTCTAAACAAAACAGAAAACATTAAATAAAAAACCCGAACTACTTAATGCCTCTAACCTGTTAACAAAATCACTCAGTTAACATCTTGAATACAGCACCAGTTTTCTGATTCCTACATTATTTCAAGCAAACAAAATGCAACTGATTACCTAGTCCATATTGAAGTTTGTGGTATTGATTTGGCAAAAAATCTTTTTCATTTTATATATAAGTTTGTAAAATACTTCCTATAGAACACCTTTGTCCTTAAAATTTAGTAGAAGCTCATTCAGATAGAGAACACTTCTTCCCCCCTCTCATTTCTTTTAACACACCTTTTCAGAACAGAACAGGTATGCAAACTTAAGTCATCAAGAAGTGTCCATATGAATCTGTACAACCTTCAGCTCCAGCAGGAAATTTTATCGATTGACATTTAGTTAACTACAGAACTTAGGAGGGTGGAACAGATTAATTTTCCAGCTTACTATCATCCTGTCTATGACAACACACCAGTAAAGGATCTTTAATACATTTGAAAATTTTAAGTTACTGTAAAATAAAGTCATTGTTAAAACAAACTTTCTAAGCATGGCATTCTCAGAAAACAGAACAGATTTAGAACACCCTCCCACCATACACCATAATTAAAATGACTTACCTCATCTGGTCTTGGCTCACATAAATGTTTTGTCAAATTACGCAACAAACCATTTTCTGCACCTCTCTTTGTGGGCTGTTTTATTTCTAATGTCACTTCTTTAGCTCCAGCTCTTTCAGATGAAGGATCTGATTTCTCCTGCACACAAGTTGCACTTTCATTCTCAGAGAATCCTGTTATTGACAGCTTGCCTTGTGCCTTTGAAAGCTCTGCTTCCGTAGCTATTTGACTTGCCTCTGAAACTTCAGGGTAATCTTTTAACAAAGAAAGCTTGGGGGCATTTGCAGAATTTAAGTTACTTTGCTTCATGTTACTAGCTTTCAGTAATTTAATTTTGGTCCATTTAGAGTTTTTGTTTGAGGAGTTATTTCTACCATTCAGAGTGCATTTGACAGGCATTCCTTTTTTGCTAGGGAAAAACCGTTTGCATTGAGTACTTTGACTAGGTTCTCTGTGAGTAAGCATTTCACTTTGTTGAAGCTGTATGTCGGCATGCTTTTCTTCTGTTTTGCTATCCTCAGCATTAGGGGAATCTTTTTTCACCTCTACTGTATCTGACTCAATCTCACCTGCGATTTCTTCACAAAGTTCAAGGATGCTTACCCTTTTGGATTTCGCATCGTTCTCTGATTGATCAGCCACATTTGTTTCACTTACAGATGGCTGTGGAACCTTTTTTGGTTTTGTACTGGTTTTTACAGTCTGATGCGTTTGTTGCTTTTCCTTAGTTACTGTCTTAGAATTCGGCTTAAGAGAATCTGTTTCCACTTTCTTTGTGTTGCTAGGAACAGGAGATACAGGGCCCGTTTGGTCTTTCTTAATTTCCTCAAGACTCTCATCAGGACATAATGATGACCCTTGAAGGTTGTGTTGAAAGCTGTTGGAATTATCATTTTTATTCTCAGCTTTACATTTTTTCTCTTTCAGGGAGCTGGTCACTTCTACATGTATTTCTTTATCCTCATTTGTACTGTTTGGCTTTGTTTTTGTGTTTTTCTGTTCCGTTTTCTCTCCAGCAGATTTAAGTACTTTTGCTGCAACACTGTGAGTATGTTTTTTTGCCTGACTACTCTGTTTAACTTCCAATGCTTTTTCTTCTTTAACTTCTCTGTTGCGCAGGGATCTTGCTGGTACATGTACATGTGTTAACTGCTGCAGTCTCTGTGATCTCCTCATTACTGGCTCATTTGGCGCAATTACGCATTTTGACTTAGGAATTTCTTGCACAGGTTTTTTCTGGCATACCTCCTTATTTTTTGCAGATTTAGGCTGCTGTTGGACCTTTCTGTCAGGTGTTGTTTTATTATTCGAGCTGAATCCTGATGATCTTGTAGTCATGCGCATTCCTAGTTCAGGTTCATTGGTGGTGTCACTGAAAGATTCAAATAATTATTTTTTCAGTATCCAGAAAGTAGAATTTGTCATAAGACTCTTCTCATTCCTACTAGCCTTTGCCTCTAACTTTTTTTTCTTTTCTTTTTTAAAACACTACATCTTACACCCTCAATACTTTCAGAAGAATTTTCTCTGGAATCATTCTAAGAGGACTTCACTTCAACCTGGTTACTCCAAAGTGTAGTACTTAATGTTTTTTATGCATGGCAAGATTGACCTGTGAACCCCAGATGAATGTTTTTAACATCTCTAGCAGTTTTTAATTGTTGACACTTGTGGCTTTCAAATGAAGTATTAGATTATATATATTAGATTTATTTTTGTTTCAGAACCTTTTTTGGAAGAAGTCTTTCTGGATTTTGAGACGCTAACATGATTCCAGAGAAAGATCATGTAGCAGCTATCATACTTAATGATTTAAGGCTGATCTTCCCACTAGTACTATTTAACTACTTAGCTGTATCTTTAACTCAAATTCATTCTGCTTAGATTGTTGCTGCACTAATTTAGTCTAGGAAGATAACCTAGAATAATTACTTATTTTTTTGTCACTGACCTGTTTGATTTGACAGAGGTTTTGAGTACAGTTTTCTCCTGCACTGCACACTGATTAGGTTTTGATTTATTTGAGACATGTTTTGCATCTGACACCTCTTTTTCTTTCTTCGCCGATGACGGTTTGCTGTTCTTGTCCAGCTTTGGACGTTTAGCAGAAGGCTCCACTAACATAGACTTCCTTTTCTGAGCTGCCATTTCTGTAAAACATAATAATTGATTCATCTTTTAGAGTCTCTGTCAACTGTTGTTACAGGGTCAGTTAATATAACCGAAGATTTGCCCGTTTTACAAAATAAGGCAACTGATATTTGCTTTTCCTTTTAGAGGCAGACCATGCTCACTATGATCAGAAAGCAAATCATCAAAGCAATCTCAAATCAAATTACATTTATTTTACTTACAGGTTTTTACAAGAGGCAATCGATGTTTAGGCCAAAGTAACTTATCAAGGTGTGCCAAGAGCATTCCTTATGTATATGCTTACGAACAGGATGTTTCATGCCACCTATGAAAAATATAAAATGTTCATGCAGTAAGCACTTTATTAACTTCCTTGTCAGACTCTGAACTTGGCACTCCCACCCTCTTCCATCTCTTCAAACAATGCTTAGCTTTAAAGTTTCTTTGATAATCAATTAAAAAAAAAAAAAACCTACAAATTTTATTTCCATATCCAACAATTTTTGGCATTTTGCCATCTTAAGCATTACCCTTTTACCTTTTGAAAGGTGGCAGACATAGTACCATTTGAAAGGAAGTTTCTTAGCCTTTCACGTTTTTCCAGAAAATAGTATGTTGCTCTCTTTCATAGCCCGCAAAAAAGTGGGCCTGCTGTCAATCCTGTCTCTCACAGCAACAGTGAATAAATCCACTGGACTCTTAAGTTTTGTGGCTGCTGCTACAGAACTCCACAGACATCAGCAACTGCCTATAACTGTTCCTTCCAATATGACTTAAGCTACAAATCAGAGACAGAAAGCCTAGAAAGTAGGCATTAGTTGAGACATTTGCCTTGGGCAGTTAAAAATTATGTTTTCGTGAGAACTGAAATGATGTTAACGATGCAGAAGTTGATCTGCACAAGAGTCTGAAAACTAGCAGAGATCCTCAGTAAAAGGTCTTCACAGATTTGGTTAATCATACCTTTCACATCTATTTGTGGCTTCTGAAACTTTTAAGTCCTCTTGTTCAAAGACACTGTTTTTGTATTATGGCGTAAGTAATAATTGTTCAGCAAAGTTTCACTAATATCTTTTTAAAATTAAGTTTACTGGAAGACTGAGTGCTCAGAACTTCCATATCACCTTTTTAGGTCAAGAATTATCTATTAATTTTTGCCACTAACAGACTTGCAAAGAAATATTTCTGTAACAAAATTATATTACTTTTCAAACCTCAACTAAGCTGATGTTAAATTTGACAGACTTTAAGGTCAAACAGGAACTTTAAGTCACCAGTTGTACAACACAGACCAGATACTTTCATTTCATTACAACTACAGTAAGCCTTCCAGTATTGACAAATGCATGTCTTCCTCTAACAACGTGAAAGATACTCACATTAAGCCCCTTTTAATAATTATTCATTATTCAAAAGGAAAAAGAGCTGTACTTTTTATTTTCTTTCAGATGTTAAATTGTCCTTAACCCCATTTTCATGTATTCACTCTTTTATGCAGACACTTCTAACAACACAAGACTGATAATGCTCAAATTCCAGACACCAGTGCTGTCTTCTGACTTTCTCCTTTAAAGAAGCTGCATGACCAGCAGCTCATATTTGAAATAGAATTAAAGAACATATCCAGGGAAGAAAACTCTAATAGCACTTTTCATAGTGCTATTTCTATGTCTCTCCCTAAGGAGCAGGTAACAGAATTTGTATGCCTTACTTCTAATAGCTCATAAGCTCCATGACACTTAGCAAGCCTAGGGGTTTCCACTAGTCAAAGATTATCCGTCAGAGCCACTCACACTGAAAATAACAGCTCTAGTTGCCGAATAAGTCTTCGGTCTTCTGTTCTCTTAGTTGAGAGCACACCATTGACTCTCAGAATTTGAGAGCGCCATGCGACGCGCTGTATACACCTAGACCTTCTTGGTTTTTTTCCAGACGTATACAGACATCACTGTCACTCTCAGCCACGTGACACGGCATACTCAAGAAAGACTTTCAAGTACAAAACAGAAAATATAATCCTTCCCTCAGCAGTACTGCTTCTCAGGAGACTGACAAATACACTCTCCTCCCACAAAGAGAGCTAGCTCTTTAATAGTCATTTCTTTCCTACTAATACTTTGCACAGCAGAGCAAGGACTTTTCCAGACGTGCAAGAACTGGCAGTTTCTGCCCTGAAGAAGTCCCCTCTAGTAAAAGCCAGATTATGGAAAGAAGACTCAGAAGTACAAGAACAAAATATACAACAATCAAAGGTTTTGGTGCAAGAAGTAGAGGAGAAACAGAAGCACACACCGCACGCACCCTCGAGCCCTTAAAGCTGGGGTGAGCCCTTGGTGTCTGCTGCGACGGGGGTTGGGTGGGGGTGGGGGTGTCCACCTGCTTGACAGGGTGCTGGGGTCTCACACCTGAGCCTCCCCCGCCGCCTGTCGCAACAGAACCTCGCGGCCCCCGCGCCTGAGCTCCCGGCTGAGACCCCACGACGGGCACTCAAGAGGAAGGAAGAAAAGGGAAGGCCTCCAAGCGTGGCCCAGTGTCATCCGCCTCAGCGCCCCGTCGTGACAGCCCCTTCTGGAGCGGGGCCTGGCAGCGAGCCCCTGAACCCGGCCAAGCGCTCCTCAGGCCACGGCAAGCGCCGCCGAGGGGCGAGGCGGGGGCTGCGGGGGAGAAGCCGTGGCACCGTAGGTCGCCCGCCCCCGCTCCCACTCGTGCGGAGTCGGCGACAGGGTGCACGCTCGCTCCCACCGCCATCGCGGAGACGACGGCGGCGGCCGCAGGCAGGCCCGGGCCCGGGCCGCGGCCGGCGAGGCAGGCCCGAGGAGGAGACGCCGGCCTTTCGGCCCCGAGGCGGGGGCAGGCGGCACCTCTCCAGGCGAGGACGGGCCACCGGTCGCGGAGCGGGGCGAAAGGCCGGCGGGAGCCGCTGGCGCACCGGGCTGCGGGGGGAGCCAAACTTCCCCACCCCCCCGCTCCCCCCTCCGGCGCGAGGCGGCCGCTTACCTCGCGCGGGTGTCAGCGACGTGCCGGCAGCGCGAGCCGCCCTCCTCGCCCGGCTCGCCAGCTGCGGGGGGGCGGGGGGAGGAGGGGGAGGGGGCGGGGCGGAGCCGCGTGACGGGAGGGGGGGGCGCGCGCGCACGCGCGCGGGGCCGGGGCGGGGGAGCGGACGCTGCGGCGTCGAGGTCAGCGCGGCGCGCGCCCCCTCCCTATCCCCTCGCGCAGCGGCGGCGAGCGCGACCCTCAAACCTCCTCACATCCGGGCACCGGCGCGGCCCCGCCCCGCCCCGCCCGCCGCCGCTGGAGCCCCCCCTCGGCCCCCCCCCCCCGGCGGAGGGGACGCTTCCGGCCGGCGCGGGGGCGGTGCCGTTCGGGCATGCGCAGCGCGCCCCGCCAGCGCGACCGGCCGGGCCAGGGGAGCGCGGCCGCCGCGGGGGATCGGGCCCGCCGCACCCCCCCCCCCGCCCCGCCCCGCCCCGCTGTCCGTGGGGCGGGAGCGCTGCCCCCACCGCCTCAGCGGGTGCCCGGCGCTGTCCCCGTCCCGTCCCGTCCGGCCTGGCGGTGTTACCCGGCGGCATGGCCCCGGCGGGGGCCCGCGTTGGTTGTTAAGCCCCCGTCCTCCGCCGTTAGGCTCCTCGCCTGCCAAAAACGAGGGGGAAAGCAGCGCGGCGTGGTGGTGACGGAGCGACCTCCGTGGTGGCCCGCAGCCCGTCGGCGACGCCTCACGACTGGCGCAACTACGTGCGAAATGAAAAATGCCGCCGAGTCGCGCGCTTGCTGGTCGCGGTGGCGGTACAGCAGCGTTCCCTAAGCGTGCGTGGGCCGCGTATGGCAAACACGTTTGGAAATCCCTCTGAAGGTGGGGTTGGGTGCTCTCCTGGAAGCCGCCTCCGCTCTTGCAACGCCTTCGGAAGCTTCTCTAAGGGCGTATTTTGGGGTGATGGGGGGTTTCCTGCCGGTCAGCTTTGCTTTAGGCGCACAGACAGCGGTCGGTCTCCTAAGCGCGGGTGCAGCGTTGTGCCCGCGTGGGTGGCTTGGGCGTGAAAGCAGGACAGATGTGCCTCAGAGCTGAAACTACAGAGCCTTGCGGGGTGTGTCCTGGTCCTGCGCGGCGTCCACTTCTCTCTCCAGGGCAATGAGTTCACTCACTGAACTGCCTGTTTGAGTCCAGCGAGGTTTGCTTTCCCAAGTTCAGTAGTAACCCTGTAGATGCCGGCTAGCTGTTTAAAAAGTTGTGTTCTGCACTATGTTTCACAACTCGTTCTATAGCATAACCAGGTACTTGTGATTTTTTTCCATTTCGGGGATATTTCAGTCCATACTACACTGGGTAATGGCTTTGTACCTCATCTAACCTTACATTGTGGCTTCATTGCCTCAGGATATTTCCAGGTCTGAGCCTATGCCTACGTTGGCGAGTAACAAGGGAAGTTCTGAGTGAGGGAAGGGGAGCTGAGGGTCTGACGTCCACACCACTGACGTGCCAGTCCAGACCAGCGTTAGTCTAGTCCTGCAGATGCAGTGACCGATAGGGTTGGAACGCGTTGGGTATGTTCTGGGGATGTATCTGTGGGTTTGGTTTCCTTCAAAAGGAATCCATTATGCACACGCCAAAACCCTGCGTGACAAGTGGGAACAATTAGAAGGTTTCCTTCAAAAGTGTGCTCCTGATCCTAACTAGAGTACTAATGTAGAGATACCTCATGCATACCTAGTGCATTCCAACCATATTACCAGGCTAGGGCTAACCTGACATACATCCTACCTCAAATGCATATAGTATGCGTGTCAGGATCTCAACATTCATAAAATCAAAGAATCGTTTAGATTGGAAAAGACCTTTAGGATCATCAAGTCCAATCACTAACCTAGCACTGCCAACTCCACCACTAAGCCGAGTCCCTAAGCACCACATCTACACGTCTTTTGAATACCTCCAGGGATGGGAGGTATTCCCTTTCAGTGAAGAGATTTTTCCCAATATCCAACCTAAACCTCCCCTGCCACAACTGGAGGCTGTTTCCTCTCGTCCTATCACTTGTTACTAGGGAGAAGAGACCGACCCCCACCTCGCTACAGCCTCCTTTCAGGTAGTTGTAGAGAGCAATAAGGTCTCCCCTCAGCCTCCTCTTCTCCAAACTAAACAACCCCAGTTCCCTCAGCCGCTCCTCATAAGACTTGTGCCCTTCACCAGCTTCATTGCCCTTCTCTGGACACGCTCCAGCACCTCGATGTCCTTCTTGTAGTGAGGGGCCCAAAACTGAACACAGCACTCGAAGTGCGGCCTCACCAGTGCCGAGTACAGGAGCACCATCACCTCCCTGGTCCTGCTGGCCACACTATTCCTGATACAAGCCAGGATGCCATTGGCCTTCTTGGCCACCTGGGCACACTGCTGGCTCATGTTCAGGCGGCTGTCAACCAACACCCCCAGGTCCTTTTCCACCAGGCAGCTCTCCAGCCACTCCTCCCCCAGCCTGTAGCGTTGCATGGGGTGGTTGTGACCCAAGTGCAGGACCCGATGCTGAGCCTTGTTGAACATTAAGTAGCTTTGCTGTGTCTGTCCACTCCTATCAGTAATTGCTACTTGCTAATACAGACACAGTCTCAGCTTATTTGACCACAAATTTGCATGGTGATGTGTATACATCACTACATCAGAATGGCTGGAGAACAGCATGATGAACCTTGGCATTAGCCAACCGATAAATGACCATGAAAGATGTTAGAAGAAAATTTTTTGACTGGCAGCATGTGACAGTATTTCTCCCAGAGATGTCTCATTTCCTGTACAGATTTCTGGTTACGGTTCGCTGATCTAACAGACAGAGACCGCACAAGTAATTTAGTACTTGGAAGCTATGCAGCGTAGACGTTCTTCAAATATTCTTTTATTAATGTTTGAGGTATTTTAAAAGTGGTTATTTTGATTTTTATAATAAACTTTTTAGGCCTTTTTTTATAATCTTCCAAACATTTTATTGCTTTCTATAGCTATTACATTTATGGGATTAATTGTTGGAAATTGCAGTCAAGTTGCTGAATAGTGTAAAAGTTTTTATACAGAGATCAAATTACCTGGAGATATTTTGTTCTGTCTGTAAATTTTTTTGTCTCTTTATTAACTGAAACAAGGAACTGCCTTCCTTGATAAGTCCTCTTTCTGGACACACTTCATGGAAGCACAGTTTGTCCTAGACAAATGGAAATTTTCAGCAGCTGCAGGTTTTTTAAAAAGCTGATAGAAGGAGATGTTATTTATAACTGCCTGCAGCTCCTCTTTAATGCACGATAATCTGCTGTGACTTTACAGTGAACGCAGCAACATGTGGTCTCCTGCTCTCCTACAGTAACCTGCAGAATACTTTCCAGATTAAGGACACTTTAATCACTGGGTTGCCTGTAAATTTCCTGGAGGATGATAAAAGCATTGCCTTATGTTATCGCTGACTTTGTAAATTTAACATGATGTTTTCCCATCCCTCTTTCTTAGGAACATGAAGCAAGTATAAGCTAGATTTTCTCACATCCTTCCGTGGAATAGTGATTTGCTGTACATCAGGGAAGCAGTAAAGAAGCAGGCATTCTTATAAAGCATTAAATTCCAGAACTTGGAAAAACTCAATTAATGGGATAGAAGAATGTGAGTAAATTTCCAGTTTTCCACAGAAAGGGGCAGCATTTTGAAGCACTGATGTCACTGTGAACTTGCTATCAAATGTCACTTTGCTGAAAGAACACCAACTTTACAGAAATTTACTCTCCTCAGAAGTTGTGGTGAATACAAACAGGAGTGCTCGCACACAGATTTGCTGTACAACTAGGAGACCTGGGGAGGGAGGAAGAACTGCATTCACATCGGTGGAGTATGTGGATAGGAACAGATTTAAGCCCAAAAGGATTTTATGTTAATTTAGCCCTGTTTACCACTGCTGCTGAAGTGCCTCTTGACCGCAGCTAAGTGAAAAATGCCTTGCTTCTAGGTTATGCCTTTTTTCACAGCAGCAATATCGCAGCTGATACATCGATTGTCGCACTGGTTGCAGAGAGCACCGTGTTGAGCTACAGCTTCAGGAGATGCGGTGACCCTGTGTAACAGCTGGCTGTCACCAAAAAGGGGAACCCTCTCCCACTTTCTTTCCCCGCTCTCAGCAGCATGCTCCAACTCCTTACCTCATGCCACCCACCCTCTAGCACCTAAGGCACCCTTCCAGGCAAGCAAATTTAACTCACTGAGCTAGCAAATAATTAATCCAGTGGAAAAACTGGATCATGTTCTGCCGGGGCAAGAAAGGCTGAGGACCATATGACTGGAATCAGGGAGGAAAAGAAAAGGCAGGGGAGGAGCCTTTCCCTTTTGGCATGAGGGAGCTGTTAACCTTGGCAGCTGCTTGTGAAACTGCAGCCCTAGGGCGGGCTACATAGTTAGAGGATTGAGCTCTTGATCCCAAGCTCAATCACAGCAGTCCTGGGACAGACCTTGGGGCCCTGTTTGACATGCTAACGCACTCCCAACCCGCCCTGCTGCTTATCAGAGGCCTCATCTGAGGAGGAAGCGGTGACTGACAACCAAGAGGCAGTACCTGCTTAAACCTCTCAGCTGTAATTAACCCTGCGAGCGCTCCTAGTGCATCAGAAGAATGCCTCAGACAGGTTAGCTAAGGCCGCACGTGAAGCTGATGTAAACTAGCAGTTTTCTAATCGTTAAATGTATAGATCCTTTAAGGGACTGGAAGAGCAGCTGACGCGGCATAGGGCCCTGATTTCCATCCTTTAAGCAGATTCAGAAAGTCCCTCTACCCTCATCCAGGAAGAAGGGAGAGGCTGATTTTTGCATCTCCGGTAGAAAGAAAGAGACAGGAAAGCTGGATCCCTCAGAGGAAGAGGTGTTTGCCAATGAAGAACCGCTGGCTGTGGTGCCTGCTGGTGCATTTGGCAGATTTTTCCTTTTCTTCTGTTGGAACGAAAATGAAAAGAAAAACCACGGCTGGGATATTCTACAGCAGATTGGCTGCAGGAGTTATTTTGCTGGCTGGTAAGAAGCACCACTAGCCTCTTGTGGGGAGGGGATCCAGCACGTATGTTGGAGGTGTGTGGAAACCCCCCAGGGAGACTCTCTCGGGCTTTTTTATACTTTTCTCTTTCTTCTTCATTGCCTTGAGCATTATAAGGCTCTTTTTGACCAGCAGGCATCCTGGGATGAGAACCACAGCACGTGGCTCCGGCTGAAGGACGCCCGTGCGTGACGGCAGCTCGGTGACTCAGGGAACGGGTGTTTCCTCTCTTTTTTTCGCAGGGCGGTGGTGCATTGAGCTGAAGCGGCCTGGGGAGAGCAGCGCGGTGTGCTTGCTCATGAGCAAGCCGTGTGCAGGGCTGAAAGTCCTCTTCCTGGCAGGTCTGCGTCACTGGTGTCAGCCAGGCAGCTGTAGGCGTCGCAGGTGAAAGAGGCAGTTCCCTTGTGAAATTCCTGCGTAGATGGCACACGGGACAGCAGGGATTGGAGGGTGCCCTGACTGCCCAGAGTTAAAGGAGCTTTACAGGGGATCTAGCCAAGCAAGCAGGGGGCCCATGTTGAAAATGGAGGGGGGTGGGGAGTCAAGAGTCGTGGCTTTTTTGTTTTATTTTTGTGTTTTTCTTTTTGCAGGGAGGCAGGAAAAAACTGGGCCGGGACTTGTCCATTTTCCTCACATGCCAAGTGTGAGATTTTGGGGGGGGGGGGGGGGGGGCAGGGATAGAAAGGACTGGAGATAGCTACATCTGGAGGGAAGCCTGGCAGCTGGTTTGCAGAGATTTGGGGCCAGGCCAGGCAGTGGCTGTATATGTTGGTGAGTCGTGCAGAGGGGTCCAGACAACTACAGAAAAAGGGAAGGGGGCCATTGCCTGAAACGGTTGGGAACTGCTGAGATAAGCAAGCTGCTCCATTCTGTTAATTTGCAGGGCCAAAACAGTTGATCTCAGTTGGCAACAGCAGCTTGCAGCATGGAGGAGGTCAGGAGAAGCTTCTGAAGCGTGATCCTGGGTGCCATACAGACAGGACCACGATGACCTGCCTGGAGTCACGTGCGTTTTATTCACATTTTCTAGACACCGGCTCCTATAGAATTGTACTGCTCTCCATAGCCCATTCTGCTCAGTCTTGTAAACTGTGCTGTTGTATGTCCTGGTTTCTAAAAAGAGCATTAATCCTCCTTTTGTTCAGTGTGAAATGTATACCATGGGTTAGTTTCTCTGCCTTCATAGAACCATATTTTTCAATATGAAACTCTCAGTTTTTCTAGGTCTTTTTGGCAAGAGCAGACATAATAAATTACACCTTAAAATCTTGGTCTTTATGATCTGCTACTAAGACAGCTGAGGCCACAGATGGTTCCTGGGTGACTGAAGGCCTCACGGGTAAAAAGAACAGTACCTTGAGTTGACTCCAAGAGCAAATTGAGAAGAGGTGGATGTTCTGAAGCATGTATGTAGTATGTACTGTTTTGAGCAGGGGGATCGGACTAGACAATCTCTAGAGGTCTGCTCCGACTTCAACTATGTGATTCTGAACTAGGAAGAAAGTTTTCTCTAAGAGTTGTCTGCAACCTTTGCGACTTGGATTTTTATTTTCATTATACTCCATCTTTCCAGTAATGAGTACACTGGTAACTAACGATTGTCTGCCACCTCCAACGTTTCATATCCCTATTGCTGTCTGGATACTCAGATCCCATGAAAAGCCAAATAAAGACCCTATGAATTCACACTTTTTTGAATAGAGGGCCCATTCTGGAGTCAGTATTTTGGCTCACTGGTGAAACTCTGTGTACAAGGTACAAAGATAATTACGCAGCAAAAACGTTTGACACTTCTTGCTAGCTTGTGTGTCCCCTGCAAGAACTGAGGTGTCTGCTTATGTTATAGAAAATCTGACTGGGAAAGGTTGAAGATATCCGTAGGAAAATTTGATTGTTGCCACTTTGCACACTGTGCTTTGAACAGTGCATTTCCTCTAATGGGGTGTAAGGAAAAACACTCGGCATTTGGGGAAAAAATCCCAGCTTTATAGCCACTTGCTAGACATAGCTTTAAAGAGAAATGTCTCATGGGGATTTGTATATGGGATTGGACCTAAATGAAATAAGACAGTGCAAAGAGACAGAAATGCTGCCATTAATCATGTTACTTTTATTTAAACAGTAAGGTGTGCTTTTAATGTAAGTGGTTTTATTTTTATTAATACTCGATGCTGAATTTTGAACAGTACTGTACCCAGTTTCACAAATATAATGCTCAATACACTGTTTATTGCTCATTGTTTTTGTATCAACATAAAAACTGGAAATGAATGTAAGAATAAATAAGGCACCCTACTAATATGCTGATTTCGTGTATTGTAGTAACATGCACAAATTTTCATTTTGCTTTTACAAGTCACTTTTCTCATTTTCCTTATTAGAGAAAAAAAAAAGTTAAATTTTATTATTTGGGCAAGGGCCAATGCTTGTCTGAAAAGTCAAAACTTGAAAGCACTTTCTAATTTTTTAATTTAACCTTCCACCTTACAAAACGGGCTTTCTTATAGCATGTCCCAATTTCTTTTTCTAAAGACAAAAAGTATTTTTGTTCTCCTTTGCTGTTACTAGGAAACATGCCTTGCAAGAGGACTGTTCACGTACCGCTTGAGACAAAAGACCTAACTTGCTTTTTTCTCCGCGTTTTCTTCTTGTACTGACCCTGCTCAAAAGATAAAAATAAAAATGCAAAGGCATCTTTACTGACTTATCTTGCGTGCCCAAATCAGTGATCAGCACAAGGTGGGAGTTCCACAGAAGCTGCTTAAAAGCCTTTTTTAATTTCAGTATGCCCTAAATTAGGACTTCCCAGCAGTTTCAGGATACATTCTGTCCAACTGCCCTTCTTCCCCAGAGGTCCGCGTTGGCTCTTGCTCTGTTTCAGGGCTGAGGAGAACAGTGATGCCCCGCCAGCCCCACAAACTTGTACGCCGCTAGGGCAGAAACCTGTTTGCAAAGGCTTCAGTGATTTGACAACCTATTGCTGAAGTGCTGACAAATGACCACATAAACAAACCAGAGAGACGGGGCTCTGACCCCCCACCCCAGCTCCCAGCTTTCTTTAAACAGTTTGTTACATTCTTTTTAGAAATTATCTGAAACAATAGCAGAGACAAAGGGTTTGGATAATTTTTTTTTTTTTTTTTAATTTAAAGCAGATTATATCATAATTTCCTGATGTTCTAATGTTCGTTCTTTAAAACTGAAAAGTTCTTGCAGGGTAATATAAACATAACAGATAGAATCATCGAGTTTACCAGTTGTATGAAGTATGTATTACATTCTATAACAACGCCCAGCTTTACATGAACTTTGAAATGCAATACGTATGTCTTTTAATTACATAAGTTATTACAGTACTGTTTTAAAGGAATCTTTTGGTTATATGTAGACACTATAAATTAGCTGTTTAAAAAAATAATCATGTAAGACAAGTACAGCATTGACATAGTTTAAAAAACAATAACTAGCCCTAACTCTGAATACTCTCAGGGTAGAACAGCAAAAGCAGATATCAATCTAATGCTATGGAACAACATGCTGAAATTTTGACTTATTTGAAGAACCAGTGCTTCTTTGTATTCCCTCCTTCTTTTGTTTTCATATTTTAAGATTTTCACCATCAGTGCCCTAAGGAACGGGCCAACTTGTACTATGTGCGACAGGATAATATATGCTATTTTGAGTGTTGCCATTCTAATATTAAAAGCCATCTAAATTAAGTCTTTTAAATATGTACCGGTTTAAATTAAAATCCTGAGGAATTATAATCTATTTACTTGGTGGTTTTGGTTAAGTGCAATTTGATGTATGCAGAATACTGTTTCATTTAAGGTCATTCTTAGTAAGGCATATTAAAAATAAATATAAAAGTGACAACATAATATTTAGTTTCTTGCTACAAAATCTTAGGCAAAAAATATTTTTGCATGTAGTAATGGACTTTATCCATTTGCTGGCTTACAGGAGTTAAAATTTGTGCATTAAGCTTAACTGCCCTTGTCAGAATGTGCCACTGTGCTATAATAGTGGTCCAAAGCTACATGCTAAAGATTTTGTTTCCATGCTCAAACATAGCTTGCACAAACTGCTTGAAGACTCTGTCCATGTAAGTGCACTTCCTTGGCCATATTCCTTCCAGAAAACCAATGTGGCCTCCACACGAAGTCAGAACCAAAGCAACGTTTGCATTTTGTTTGGCAGTTTCTACTGGTATAGCTAAAAGGGGGGGGAAAAAAAGTTTAAGTCCTCATGCTTCTGTGTAATGCTAGCCACTGAATAATCTCTCTGAAATGTTTCTCATGTAACATATTTATAAATATGCACAATATCAACATATGCTTAAACGTACCGCAGGACATAGAACCATAGATGTGTAAAAAACCATTTATCTCTTCATCATTAACTCACCTTATCTGTGTGATTTTCCTGGCTGCTGCAAAAGTTTCAGAAATCACTGGGCTTCATCTTTCTTTCAGTCCCACTGATGGAACAGCACCCACGTTAACGCATACTCACGATTTGGTATAAATTGTGTAAGTGAAAGGACAATCAAGCCTGTAGTTTTTAACCTGTCTTGCAATATTCGGCTTTGGAAAAACTGAGGAACTGGGACCTTAATTTGGAATCCTGTTCTTTTTGTAGGAGACTCCAAGTGCAAAACCTTTCATGTCATGATTAGATTTTGTCTTTAAGATCCTATCAGATAATATTAAAGAAGATCCTGGGTTATTATCATTATTATATCTGATTTGCCATATATTTACACCTGCACGTTTAGACCACACCACGCAAACACCCTGGCAGACGGTTCTTGCCCTGAGGAGCTCATAACCTGAACACGCACAGTAAACAGAAAAAGAGGAAGGGCAAACCACTGCACGTGGACACAGAAAGCTGCCCCACGTCACCCAGTAGGTTAGTGGTTCTCTGCTGAATAGTGACTGCTAGAAAATGATTTAATTTGGATTATTAGACCAGATATTATGAGGATTTTTCTTGTGCTGGGTTAGTTTTCAGCTGGATCAGCTCCCTGATTGGGTTCCCCACGTTAATGCCACTATGTGAATGGCGGCAGGCACAGTCAGATGAGGGCTGCAGTGAGGCGGCCCTTTCGGTGACAGCCTCCCGTTAGCTTAAAGTCATCAGCGAACTACACCCAAGACGTGCGCTGATCTTGAGATGCGCAGAAGGGGAGGCTTCAGCGCATCTTATTTTGAACATGCACAGATGGGTAGCTGAATCAATGCTATCACCTGGGCAGTTGCCTTTGTGAAAGAAAATACAGGTCAGTTAGCGCAGACTGACAACAGAGAAGGCGTATGACTTTACAAATGATATTTCAGTGTGATGGGATGACACTATTATCATATGAACCGGTTGACACAACAGCAGAGCTTTATGGAGCTGTGGTGTTCGCGCTCTTGATACAAAAATTTATTTAAGCAAGTTCGTCTGGAGTTTTCAGTGTGCTAAATATACTCCTGCACAAGCAGAGATCTCCATACATTTCAGTAAAGAATGCCTTTGGAAGTTCCAGTTTTCAAATAATAAACTTCATGGAAGGGAAAAAATAGAAGTAATACAGATTTTTTAATTATTCAGGATTGACAGAAAAAACAACAGCAAAAGAAGACGTGCTTTGTCCAGAGAGAAGGGAATAGTAGGATTTTCACTGTATTGTCTAAAAAAGGTTATGATTCTACAAGAAAATAAATTGGATTTTAGATCATACACTGCTAAAGTAAAAATGCCTTGGCACTACAACACAAAGCAGCAAGTCATTCGCAGGATTTCTATTGCTGCCTTATTTATTAAGAAGTATTTTTGAAGAGAGACTTTTAATCAGGTTCACTTTTGGGGGGGTTCAGTTGTCCCCATCCCTTTCTGACTGAACTTCCCTCAGAGACACCCCCCACTCACTGCTGTTTCTAGGAGCCTGCTTTCCCTTACCCCTTCATACATTTGCTATCTCAAAGGTCGTTATCCGTGAATAGTCATTGTCCCTGCCTATCACTGCCTTCTTTTTAGCCGAGTTCCTTGCTTTCATTTGGGCGCTGGCGGGCTCATTGCTGTGTGCTTCAGATGCCGATTTGCCTCCGTTTTCAGCAACTAGAGTAAGAGCACGGCCCCCGTTCCTTAGCCAAAGAAGGACCCCCAGCCAGAGTACGTCACTCAAGATCTCGAACGCAATGACTGTGGTGAACAGATGCCCAACCTAAAATAGATCAGGGCAGAAGCACTGGACCTGCAGAGTCAGGGGAGGTGCCTGTGCCTCGGCGGTCCTTACCAGCAGTGCCGGAACGACGTGCTCTGTTCCACTCCAGAGCCTCAGCATGGATGCTAAACCGACTGTATCCGTAGCAGGGTTAGTGTCTTTTATGAACGTTGTGTTACAAGGTTCCTGCCCATAACATAAGGTACTTGATTGTGCCCTGAATGGAGCACAGACTGAGCCCCAGAGAGCAATGGGGATTCTCTTGCAGAGTACTTGAGGTTCTTTGCTACTCAGTGCTATTCATTTCTTTCACTCTTTTCCTCGTTTCGAAGTTGCATGCATCCAAGTAGCCTATAGGTTCCAGCTTTTAGCAAGTGATTTTGATTCTTTACTAGGTGGGAGAAACTGTGCTTCCCACTGTCTCTACAAAAAGTCCTTGACTTTTCCTTTGTTCAGCTGGAAAACTGAAAATACTATGTGCAGTATCTGGGCCTTTTAAAGCAATACTGAGGCAAGACTAAAAAGAACAGTCCGTGAAATAAAAGCCTAGGGCCTGCCAGCCTTGACTGGGAAATAACACAGGCTGAAAACAAGAGATGCAGAAAACAATGTGTTATTTCTTGCAATCCAACACATGCATCATTTTCAGACTCCAGACTCAGCAAGCGCTCGTCTGGAGTTTTGCCTCAGTTAATCTGCCCAGCCATCTCTGATCTGGCTCCCTTGGATTCTGTGGATGAACCCATTGCCGCGTACAAAGACAGTGGCTACGATTCATGTCAGCTTCTGCTGACTGCATGGGAATTTGCCCGCTTGCCCCTACCAAGCCATCTGCTCCTCTTCCCTCTAGCAGCAGATGGGCCACGTTAAACAGAATCCCGATAGCGAAGCGGGGATCGGACTCAAGCCCGAGTCCCCCATTCCTGCCTCAGGCAGTGAATCACAGTTTGCAGGGCCATTCTGCAGCTGTCTGCCTGCTCACTGAGGGCTTATATGCAAAGGTACGGGGAGGAGCGTGTGAGGAGAGAGAGCCTGGGGAAGGCCTTACAGGCAAAGCTCACTGTGACCTCAGCATACCTGTCATTCAGAGGTTGCCAGCGTAATGATACCTCCCAAATCCATTTCCTGGTGGTTAATTATTAATTCCACAACTGACAGGCAATACTGTAGTGGGTGCCACGTGCTGCCTGCCTCCAAACAGCTACAGCAGCCCTCTCCTAGAAGCCTACATGCACTAAGGGCTGCGGGATATCTTCTGTGCCAGGTAAGGTGCGAGCCACACACAGGTCTTTACAAATGTCATCTTCCCCATCCTGAAGTTCCCCCTGTTTAACTAACATGAGTTCACAGCAGAATTCTGCCACGGATCATTGCTCTTATCCCAAGCTGCAGCACTGTGCTGAATATGCAGTCATTTGCTTCCACCTGCAGTGAGGATTTTTAGGAGGTGCCAAGTCTGACCTGCTGTTACCTCCCTGCTCTTCCCTCCCCTGTGGTGAACAGGAGAGCCTGCCCTTGGCATAGTCGGTCTTGATACAGTTGGGTCACCATTTGTACGACTCCCTCCCAGCAGAGTTTCTTGCTCTGCAGCTTCTCAAGAGAGAACTGAAAATGTTGTGTTGCTCGCCAGTGCCAAAATGCAAATGATGCTTGGCAGGGGTGCAGTACTTTTCTGAAGGCTGCTTCTAGGGACTGTTAGCCATCCACAAATAAACCCACAATGCAACAGAGGAAATTCTGCAATGTAAAGGGCAGATGAATGGAACACTGGATGTGATGCACTCTAGGATATAGGATGGCATGCCAAAAGATACTACTGTTCATTTTTGTCCACAGGTAACCTTGTACTTATGTTTCTACTGACCAAAGTTTCTACTGCCGTTTGATCCAGGAGGCACAGTCCTGTTATTTGTGATCAAAGAACCACAACGTAAATACATATGTGCAGAATTACCTTGTTAAAATCAATTTGTTGTACATCCTTTGCAAAAAGTATTTTTTAAAAAAGAATACATAAGGCTTAAATAAGTCACTGCTGTCAGACTTGCTGTTCCATTGTTTGGCTGATTTCTCCCTGTTCCTTAAACTCTTACCCTAATTGTTATCTGTCTGGCCAGTCCTTGGCCATTTGGTCTCTCCAGACAACTTCATTCAACTGTGCTGTTTACATAATAGGATGCAAAATAACACCTAAGAGTAATTACTCCAAGTTTGGATTCAGAGGGATGGAAGAGGTTCAGAGAGGTCAACAAAAAGTATAACTGAGCTTCAGACATGCACTTATTTGGCCCAGTGGATCAGGAGAGAGCTGGCATGATATCTACCTTCAAGGGCAGGCTTTCAGCTTGGGCACAATGCTCACCAGCAGCAATTAGCTAAGCATTAGTATAGTGAAACTTAAGTCAGATGCCTAATACGCTGCTTGAAGTCTCTGAGGCGAAAAGTGCCACTTCAGATGAAAAGTTAAATGTGACGCTGATAATGAATGCTATCATTCCATCTTCTTGATTTATTTTTGACACTTAGAAAATAAAAGGGCTTGACTTGGTGATATTACATATTTCCTGAAGCACTGGCTCATTTAAATTAGTTATGGTGAGGGAAGTGTCATGCAATGAAGAAAGCATTTATTTTCGTCAGTTAGTATTATGCAATATGAGAACTGCATTCCAGAATTAAACTATAGATACATCAGCTGCCAAGTTCTATGAACTTTAAACAGCAACATTAAGGACGGACTGCAAATCAATTGTTTCTTCCTAATCTTGGATTGAGATCAAAGGGCACATTTTCACAATATATTAAAAAATAATTGCTGGGAAGTAAAGTGTACCAAAAAGCTACATGAGAAGAAATGCTCAGGTAGGAAGAGGCAACAGAGACAGCATCTGCACTTCTTAAGGGAAGTCTCTCTGTAGGTCCATACTGTGTAGTGACAAAGCAGACTTGGGTTTGTATCCCCCAAGCTCTGTTATAGGAAGATAGATGTGGCTGGTTTTATACAGGATATTTAAACACAAAGGAATTCTGGCACAGCTTTCTCCCTAATGAGTTTTCTAGGCCTGTTTCCCAGCTGCTGGAAACTACAGCTATCTACAACAGAGGTGGAAGGTAGCTTAAAAGCTAATAGGTATTACTGGGAGAGATGAGGCATGAAATAACCAGTCCCCAAAGTCAATAAAAAGCTGGGGTCTGGATGAGAAGAAATTTTGTGGCTTTGAATCCATTATACAGTTGTGAGTGGAAACTGCCTCTGGTTGCCACAGGCTTACATGTGTCCACACACTTTTAAGTCAGAAAAAACAAGCCAGTTACCAGAATAGTCACCTCCCAGAGTAACACCAGCCCTTTATGTTTGCTAACTTAAAACAGCCCGCAGCAGTGTCAAGATGAATGAACTCCAGTAACTGATGGCAGCAGCCATAATTTCTAGGCTGCTAATCAGGGTGCCCTGTGTCACCTGCCAGCACAACGTTTCACATTGAGGGTGCATAGCACAAACAAAAAAGGAGCCAAGGATACGCACGCATAACAGAGTCATGCTACTAGCTGTAAATCAACATTGTCCCAGTGGCCTTTTCTAAGGTAAACTTGTCACCACAAGGACAATGGTTTACAGCCAACAGCATTAACTCTGTGAACAAGGAATAAATGAATGCCTAACCACCCAAACATTTTAACGGAGAAAGGCTGGTTAGGGTCAAAGTTTGAGAGGGGATGGACAGTCACTACAACAGACCCTTACAGTTCTTGTTTCAGAAGTGCTGGCGCTCTACCTCACCCCCCTCTACACTGCAAGACTTCTAAGGCATTCTAACAATAGGTTTGATACTTAATCTTACACAAGAGACCATCCCTATAATCCACTGTTCACCTAGAGCTGTGTTTCTCTTAAAAAACAGCTTCAAGGGAGGAGAGATCCGCTACAGCTGTACTCTAGGGGACTCAATCTTTTGATTGTAGTCAAACTACACAATCACAGAAGTGTTGAGGCTGTAAGAGACCTCTTGAGATCCCCTAGTCCAACCCCCCTGCTCAAGCAGGGTTACCCAGGAGGTTACCCAGCACTGCGTCCAATCAGGTTTTGAGTATCTCCATGGATGGAGATCCCACAACCCCTCTATGCCAGTGTTTGACCACTCTCACAGTAAAAAAGTGTTTTCTTGTGTTCAGGTTGAATTTCATGGGGTCAAGGTCTACGGTCAGCTCTTGAGAGCTGGAGGTTGTATTCCAAAATGAAGAGACAAGGGGACGGAGTATCTGCACTAGCTTTAATCTAGCTAACAAAGGTCCCAGTCCCAGTGATAACAGGCTGGAAAAAGTTAACAAATCCTCCAGGGACAGAGGCACTCTGTCTGGTTCACTGCTGTTGTTACGTGTGCTAACCAGCTAGCTTACTCCTGCCACAGTTACTACTTCACTTTAGAACAGAAACCACAAACTGAGCTAGAGCTAAACATAGAGGTGAAGCCATTGTTCCCTCTCTAAGAGGCTTCATGGCAGAAGCACGGCACAGCAGATCACCCACCTTGCAGTACTATGGCGAAAATCATCCCCAGGGTCCTAAGACCCATAAAAATTTATCTTCAGAATCACTAGCCAGATTTTATATTTGGACACAGATTTAAGGGTCACAGCCCCATCCATTCTCATTTCCAGGGCATTATATGCTTATAACAGAAACAGCAACTGGCCAATTTCAAGGAAAAAAAAAAAATCCCACAGAGGCCAGTAAATACAAAGGGACTAACTCTGTCTCCGAAAGTCCCTGAACCGCAAATTGTTAAAGGTGGATGCAGTATTCTGGAAGAATATTGCTATGTTTGCCCAAATCTTATTTTTTTTTAAGCCTCTGTTTTGGCCAACATAAGGGATAGGTAGTTTGGCTAACCCAGAGTCACCATTTTTTCCCTCATATTAGGTGGCTGTCACCTCTTTATATTGTTCATGCATAGCATGGATGCTTTTTGTTCAAGAGGAGAAGAAATCAGACTGTCTTTTTCCAGTGCACTCTGCTGGAGTGACCCTTTTCTCGTCATGTCACGTTTGTCTCTAACAGATCTTCGAACTATAAATAGCAACAGAAGTGCGTGCATGTCTCTGTATGTGTCGTACATCTGCGCACAGATGAACAGTAGGCACACACACAAACACAGAGTGTCTTCCAATTACTTCATTCTTCTCTTTATTGTTCTAATCTGTTTGCCTACTCACTTTGGTTTCATGACTCATTCTACAAGAATCTCACTTGACTTGTGGTGGCAGAAGAAAACTTCCCTGAAATAAATCAAGTGTATAAACTTCATATTTAAAGGTGTCAGGTGTTCACTGCTGAAGACTGTCCCCTCCAACAGCTGTTCATTATAGTGGTTTTCCTCTACATTAGCTTTTGTTCTCCCGCTCTTCTCAGACACTATAACCAACACACAGACCACAGGAACAAGCATGTCTTTTTAAGACGGTTAGCAACAGGGTTTTGATCTTCAGATCAAAAGCAGAATGCTCATAATGATCACGTGTTTGGCAGAAAATAGGAAGAAAAGGGAAAACAGAGTTTTCAGCCTATCTGTTACTAGCTGATATTGCTGCTTCTAGTTAGATTCTTATTAATTTCAATGTGCCTCCTTCTAGGACCTCACCTTGTCTATATCTCTTCGCTTAGCCTAGATTGTGGCCTACATACTACCTTACATTTTTTCTTACTTTTAATTTTCAGGCACTGGAGGTGGCACTGAGATGAACAGCTGAGGATTTCAAGTAATCTGAAACACAAGCAACTCCTAGACATTCTTTGTAGGGACTGGATTGAAAAATGGCAATAAAAAATACTTGTTTTCGCTTTCATTGAACTCTGAATGTCTACAACCCAGACATCTGAATCAGAGTTCCTCATTATAGGCTCTCTTCATACTTGGTGAATAGAAATGGGTGCTTCTGAAAGGGCAATACATCTGATACCTTCCTTACAGTGAGATAACTCACACCCTAAATGTGCGTATTTCTTTCTTTTGACTGTAAAGAGTCTACTAATGGCTAATGATTGCCACCCCATATGCCTCTACATTCTGTACTTATCACGTCTCTCCATCATCAGCTGTTTTTTATGTCTTACACTGTAAGTAAATTGCAAGACTGATCCATCCCTGGAGGTTTTGATCCTATGTACAAGTAACATTTAAATACACCTCCACACGTAGGTCTGAGTTCATTCTCAGACCTATGTAGTTCATCTTAATGACTGCATATACAGATAAATATATTTTAAAAAGCCTAAACTTACCATGACCTGGTGAGAAAACATCATCCACAGAGTTTAGACATAACACTGGAATTCCTACTGACTTCAGCTTGCGACATGGGCTAGCGTCTTCATAGTAATCATCAATTGTACGGTAGCCAAACATAACTGAAGTGAACCGCTTATCAAATTCTCTAATAGTTCTAGCCTGAAGTACAGAATTCAAATAGGGAACAATGTCAGCATTTGGAAAACAGCATCCAGCTAAAGCAGAAGTAACATTTTCACATACCTTCATCACGAGATCCATATCAAATAATTTCTCCAACATTTGTCGATGCCTAAAAAGAGAGAGAGAAAAATTGGAGGGCTTGTTTTTTGTTCTATAAACAGATGTCGAAGTCCTCTGCTTTACAAATACATTTATAGAAATAACACCCTAACAAGAACATGCTTGTTTTTAATTTTCTGTCATATTAAAAACCTGTCTGGAATCCAAGAGCAGAAGAATTGTTCATTCATATGCAGGCACATCCAGCAACATAGTAAAAATCTGCATAAGCCATGAGAAAGATGCCAAAGATAAGAGAACTAAATATTTGGGAATACAAAATACACCCTTTTACATATTTTCTAAAGCAAAGGATGAACTAGTCCTTTCCATGCTTTTGCAGTCAACACCGACTTAAAAGAATTACCATATATGCATATATACTCAAAGTCAATATGTGCATGTCTAAAATATTAGAAAATCCATTCACTTTATCCATAAATACAGAAGTACATTGGTCTTCTGCCAAGTCCCTTGAGGAGCAGAGAAATTTAGTCAAATTGATGACAATCTTTCGTGCAAAGACCCTTTTGATTTCAAAACTTACAGAAGGATGCACACAGAACAGCTATGTGAAGTGTTGTTACAGCATTAATTTTGCCAATATTATTATACCTGCTGTAGATCTCATGCTAACATCCTTCCACCTTGCTAAATAGTTCAGAAGGCAACTCACCTGCTGATAGAGGATTGTAGACAAGTAGTCAAGTAATAGTTGAAAAGAAGCCAGTTTAGTGGCTTCTCCAGAGATTCTACAGATTCAAAAACATTCCAACCCGCAGAGAAAATTGCAGCTGCCATTAAAGGAGTGTCTCTGCCAGTTTTGCCCAGGTAATTTAAAAGAAGCATGCTACAAACAGAAATGAAAAACAGAAACATATATACTATCAAATTGTTTGCTTCAATTTAAAGCAAATATAACAATCAGCCACCTTTCTGTCTGTTTTTCAATAGTTTCTTGTATCACCCCTACAGTTGTGCCTAATACTTCTAAAAGGTAGTCAATGTAATCAACATATGACTCATGAAGTTTGCTTTCTCTCTCTACTGTCAGAGAGTGCACCACGTAGGATGTGGGTGGGAGCGCATTTAGAAATAAAAAGATGTACTAGTCTTATTTATATCACTAAAAGGGAGGAAAAGGTCAAATAAATCTTACTCATGGAACAGGTATTCCCAAGTTGTTAGTAAGTTGTACCGTTTTACAAGCTCTTGGTCTTCCTGATCTGATAAATCGGATCTGTGTGCCTGACAAATGCAAGCTGCCCCTGACACGCCTGCCTCACTATGAAGCTGTCTTTTGAGCTGAAGGCAATGCCTTTACCCCACCTCACACATGTGAGAGAACACAGCTGTTCTTTAACACAAAGTGTGTAAAGAATGAAGTGTTGGATAATTAATAAAACTAGCAAAACAAAATTATGAGCCAAATAAATGGCTTAAGTCTTGCCTTTCTGACCAATTGCAACTTACAGTCTCTACTGCTGATGTTGAGTTGAAAAAAGGGGAGAGTTCACCAGTACCTGACCGTTGAAATGTCGAAAAATTAAAATAGCAGGAAGGGAGTAAAAGAAAAATACTAACAGAAAAGCTGTAAGTCTTACTTTACTGCCTGAGGCCCCAAAGTTTACAACCAGCATTTTAATACCAAGCCTTTAACTCAAAACATTACAAGTTCTACAACTTAATATTGTTCCCTGGACCACCAACACTCTGTACCTTGGCTTCATCTACTGTACTTCAGGAGACAGCAACCTTTAGCAAAGACATCATGAAGCAGCCTGCCATCACAGAGACTTTATCCCTGTGTGCTACCTACCAGATAATAGGACAGCAGTGCAAAAGGGAAACCAGTCTTTGGTATTACCAAAGACTTGCCACTTGGTAGGAACCAGCAGGAAAAGAACAGCAAACAGCGCTTGGGAGTGGGCTCCTGTCATCAGCTCACGCAGTTAAACACAATGAGGAAAGTTACCTGTGGCACATATAGGAGTTAGGTAGCATAAGTTCCCTCTCACCCACAGAAGAGGAGGAACCTGTGAGTCACCAGTCTATATACTGCAAGAACACTGAACTGTAAACCAATAAAAAAAAAAAAAAAGCTGAAGAAGCCACTTCTCTAACAGAATACACAGAATATATGTGGTAGAGAGAAGGTTTAGGAATCTTTATGTTAGAAAACAAAGTCCCTTTCCAAAATAGTACATACTGAAGATCAGCAGAACAAGTGGGCTTTCATTTATGTTTACACCTTCGTGAAGTGAATGTTTATTTTTCTTCTTAATTGGGCAAATGTGTCCTGTACAGATTAACTGGCTATTCAGAAAATTTTGAAAAGAAATAGATAATAAAAACTATCGTAAGATTAAGACAAGGGATGATTTTCACAATACGCCCCTGGTGAGATCTCTGCTTCTGCTTAATTTTAAACATGCAGGTGCTCCAATTAATTTTGAAGCATGGAAATGGTCCCCATGTGGATGATTAGAGACTCTTTTCAGTTTTCTGGACAATTAAGCATATGCTTTCTCTTTGTGGTTTGGGACATTAAAAACATTTTAGAGGAGGAAGGTGGAACATTTTGCCTAAAATCACCCAGTGGCGGTGGTGAGGCAAAAACCAGGAACAAAACACAGATCCCCTGTGCCACACTAACAGACTTTGCCACTATTTAGGATACCATAAACAGGTTAAGCCGAGGACAGAAATGACACTAAGGGCTAAACTGGTCTTTTGTAGCAGTCGCAGAATGGCTAGCTTCTACTGCACCTTCAGCCCTGAAAACCTGGTTCTTCACTTACTACACCCCGTCCCTCTTAGTTCTAGTGTAATGGTGCACCACACATGAAGCTACCCATGAAGAACTACTGTGTTTTAAATCTGTACCTCATCATTGAAACAAGCCTCTACTGCAGATGCTTCTTTGGCTTTCACCATTTCCAATGAAACATGTTCTTGCAATACATCATGTTATTTCATGTTTTGCATGCAAAAGAGTCTGAGCTGGGGAGAGGTAGCGTGCCAAGTGAGGTGAGACCCAACAGGCTTGCTAACCTTGTGAAGAAGAGCTTTAAACTAGGTTTGTCAAGGGATAGAGAACAAAGTCTGAAGAGATGCGAAGGCCTGGCAGGCCCTGATGAAGCACCCAAGGGTTAGCTAAATTGGGGAGGCTCTCACGCTTCCCTGAGAAGGCAGCACGACTGCGGACCATCTCATGTGCCAGCATGAACACACAGCATGGGGAAAATAGGAGGAATCAGAAGTCTGTGCGTAGTCACAGAATAATTTTATTGGATCACAGTGACATGGAGGACTCACAGGGAGACAAGACTATGCTACGATGGATGCAAACAAACTCTTCATGAAGGCCTTGAAGGCACCTTAGACAAAGAAGCCATTTAAATGCACAGAACTTTTCCCTGGTGCAGGTTATAAGCCAATTCGGAGCTAATAGGTGAAAATCAGACAGGAGGCTAACAAAAGGCATATCATGCTGGGTGTCTGCTACAGACCTCCTGATCAAGAGGAGGAATCAGAGAATCCAAGTCTTTGGGCAGCTAAAAGAAACTTCATAATCACCGGATACAGGGAACTGTAACATCAATTGCCACAGCAAGGCACAAACAGACCAGATTTCTGGAGATTATTGAGGACAATCTTTTGATACACAATCAATGATCCAAATAGGGAAGATGTTCTATGGATCTGCTACTCACATGTAAGGAAGAACCCATCAGGTATAGGAAGGTGCAGAACAGTTTTGGCCGTTGAGATTATTCGATGGTGGGTTTTTAAGATAAAAAGTGAGTGGGGAAGGCAAACAGCAGGATTACAATACCAGAGAGAGTTGGCTTTAATTTGGTCAGGGATCTGGTTGGCAGGATCCTATGTGAGATGGCCCTGATGGGCAAAGGGGTCTGGGAGACCTGTTTGAGCTTAAGGATAACTGAACATAAAGCACAAGTGTGGTACATTCTGATGTGCAGGAAGTTGAGCAAGAGTGGCAGTAGACCACATGGAGGAACAAAAAACTCCTGACTGAGTTCAAGAAGGAAGTATCCTGAAGGTGGAAGCAGGGTGGGCTGCCTGGGAGAAACAGTCATTGCCCAAGCATGCAGGGATGCAGTTAGGAAAACTAAAGTTCAGCTTTAATTTGGTCAGGGATCTGGTTGGCAGGATCCTATGTGAGACGGCCCTAATGGGCAAAGGGGTCTGGGAGAACTGTTTGAGCTTAAGGATAACTGAACATAAAGCAAAAGTGTGGTACATTCTGATGTGCAGGAAGCTAGCAAGGGATATGCAGGACAACAAGAAAAAGGCTTCTGCAACAAGAAAGGCTTCTGTAAATACATTGGTACAAAAAAAGGCTCAAAACAAACAACATCCACTCCTTTCCCCTCACCAATGAAGCCAGTCATCTCATCATAGAAGGCAATCAGATCACTTGGGCATGCTTTATCCTTGATGAACCCAGTCACCTTTTTATCCTTCATGTGCTTGGAGATGGCTTCCAGAGGATCTTCCCAAAGAACTGAGGTTAGGCTGACTAGCCTTTATTCCCTCCTGGGACCACTATTCAACAGAGCAGGGAACCTAGTGCAAAAGATTTGTAAAAAGCAGAGGCTACCTGTCTTCCCTGTCTTTACTGCTGAGGTCTGTTCTCAGGCCTACTAGGTCCCTGTGCCTAGTGGCAGAGTATGGGAGAATGAAATATTACTCATGGCAGAGGAAGATCAAGTTAGGACCCAGTTTCCCTCTGGAAACCCCAGAGGGAGGCAGCTGATGTCATTATGACACTGCTCGCTATGACTTTTGAAAGATTGCAGCAACTCTGATGCCTGGAAAAAAAAGGAACCCATCTACAAGAACGGCAAGGAGGAGGAAATACAGCCCGGTCAGCCTAACCTCAGCGCTTTGGGAATATTCTCTGGAAACCATTTCCAATCATGTAAAGGTAAAGAAGGTGACTGATAACAGCCAACATGGATTTACCAAGGACAAAGCATGCCTGAGCAACCTGATTGCCTTCTATGATGAGCTGTCTGCCTTCATCGATTACGGGAAGGAGTGGATGTTGCTTATTTTGACTTTAGCAAGGCTTTTGACAGTCTTCCATGGTCTCCACATAGCCAAATTTGACTTGCAACGTGTGTGGAAAACTGATCAGACCACTAGGTTCAGAGAGTTTTGATCAGGAATTTGAAGTCCAACTGGAGCGGTTGGACCAGATACTAGTAGTGTTCCTCAGGGGTCCATTCTGTGTAACGCCTTCATTAACTGGATGATGAGATGGAATGCACTCTTAGTAAGCTTGCAGGTCAAATTGTGAGGAGTGGCTGGTGAACTGAAAGACAGGGCTGCCATTCTGAGGGACCTAAACAGGCTGGAGAAATGGGCTGGCAGAAACCTCATGAAGTTCAACAAAGGCAAAAGCAAAGGCCTGTACTGAGGACAGAATAATGACTGAATAGAGAGTAGCTGAAAAAGACCTGGGCAGATGGCACATGACTCAGCAATGCACCCTTGCAGCAATGAAGACGACTAACGACATGCTGTGCTTTGTTAGTAAGAGCAAAACAAGCAGGTCTAGGGAAATTATTATTTCCCTGCATTTGGCACTTAAGAGATTGTATCTGGAGCACTGTGCCCAATTTTGGGCTTCCCAGCACGATAGACACTGACATACTGGAGAGATTCATACGTCTTCATACTGAAGACACTGGCAAAATCCCAGCAACATGAATGGAAAATGATTGACCTGATTTAAAAGGCTTCCAAGTTACTTATTTATTTGATTATCAATAACTATTTTGCTTGAACAAAACCGTATTTATCCCAGAGCTCCTACAAGTCATTAGTAGGTTAATGTACAGGGCTATATCTGCCCACCCTCCATAAAATTTATCAGAAAGAAGGGAAGTCTCAGGAAGTTACCGCTGTGTCTGCAGCATTTCGAATGGAAGTTCTCCTCTCCTACAATTTTCGTTAAAGAGGCTGTCTGAACATTTCTCCTAGCTTCTAGCAGTGATTTTTTCAAGAAACTGTGCTGTCATTGTCTGTTCTAGCTGTGCTTTCTGGAGAGAAGCCAGGACACAGCAAGTCTTAATACCACAAGCTCCATCAACCCATACTGGTTTCAGCAACAATACTACTTCTTGCTTCTGAGCCAGACAGAGCAGATACCCACATCTCTTCCATCTTAAGCTACCCACACACTGCAGAACCCAAACAGAGCGAAGATAAATCTTCTAATTTCCAGAGGTTATTAAGAAACATGGTATGCTAGCTCTAGTCCCTAATTTTTATCCCTCTGTTCCAAAGACAGCCTCCATAGTTTCCAAAGATTGTATTGTCTACCTGTTAGGCTGTCAATCTGTCTGTCAGTGTTTCCTGTCCTTCTCCACCCCCCTCAACTTTTGAATGTTGGCTGATTTTGACCTTCCCTGGCACAGAGCTAAAAGCCTCGAAGACGGGAAGTTTCTGAAAGTCTTCTGAATATTAACTGTTGGAGACAGACCCAAGTTAGTTGCAGTTCAGTAAGTAATGCAAGTATTGCAGAGTAATAATTTACAGTCAGGCTACAACGGTCTTCATTTTATGATCGCAGTTAAGCAGAGACTTGTGTTATGTAATACCTTACCCTCCCATGGAAACACCGGCTGCCATGAACGGAGCTGAGGGGTGCAAGCTGTGTACGTGATGAATAACGGCCTCTAAATCCTCTGTGTTAGCTGCGCAGTAAGTCCTTGGTGTCTGTAAGGAGTCAGAGGGAAAAATGCCACCATAAGCTTTTGTATTATCCTTTCAGGACAAAGCAAACAGAACAGGGGATCATTTATATAACAAGATAAATTTAGCATTTATCGTGAAGCTGTGCTAAATGGCAAATATAAACCCAGAGCATTTCACGAGGAGGTGGAGGAAGGAGTTATACTTGTTATCATTACAAAATAAAACAGGTGACAAATATCTTCAATATCTGCAACCACCAGGTCATTAGATGAAATCTGAACACAGAGCCACAAGCTAAACTAGATAGAACTAGATCAGAACTAATAGGCACCGATATTTTTAAAATACCCCGAGGAAATGAAAATACATCATAAAGGCTGCAATTTACAGAAAAGAAAGTTTTAATGACAATTTTACCATTTTCACACACATTGAAATGCAAAACAAAACATTAGATTTAAAGTTCTGTCAGCTAGCATTTGAAAAGTAGCCAATATGTAGCTTCTACACACAATACAAGCAAATAAAGAGATAAATAAATTCACCAGTGCCATTTACCTAATTTACTAAAATACTCTATTAACTAAATCAATGAAACATCCATATTATCTCTTCTCAATCCACCATCAGTGTCTCTTAAAATCTTTAATTGGGACTCGGAATGACTTCCACTGGCATCACTGGATTTGGGTAACCCCTTCCCTGCTTACTTGAAGGATTAAGCACAGCTTTTGAGCCTCACTTGCACAGACAACTGCTATGGGCCGCAATCTAGGGGACTATCTTGAGCAGTATAAGGGAGATAAGTCCTTTTAGGTACAGTAAGAATCACAGTAAAATAAGTTATTTTCTAATGGTGTTCTCTAGATTTCAGCTACAGCATGAGAGAGCTTTTAACTATAGAGTTGCTACTAAACCTCTTAGTGACCTTGACTTAACTATAGGTAGTGGCTGGCCTGCCAAAATTCAGTATAAACATTAAAACTAAATATAAAAATACTTAATTATGAGTTAATTGAACTTATTTGTGGCCTGAAGCAACAATGTTTTTTAAGGTGTTTTTTTTTTTTTAAATTGCTTTCAGTTAAACAGCCTGGATATTTGTGGGCAATTTTAACAAGTCTAATTAGATGAAGCTAATTACTTAAAATACATTTAACAAGAATATTGAAATGTTAAAGTCAAAAGATAAAAAAAAAGGAAAGAAAGGCTAAATGTGGATAATTAAAACTGGAGACTTCCTTAATTTCCATTTATGTTGCATTTCTAGTTCTCATCCACATGAATCACTCTTCACTGTTTTACACCCTATTAATTATAAGCAGTGTGAATGTGTTTTATTTTAATTAAATTGTCAAGTTTACAAGGAAAAATAAATTATTTTTGGTAGCAAGGGTCTAATGTATTCTAAGTGAAAGTGTCTTTGACTAAAAGTTTATAAAACTAGAGAGGTATGTTGCATTTTAGTTTCAGTTAATTCCTGATACTTAAATGTCTATCTATCTACTCATTGTATGAAGATATTTTAAAACACCATCTTAGCTCACACTGGCTGTGGTCAATCTAATATTTGATTATTCCGTAACAATAATTCACAGTAACTTTCAATAACAAACAAGAACAGCATTTTAAAACTGATTCTTTAAATAGCTATTATTTGGTGTAAATCTGAATCTGTCTTTAAAAGAGACTAGAAAAAGAACTACTTGCATAACTAATTTCTACTGTGGTGCTCAACTATGCTTGAAACTCATTAGTTAGGGATTTTATATTAAAATGTAGAAACCCCTTTGCAGAAAATGTGATAATTTAGCTGGTTTGCTTCACAGTAAGATCTTACAAAGCTTAAAGATGTAAATCCGATTACAGTAAAATACACACAATGCATCCAAACAAGAGATCTTTTCTCTTAACGATTCAGAAATTCATCAATAAGGACTTTGTGTGTTACAAAACTGCTTTGTAGATCCATCTCCAAAAGTATGCAGAAAACTACTCTTAACGTGGCAATATTTGCATTGAAATGCTTTATCTGATTATGGGAAAACATTCTGGGCTTTTTAAAGTTTGAAACCAGGGGATTAAAAAATGCAAAACAATACCAAGTATTATGCACATTCACTCCAGCTGCAGAACTGTCAACCAAACGCATATGAAGAAACAAAGCTTATTCAGCAATATTTCATCATGCCTTGTCCCTAGCTGCAGAAAATGGTTAGCTTCAAGACTCTGTTATTTGTGGAACTGCCAGTTATTTCTAAGCAAACATGGTATGTCTGTCCCGAACACAAAAAATGTCTTTTGTAGCTGAGTTTGTGGCATAATTGCTGAGAAAAATACAAGAACACATTTAACTTTTAGGATATGGCTATCCATAAAAATCTGGTTCATTAATTCAATAACACATAATAGGGATCAACTTTAATGGCACAACTTTTTAACCATATCAAAATCTATTTTAAACTCATATTGGCAACTGGGAAAGTAATTACGATGCTTATATTTGGAATTGTATATTAAAACAACGGGAGAAAATTGCATTGATTGAATGGAATTTCTTATATGTGTGCATTTTAGAGACTATAGTATTTTTGGAAAGAAAAGTATAAGGATTGTTCATTTTAATGTTATAGATATTAATAATTTAAATTATTTCCCAAAATGAAATGTTCACAGAAATTGTGTGTTGACCAGCTGACTTGAGATTTAAAATAAAAGATGAATATTGGCACATGATTATCTACCAGATGACTAGATTATCTCCTCTGCATTTTCAAAAAACGCTGTGAGTTTCTCTCATTTAAATCTAGCCATACAAATAGACCTGAATCATTCCATATATACCACTTATAAGTGAGAGATGTTTATCTTAGGAGTCATCCTTACCAAAAGATCCTCACCAGCAATCCCCCGATTGTTAAAAACCACGCATCTAAAAATTGAGACAGTAAATTCAGTTATACGCATTGTTCATTCCACTAAAAAAGATAAACACACAAACAAATGAAAATGCATAAAGAAAAACAAGCCGGTTCTATGAATAAGTTCACATAAATATTTACAGTCCTACAGATCCTAAAGTCTGACCTGAGTGGAACAACCTCTACACCAAAATGGAGTTCACTGAAGTCACTGGGATTCTATATGAGCTCTGATTTGCCGGCCAAGGACAGATTGCAGGATGAGAGCCCCAGGGTTTACCCGAAGATGGCACGTGCATCTTGTGCTGCTTGCACGCTGAGCTGGCCAAATACGAGCCATAAGCTCTGCCAGTGCAGGGCTGAGCTCTGAACGTGCTCTGAAAGAGGACATCAGAGATCCATGTGTAGACATCCTCCAAAGCTACATAACTATATTAAATAGCAAGAAATGCAATATAGCTGCATCTAAGTGGCAGGTTCTTGGGCACGGGATTTTTTTTTTTTTGTCTGGTATAGCAGAAGTTTCTGTTCTCTCTATGCTGGTGGGAGTCTCTGAATTTTCTAGCAATATTATCGTGATTTAAGGATCTATGCTTTCTTAATAAATCTTACTTTTCTATTACTCTTCTACGATCTCACTGTAATAATTTTGTTAAATAATACATATATATTTTTAGATGGGTTGAAGGCATGAAAAAAATACTTATTTCGGTATTTTTCTCAAATGTTTCTGTTTAAAAACAAAATTATAGCGTTCTGTTGAAATCTGACCTAAAGCTCTCCTTTTTAATGCTAGACCTTCTTTTCTTAGGTGATCAAATGCAGATACTTCTTTCAGGAATATTTAAAAAATTAATAGTAAGAAGTTGTTGATTTGAGGGCTTTCCGCCTCTGATATTTTTTACTGGTAAGTTTTAAAGTGACTTTAAAAGTACTTTGAACAGTTAAAGTGCTACTTTACTTTCATAATTTAGTAAAGCAGTTATCCAGACCTCCAAAAAGAGAATAAGATAGCCAGACATGTAGGTAAAAGCTCATATATACATATTTGAAGAACTTATTATAGTCAGCACCAGAAGCCAATCTGCAAAGACAAAATGTAATATTCCAAATACAGATCCTGGAACAATGACAACTTATTTTAAAGCACAGTGGCAGCAAGATGATTACATAAAGGAATCTACTCATCAACTAATCCACTTATTTTACCCAACTCTGACCAGGAGCCTTAATAACAAAACTAAATTAAGCAGTGACAATTAAGAGGTGACAAACCTCTTCCTTAACCACCACCAGTAAGAGCAGGCTAGCTTTCCTTTCTGCACTCACGAATTTGAGGCTCCTGAATCAAGCAATTTTGGCATTCAGAAGCTGACCTCCTCCGAGGCCTGCTGCCAGCAACCCATCCACACGAGTCTTTTTGGAGCTGAATACAAACCCCTTCTCTAGAAAGTATAAAGGTAACACAAATACTGATATTATAATTTAAGAAGCAGCAGCAAAGGCCTATGCAGACTTAGCTTGCTTTCACTGCAATCTCTGGGGCATATCTATAGATACTAAAACAGCCCTTCCGAATGTACTGCCTGTTACATAATTCTACTATTATTACTATTACTAATAATACTTTCTTACATAAACTAATGTCTTTAGATCTCATTTGCCTTAGGAAGGCATCTTATACATACTTATATTGGATCTTATTAGAAGAAGCAAAATACTAGCAATGAAATACAACAGCACCTGTATCCCAGCGTTTCGCTTTGATGGACCATATGAAGAATGTAGGATTCCTTGCTCGTTCCTGTCAGGCCAGGCAATAACAGAACAGTGGGTCTTGTGCTGGCATCCGGATAATATAAACTGTCATTATTATCAAACCAATCCAACGAAATCTGTCCTCCATCTGGTGTTTTAATGAGCTCACTGAAAGGCACATTTCAAGACAACACTGATTAGATTGAAAAATACACACATACTATTAAGAGTGCTTACAGTGTACAAATTACCAGGTATGAATTCTGCATTTTTAATTATGTTTTAATACTCAAAGTGCCACCTAACTAGGTATGTTTGCATGTTTACCATTCAGAAAGAGCCATCCCTACAGCTGACATGAGTTAGCACAGTCAATTTGTGGAGCAATTCCCGTTCACAGTAAATGAAGAGCTGGCCTTTCATGAATTGCAGCTGATGTACTGGAAGCTTGTAACTAATGCGATTTTTGGCACTGCCTTCTATTTTATATAGGCTTGTGTACTGCAGATTTCCTTTGGATCATCCGGGAATCTTTTGATAACACACTGGGCAACGTGTTAAACATTTATCACACTTTTGTCTCTGTATCCAAAGCAGAAGCATGTATAATGGATGGCACTTTGCTATGTTTTAAACATACGGAACACAGACACACACTACTATATCTTTCACCCTGCATCTCCACAAACTTTGCTAGAATGCACTCTTAAACCATATATCTTAAGAATGCAACAAATATTATAATATCCCAAGAAGCTAGGCATGCATTAAACAATGACAAGAAGGTTTCATTCTTTTTTTTTAGAAACATACAGCATCTTCCCTCTACCCGGCAATGAAGACATTGTAGAGAGTTGGTGTAGGAACTACCAAAATGTAAGCGTACCTTGCATTTGATTTTTCATTTGAAAGTCTTGATAGCACTTACTCGAGATTTTAAAGCTCATCAGCCTTGTTGGACTCATTAGCTCAGCTTTGCCCTTTTTTGGGAAGTAGATGCAATACTGGTGTGTACTGCCAACACAATCTCAAATGGTGCAAAATAAGCATTGCCCCATGGAACTATGTTTCTTCCCTCACAAACCTTGAAATAGAGAGTATACAAGAAGGGCTAGAAAAAGTGGACATGGCCATACCACTGAAATGTTTCCTAGTTACTAAAACTGAGGGAAGCTGCTAAATGCTAAATCTATTCTACCATGCAAACAGAGCTGAAACAACTTGTGCTGCATCCAGGTTCCGGCGCATAAAAGTACTTCTCCTTAGGTCTTGTGCCAAATGCCTCATTTGCCAGAGTAAGTCTCATTTCTGTGTGAGAGAGATCAGCTGAGGACAAACAATAAATATAAGCCTTTTCCCTCTTAGAATTTAGGCATCAAAGAACACAACATAAACCCCACAGGTAAAAGTTACTCTGAAAATCCCAGAAGTTTTATGTATTCAAAACAAGGCTGAATGTGGCCATGCTGTGGTTAAGGCAGAACACGTTTGTTCAATGGACAGATACAGTGATTGCATGACCTTTGCAAACTGATGGCATTCAAACACCAGAATACTTGATACCCCAGGTGACTGTGCTGCCATCCAGAGGGACCTCAACAGGCTGGAGAGATGGGTTGACAGGAACTTAATGAAGTTCCACAAGGGAAAGTGCAAAGTCCCTCACCTAGGAAGGAACAACCCCCCATGCACCAGTACAGGCTGTGGGCTGACCGTCTGGAAAGCAGCTTGGCAGAAAAGGACCTGGGAGTCTTGGTGGACACTACGTTGAACATGAGCCAGCAAGGCACCCCCACAGGAAAGATGGCCAACAGCCTCCTGGCTGCATTAGGAGGAGTGTTGCTAGCAGGTCGAGGGAGGTGATCCTTCCCCTCTATTCAGCACTGGCGAGGCCACACCTGGAGTACTGGGTCCAGTTCTGAGCTCCCCAGTGCAAGGGAGACATGGACATACTGGAGAGAGTCCAGCAAAGGGCCACAAAGATAATGAAGGGACTGGAGCATCTCTCCTATGAGGAAAGGCTGAGAGAGCTGGGACTGCTCAGATTGGAGAAGAAAAGGCTCAAGGGGATCTTATCAATGCATTTAAATACCCGAAGGGAGGGTGCAAAGAGGACAGAGGCAGGCTCTGGTCAGCGGTGCCCAGTGACAGGACCAGAGGCAGTGCGCACAACCTGAAACGCAGGAGGTTCCCTCTGAACATCAGGAAACACTTTTTGACTGTGAGGGTGACTGAGCACTGGCACAGGTTGCCCAGGGAGGCTGTGGAGTCACCATCCTTAGGGATATTCAAAAGCCATCTGGACACGGTCTGGGTTAACTTGGCTCTAGGGGTGGCCCTGCCTGGGCAGAGGGGGTTGGACAAGGTGACCTCCAGAGGTCCTTTCCAACCTCAACCATTGTGTGATCCTGTGAACATAGAACCACATCAGTTCTTATATTGTCACCAATATTTCAATGCTCCAAAACTCTCCGAGCCAAACCAGGGCCATTTGGGAACCTTGACCTTTCAAACCTACTGTATATTGAATCCAGGATAGAGATGGTTCCAAGTCTATGATGGAGTTATAAAATCAGGCATAAAGCAAAAAAAACAGGCACAAGCTGAGCAACAACGGTAGCTGTGACACGGTCAGGGCAAGGTAACCGCTGGCTACGAAATCAATCACTTTCCAGAAGAAAGGCACTTACTTCCTGTACTGTACTTGGGGTCTAGAGGTGATAAAGGGACGCAGGAGTGTCTGAACCCGACCTTCCCAGCACCAAATCGTGGGATAGTAAGTTTCTGTCACAACAGGGCAATATTCCTCGAGAAAGCGGCAGAAACGGTTGTTGCTGGCCACCAGCTGAGGTTTCTAGGAAGAGAGACTACAGTCAGGCATGGGTATACGTATAAAACAAACTAACAAACAAAGAAAGAAAGAAATGAAAGGTTGCTTCAATCCTCTCCCAGTAAACTGATTTCTTTCCTATAATTATTTGCAATGCTTTTTCCTTTCATGGTAAAGAGAGAAGTAAACAAAAACCAAACAAAATGCCAAAATGCCCAACTGAAAAGTGAAACCCGCTAAACATAATGGACTCCTTACCTATTTCTAATAACATGCTATTCTAGCTCTACTTTTCCCAGCATTGTGTCTTTCACTGACAAATCAAAACCACACTGTCTCACAGTAGGTGAGCAAGATTTTACTGAATCAATTTTTTTGCACTGCACAGAAATGACTCAATCTGTGTACTTTGACTGTATACCTGCAGTATCTATTTTAACCTGGTAGGACGCTCCTCATACTACAGTACACAAGTGCATTGGTTACTCATCTCTAATAACGCTCTGCACACAGAGATTTTTTTTACAGCTTCTGTTTGTATGCCAGTTAACGTGGAAATCCCTGCATACCAAACATCTCGTTTTTAAAGCAACCACATTTCTTAAACTTCTCTTTTAACACTGGCTCTCCAACACACAAGCATTAGTGGGACAATAAGAGATGCTTTGAAGAAAAACCATTACACGTACACAGCGGTAGCGACGTATCCTCCCTTCATGTTTCTCCTCCGACCAAAACCAAGGACCCTCTTCTCGATGAAGAGGAAGGCTATGTTCTCCGTGGCTGTCTGAAGGGCTGGGGCAACACACATGTCTTCAACAGTCATAAATCTTTTGATATGCCTGTTTTCAGTTGATTAAGCATTCAACGAGGCGCTCTTGCCACGGGGCCCCTTTAGATCAGATCAGGCTCACTGTATCCAAGTAATTTGCGAATGCCTAATTTGTGAAACCACTACTGACGAGAAGATGTACACGAGTGTCCCAGCCCCCAGACCACCGCGACGGCGGCTCCGAAGGTATTTACGATGGTACCGAAGGCAGCCACAAGGACAGCAAACTACTTTATCACCGTTAGTGAACCAAAGAGGTCGGGCTTTCGATGTGGAGGGAGGGCTCCTGACCTCCCTTGCCAGGCCGTCGCCCCCGGCCAAGCTCTCCCCCGGTACAGCTGCATCTCGGGGGCGCCCGAGGCCAGAGCCCCTTCCCCTCCCGGGCCGGGCAGGACCAGGCGGGCGCTCCCTCAGGGCGGCCGGCCCCGGGCAGCGGGGGGACCGGCGGGCCCCAGCGGAGGAGAGGCCTCAGCGCTTCACCGGGGGCCCAACAGAGCCGGCGGGCGGCGGGGCCCGGCCCGGCGGGGGAGACGGGCCTGTGCGGGGAGCGAGCGGGGCTTCGGCCAGCCGGGACCCCGGAGCGGCACCTCCGGAGGAAGGACGCGGGGTGCGGGGATGAGGCGGGCGCAGCCATTTCAGGTGCCGCCGCTCCCCCCGCCAGAAGGGCGCCGGCTGCCTCCCCTAAGACGGGCGGGTCGGGGTGACCTTCCCGGGACGGTCCCCCCTCGGCGGGACACCTGCGGAGCCCGCCCGCCCCGCCGCCCTCCCGCTCACCTTGGCGATGCTGCTGAGGTAGTAGCAGGCGTAGGCGACGCCGAAGCCCAGCACCAGGGACAAGCCCACGCCGGAGCCGAAGAGCCCTACGCGGACCTGGCTCTCCAGGTAGAGGGAGAGCTCCCTGGTCAGCACCTGCCAGTCCATGGCACAGGCGGCTCGGCTCCGCTCGGCAGCGCAGCGCAGCGCACCCGGCTGCCGCGGCCAAGCCCACCCCGGCGCGGAAGGAGGAGGAGAAGGAGGAGCTGCCGCCCGCCTCCCGCTGCCGCTGCCCGCCGACCGCTCCGCGCTACAGCGCCGCCGGCGATATCCCCGCCCCGCCCCGCCCCGGCCGCCGGGGGCTGCGGGGCGCGGGCGGGGGCCCCGGGCCGTGGCCGGCTCGGAGGGGCCGGGGCCAGGGCCAGGCTCGGCGCGGAGAGGCGGGCGGCGGGCGGGCGGGCCGGCCTCCTCCCGGAAGCGGGGAGGAAATCCTGAGCGGAGCGGCGGAGCGCGGCCGCGGGCGGCGCGGGGCAGCGCGGGCGGCGCGGGGCAGCGCCGCCTCCTCGGCGGCACGGCCCCGGCATCGCCCGCCGCACGGCAGGTGCCTTCCCGGGGCGCCGTCGGTGTCACCTTACCCCTGCGGTTTATCCTCAGGCAGGGCGTGTGGGGTCAGGCGGGAACGGCGCCCCTCCGAAACCGTGGGGAGCAGCTGATGCGGGCGTGGAAACTCCAGCCGCTCCCGGCCGGGCAGCGTGTCCCCTTCCCACACGCTATTATTTGTGCAGGGCACAAGTCCCGTACCGTACAGGAGGACGAGGGGACGCCGGTGCTTCCAGATGGAGCATTGGTTGATGCATCGATATCTGCCTAAACATCTATCTAAATATTTTAAGTGAGACTGAAGCGTGCGAGTGCTTTTCCGCTTCCCACTGCTGTTACAAGGCGTTAGTGAGGATCGGAGAGGAGCAGGTGTATTCTCTGCCTCCCAAGAGAAATTCTGCCCGCTCCCTTTCCAGCTCTGTGGATTGTTGCATGCAGGCCCTCACGTGTTCGCTAACTCGGATGCATCCCCCTTCAGCTTCAGAAAAAGACGCACAGTATCTGCGTCTTTTCCTTGGCCGAGTCCTAGGAGCGCAGCTGAAAACACAAGGATCCTGGAGCTGAGCATCCGCTGTTTGAGATGCGTGCGTGCGCCACAGGACACAGAAGTACTTTCCTGCTCCTTATTTTATGCCTCAGCTCCATGAAGTGTTGAGAGAAGACAGACTTTGCTCGGTGAGGCTCTTCACTTCTTACCTTATCCATGTTTTCTTTCTATATCCAAATTTAAAAATCTACTTGAATTGGGTACCATAACCAAAAGAAAAAAAAAAAAAAGAATGTAAGAGCAGAAAATGAGGTGTGGCCCATTTCATTTGCTTCTCCTTACTCAGGCAGACCTTACCAGAGAGATTCTGCTCTGGCATAGAGCATCTGGGCCCAACTTTTTCTTGTTTACTGTGAAATAGTGGGGGCAAGATCTTGGATATCGGGCCACAGCTTAACTTAGAGAAATCCTGAAAGGGACTTTAGTTTTCCATACTGTAGAGAAAAGTGCTACCATGTTCATACTGTGTGATCGAACACTCTGCTTTGGTGCAGCAACAGTGGATTCCAGTCCTGCTTTGACAACTATCATGAAAACCCATTGTAACGTCTGAAGACTTTGCAATCAAATGGTTGTTTCTGATTGCATTGCTCATTTGGATGTGGGATTTGGAAACATCAAGCATGTTTCACCATGCAGTCTGGGAAGCAGAAATCTTCTACCTCTCACCCTCTTTTTCTTCTCAAGTAAAAGCCGTTTGTACAATGTTAAGAATTTTTCATTGAAGAATCAGAATGATGAAAGTATGCAAAGTAATTAATTGATATTATATTAAGAAAGGTAAACTAATAAGAGTGTATTGCAATGTTCTAAAGAAATTTAAAAATACCTATTCTTCCTATCCAGTCAGCTGTCCGAAGTTTCCAGAGACATGGGGGCAGAGCTACTGCAGCCGTGGAAAAGAGTATGGGAATTGGTAGGCAGAGGCTAGGAAGGATCTGGGGTTTGTTTCTTTTCCCTGCAGCTGTTAGAGAAAAAGGAAACTGAATGGATGGAAAGCCTGTTGTCATCAACACCGTGCTCCCTCTGCTTCTGCTTACGGAGAACAGCCATACCCGGTCTTGGTCCTGACTTGCTGGGGATGCGTGTTGTACACCCCAGATAAAAGGATTTATCGTGGAGGAACACTCCAGCGTGAGCAGTGGGAGGAGACGGCTTAGTTCTGAGAACACGTAGGCTTCACCAACAACGTGAATTTAGGAATCCTCGGAGGCACTAATTTGGCTGAACTGACTAGACTTTAGGGTGCAGGGGAACCTGCTACTTCCAAAGAAGGGAACTGGGTGTCGCTTGCAGCAGACCGTTCTCCTGCTTTCAAGTCCTCTCCCCGTTAAGCTGAAGAATCCTCCAGCCACCCAAAAACTAAAGAAAAGACAAATCCCAAATGGCTGAGAAAGAAGAGGACACAGCCTGTGTCCCTGGGACTAGAAGGCTTATGAACGCATATACGCACATTTGACGGAAAAGCGGCAGGCGTGGCTGTTGATGGTTAGAGAAACCCTTCTGAGGCATGCAAAACCGGCAGTTTAATGACTTGATCAACAGCCTAGAGAGACTGAATGCGCAAGACAAGATCCAGGTGCAAAGGTTGATGCGGTTTATCTGGTCTTTGACCACTACCCTGTGTTAATTAAACATGACGTCAGGCACTGATGACATGCGTAGGCAAACCGAAACAAATTACCTGTACTGAGAAGTGCCGAGGGTTTTTTGTTACTGTGTGACCACGTTGCTACACTGTCAATAGCAATAATGTTAATAACCTTCTGTTTTAAGCAATCCCCATCAGATCCTCCCCAGTTTCAGTGTATTCTTTTTAAATCTTTAAAAGATTATCCTTTGGCCTACAACACATTTTGCAGAGCTGAAAAAGAAAAGGCTGTATTCTGCTCATATTACAACTGCTTCCGAGCGATTTAGTGATTGCAAATTGTGTGTGTGGGAAGAAAAGAAGGTGGTCGCTATGGTGTTCCGAACTCTTACCGCATCTTTTTCAGAGGAAGACAGTGCTACATTCCCAGAGAGACTTGCTATTTGCACTATGCTCTCTGCTCTCTAAGTGCTTTATAAAATGATTGCATTAACCCAGCTCTAATGGATTATAGATTAGGCAGAAAGGAAAGGGCACAAGCATTGTTCTTCCGTATTGTCCCCCGATTTATTTTGCTTAAGCAATAGATAATAATTCACAGAAGCAATTGGTTAGTCACAGCTTGGTTTACACTTTTAATTAGGAGGCTACACTAGCGCTATGTTGTCCTTGTTTTATTTTTTGTGAGGGGAGGTGGTTCCGTGATCACTGGGGGCTTGGGGGGGAGTTATTACGTTCTTACTGACGTTCCGGTGGACAATTGCAAGCTGGTCCCAGCGCGGTTCTCTGTAGCCCCACTCTTGGAACTGATTTCAATAGGCAGTGCAGCACCTCTGAGGTGTGACTTTTAACCCCCGAGTTTTAAATTTGAGGTTCTGTTTGGTTATATTCTTTTAACAGTTGTTTTAACTTTAGCATTCATCGAACAAAATGGGAAAAATACCTTTGCGTCAGCCTGACCTGTCTTGGGAATACTTAAAAAGCTCCAAGTTCACGTGTAAAACATCTGAAAACTTTTCCATCAATGCAGGGAAGAGGGCACTCATTGTTCCTGGTATTTATCATCAGCAGGGGAATGGGAGGAAAAAAGTGCATTTGAAAAATTCAAGTCAGCATTTCTCAAGCCTTCCTCATGCATATTATAGATTTTTCTTCCCTTAAAGTGTGAATGAAGTCAACGTAAATGTTCTGTGTTGGAGCCTCTTCAAATTTCAGAGGAAAAAGCCAGGATGTGTTTATGTTTGTACTCTTGGTACTCGTGAAAAAAAATCAATGATTGTGGCATTAGGAATAGCTGCTTCTGTTTGTCCCCTTTTTGAGCTTTGTTGCTCTTACTGTTACCTCCATGTTCCCATGCATCTGTCTCCTTTTCTTCCATGCTGCTTCTCTTCACTCCCTCATGAAGTATTTCTCAGCCCTTTCCAGTGGTAAAGTTGGAAGGAACATAGGATTCAAAAGGAATGTTTTGTATCATTTGATGTAACTTTCTTTAACTGTATTTCCTTCAATTAAAATGTGAGTATTTCAGTTCAGCAGCTGTAGCGGGTATCCTGATTACAAATGCCTAATTTAGTATTGTTTCACTCTCTGTTTAGGTGGGTGAAGAGACCTTCAACAGCTGCTGTAACGTGAAGACTGCCCAATGTTTGTCCCCCTTGGAATGACTCCTGCAGGATCTAGTCTACATGAAACCAGTTCCCTGCGTTTGAATACAGCTGGCAAACTGCTAAATACAGGTTCGTGGTTAGCAGAGGACCAGAGCGATTTGACTCATCATCATGTTAAATGATGGTGATGAAACTTTGGTTTGTGTCATTTAAAATGTTCGCAGAAGAGTTAAAATAAAGGTTAAAATTCTGTGATATATAGCTGAGTATAATTCTCAGAAATGTGAATTAACTTAAAATTGATCATTTTGTTCAGAAACCAAAGATGACAATCCACGGCATGCTGACAACTGAGAACATGAGACAGTACAGTATAAAATAACCTGAAAGCAAGCAAATATATTGAGGACATTTCTCTTAAAATTTTTTTTTCATTAAAAATGTTATCAGAAGCTGCTACAGAACTTGGAGAATTTTCAGAAGAGTACAATAGAACTGGATGTTGAATCTGAGTTAAATTTCCTCCTGGCTCCATGGAATCTTAATTGTTGCTTGAAGTGAAACATTTGCATTTTTATTTACTTATTTTCACTCCTTTATAAGAACTTCAAAACGGTTAAGAATTTGCATCTTGTATTTCAAACACAAACCCAAAGCATTTTAGAATACTTTATAATAATGTAAAAAAACACCCAACAACGTCCATATAAATTTGGTAAACTCTTGTTCTACCTACATCAACAGTATGGCTCCAGCTGAATTCCAGGGAGTCAGAAATATGTCCAATGAATCTTCTTCCATTAGGCAGCTTCTTAGATTTTCTTTAGCATGTTAATAGTTAAAAATATTTATAAGCATTAGACATAATCTTAAATGAGATATATATTAAAAATGTCTACTTTATGCAAAGCATATAGCCTTGTTTAGCAACAGATTTTTTGTTGTTTTTTTGAAAATTTCTAGCTGTGTTTTTAATAAATACAGATTTCAACAAGTCTATCAGAGTGTACTGGAAATCTTACTTCTTAGAATTTAGGATTACATAATGTTGTGACTGGGTCTATTTTCTTATGACAAAACATACAATGTTTATATTCTGTTTGAGTTACTCAATGTTTGTTACTATTTTAGCAGGTTATTAAAATTAAACATAGATATTATTCAGTGCTTAGGTCATCTTTCAGGCATTATTTAGTGCATGTTGAGTGCCTTTGTAAGACAAGACCTGTACTTGACTGTAAGCACACGATTGGTCCCATTGATCACAACAAAAATTATCATGCACCTAAATTAGGAACATTCTTAAAATATCTTGATGACCCATAGAGACAGTTTATTTTCCTATCAGTCTAAAAATATGACCTAGCTGGTTCTGAATACATCTTAGAATTTTAAGTAAGTACTGTCTTTACAATCAGGAAATTTAGTATCAGAAAGAAATTAATCCCTCCCAACGCATCATCTAATGTAAAAATCATCTATGAATAAAACAACAATAGGTGGCTAAACGTTTGGAAATATCAGGTAAGTATACATTTTTTAATCCTCTGAGGTATGCTGAAGTAGGAGAATTTGTATAGATGTGCAAACCCAAGTACATGGTATTATAGTGTGTATGCCCTAGATTGCTACACTATTTTTACTTATTTTATTTTATCTTTGAATATTTAAAATTTCAAGCTTAACTTCACAGGTATGTTGTTTTCTCTCCACTAAAAATAGTTCAGCTTAGTAAAACTTAAAACCTTAACCAAGCAAGAAGATTCCAGGATGCTCCTGCTAGGAAAGAGAATCTTCTTTATCCAAACCTACTTTTTTCAACATGTTGAAGTTTTTAGCCAGATATAGGAAAAAAAAATCCTTCTTTTTAGCAGATCTCCATAGGATTAGTTTTGTTTCACAGCAGGAAAATGAAGAAGTGATGTATTTGTAATCTGTTCTCTGCGCAGCTGTTTTTCCTTCCTAGAAAAGAGGTAGCAGATAGAACTTCTTAGGGAGAGAAACAGCGGCATGGACACTGTGGGTTAATATCTGTGTTCTAATTAACAGTTTCACAGAGGATGCCAGTAGCACATTAAAAACCAAACCCACCAAAGCAATTTGCTGTATTGCATGACAGCTTGCTCACTATCTGGCATTAAAAAATATTTTAATCTGCAGAAACTAGGAAAAAAAATCAATGCCAATTATTCATGACATTTCTGAAAATTGAGGAAGAAATTGGATTGTGTTATGGCTAATGGATCTGGAAAAGCAGTGGAAATACAGGGCAACAAGTTAACAGGATAGGTGTGTTTTAGTATTAATGAGGGATGGCACATGGCCACGGGATGGCAGCAGAGACTGAAGAATTAGGGGTTTTTTCTACATTAAACTACGGATAAATAGGATATGGTCTGAAGTTCTAACTGGTTCTTCAGGTTCTAGAAAATATACATTACGTATATTTTCACTTGAAAAGATGTGGCATGTTCATCAGACTAGAAGTTTCTGTGGAGAGTGATTACATCTTTTTAATTGTTAAAAAAAAATTGGGGGCAAATTATTTTCAGCAAAACAGTAGTTTTCATCTCAATTGCCAATATTTCCATCTTTCTTCCTCAGTTAGTTGAGTTAGTTCCACCCAGTAGAGCAGGCGTATTTTGATAAAACCAAGGCAGTTGCTTACTTTCTCCTAATTCCTTTTCCTAATATTTTTGTCCACAGGAAAAAACTGCATTACAAAAACCCCTTTTGGGGAAAACCACAAAATTAAAATCTAGAATGCCTTCAATTTTTAAGAGGAGGACTGAGAAAACTGCTTGTTCTAATACAGTCTTGAACTGAGGAGGCAGAATTTTTGAACTCAGATTGGTATAAATCAATAAGCTCTGCTATTTTAAAAACAAAACTACAGTCTGCTCATTACATGTAAACTAGAGGCTCTTTTTCAACTCCTAGGAAGCTATTTATATATACCCTTCATATGACGAATTCTGAGAACTCGGGATTTGTGCAAGATAGTAAACAGAACCCCAAAACTCCATGAGTTAATAATTGTCTTTCCAAGAAGTTGCCATTTTTTTTTCTTCTAAACCATATAAAACGAGGCTTTTCACGTGGGATTCTCACCTGCAATAGGCACAGTCCCCTTTCTGCGTTGCGTGTTCCAGATCTTACGTTGCAACTTCAGCTTTAACCAAACAAGATAGTCCAGCAAAACCTCTATCTAAGTCTCTATTCAATCCATGCAAATACTCACAGTAGGATCCCCTGCTGGAGTGTGACATGTTGCAGAACTGAAAGGCAACGAGGCAGAGTTTAGGCAAGCAGCTCTCTGGAAGGGCTTAGATGATCAGGAGCATAGGCTGGATGATCTCCAAAGTCCTATTTCCTGTGACTCTACTGGAGTTGTCTTGAGCATTGTCCCACCCTCTAGGAGGGCAGCAGCTGCTCTTAGAAAAAGCCAATATGCTCTCCAACAATAACAAGGAGTTTAAAGGGATGTCATTAGGTTATGCACAGCGCTGAATTCTGCATAAACCAGAGGTCTTCTCTCATGGCCCCTCGCTGGATTGCTCTAATATAGCAGGAAATAGTGAGGAAGACTATAATCACCAGCTGGAGGATGGTGTGACTTAGCAACGCACTTCATTTTGGGTAGCCAGAAGGGAACTCGTTCTGTAGTTCTTTCTGTGCGTCCAGATTCCTGCACTGAATGCGTAGTAATGAGTCTTTGCAATTACAGGCGAGTATGCCTAAAGCACTGTGGATTCCCTTCCTCCAGCCTGTGATTTAACTGCTCTGTCATGACTACCTGAGGTATTCAAAGCGAGCCCTGCCTCACAAGGCAGGCAGCAGTGGGTAATTACAGCAGCACTGCTCAGGTAAATAAGGCCTTCGGCAGATGAGCTTTGGTTGCTTCTGCTGCAGCAGTTTAAGGCAGTACTGCTCTGCCAGTCTGCCCTGGTGGTCTCCTCCCGTGCACAGGAATGGCAGAAAAAACCATAGTCCCATTCCTCTGCTGGTGCTAGGTTTGAGGAGGGTTACAAGCGAGTATGATTTCTAGATTGTAGACCGAAAAAGCAAAGAAATAAACCTTCTGCTAACTCCAGTAGTGAGGTTTTAGATGGCATTTTTCACCACAATTTGAGGACTGACAGATTAAATTACCTGGAGCGTGAGCGCATGGCTTCATAAGGGAAAGTTCTGTTTAACTAATTTGATATCCTTTTATGATAAGGTCACCTGCCCAGTGGATGAGGGAAGGCAGAGGAAGTAGTTTTTCTGGATTTTAGTAATGCTTTTGACACCATTCCTCACAGCATCCTTTTGGACAAGTGGTCCAACTGTGGGATGAGCAGGTTCACAGTGTGCTGGGTGAAGAACTGGCGGAAGGGCAGGGGTCAAAGAGTGGTAGTGAATGGAGCTACATCTGGCTGGTGACCGGTCACCAGCGGTGTTCCTCAGGGCTCAATTCTAAGGCCAGGGCTGTTCAATATATTTATCAGCGATCTGGATGCTGGAGTTGAATGCAGCATTAGCAAGTTTGCTGACAACACCAAACTGGGAGGTGCTGTCAACTCTCTTGAGGGACAAGAGGCCTTGCAGAGGGATCTGGATAGATTGGAGCATTGGGCAATGATTAATGGGATGAAATTTAACAAGTCCAAATGCCAGATTCTGCACCTAGGACAGAGTAACGCTGGGCACAAGTATTGATTGGGAGAGGAGTGGCTGGAGAGCTGCCCTGCAGAAAGGGATCTGGGGGTGCTGGCCGGCAGCAGGCTCAGTGTGAGTCAGCAGCGTGCCCTGGCAGCCCAGAGGGCAAACCGCACCCTGGGGTGTGTCAAACACGCATCACCAGCTGGGCAAAAGAGGTGATTGTCCTGCTGTATTCAGCTTGGTACAGCCTCACCTTGAGTAGTGTGCAGTTCTGGGGCCCACCATTTGAGAGGGATGTGAAGGTCCTTGAATGTGTCCAGAGGAGGGCAACAAAGCTGGTGACAGGGCGGGAAGGCATGTCCTGTGAGGAGCGGCTGAGGACTTTGGGCTTGTCTCCTTTGGAGAGAAGGAGGCTGAGGGGCGACCTCATGGCCCTCTACAGCTTCCTGAGGAGGGGAAGTGGAGAAGGAGGTGCTGATCTCTTCTCCCTGGGATCCAGTGACAGGACACATGGGAATGGTTCAAAGCTGTGCCAGGGGAGGTTTAGACTGGACAGTAGGAAGCATTTCTTTACTGAGAGGGTGGTGAAACACTGGGACAGGCTTCCTAGAGGGGTGGCCGATGCCCCGAGCCTGTCAGTGCTTAAGAGGCATTTGGACAATGCCCTTAATGACATGATTTAACTTTTGGTCAGCCCTGAATTGGTCAGGCAGTTGGACTGGGTGATCACTGTAGGTCCCTTCCAACTGAAATAGTCTCCTCTCCTCTCCTCTCCTCTCCTCTCCTCTCCTCTCCTCGGCTGCAAAATAGCCATTCTGTGCAATGAAGGGCAAATGCAAGTTTAGGAGATGCGATAACCTCTCAGCATTCATCAAGAGAACAGTCCCATCGAGGGACCAGAGACTTGTTAAAGACAACTGAAAATCACGTGCATTTATTCTGTGTAAAACCAACCAGCCAATGAGCTAATCCCCTCTGCCTTGCAGAAGGCCCTAAGCCAACAAGGTTTTTTTTAGCTGAAAAGTGAATATGAGTTCTTTTCCTTAAGGTATTACTGTGTCTAGTTTCCCAGTCTAAACAAAATGCTGATACATACCTGAAAATGCTGTATCTGTCACTTTTCTTGTCACAATGTGTTAATTGCATTCAACATCCTATGGAATCTCCATCTTGTTTATACCTTTGCTTGTTTTATTTATCTCTAATTTTGCTTCAGCTTCTTTTCAAAACTCAAAGCTCTCTTTTTTCTTTTGCTGCTCACATTGTTTCTTCTATCTCCATCCTTCTGTGAGTCTCAAATAGTCTTCAGGTGCTTACTCAGATTCTTTTGCTTATTATTCTAGTACTAATTATCATGCTGATACATATTCCTGTGGCTGATACCAGAAAAATATCAGGTAGGACCACTAAATGTCCAATATAACTTAAAAAATAAATCTTTCCCCAAAGCTATATCCTTTTCTATTCTCTGTTTTCACTTTCTAAATCTCCATCTGAGACCGGTGTTTACTGATTATTTTGAAGGCTAATTCAGATAAAAGGTGCAAGAGCTAAAGACCTTTTTTCCTTACTGATTGGTTAAACATCAAACAGGTCCAGAGAATAAATAATATTATGTATGATTCAAAGAGACAACACCATAAAATATTTGGGATTCTGGAAAACTTGATCACGTAGCCAATGACAATTTTGCAACTTCCACAATTTTGTGGCCATGTAGGACTAAAATGACAGGAGATTAGAGTTTAGAAATCAGTCACGTAGTCACTGGCAAGTGAATATATCAGATCAGTCTATCCACTCTTTATTTTCTACCACACCAATAAAATGGTACAAGCCTCTGTATTTTGAGCTACGGAGAACTCTCTCTTCGCTGTTAGAGGAGCATTCATATTCAGTCCAATAGACGCTGGGTTCCAGTTATTACCTGTATTCTTGGGTGTCTAAGACACCTCTAAAATAATCCAGGCATCTTTTGAGATTTTGGTTTTTGCAAGTAAATCATCTGATAGAAAAAGCAAGTGAGTAGAAGGAGAGGCAGGTGCTATTGGGATACAGAGAGCAGGAGTGGTCAAGAGAAGCATTATCAGGAGAGAAGCAGCTCCAGTATAGTATCTGCCCACATGCATTGCTGCTGAACTGCAGCAGCAGACTCTCTTAAGGTCTGTAATTTAGGAGATACCCTTTTTGGAAAAATAAATGGAAGGGATGAACTCTTCTGATTCTCTCCAGGAGAACTAATTCTGATCTCAGACTCTGTTGGTTTTCCTGGCACGCATTCCCTGTTGCAAAAAGGCTTTTTTATCCAACCCTATCAAAGGGTAATAGAAAAACATGCTCTGGGTTATCCTTAGATATGCATGAACATTATACTTGCCCAGAACTATCAAAGCACAAAAAAAGTAGAGTGAGGCAGATGGGAACATTATGACCATAGACAGAGCCTAGCTAGATCCTTCCATAGATCAAGAACCCTCCAGAATTTCTGGGAAATCCTGCCATGTGTTATACATTTCATTTCAATTGCTCGTACCAAATGTAATAAGCTAGTACAAGCTGTGGTTAGCTTTTGTATGGGGAGAAGCATCTGCAAGAAAACCCGAACTGCCTGGCAATTGCATGCTCTCCTAGGGTGGTATCTGTTAGCGTTTTGAGGTTTCCACTGCAGAAGTAGAAATCAGACACTGCTTGGGAGTGCCTATTGTCAGGACACTATTCCATGTTTAAGGCAACATTCTTTAGCGTGGGTTAGGAAGGAATGAATTATGTGAGGAATGTGGTGGTAGTCTGATGGTTACATGTTCATATTATTCTGCCCTGCTATACGTATTGTGAGAAAACTACAGAAAAGAAGTCAGGAAATGATCTCATAGCCTCTTCTAGCCATACTACTAACCACAAAGGTGGAAGGAAGCACAGAAACAGTCAAAATACCCAGGACACAAGGGTAGCTGAGTTGCCTTTTATCAGCCATTTTCCTGTTGACTAAGAAATGGTATTTTTTTGTCTGGTTCAGACTTTTCTGTCCTTTAAGATGGATGCTTTCAAAAAGCTGACACAGAGCATGATTAGAGAGAGACAAAAACAATCGGAGGACCATTTTAAAAGTGAAGAATCATATTCTATATAAGATTAGCCAGGATGTGTGGCATTAAAAGGAAATCCTTGAGTGTCGTGAGAGTGCTAACGAAGAGGGTAGTTTATGAAGAACGTCATTGCAGGTATGTGCTCAAAGTGAGAGTAGGTACATGCTCTGCGAGGCAGGAAGGGCAGGTGAAGGTACAGATTCCCCCCCTTTTGCTGACTGGAGCACCTTAAGACCAGCTAAAAAAGCTCCTGGGCTACAGAAGTACAGCCCGGCTAGACTCACCTCAATAGCACGCAAGACTCGCGCCCACAGTTTGAAAAGAAAATGGGATTTCAAGGCACAGAAGTAACTGAAAAACGAGGAAAACGCGACACCTTTACCTCAGCTAGATCGCGCAAGGCTTAGTTGATGCCGTTTAACTGATAATCTCTCTGTCACTAAAGGAGAGGCGATAGGAGCAACTTCTCCCGGGTGGGGTGGAAGAGGGCGGTTTGGGCTGCCCGGCCGCAGGGGCGCCCTCCCGGCCGCTGCCGCCAAAATCACCTCAGGGCCGGGCGGGCCGGGCCGGGCGGGGGACGCAAGAAGGACCGCAGAAGGACCCGCCAGGGCGGCGACCTGGGGGAGCCCCGGGCAGCTCTGCCCACGGGGATAAATAAATCCCTGTTCCCTCCTCCGCGTCCTCCCATTTCCACCGGCGCGGGCCCGCGGCCGGTCCGGGGACGGGCGCGGGGGCAGCACCGGAGCTCGGGCGGCGGCGCTCAGTGCCCACGGTGGCTCCGCAGGTGGCGCTCGAGCCCCGCGCCGCCTCGGCCGGGCCCGGCCGCCCCGCGGCTGCGCAGGGGCGCTGGGGGCGGGCGCACGCGCATGCGCAGGGCGGGGAGGCGGGCGCTGAGGAGGGCGCGCTCCGCCCCCCCCGCCGCCGCCGGTCTCCCTGGTGCTGCCGCCGGCGCGGCCGCAGTTCCCGGATGTAGCGGCGGGCGCGCGGGGCCGGCGGTGGCGGCTTTGCCGCTGTGGGGTGCGGGCGGGTGCCGCGGGCCGGGGGGGGGGACCGCTGCGGCGCCGGGGATGGGCGCGTAGGTAGGTAGGAAGCAAGAAAGCAAGCAAGCGAGGAGAAGAGTCGGCCGGAGGCTCCCGCCCGTCGGCTGCCGCCGCCCGGCCGCGTCCCCCGGCCCGTCGGGAGGGTCCTTCCCTTCCCCGCTCGCCGTCGCGTCAGGATTGCCCCCCTCCCTCCTGCCCCCCTCCCTCCCTCGCCGCACCGGCACCCGCGGCCCGCGCCCTCCCTCCCGGCGCCCGAGGCAGCCGTCCCCATCGGGGTCCCCCTTCGCCGCCTGCGGGCTGCGCGCCCCCTCCAGCCGCCCCGGGGCCCGGGCCCGCGGGGCGTCGCCGGGATGAGCAGCTCGCGGAACAACCGGGTGATGGTGGAGGGAGTCGGGGCCCGGGTGGTCCGGGGCCCGGACTGGAAGTGGGGGAAACAGGATGGCGGCGAGGGCCATGTGGGCACCGTCCGCAGCTTCGAGAGCCCCGAGGAGGTGGTCGTGGTGTGGGACAACGGCACCGCCGCCAACTACCGCTGCTCCGGGGCCTACGACCTCCGCATCCTCGACAGCGCGCCCACCGGTGAGCGGCGGCCGGGTGGGAGGGAAAGGGGGAGCCCCCGCGACCCCTTCGCGGCCGTGGGGGGTGCGGGGGGCAGCAGCCGAGGGCCCCCGCGGCCGGGTGAGGGTCGGGGCCCGTCCCTGGGGGCGGATTGCTCCCCTCCGCCTCTCCCTCTCGGTTTTGGGGGGGTGGGGGGGAGGGAAAAGTCCGCCTTTCGCATGGCCGCGCCTGGGTGTCTGTGTGCGTGCGTGCCTATGTATATGCATACGCTGGCTTAGAACAAATAGATGGTGTGTGGCCGTGGGGAGAGGAGAAGTTGTCCTGGGACTTTCAAATTGGGGTAGACAAAGCCAAAGTGATCTGCCGTAGAGAGGAGGCTCCCGGTATGCTGGGGGGAGGCAGTGGAGGGAGGGAACCGAGAGGATGGTCCCGCAAGGTCTGGTTTGGTTTTTACACCACCCCACCCCACGCCACCCCCGATTTTATATTTCAGAGCTGTTTTGTAAAATGGTGACAGTCGTCCTGAGTCAAGTATGGGGAGGGAGGATTGCAGAAAAGAGGTGTAGCACCTTTTTGCTAAAGATTACATCAAGTGGTTGAAACAGTGTTTTGTTATAATCTGCATGTTGCCTTTTATCTGTATTGCCAGACCTGCTGTAAAATAGTGAAGGTACTGGAGAAAAAAAAAAAAAGCATTCATTCATTTTTGTAATTACTTGGCTGCTTGATATTTATGCTTTAAATTCAGTCAATTTGGACAATGGATTTAGATCTGCACTGACATTATGCGGCAGCGTTAGTGTTGCAAACACTGCAGGGAAATGTTATTTTAGCACCTGTTTTTTTTACAGTGAAAACTAACAAAGAAAAATACATTGTTTAGTTTCATCAGAAATACAGTGAGGTGGTTTTGGGCCGGGCAGGACTGCCTCAATAAGGAGATGGTTGGACCGATTTGTTGGGCTACTTAGATATACTGTTTTTGTAACGTGTCTTTCATTTAGAATATGATGAAGAGGAGAGACCATCTTTGAGCCAGCTACGTGTAGTGTTACAGAAAGGAAAATTATAGCAGTGGGTTGAAGCTAACAGACTTCTGAAGAGACAGCATCACAGAATTCATTCTAATTAATTACAAAAATGTTGCTAAGAAAAAAAAAAAAACACACCACATGCATGGTGAGCCTTTGAGATGGATTTAATTTTTCTGTGTCTGGGTACCTTCCTCTCCCCTGGCTTCATGGTTGGATTTTTGGTGTTGTTTTGGAGGGTAGATGCTATTAAAATGAGCTGAAAATCTTTTTGAAATGGACCTTGGAACAAGAAGTTAAGAGTAGTCTTCCAAGTTGTCGATCCTTGTCTTGCAGTTGTTTATGCTTTGAAACTTTACCTGCATTTGATGTCCTGTAGAAACCAGTGGGACTACTTCTGCTTAAAACTGAAGTGTATGCATAAATGTTGAATATGAGCCTTGAATGCTCATTATTCTAGCTATACCTGACGTATTTGCAAGCTGACAGTATCCTGTTAACTGCATCTGGAAGCCTACACTTAATACTCAGTTTTAAGTCCCTGGGTTTTGTTTCGGTAAGTTTTTTTGCTGCTTTATTCCTTCTAATTATCAGTTATATTTATACTTTTGTATTAGAATTTTAATTTCTACTTCAGGTAGGACTATGTATATTGCTGTGGGAAAAACTCTGCTGTTGTCAGGCTTTGCAAAATGGCATTTCTCTTCCTGAGGTTTTTGGCCAGCGCATGCATCAGCCTGACGGAGCTGCTGCATGGAGCTACCCAGGGTTGCTTTTTGCTAGGGGGAGTTACTTTTGAGGTCGTGGTTCCCTGGTGATAGGAAGGGTAAGAATCTGTCAAGTAGTAGCAGCAAAAGGGCAAAATTCATGGAATTAGGATACTGTCAATTTGGACTGAAATCCTGGTTTTACTACTGATTCACTTTGTATTCTTGGGCAAATCACTTCCCTTCTTTAGTTTTCCACCTTTTTATAGTTACTTATTTTTCTCCATGGTAGTGACTATCCATGGTTTAGAATAAGGGACTCTGACTTTGGATGATAGTTTGATACTATCTCTAGGCGTATTTAGATAATTTTGATATAAATAGTTACAGCAAAAGTGGCATTAGGTGACAGGAATTTCGAACTGTAGTATTAATAATGATGCTGGTGAGCAAGGAAATGTTATCAAGTATGGGGTCGGTTTTGGTTTGGTGATACTTAGCACAGTGTTAAATCATGGCTCTTATAGTTTAAAATGAAAAAAAATTTCTCTGGTTCATAAATTTACAGTCACAACATGATTGTAAGTGTATAGTGAGAATAAACATAAACATACAGCAGTAGAAAGCAAAACTAAATTATTTATTGCTGGGAGTCCTTTTTATTAGGTATTCAAAACCAGACTTTATTATAAGTTCTTAAAAGTGGTACTTGCAGCCAGAGTTGCTGCTTTGAGTTTGAGGCCTGTGCAGCCAGAAACAGTAGTGATGCATCAGGAACCCGTTGTGTTCTAGAAGTGATGTTTGAAGCTCATTCTACTGAGGGGAAAAAAAAAAAAGAAATCTGAGTTTGATACATGTATGTGCATATATATATGTATATGCCTTTAATGCCAGAACAATGTTTCATAGACTTAATGATGTGCTGTCCTTGTATTTTAATGGTTGTAGGCTATTACCAGCATTGCAACTTTCATAGCATGTTAACTTTTTATAAAACTTAAATAGCCTTAGTAGTAAGATTTTAGGATGGTCTTCTTCAAAATAAAAAGTCATCGATGAGTTACATGAAGTTTCTCTTGTAAGCTATTTGCTCCAGATGTCATCATCTGGGTAATGAATGACTTGTGATATGAATTTTGTTTTGTTTTTCGGTTATGTCTACCAAGCTAGCTGTATTAGCTCCCATTGGTGATCATATTTACATTGGCCAGCGTTTGTTTAAGCAAGACAGAGAGATTGAGGGGGATTAGTAAACTAAGAATCTGAAAAGAAAGGAAATTTCAGTTAGAGGAAAGGAAATGTCAGTTAGGTCCTGTGTAGTTGGCTCCTAAACGGGGTAAGTGGTGGGGTGCGATACGCTAGCAGTGGAGTGTGGTTGCCCGATTACTTGCAAATAAATCCTGGTCCTTCTGTAACGCAGCCTTTTGCCAGGATCTAGGAGTCTTGAGAGTCCCCTTTTCCTGGTAGTGTTGTGGAAAAAGAAACAGAAAGGAGTAGTCTTCTGAGTTGCTGAACAGAAGCTAAAAGTATATAAACCCAAGCTTTATATTTAGAAAGGAAGGCAGCCTTCTGCCAAAGGTAAAGGCAGTACAGTAGCATGTTTGTAGAGAGCACTCCTGACTACGTTCACATAATACTCATGATCATTACAGAAAGTTTCAGTGTTTATTCTCTTTCTGAAGATTTGCTTTCTACAAAGCTTAGGCAAAAATGCATTTGTCATCTGTTTCCTCTTGTATATGGTTGGTTCAAAGTAACAATGTTACTTTCCTGCTTAAAATATTTACTCAATTGTGTTTGAATAAGGGGAGGTGGCAGAGGGGCTGGGGTCAGGAAAGGGAATCTTGTCATGGAATTATCCCACAGCTAGAGCGTGCATCTGTGCGGCATGGAAAGCTCTATGTCCTGTATTTTGCTAATATTGAAAATTTAGGTGTTATCTATTGAAGATTTGTGTGGCTTTCTGTACTTGCATTAATAGTTTTCTGTAACCTAAAGAGTTGCATAAATCATCATGAAGTCGTACATGTTGGAACATTTTAAAAAGTGGAGCATCTTGGATGATTTATCCTACGTATTTGTTCATTTGTTCTTGCTTTTAGCACATCAAGTGTAATTTAAGGCAAATTGTCTTAGTCAAGGTTGGGTTTTTTTAGTGGCTATTTGTAAATACTTACAGAACCCCTCACCAGTGAAAAATCTAATAGCTTCATGAGCAGTGGTACTTGGGAAGCCTGGGTTTTTTTATAAACATGTCCTTTGTTCTTCCTGCCCTTCCCCCATGTCTCCTACACAATAATCCTCTCCCTCCTCCTGTATCTTGTGATACCCTTACCAGATAGGACACATGCTTTGGCAAGTCTGGCATCTCTTGTATATAGTAATTGGTCAGCTGGCTGCTGCCAAACAGGGTATTTAATAAATGAGTTATGGTTGTGCGGACGCTGATTTGAGTTTTCACGCAATTTGTCAGAATCTGGTTAATCTAAGAATTCTTTGTTTTCAGTTTGCCTGCAGTCTGGTCATAGTGTAAAAACTATCTGGAGTGGAAGAATGGGAAGAACAAAACATTGGTATTGTTTTTTAAATTGGGATGTAAATGAATAACTTTTTGAAGTAGTTTGTGATATCCCTTGCCTGATAGTATTGTCATTATGATACGAAAAGATTTCGGCTTATTAGAGTTCTGTAGAGAATAACGAGTCCATTGGAAACCAGATTTTGTTGGTTCTGAGAAGTAATTGAAATCACTATTGACTTCTGCTGTGCTTAACAGTGAGTGGTATGGATACCTCTTGTACATCTTATTTTACTGTTAAAATAAATGTTCTTTTGTTGGACAGTTGTATATTGCCACCTTTGAAAATTATCTTTACAGCAGAGATATTCGTAACAAATTCAAATACCAATTTGAGCAACACTGCTTCTATTTCCTTTCATAGCTTTAAGAGCGAGCGTGGGTTTTAAAAACTTGCAGGCAAAGGCTGTAAAATTGATGTATAAATGAGTGCTGACAGAGGAATGGTGAGCTAGGTAATCCAGGGAAGGTTTGGGAATAGATGACAAAAGTGAAAATAACTGTGGCAGGGACATAAGGGTAGGAAACTAATATGTAATGCAAATAGTAAAAATACTAATGACAAGTGAAGATCAGGAATACTGGATTTTATGGTGTGCTAAGGTTGGAGGGGCATTAGGAAATGGCAGCTATGTGAAAGTAATTAGGCATGGTGAAAGTACCCTTCTCATTACCTGGTTTCTTTTGTTTTTTTTCAGTGCAGTATGGAGGATGATACAAAACCTGTTTCATTTTGAAATAGCCTGCTCCTAGGAAATTTTGAAGAATATTTAGAGGTTTAGTTTTTGCATTATCTCACTTTAGAGAGCTAAAGTGCTCTTCTGGTTCACAGCTGGCCAGCTGCAGGGCTGATGTTTGAATTCTGAAGTTTTTATGGCACTTTAATGTATTCCAGTAGTTTAATTAAGGCATTCTTTCCTAATATAAACTTTGTAAAGTTTTTGTTTCTCAACCTTTCTTCAACCGCCTTCCTTTCGAAGAGCGGAAGCGGTTTATGTGACAGATACAGATTGCATTTGGGTCAGGATTTCAGTTTGGCTCCAGAGCCTACGCTTGACCCAGTCTTCTGGTTGTTCCTGTGTACTGTGCTTCGATTTACATCATGGGGTGGTTTTGGAGCACACAAACTAGTTTACTTTTTGGTGAAAGTAAATTGAAAGATATGATCTCATTGCTGATGAGAGTTCAGTCTGTGGGGCTAGAGCAGAGCTAGTCTGAAACATTAGAAATAATGTCTCTTTCCCTCCCGCCAAATGTGTGTAGTACCAACATCAGGTCCTTAATACTGAATTTTGATGAGTAGATGGAGACCACAGTGATTCGAGTTGTCCCCTTGCAGCCCATGGAGGGCCACAGTGGAGCAGGTATCCACACTGCAGCCTGTGGGGGACCCCATGCTGGAGCAGGTGGATATGTCCTGAAGGAAGCTGCAGCCCGTGGAGGGCCCACACTTGAGCAGTGTTTTCCTGAAGGACTGTAGCCCGTGGAGAGGACCCATGCTGGAGCTGGGGAAAAGTGTGAGGGGCTGTTATGGACTGACCATAACCCCCCATTCCCCTTCTTCACCAAAAGGATAGTCAGGCATTGGAACAGGCTGCTCAGGGAAGTGGTTGAGTTCCCATCCCTGCAGGTATTTAAAAGACGTGTAGATGTGGTGCTTAGGGACGTGGTTTAGTGGTGGACTTGGTGATCTTAAGGGTCTTTTTCCAACAGAAATGATTCTATGATTCTGTCTCCCCCAGGGGAGAAGCAGGGGGAGATAGAGGAGTTGGGAATGAAGGAGTGAAGTTGAGTCTGGGAAGAAGAGGGGGAGTGTAAGGAGAAGGTGTTTTAGTTTTTGTCTTTCCCACCATTCTCTTTTTTTTTAATTGGCAATAAATTTAATTTTCTTCAAGTTAAGTCTGCTTTGCCTGTGATGGTAATTGGTAAGTGATCTCACTTTCATCTCGACCTACAAGCTTTTCCATTTTATTTTCACTCCCTATCCTGTTGAGGAGGGGGAGTGAGAGAGTGGCTGGGTGGGCGTCTGGCAGCCAGCCAAGGTCAACCCACCACACTCGTGTACCTATAATATCTAGTTCAACTAAAAAAAAAAATCTTTCAACCTTCTTTAAAACATACTATTGATTTAAATAGTTCATTTTCTTTGTATTATGAACATGAATGAGAGTTTAGCTATCACATTTCATGATCCAGTAGTAGCACCTTGTTTTAGCATCTTTTTTTTTTTTTTTTTAGCAGATAAACTTAAAACTCTCTTAGTCCACTGTCACCAGAGGCATACAAATCTACTTCTCCCTCCAGATCTCTAGTGCAGTGGTTAAACATTCTGTAACAGGATTACTTGCCTGCTCCTGCTTTGCAGTGCTTTGTTTGTCATGCCAGCAGTGTTGTGCAGCACCACAAAGAACAGGATTGGGAAACCAATCCAGCTGAATATTTTTCCTCCTGGCTGTTTTTCATCCGGGTATGTTTCTTGATCCAGTTTACAGCTTAACTCTGCAAAAACCTTTTGCTGGCATAATGGAAAGAATGGAGCAGCATGGTCAGGTGAGGCATGCACTGAAGTGGGCGTTGCTGCTGGAATCATGTGTCAGGGAGTGGGGGAAGAAAGGCTGTATCTATCAGGGTGGTGTTTAGGGATCTGAGAGATAGAGATGTGACTCTCTCGATCAGAGGCTCCAAATACAGTCATGTAATGTTCTCTTGTAAGTCCCAGACACTCTAGTCAGTAAAATGACTTTTAAGTCAAACATCTTTGTATATTTTTTCTTTATCTTTCCTAAGGAAGTTTTTCTGAGTTTTTCCACTGCTGCTTTTGCCTCACTGCCTAGAAATGTTTAGTTTTTATTTAAGTTTACTGTGAGATGACCTAGTTCTGTATTACATGACTCACGATTATACCTCTCTTTTGCCCTCTTTCCTGCTGCTTGGACAAACTGAAGAATCCTGCAGCACCCAATTCCTTGGTCCTTTTACATCCAGAACAAATGTGATCCTTGGCAAACTGTCTTCCCTGAAGTTCAGCAACCATTAAAAAAATTCCAAAGATGTGTTACTTCTCTGTTTCTATGTGAAATACCAATTTAGCAATCAATTTAAAAAAACCAAACAAACAAACAAAATAAACAAATACCACCCCAAATGCTACCCCTCAATCCCAAGTGCCATAACTAGTTAGACTTTTTAAGCAAGGCAACAAAACAGTAACACGTTATCTGAGTCCTTTTAATGCACCTGCTCTTGAACACTACCAAAAAGTAGTAAAATGGTTCAATACAATTCATATCAGTGAGGCAGCCACTGCAAGGTCATAGCTAATGCTATCTTTTTGAGTGTTACAGATAATCAACAGATACCAGACATCAGAGTCTCAGTGAACATAACAAGAAAGATAGCTTTCTCCTTGATGTTAATCTTCCACGCTAGGAACAGGGTCATTGATGGAGTTGTATGGGGGGAGGAGATGTATGGGTGATTTCCAAGTTCTTGTTTTGTAGAAAAATAGCATTTTTAGTTGTTGTTACCAGGCAGCAAATACTTTTTAAATGTAGAAGGTTAGTTAAAAAGAATGATTATGGTATACGAGGTGTGTTGTCTGGCAATTGGAGTTGGCAAATAACGTTACGGTTTATAGGACTTGTCTGTGCCAGACCTTCAAAATTTCAGCACAGACTTTGTGGTCAAGGTATGGATGCCACCTTAGTCATGAACTGCTCCAGGAATTACAGTGCTCGTTTAGTATACTGTCAGCAGTTTCAGTGTTTTTGTTGTCACTGAAGGCTATCTTTGCCTGTCCTGAAGAGGTGCTCAGATCTCTGTGGTGCGATGTGCAGACTTTGCTCCAAATGTGTTGCCTTTTTCAGCCTTAACTAAATATTTATTCCAATGTTCATGCATCAGGAAAATTTTTAATCATGAGGACAGAAATCTTCCTAAATACATTTATAATCAAGTTTGGAAGCGGGTAGGGTGAGAAGCCTTCTTGGTTAGGAGAAATGATACACGAGATGATTTTCCTGGCGTTCAGAGGGACCTTGACAGGCTGGAGAAATGGGCCAACAGGAATCTCATGTAATTCAGCAAAGAGAAAGGCTGAGTCTTGCACGTGGGGAGGAATACCTGGTACAAACTGGGGACAGCTGGCTGGAAAGCAGATTTGCAGGAAAGGACCTGGGGGTCCCAGTGGACAACCAAGTGACCGTCACCCAGCAGTGTGCCCTTGTGGCAATGAAGGACAGTGGTATCCTGGGCTGCATTAGGAGGAGCGTTGCCAGCACATGGAGGGAGGTGATCCTTCCTCTCCACTCAGCACTGGTGAGGCCACTCCTGAAGCGCTGTGTCCTGTTCGGGGCTCCCCAGTGCAAAAGAGACATGGACATACTGAGTGGGTCAAGCGAAGGGCTGCAAATGTGTTTTAAGAGGTCTTAAGGCATCTGGTATGAGGAGAGGCTGAAGGATCTAGTGGTCTTTAGCCTGGAGAAGAGAAGGCTCAGGGGGATCTTACCAGTGTATATAAATACCTGATGGAAATTGTAAAGAGGATGGAGCCAGACTTTTCAGTGGTGTAAAGTGACAGGACAAGAGGCAATGGGCACAAATTAAAATGCGGGAATTTCCACTTAAGCGTAAGAAGAAACATTTTTGCTCTAGGGATGATTGAACACTGGAACAGGCTGCCCAGAGGTTGCGGAGTCTGCATTCTTGGAGGTGCTCAAAACCTGACTGGATATGGTCCTTGGCAACTGTCTCTAGTTTACCCGGCTTTGAGCAGTGGTGGTTGCACTACACAATTTCCAGAGGTTACTTCCAGCCTCAGCTATTACGTGATTCTCTGAAATGATCAGACAAGAAGGCATTTCCTTCAGTTTTGCCTCTCCAACTGTTGATTTTTCTTCACTGCAGGTGGCTTAGCTGTTGAACACAAGTGACTAATAAGTTTATAGTGAATTTGGCAGTCATTTCCAAAAGCATCCTTTCTGGAGGGGACAAAAAACATTCTTTTTCCTCACTAATTTGAGTGATCTGTTTTTTTGGCTGTTTTTTTAAGGGTGCGTGACTGGGAAAATTCTGTGCTACTCCAGCCTTTTAGTGCTCATTTTTATCTTGTGCTACAGACTGAATGCCAGTGCTTTTCTCTCCTATTACTCAATTTTTTCCAAACAGCAGCAGAATTTGACTTTTTTTTTTTAATTAAATAAACTTGTGGCTGTTCACTGTATTCAGAACGCATGGATGGCAACTGTCTGTGACTGATCAGTTTCACTCTGCTGTAGCTTGGCAAAGCTGTAGGAGTAAGTAGTCTTGAGAACTCAGTTTTTGTGGATGGCTGGGCAGAGCACATGCTGGTGGCTTACACCTGGTCTGTCTTTGGCACATTCTTTTTAAAAAACCCAACACATAAAGCAGTAAAATGCTTAAAAAATGGTAACAGGTTTTCATGAAGCTAATGGATCTGTCTAAGAGAGCTTATTTTTTTCCTGTATAAAAAGAATAGAGATAAGCAGTTATCTTTTCCACCATACAAAATGTGTAAGTCAAACCAATGATTTTTAAACTGTCATGCACAATTGAACACAGTAGCCTTTGTGGTATAAGGTGTGTTGATAGTCTTAATCCAGAGATAAAATTCTAGATTGCCTGTATATTTTGACATACGCGTTTCTGACCCTCTAACTTGTAGTTAAAGGATTTCTCATTTTCTTTCTCTGATTTGCATAGATGGAAAAAACCAAACGTAGCTTTCTCAGCTGTTTGAGCTGAGAAAAACAGAACACTTCAGGAACAGACTGGCAACTGGAGATATGAGGCAAAGTCCGTTATCTTTTCCCCTCAGTCGTAGAGGCTGATAGGGTATCACTAGCAGCCTTTCTTTATTGTTAACTTTTTAGTATATGATTTCAAATTATAACGGTGTGCGACAGAAATCTGTGTAGTGATGTAGCAAAGTTGTTAGTCTTTTTTTCCTTTTTCTCCCCACAGGTATCAAGCATGATGGGACTATGTGTGATACTTGTCGACAGCAACCCATCATTGGCATCCGATGGAAATGTGCTGAATGTACAAATTATGACTTGTGCACAGTTTGCTATCATGGGGACAAACATCACTTGAGGCATCGTTTTTACAGAATTACAACACCAGGAAGTGAAAGGTAAAATGTAATTTTTTTCCTCATGAAATTGAACAGGAACCATTAATTGATATTAACTTTTAAATTTCAGATTTAGTTACTGAAACTTGTATTAGGTAAGATAGTGGCTTGAGGTGTAGATTCTGTTACTGGTTCTCTGCCTGTTTGTGAGGGAGGGTAGCTAGGACAGATCTTTGGAGCTTGGAAAACATGGAAGTTTCAGAAAGAGTGGAGTAGAGAAAAAAGTTAGGATATGGTTATTCAGTTTCTTTTAAGCTCATTGCAGTCTTCCTAGTTCTTGTGTTATCATATAGCAGCTTTAAAACAAAGGCAATTATCTTTACACAATGTGTAATTGCAAAATGATTTGTCAATGAATTCCTGAATGTGAAAGTTTAATTAGGTTCAAAAATGGTGTAGATGGATAGAGGGAAAATATCCTCCTTGTGGGCTATGAAAAACAGAACGATCTGGCAACAAAACCTCTGACTTGAACTGCTTAAACTGCTCGCTACAGAAAGCAGAGCAAAGATGCTATGAAAGGTTGTTCTACCCTTGCCTTGGTTTTCATGTTCTTTTTTTAAGCATCTATTATTGTCTCCCAGCAAAGAACTCTGAACAAAATTGGCATTTAGTGTGTTCTTGCATAGCTGTTCTTGTGTTCTTGACTTTAAATAACTTGTCTAAATCCAAAGCCCCTCTCTGTCATGATTTGTCTACCAGTTAAGTGAGAACAGTGATATTTGCCTATTACTAAATACTTGGAGAGCTACAGTAAAGCACTGTGTAAAGGCTACATGCTGTGGTATCACCTCTGTGATAACTCCCCAGAATGTTCTTTCATTAAATCATTGGAAGCTTTTTTTGTTAGCTATGATACTCAGCTAAATCCGATGTGTGTAAGACAACATTTATCTCCTCTTCTTGGAGAAGTAAGGTTTACAAATATGTTGTAATTCAGTGATGTGCTTTTATCAGTGCTTTTACAGTTAAGGGGAGTGGTTGGAGCACACAAACTAAGTTCTCATATCGTGTCTTGTAGGGCCTGTGTTTGTTTTCTCAAACGTTTGCCTTGAAGTTTAGCTATGGCTCAAATGCCCAGGTCAGTGGCTTAATCAAAAAGTAACTTCTGTTTTTTTTGAGATTCATGACAGCAGATCTAGGTACCAAATAGATATCATAAGCTTGCGTCTTAATTGTAATGTTCTAATGCAGAACAAGACTTAGAAGTTGAAATCAAGAGTAGAAAGTGGTGGTTTAGTGTAATTAGTAGAGGATAGATAACAAAACACAAATCTGTTTTTTCTATTTATTTCTTTTTTAAAAATCTCATTGCTTTTGAGAATGCTTGCCAGACTTTCTTCTTCTTCTTCTTTTTTTTTTTTTCCTTCCTTTTAAGCTGAAGTTTCCTTTGTAGTTTTAAGTGGTCTGTTCTGGTGTATAAAGCATAATTTTTGGTTTTGGAGATAGATTGTATGCAATTGCAGGAAATCTTTTGCATCTTGTCACTTTCTCCCTATCTTTGTTTACTCCCATTGAGCTCTGTCTTGCAACTCTTCTCTAGAAGGCAGCTTCATCTGCCAAGGAGCTGTTTCTATTGGGTCAAGCTTAATTGAGAAAAACTGATTGAAGTTGACTGTTTGAGGGAGGAGAAAAGGGCAAAGCAGTGCTATTGAATTTGAGTGATATCTCATACGATAAATGGCAAGAGGCATCTAAGGACTTTTGGATGAAGGAAAGCAAAAGCTACCTATTTTATTCTTGAGTCCGGGATATCATAGGAGCAGCATACTAAAGTAATGTATGCTGGGTTTTGTCTCAGTTTTGTAGGTGTTGAGGTCTTTCTAAAAGGCTGCTATAAACAACATTTCTGTGTGTTTTCTATCACTCTTTTATATTACTTAGATAAAAATGGCTATATTTTCATGTGGTCCTTGCGTCAATTCTAACAGTTTAACTTTTTCCTTGCCTGCCATCTGCTGGATGTTAAAAGTTTAGCAGGAGGGTGATACACTTCCTGAAGAGGTCAGGAAACATTCAGAATTTCAGCTGAAAAATACTTTTGTCTGGCAACATTTTCCTGGCATGAAGTAAGAAACCTGGTTGCATGCAAACTGGTGGCTTTTGAGATGACTGAAAAGGCAGAAAAAATGTTTGTCTCTTTGTTTCTACTTGTAAGTTAAATGCTCATGAACTGTTCTGTTTGGTCTTATCTACTTCAGTTATGTTGAAGTCAGAGGGAAAGAAGAGGTTTGCTTTAGAAAAATAACATATTATGACTGAAAAAATGGGTGCTGATATATTGAATTAAATTTGCCAAGATATGCTATTAGAAGGATGTGGAAAATAAACTGAGACATGGAGGGGAAAGGGCTGTAGCTCTTACTTAATAGCATAGTTTTGAATAAAAGTGGCAGGACAATTGCAAGACAGTAATATTGGCCTAGGATGCATCCAAGAGAAACAGAAATGTCTTGTTTATATGACTCTGTATGTTAATGATTTTAATAATATGAGTACAGATCTATGTGTAAGTAGTTACGAAATTATTGCTGGTAGTAGGAAGCAGAAATTATCATTAGAATTAAAAACTAATTATAAACATACAATAAATCAGATTTAGGAAGATCATGTTTTTTTATCTTGTGGGGTGCTGTTCAAGTTGAGAATTGAATGGATGCGATTCATGCACTGAAATCTGTGTTTGTAGGGTTATTTTTGTTTCAAGATGCTCGCCTTCCTTCCCATCCCCAAAGATTTGTTTTGGACTTTATTATCTTGACATTTGTGGATTCTTCTTTTAATAACTTCAGGGTATTGTTGGAGTCTCGCCGTAAATCAAAGAAAATTACAGCAAGAGGAATCTTTGCAGGTGCCAGGGTGGTGCGAGGAGTTGACTGGCAATGGGAAGATCAAGATGGTGGCAATGGGCGTAGAGGAAAGGTAAAAATAAAACTGATTTAAATAAGAAGATGCATTTCTGCATGCTCGTGTAATGGCCTCAGTGGCCTTTCTAATTGTAGAGTAAAAATATCACCATAGAAGTTATATTTTAATTTGCTGGACATTTTTAAATCTTACTCTGTAATGCTCCAGCATTTAGAAAGAAGAGGGAACGCATACTATGACCAGTTCTTTTAATTTAAATTTACATTTTTACAATAACAACACAAAGTTTTTAAAACTACTAAATTTTTGTCTTCGTGGTTCTGTTTAAGACTGGCTTGTAGCAACAGTAAGATCTTGGGCATATTTCAGCATTACTAGAGAGCTGGTATAAAAACAGAGCTCTCGAGAATAGCCCTTTCTGGTCGTAACTGCATTCCGTAGTCTTACTGCTTGTGGGTCAGCACATTTGAGTATCTCTTGCTCTTGGTTTTCAGTGCTTGCACCCTGGATTTTTGTTCTTCATCTAATAATTATAGGGACTTTTCCAGTTTAAAATTAGAAATTTTGCAAGTGTTGGATGTGGATAGTATATTACTGGCTTAGGATGTTATATGAGTGTTTGTGATTTGTGGTATAATAAAAATATTTGGATTTATTGAAAATTGCATGGATTTATATGTTGCTAATCATAACCTTTGTAAATTTTCCGTTTACAACTTACATTTACCTTGAGAACTAATGAAGGTTTGTTATAAGTATGAACATACAGCAGGGAGTGTAAAATATGCTATGACTTTTATCACCAAATATGAGATGTTCTAGAAGGAGAATTGGATGCTCTCATATCTTGGTGAACTGGTGGTTGTTGTTGCATTTATTTTTAGTACACTTAAGCAGTATTTAAAGTAAAGTGAAAAATTCTTGAATAAGATATTTAGCCTATTTTATATCCTAGACATTTATGGAAGCTTTAGGACTTTTGGGGATTTCATTTTGGATTTTATTGAGAGGAAATAATGAATTTAAATCTCTTAAAGCAAGGGATATTCAGATGCAGCTTTATTCATCTTGATTATCTACCCCTTGCTGTGAATGTGGCAAGATATTTTGAAATCTCTGAAACTTTGAAAAATAAGAGTCTTATCCTGCATTGTCTGCTTTATGTACTAAACTTGAATTAGTGGGATTATTTGCAAGCTGAAAATATGTATAAATGCATATAAATGTTTTTAACAAGGAAAAGCAGATGGTAGATAGCAGAAACAGCTTTTAAATAAATGCAGATAAGATGACATTCTGGAAATTTATTTTTTTGAATAATGGAAGTGTTTTCAGAATTTGGTGCATGCCCTCATGGTTTCAGAAATGTCAGGGAAAGCCCTTTTCACTCTCCTTCTTTTGTACTGTTGTTAAACAGATTGGCTCTGGAAATAAAACTTTGTCTCCTAACATAGTGCACCACCACCAGGCTAGTGCAGGTTAAACCAGACAAATTGAAGCAATTAAAATAGTTTTCATCCTGTTTTTCTTAGTTAAATGCTGCTTCTAGTAAGAACATGTCAAAGCATCATAAAATAAATTTTTACAGTTCAGATTTTGTCCTCTACTTGTGTAGTTAGATTACCTACCAAATATACATAAGAAAAATAGGCCCACAAAGTATATATTCAGGCTGCCATCTTATTAAGATACCTAGGGAACACTTCTATCAAACAGAAAACAGCTTCAGAATAAATGTTATTAAATTCAGTAAAACTGCTGTATCCTGAATTATTCTGAAGAGATGAATAAGGTTTTAAGATGAAATTGTGCTTTTAAGTCTTTGTTCTAGAAATAATTTTCTTATTTTTAAATCTGAATAGGTAACTGAAATCCAAGATTGGAGTGCGTCGAGTCCACATAGCGCAGCATATGTTCTTTGGGACAATGGTGCTAAAAACCTTTACAGAGTTGGCTTTGAGGGCATGGTAAGTATAAAAGAACACAAAGGGTAAAATGCATGGTGGGGGAAGGGTAGTAAGAATAACTTGTGCTTTATTATCCTTCTTTTGTAATACTCTGTCAGTTTGTATGCTGTTAGTCAGGTCATTGTGAATACAGCTGTATGGATCATGCATATGTATTAGGAAGAAAGTATGATTGGGAATTTATAAAACATGTGAATAACTTAAAGTTAAGGGCTGGTTTCTGCCAGAGTATAGTAAATATTTACATTGCATACATTATTGTCTTACCGTGCTACTATTGTGCTTAAATTAAAATTCAGAAAAGAAAAAGAAGCTTAGTTGTGAACTTTTTAAAGACCCTATTTCTTTAACTCCTGAACTTCAAATTCACTTCAAATTTTGATGTGATTACTGCAAGATTTGCAGTTTTTAAATTACTGGCAACACTCAGAATCCTCTTGAGAGCAATTTTTTGATCAATGGAAAGTTGTTGAATTAAGTTACAATGTTAATTTGCTTTAGCACTAAATTTTTCTTTTTCACTGCCTAGCTTCTACAGCTACTTCTACAGCTTTAGAGAGAAAATGGGTCAGACTCTAGCCTAAGTGCCTTCTGTTGCTGGGTTTTCTTATCCTAATGTGGGTCAGGGAAAGGTTACTTTGATTATCAGCTGCTTATAACATCTTAATTAGCATTTTCTTTGCATGATTTTTGTTTGATACTGCAGAGGAAAACCATGTTAACTTAACATTCAAGTGTCATCTTGTCAGATGTGTATCAATAATAAAAGGTTAAAAAATTACTAGTCTACTTTTTTTGAAAGTAAAATATTTTGCCTTATAGCCTCACTTGAAATAAGCTTTATTTTTATAATAAAAAATAAATACTAGATACCACTTTTGCAGCAAATACGTGTTTTAGTGTCAGGTTTAAAAAGAGTAAACATCCTTAGTGCAGGTCAGCTTTTCTGATGCATGAAGATGCTAAGGATAAAACATGTCAGTATTGAATTATGTCCTTCATGGTCCCCCCACCAGTTCTAAAGAAAATTCCTTATATACTGGGAAAAGGGAAAGTAAGTTATATGTAGCATTACGTAGTATATTATTATTAAACCAATGGTTGCTATCTTTCACCCTTATATTTGATTGTGATGTATGGAGGAGGAGTGCAATTACCAAATCTAGATAGAATGAGGTACAGATCAACTGATTTTTTTGTTGCAATTTCAGTTGCTGTGTTAAAATTTGTGCACTGCATAGTAGGAGTGTTGTGGAATCATTGAATATTCCTTCTGGGCCTCAGTAAAAAGTACATTTAAGATAAGTTATATCCTGTTCTGAAACAGTTATTCCCTTAATAATAAAAATATATTTATTATTTGTAAATCAACTATATTCTGTTGCCACATGAAAGTTTTAAATATTTATAGAATGCTTGATTAACTACTGCAACTGTAAGTTTGAATGGATACTGGTGACCCTTCACACAAGATTTGTACAAACAGAAATCTTTGGTCAGTCATTTAATTAACAACAAAAAACTGTTAAAATGTTTGTGAAACTACATCTATGTATATGTTATATATGTATATATAGAATAATATGTAAATATGTACATACATACGTATAAAAAGGATAATTTGAGGCTTTATATGTAGTGCTTACCTGATTGTAATCCATTCTTACAATAACTTTATCTTTGTCAGATACTTCTATCAAATGCAATTTTCACTTCAGACAGAATGGATTCTTGGATATCTGTGACAAATAGTCATTTGAATATAAAGCTAGATTTTATAACTGATTCATCACTTGCTAAGTGTACAATTCATTATTATTTACTACTATTTACGTGCTGTTATGTAAAGTTGACTAATAGACTGTCAGAAAGTTCATGTGAAGTTGGGGCAAACTTGCCTTGGGACTTGGATAAGAAAGTCCTGAGAATGTGCAATCAACAATACTCAGTGTCTGCCCATGTAAATACAGCTGGGAAGAGACCCCTACTTGCAAATGAATAACACTTGACTCATGCAAATGGAGCTGATTAAAGAAACACAGTTTATTATTGTAAGTCAGGGTTGCTTGTTTGATAGCTGACAGGCTGCATCTGGTCCTCAAAATTAATCTATCTGGCCTGCCAGCTTTTCCTTAGGAGAGATGAGGACTGGCTGGTGGAGCAGCAGGTGCTGGCTGAAAACTTGCATTTATTTGCGGTCAGATCCTTAAGAGTTTTTATTCGAGTTTGCTGTTGCTGTGTTTACATATGAAGTGGTTGAGAGGGGTGCATCTTGCCTGTCTTTGTGAAGCCTGGCAATTTAAATCTGTGAGTTTCTGCTGCCACAGGCCACAAATTCCCAAATGGAAATCTGTTTATATGATACTGTTAAGTTGAATAACGTGTTTGCTACATCCATAGTAGGAATAAAGTCCTATTGGCTAATATAGTTATTGACACTGCTTGCATTTCATGTCTGTATGTATTCAGATTCTAGAGCTAGACCAAGCTGTTAACCACATTACCTGCTTTAGAATTGTGTGAACATAGCCTTTTGCAATAAAAAGATCCACTATGTGGAATTAGAGAGTTAATGAGAAGATCGTGATTTAGCTTTTCGGACTTGTTTCTAGTTTTTATTTCTTCATATCACACAGCTGAGAATTTAAAGCTGGTAACTTCCCTTGGTTTTCAATAAGCATTATATTCTACTACTTACTCATAGAATGATTTTGCTCTAAAAACTTCAGAAAATAGTTCCATCAGCAAGAGTGCCCTAAGTCAGTTTCATTATTTAGGAACTGGTTTTGTGCTACCAAATTTCTTTGTTCTTGCCTTTTTTTTTTTTTTTCTGTGATTAACCTCCTCCTCTTGTTTTTTATTATGGAGGATCTTGCTTTCATCTGTGTAACCTCTGAAAGAAGTAACTGTAGTCATCATCCATCATTGTCACAGTAATCTGTAAGCCATCTGTGGTTGTGTACTTTTTTTTCCACAAATTCTGAATAGTTGAGTGCATAAGGGAAACTGAGAAGATTCCTCGCCCTTGTGTTTTTGACGTTGCTTTAAACTTTCTTATCCTGATTGATACCTAATGTCTGTTCGTCAGCATTTATTAGGGTTACCCTTAAAGATAAACCTTGAAATTTCTCTAGAGGGTTTTAAGAATGACTTATTAACACCTTTTGTAATAAAAACAAGGTAAATGTCTTAGCGTACTAGGCATTGCTGGTGAGTCCTTTATATACTTTATAACAAAGTATATAGAAATATGCTTTCTGCTGCAGTTACAACTGTCAGATCTGTAATGTAAGTCAAATCTTCAGCTCTCTAGTCCTTTGTCTTGTCCCCAGTACATTCAAAATGAGGGGTTTAGGAAGGAGCAAAAAGAATTTTTGTTATTTTGTTAGTTTAGTGTCCTTCTGTTGCTTCTAGGTGCTGATCAAAACTGATGTAAAACACAGAAATGTGAATTTTGGCCGCCTTTACACATGGAGCAGGTGGTTTTTATTACATTACTGACAGTGTAGCCAAAGTTAGGTGGTGGTTAGTTGTTTTGGAATCCAGACAGGAAGGAGATACTTGCTTATACCTTGTGCATTTATTTGCATTTGTCAGCAGACTTCGTTTCGCTTCTTGTTTATGTAGTCTTAATTCTGTACATTTTTGCTATAGTCTCAACCAAGCCAAGTTTTTCATCTCTCTGTAACTGAGTTGCTTGGAAACATACTTCTCTTAAGCAGAAGTGTACTTTCTGGTCCTTTTCCAATTTTGTTATTTACAGTATTGACTCACAAGGAAGACTTTAAAATGATCCTCCTTAAAAAAAAAAAAAGTTACACATGGAAAGTTTTTATAAGTGCCTATAATCAGTAGACAGTAAGGTTATAAACCATTCACTCAAGATTTGCCTGAGGTCTGATTTCTTCTGTGAGAAGCTGTTGCTATTGTTTTTATACCTCGCACCTCTTTGTCATTTCAATCACTTTCTCTACCATCTTCTGCTTTCTCCTTTTATTGCTTTCACTTTTCTCAGCTTCTTGAAACTGAAAATTATTTGAGTTCATTAAACTTGAAATACAGCATTTCTTATAAACCTTTAGCTAAAACTTATGGATTTATCCAGTCCCTTGTTGTCTCAATCAGCTGACAAAGCAGCACTTACTGGGCTCTCTCCATTTGCTCTGTAAGGGCTTAGTTCCTTGCCAAAAGCTGTTGTGAGTTTAAAGACTTAAAATTACCTATAATGGGTGTATTCATTGCTACCTCAAACACCTGCAGCTGTGGCACCATTCCTGCCAGTGTATCTGTAAGAGCAGTATTAATTTCTCTCCTGGTATTTGCTGTTGGTGTTAGATGCTATTTCAGTGCATCTGGACCAAGCATTCTTTTTCTTAGGAGCACACCTTCTTTTCTTATCAAGTCTGTAGACTCCCCTCCCTGGTTTTGATGGATGGCATTCCATATTGATCGGAGTAACTTAATAGTTATTCCAGTAGGCAGCTGCTCCTTCAGCATTGTTTTCCTCTTCAAGGTCAGTGATGATGGTGCTTTTACACCATCTGCCAACACTGCTGACATTGCTGTAATCTACATTTTTTGTCATTCTCTGAAGTTTTTATGGTGATGAAATTGCTGCTGTTTTTTCAACGGTATAATTGGATGGTAAGTCAAAGTAAACTGTTAGGTTCTCTGGATTTCCCATTTGGCTGAGCAGATCGTGACCTTTTTGTAATCCAGTCACATACAGCTGGAATGCAAAGAGTTTTTCAGCAAGTCAGAAGGTAGACGCTAGAAGACCAAAGTTCTCCGCTGTAGGCAAAAGCCATTATTACCCACTGCTCATGTGCATCAGCCGTTACTACTGATTTGAAAGTCCTGCTGTGCAATGTTTTGTGCTTGTGCTGTTCCTTGAGTTTTCATTATAATGATTTCCTGCTTAACTGGGACTTCTATCTCTCCTCTAACTATGCACAAATTCCACAAAATCTATAGCTTGTTTTTCTGTTTCTTGAAAGAATCCTACTCGGGGTTCATTGAATGATGTCTCCATCAAGTCAGTGTACAAAAGCTTATGTTTTGTTTTCATCTTTGCACGTTTGTGTCCGCCACATATTTACACCCAGCCTCACAGTTGTTACTTCTTTTTCTGCGCACGGGGTCACCGTGAGTCTAAAACTTGGGTTTTAACATCCCTTTTGTTTTGGTACAGTCCCTCACTAGGGGAGCCTCTTGCTGTGCAGTCCCCAGGGGAGGATGACCAGGAGCTGAACACCACCCCTGATTTTTTACTTAAACTACTTGGGCAGAAGAAAACCTGTTTTCCTTTTCTGATAAATAGAGTAGCTGAGTGCTGAAAGTAGAATTATAGTTGCTTACCCACCTTCCGTGGTACTGAAGTACAACTAAGTACAGTTTCCTATCTTAAAACTCCAGGATCTTTTTTGGGTTTGGCTATGTTTTTTAAGACATTTGCAGGCCTTTATCATGTCGATGTTACTTTTCTTAGTAGTGCTGGTTGCAAAGTTGCTGAAGGAACTCTTTGCTGTATATATAGTGTATACAAGTTAGTTTTGTACTGCCGTAATCTTTGTCAGTCCCTCAGCTTTCTACGCATTTTGAGTCCTCAATTTTTTAGTGAAGGCTTATGTAAAAAAAAAATAAACATGTTACCTTGCTTTTCTGTGATACTTAGATCAGACTCTTGTTTTACTCCTTAGTGATCTAACATTGACTTCACCACGTAAGTGAAAGGAAGACAGATGTGAAGCTGAGGTTCAACACCAAGCTACCACTTAGTTTTACAACCAAATATATCATTATACTCCAGAAATAAACTATGCGTAGGGCACAGTACAGGCAGGGTAAAAAAAGAGAGCAGATTTGTAGATTTCTCATTGTTTTTTCTTCCCCTGTAAAAGGTATCTTAACCTGCTTCCTAATAATTCCTGCTGCAAGATAGTAATTAGCCTTTTACTGAATATTTTTTCTTCTGCTAGCTTGTAGCCATCCATCTTCTCAGTATGTTAACACTTACTGTAACACAAGTGATCTTTCACCCAGGTTTTGCCTGGCTGGGAGGAGAACCATTTAGGACCCTCCCGCGCTCCTTTCTTATGGCTCGGAAGAATGCGAACACAGCTCTTGCGCGTATACCCCTTCTTGACTCCTGTGCAGGCAGCTGGTTGTTGCATGACATGAAGAGTTTGTATTCAGCGGGTGAGACCGAGTGCCTCCCGGCCATATTAAATCTCTTGTTGGTCTGGGGGAATGAATCAGCTCGCCATCTGGGATGGTCAGGGCAGCCCTCTTGGCTTCTGCCGAGTTAAACCCAGCACCTGCCCACCGGGTGGCAGCATTTTGTCGCCAGCCTGCTGCTGCTGCTGGGCTCAACAAACTCTGGTGCTCTGATTTTTTTCTTTTTTCATAGGATTTGAAGAGCGGCTAAATCTCATTATTTTCCTCTGGCTGTTTTCATCACTTTTGCAAAAAGTGGCGGTGCATTCGTCATAGATCAGGATATACACTGAATTTTCTGTTGTTTCTGGCTGCTTAGCAATTACAGGTCACTGAGGGTAGTATTGTGTTTGTCAGTGCCGTGATGATTTGGAAGACTTGAGAGTTTTCATTTTAATCCTTTTGCAGGAGCACAGTCTGTCAATAAATCTTGAGTGTGGGAAAAATAATTGTTAGAGTATTTGTTTAGTTCTGGTTGATTATATCATAACCACCACCTGTCCTCTATTTCCTCCCGCACCCCATAGAATATTCTGACACATTTTGCAAACAGTTTCCTATCTCCTTCCCAACTCATCATGTGCACAAAATGCCTTTGTTTAGTGAGAATTGTTCCATAAGGAGCAATGGCAGATGGTAGCCATTTGGCTTTAAGGGTTAGACAGGGAAAAAGCTAAAGGAAAGGAGAATTATAGGAACTCTGCTGGCTTTATGAATAGGAGTTGGTTATCACACTTGAAACCTCTGTTTCTCAGATAATATTAAACAGAGTCTTTCTAGAGGATGAGCTTTAGAACTTTTGTCTTTAAAAAGATCATGTTTAGCTCAGCATAGTGTTTTTTTTAAAAAAAGAATATCCTTGTGTTCTGTATATTCTTAATCAGAAATTCTTCGTTTTATAGAATTTGGGTGCCAGGTTTTATTCTCTAAGATAAACATGTATCTGTCAAAAAGAGCTGGGAAGAGGGGGCAGCACTGGCAGGCATTAAATGGTCAGTACAGGAAAGGTGGTGGCCATGAGCACTGTTTGCAGATTTTTTTTTTTCTTTCCTTGCTTGTGTTTTTTAAAAGGAAAGATAACTTTACAGAACAATGCAAAGCAGCTTTGTGTTATTTTAATACCTTCCTTTGAATTAAAAATGTTTCATCCTTTATAGCCTTTTAATATCAGTAAAAGTTATGAAAATCTTGAGGATGTCAAGGCTAATAGATTGGAAAGTATTTGAGATTATATGCATCAGTAACGAATTCATGGGGCGTGTTTTCTGTACACATAATTTTCATCCTTTCTTAATTGAGTGCATCTCAGTTCTAGATTCACTGACTTACGTTAGCCTGGAGACTCAGTCAGTGAGGACTAAAGTTGTCTCAATCTCTCTCCATAGTCTGACCTGAAATGTGTCCAAGATGCAAAAGGAGGCTCTTTCTACAGGGACCATTGTCCTGTGTTAGGTGAGTTGAAGATGAAGTAAATTTATCTTGATGTGTGTTAATTATTCTCAGTCTGGATTTCTCTTTAAATGTCGTCTAAAAGGACTGTCCTTACTAGTGGAATGTACATGGTAGCATTTCCATGCATTAATAATAAATTGTAACACTTTTCTAAATGTATTTGGTATCAGTGTGCCAAGTGGATGGCAAGGGAGCTGTTAAGTGTTGACTAAGTAATAGTCCCAAGTCTTGTGCGCTATATTTCTAAAGAGCCAAACAGAGCTGTGCATTCTTATAAGACTGTCTTAAATATTCAGAGATGTTCAATGAAGTAGCATGTACATGGCCATAAGCATGAGTCATTCGAACATATAACTTAACCTGTTATTTTATACTAGAATATGTTGTGCAATCTCAGTTGAGGTTTTCCATATCAGCTATTGCGCTGACTTATTCCTCTAGTGTCTTGGCTGGGCTGTAGACATGTGAAGAGTATATTATAAAAAATAATTGCCAGGTGTTTTGGTTTTTAAAATATGGGCAAGTTGGGATAAATTTTATAGATTACTGGACACAAATTTTGTAATTATTAATGTGTATTTCCTTGGCAAAACATGTGGTCTTAAAACTGGACACTACAGAAAATTTTGCTTTTCTTCTTGAGTTTCTTATTATACTTCAGTGCATAAAAAACTTAGCTGATAGTACTGGCTTTTGTAAAGTAATGAGAATTCTCTGTTTACTAGTCTTAATCTAATTCCTTGCACAAGTACTTGAACTAGGACTTGCAAGCACTAGTCTTTTATTGACAGCATTGGTGAAAAGGTAAAACAGTAAAGGTCTGTTTTGTTTAGAAAAAAAAAAAAAAAAACAGTTGTCCAAGAAGTCACTTAGATGTTTACTGTCAAGTAGATGAATTGTTTGTAAATAAAAAGCCAAGGTGCTCTGATCTTTGTATCTTGCTTTAGTACTTAAAATTAGTTTTGTCATTTTAGTCTAATGTGAATAAAAATAGGAAAATAGTAATAGGATCTTACTGGTTCTTTATTACACAGGTAAACTTAGGTTCTTATGAATGCCCTGTATTCATTTTCATTCTTGCTTTAAAAGTACAGGTCTGTTTTCTGCATGTAGCTTACTTATGGGGTGAAACTGTATTTGAATGCATGAGTATTTATCACTAAAGATAGTAGGAGGCTATTCTTTGTTGAATTTTTCCCCTTCCACTATCTTAAGTTGCTCTTAAAGGATGATAATGAACTCTCTTCATCATTCTTACCATATTAACCTCCATCTTCTCAGTCTTACTGTTTGTTAGAACATCTGTCCCTTTTATTTGTCTTCTGAATGTAGTTCACAGATAAATTCATGCTGTGAATGTAAATGTATGCTTGCATTAAAAACTAGAAAGTTATTTTTGAAGCTTTGCAACACTCAGAGTGCAAATAGTATTCCAGCAGGGGCCTAATTGATACGGAGTAGTATGTAGTTAGGGCAAAATACTGGGACTGATTTTGTTCAGTACCTCATCGGTGACCTTGATGATGAGACGGAATACAATCCCAGGCAATTTGCAGATGACACCAAGTTGGCAGAGGGGTGTGGTTGAAAGTAGAGCTTTATTCAGAAGAGCCTTGAGGAAGTGAAGAATTTTGGTGAATGGATACCTCATGGAGTGCAATCGGAAGTGCAGTTTTGCACTCTGGTTGGAATAAGCCTATGTACCAGGAATTCCCAGACTGGGAGTTGTGAATGCCTGAGTAAGGAGCCCTGCTGAGGAAGGAGGAGCTGGGCTTTTTTAGTCTGGTAAGAAAGAGGTTAAGATGTAATCTCCTAGCCACCTACAACCACTTGAAGGGTGATTGAAAATGATGGCACCAAAATTTCAGTAGTGGCAAATGGCATAAAAACAAATGGTAGTGCCCTTAAGGCCACCTTAAGTGACTCGAGAGGGTCAGACCAGATACTGAAGAAATTTTCTGTTACACCGACAGCTCTATATTGCAGCACTCGAAGAAGTTACTTGGAGAGGTTGTGGCACCTCAGTCCTTGGGGGCTTTCAGGACTCAGACAGGCAAAGCCACAGCTGACCTCAGCTGGTTGTTAATTCAGCTCTGTGTGGGATATCAGACCAAATGACCTCTAGAGATCCTTTCCTCCAACTAATGCTTCTATAATTCTTTGCTGCTTTGTATCTCTTCCTTTCTTAGACTTTCCTGTCTCGTCAGGGCTGTCCCTGGGAAGTTTGCTGTCTAAGTTTTCTATCTAGTGAGTTCCATATCAGTAGCTTTTCTGAAGAAGTAATCTTTGACTTTGTCCTCTGCAGAAGTGGCTTTTTTCCATGTTATGTGTGTTTTGCTGTGAAGGTGAAGGGTGCAGACTGAAAATAGCACTTCACCTATAGTCCTTTAAACTAAGACCAGGACAGAAAGAAGTCATGGGCTGGTCACGGAAGTCAAAGTCCATTGAACCTTAGCATTTATTCATGGGCATGTTTCCTTTCTCAGCTATTTCTTCTTCAGTAGTATCAGATTCTCTTCTTTGCTATTCTTTCCTCTGGAGACTTTTAGTGCTCCAACTAGTGCTGCCAACATCTGGTGTGGATTTCAGGCTCTGGAATCATCTCCCTTCAAATAACGTTTTCGCCTCCGTGTGTCAGGCTATTTGTTTGTACTTCCTTATTGTTACAGTGCAAGGACCCTTTCTCTATTATTACCTCTTGCTTGGAAGAGGAACAACAAACACACACACCCCCTGCCTTACCCCGCTTGGAGACAGCAATATTACTAAAGGAACGGTGCTCACCCTGTCCTTCACCACTGATGTTGCCATTGAACTTGATCTACATGACTTCTGCAGTTGTTGTACTCTTCACTGTCTGTGGATGGCACCAGATACCATCCTCTGGTTCTGGCAGTGAGCAGGTCCACAAGTGTGTTCTCTCATCAGTTAACACAGCTTGATGTGTGTGAATATATGCCGTTTCCCTCCAGCTAATGAATTTTTGCTATGACACATCATTTGAAAGCAGGAATTGTCCAGGGAACGCATTTTAAGTTCAAATTCGCAGGGTTTTTTTTGTTTGTAGTCATCTCCCCAGTTATAAGGTTAAAGATTTTCATCGTTGGTCATTTTGGAGGTATTTTTTTTGCCAGTGCTTTCTCCACATTCAAGGACTGACCCAATTCAAAACCACTTTCTGTAGGCCTTCTGCTTATCTTGCAGTCGCTGAGTGGATAGATGGCACTTTGTGGGTGACTTTCTCAAAATTATCAGAGTTTATATATTCTAGATGTCTAACACCATATGATAGCTGTTACCATCCCAGTTAGAGCCCATAGGGGAGCCTGTCACAAGTATTTAGCATTTGCCAGTGTCATTGCTGTTTGCCTTGAAAACTCAGCAGGAAACGCACAAGTCCATAGCCAGAGGTTCAGAGTTCTTTTTTACTGGTTCACTCCCTTTTAGCTGTTGACTGCTACAGTTGCAGAGACATCGAGTCTCAGAAATTAACTTCTGTTCTTTAAATTGGCATGGAGAAGTAGTGTGGTCATGTGAACATTTTCTTCTAATTCCATTTCAGGTGAGCAAAATGGTAACAGAAACCCTGGTGGGCTGCAAATAGGTGACCTTGTAAACATTGACCTTGATTTGGAAATTGTACAGTCTTTGCAGCATGGTCATGGAGGATGGACTGATGGCATGTTTGAAACTTTAACAACAACTGGAACAGTTTGTGGTATTGATGAGGATCATGACATTGTGGTACAATATCCAAGTAGCAACAGGTTTGTTACATAGCCTTCATCATTGGTTCTCACAAACTTCCCTTGCCTTTAGCACTTGTGATCACTTGGTGCCAGAAACTTTCTGTTCTCCTTTTGTGTCTATTAAGATTTTCTTGAGGATTTTTATGTTCCTTCTACAATGTGTAATGAAGACTTACCTTTAAAAATGCTTTAGTGTGAAAAGGAAGTTTGTTGTCTCTCTCACTTGGTGAAAATTTGAGTCCAAAATAATGAATAATGTTCTGGACTATCTTTATTTGCAAAATGTAGTGTTTTAAGCAGTACTTTCATTTATTAATTACAAAGTATCCCATGACTTCAAGGGGAATGGTAATAGCAATGCATTGTGGGTTTTCAGGAAAATGGGTTAAGAGGACAGGTGACGAACTTTTTGTGTTGGGGATCTTGTCTAATATAGAATGACCTTGGCATGATCTATATCTAGCATTTTCTTATTCAAAGGGATATTAGTTTATGTAAAGATGGACCAAGGATGGGACGTGTTGGGGAAGCTGTTGCCAAAACTACTCACTGCAAGCAGTTTAGGTTTGAAATTTGATGAGCTGCATCCATGCTAACAGGATTCAAACCCAGCTCTACAGCTGGATCTGAGCTGATCTGTCCACATGGTTTTGTGTTGTCTTGCTCTGAAGTATTGGGCTTACCTTTAAAAAGCAGCTGATGAATGGAATATCGTTTCAGTTGTATCTGGAGACTGACCTTTTCAGTTTGTCCAGAAAGGATTAACAGTGCATTATTCATTCAGGCTTTCCCTCAAGATATTGTTTGTTAATATTGCAAAGTAATGCAAAATAAAGTTGTTTTCCCAGCTAACACAAGCTGAAGGGATGCAAATGGTGTTTCTTCCGACAGTCATGGCTGCAGAGCCAATGAGAGGAGCTGCTCTATCTTGTGGTTTCCTCCCTGACTTTGCCTTTATAGAGATTATCTGATGCTTCTCAACTAGATCATATAGCTGAATGAAAGTCAACCCTAGACCAAATGGCACGTAAAGGAGAGATCACCACATTATATATTAGAATATAACTCGGCATAAAAACATCTGAATGTCTCTAAACCAGTAAAATTTATAGTACAAATTAGGATAGTTTGGTTAAAAATTGAGATGTATCTAGAACAACCATTTGATGGAAGAGTATTTTTATAACTGAATGTTGCAGCTTATGACTTGGGAGGGAGGGGGCAAAATCCTGTGTTCTTCCCATGTTGTGTCCTGACAGTCCAATCCTTTGTGAGACAGCTTGGATCTTCCCCTTTTCAACTAGAGTTGTCTCCTCCTCTCACCGGAAAAATAAACAAAGTGTATAGCTGTTTTCAGGATTATTATATTGTTGTCAGCTTGCTTCCCCTTAGGCAGGATATTTCTTCATTGCTTCACAAATGTATGTCTCTGAAGATTACCCTGGAAATATTCAACTAATGAGCCACAGACAAGTTTATGGGCAAAAAATGGTTAACAATAAATATGCCATAGTATCCAATTGCAGAAAGTTTGTAGGCATACAAGCAGAATCTTGTCCAACAGATAATTTTTAAGCATATATTTCACTTTGCACGTTCAAAATCTACTTTAAATGGTTCATTGTCTAGGTGGACGTTTAATCCAGCTGTTCTCACCAAAGCCAATGTTGTTCGAAGTGGAGATGCTGCTCAAGGTGCAGAAGGAGGTACCTCTCAATTTCAAGTGGGTGACCTTGTTCAAGTATGTTATGACTTAGAGCGAATCAAGCTTCTTCAGAGAGGTCATGGAGAGTGGGCTGAAGCAATGCTTCCAGTAAGTAGTTGTATGTTTGGATTCATAGAATCGTAAAACTTGTATAGTATCTCTAGTTACGGTTGGTAATAATACCTCAAGGTTGTGGGAGTCAGTGATTTTCTTCTAAGTTAGAGAAAGTGGATTTCATCAAACTCAGTGTAATACTTGCTCAGATGCAGTAATTTGCTTAGCCTGAGGAAACTTAGCTAAAGGTATTAATGACTGTACTATTAAACAACTGACTTAATAAAATTTGTGGCTTATTATGACATTCAGATTTCTAAATATTTTATTTTTAGTATTATTTCATTTGACATTTTCTTTAATGCAGACTTTAGGTAAAGTTGGTCGGGTCCAGCAGATCTATTCAGACAGCGACTTAAAGGTAGAGGTTTGTGGGACATCTTGGACATATAATCCAGCAGCTGTCTCAAAGGTGGCATCAGCAGGATCTGCTATAAGTAATGCATCTGGCGGTAAGTTTGAAGGATAAGCAGTAATGTATGTACAGCAAGTATGTATTAATTAAAAAATTGTTAATAAGTACTAGTACATAAGTTGTATGCAAGGTTAATAACACTCAGACTTGCGGTTTGGCTAATTGATGTTATGTTTTAGAGAAAGATATAAGAAAAAGCTTGCAGTCTGGATGGAGATGTTGGTTGTTGTTATCTTGATAAGGTGCAAAAACTCCAAATCAAATATGGGTTTCTGTTTGGCCACAGTGCAGATATGTCTTTGAACGTCTGCTCTAAGGACTTTAAAATTTAAATGATTGGAAGGAACATTAGATTGGAATAGGGACCAAGGCATGAAGAGGGTGTCACTTGGTGTAGCAAGCAGCATACTCCTTGTTCCATAGGTGGTGTGGGATAGCAAATGTTAAGTGAGGAATCTGTTGCAAGCAGTTACTCAGGATAGTATTCTTTCCTTAAAATTTCTATCTTAAAATCTAGTCAGACATCCTTTGACTAATTACAGTGGGATTTTTTTTTTGTGTCTATGTAATCACATTTGAGTTCTGCTGAACCTGCTCTTATTCATCTAATAACAAGGCAGAAAGACTGTCCAATGTTTTATGTTCCATTGGCTGTTTCACAGATCAATTAAACTAGAATGTTTTTCCTCTTTTTGGTCATAGCTAGTTGTTTTTTCCTTTTCACATATTTGTTTTAATGCCAAGAAACCTTTCTACATAGTTTCTAGACTTTTTCCTAGGAAGGCATAGATACAGTGAGTTTTCTGCAACAAAGATAAAGTCACAGTGGCCATAAAACTAGCTAGAAGAGTAATATAACTTAGCGTTTAAAATCACAGAGGGCAGTTAAGCTAGAACACTAAGCAGCCTGTTATATCAATATGTAAACTCATGTTTTTACCTCCTCCCCTCCCTACTATATTTTGTGGTAGACAAGCTATTTGTGGTTCAGTCAACTTTGTTTTGCAGTGTCTGTTGTGACAGTCTCAACTATCTAAAGGGTTTTGGGGTGCAGCACTTATTCAGAACTGAATAACAACTTACAGCTGCCATTTTATGGTGGTTTGTGTATTACTTTGTACATGCCTTTAGAAACATGACAAATTTAGCTGTTATTTTTCTGTTCTTGTGTGATTAGAATTGTAATCTTAATTGTCCTTTGTTTAATAATTATAGAGAGATTGTCCCAGCTATTGAAGAAATTATTTGAAACCCAAGAATCTGGAGATCTCAATGAAGAATTGGTTAAAGCTGCTGCCAATGGAGATGTTGCTAAAGTGGAAGACCTGCTAAAGAGACCAGATGTAGATGTGAGTGTTCTGGTTTGGGAGGACCTGTTCTGGGGATCTGTAATACTAAGGGAAGTGAAGCTGTCCTAGTTACTCCTTGCCAGTCACTAGTGTGTTGGCATAGAAGTAGTACAGCTGGTTCCAGTGTTTCTCTTCTTCCATTTGTTGTCCTATGAAATGTGTTGGGGAGTGTGTGAAAATAGTGCTTTACACTCTTTTTCAGTGGACAGATTTTGTGTTCTCTCGTCTGCTATGAGTTAAAATACCTTCCAGCCTCTGTCTGCCAGAATCAGGGCAGAGAACCAACCACTCACAATTAGTGAAGGCTCTTCAACTGCTTTTGTTTCGAGGCGATAGAAGGAAGGAGGGTAGATTTTGGTGAATTTCTGCTGCTGTTTTGGGTTTTGGATTTTTTTTTTTAAACTCATGATAAAGATCATATAATCTGCTCTCTGTCAGATTCCTTTTACCAACTTGCGTAATCACCTAGGAGTGAAAAGCCTAAAAGAAAATGCCTAAGAATTACAGGACTTGGTTCAGAGAATGTTTTAAAATCACAATTGGATGTTTTTCTCACTACAGCAGTAGTAATTCTTGCAGATAAGAGACTAAACTCCATCTGTTCTGAGGATTGATTTGTAGCTCAAGATTATACAAAACATGGTATTTTGTTCAGGCTGACTCCTGTTGTTGCCATAAATTAGAAAATGAAGTTAAATATACTGTAGGGCAGAGGACTGGTATTATTCCGAGACCTGTTCTCAAAATCTTGCCTTTACAATAGCCCAAAGATGAAAGCTTTTAATCCAAGTATCATTGAGGTCTTAGTGTTTGAAATAAATCCATTTCTTGCTGCTTTCCTTAGATCTAGCTGATGCTATAGAAAGGAAGGAGATTATCTATATGTGCCAGAAAGGCAGCTGTCTAAAAATGGTTCATTTGATACTTTAATATGTGTGCTGTTGCTTTAAGTTTTCTAATAAACTTGCACATATACTTCTAAAGTGGCTCATAGGTATGTGTGTGTATCTTGCAACTTATCTCAAAGTACTGATGTGCTTCCAGGTGAATGGACAATGCGCTGGACACACAGCTATGCAAGCTGCTAGTCAGAATGGCCATGTCGACATTTTGAAGTTGCTTCTGAAGCAGAATGTGGATGTAGAAGCAGAGGTAACCTAAATATTTCAAAATACACTTTGTGTCTCCTTAAGTTTTAAACTTTGCTACATACAGAAATAGCAATTCTATTGTAGTTGCCTTCTTTTTAAATGTCAGAGTGAGTGAAAAAAGCTTTTCTTACGGTGATTATGTTCCCAAATTAGCCTCCTACTAACAATATTACAAAAGGTCAATATCCAGTTCTTTAGCACCTCTAATTAAGTGAAATATAATGCTAATATAACAGAGCTATGTAAGCTAGTATGTGATTATAGTGGATGAAGCCCCTTCCATATTTCCTTTATTTCATTTCAACAGTAGAATGCAATAGGCTAGCACAATGCCTGTGGCATTCAGAGAAAAAGATGTCGGATGCTGCATCTCCAACCTCAGATACTTGCCATGCTTTGTATATACCGTCTTCAGTTAGGAGAAAGTTTTCCATTCTTAACTAAAGCAAGTTTGAGCAGAAAGTAATAACAGTATCTCTGGGTAGGAACTGCCAACTCTGCTTCCAGTTTTTCAGGGTTTGGTTTTTTTGAACTTCACCCAAAATGGAAAGATTTCTTTTGTTTAGGTTTTTTAGAGTTGTTGTTTGTGAGGAAAATTATCTGTCAGCATACTATGCATTTGCATTTTGATTTGATTTTGCCTCGTTTACTTACACAGAATGCACTGATATTGTAGCCTTTGCTCATTTTGTGAAGCACAAGAAGCATCTGTCAAATTTCTCTTAAGAGTATAAATTAAAGCCTAATATAATGCTTAAAAGTTAATAGGGTGTCATTGTTCACATAACAGAAGAATAACTTTATATGCTTGGGCATTTATGTTTATATTGTATTTGATATACAGAAGTTATAATATGTTAATACATTAATGAAGTGATGATGTAATCCTTGGAACTAAAAGTACTTTTATATTCACAGATACACCATTACTTTATAAAGGTTTTCTGCTAAATGGTAAAGGTGGCTTAGATTTGATGCAGTACACACTTGCTGTGGTCTGATTTCTGTGAAGTAGCTTCATTTTAGAAGCGGTGCTTTCACTGCGGTACATAGCATACACTGTTATAAACTAGACTAAGCTGCTTTTCATCTGTACTATGGGATCAAAACCGCTGTGTTAAGTGGTGGATTGATACTTTTAACCCTTCCTTATACTAGATAAAAAAGCATTAGAGAGGGAAGTAGAAGCACCGCTGAAACAGCTTCAAGATAATACACCTGGTAACCAGCTAGCAGTAGAATTGCTAAGAGTTCACATTTGCTCAGGCTTCAGAAGTATCGTAACACTAGCATTAAAAAAATTTTCAGGGATTTCTGTTTGAATTTTCAAGCTTTTTCATGTAACTTTAAGTTGTTTGAGTGAAGATGATATTCCTAGTTAATTATATAATTGCATTAATTTTTATAATATTAATCATATATATAATGTGATTTAGATTAATGTTTATATGTTTCAGGCTTTAAAAATGTCAGCTGTCTATAAATTAGTGATGTGAACAGATGCAGCAGAGTCATCCCATTACACAGAGAGCAAAAATTTAGTCCGTTTACTTCACTATTGTGGTCTGTGGCATGGAAGCAATAGATAAAAATCCTTACTTCGCCTGCTTTATAGCTATATTTGGTATATTTACACTTATAGTCACTGCTGCAGAGTATGAACATTCATGATGACGTTTTCTGGGGATGCCCTCATGCTGTTGTCTCCTCTGTGCTTATGTCTCTGACAGCTTAATGCAGAGTACAAGTGGCCTCTGTTTAGTCAGAAAACAATTTGTTACTGAGAGAGCTCAAAAAGCCTGGTGTAGTTATTATACGGTAAAAATATGTAGCTTCCTAGTCTGCAGAAATTAATCGGTATCAGTTACTGTATTGACAGTACTGACAATATTATATGGTTGGCATGTGTAGAAATATAGTGCTTTTAATATTTAGATTTGTATCTAAATAGAAGTCTGAGGACAGATGCTTAACTAGTTGCTAGCTTTTTCTAGGTATATTAATATACTATTGTCTAGGTAAACTACAGTGGGATTTAGCTCCTGAGATTATTTGTTTTGATGCTGAGCTAAAAAAAAAGGCACGTGCTTTCTTTGACCCCTACTCATTAAAGTAGGAATGCTATACGTTTAAGATTTTATAAAATCAGGGATTTGCATCTCAAAATTGGCATATGTTAAAACTGTAAAATATTCAATGAATTATATGGGGTTTCATCAGTAAGTATCTCGGTGTACTTCGCAGACTGCAAATATGAAAAGACAAATTACGACGTACTTGTGAAGCAAAGTGCTCTGTAAATATAAATGTTGTAGCAGTTTAACACTACTGTCATGCTCTTGATAAGTTTCACCTCATAATGATCTTTATAACCAGATGAGAAATACAGAGAAGTTCCCCTTTCTGATCCTTTCCCCTTCCAAATGGGCAAGCTTTGGCTTCTTTTGACTGTTTGTGTTAGATGAGCCTGAGAAGTAATCCTGCTATCTTAGAAGACAATTTTGTAGCGTGAGTTGATTTGGAAGGCATAAAAATATCTTGTTTTCAAAAGCTATTGGAGCTGCTGTTTAGTGCCCTGACTGTCTTGAAAATTGTATTCATATTTCCTAAAAGATATATTTGATAATTAGCAAATAAGTCTCCTTCCATCATTTTTTAAATGCTGTAAATAGTCTCATTGTTATCTTGTAGTTGTGCAAATACAGTGTATTCTAAGAACTACTAATTTTTGCATTGATGTAAAATATATTAGAAATGTGTTACACATAACATCAGCAAAGGAAGGACAAAGGACATGGAGCTGTTGGGGTGGGTCCAGAGGAGGGCCACAAAAATGATCAGAGGGATGGAGCACCTCTGCTGTGAGGAAAGGCTGAGAGAGCTGGGGTTGTTCAGCCTGGAGAAGAGAAGGCTGCGGGGAGACCTGATTGCAGCCTTTCAATACTTAAAGGGGGCCTGCAAGAAAGATGGGGATAGTCTTTTCAACAAGGCCTGCTGCAACAGGACAAGGGGTAATGGTTTTAAACTAAAACAAGGTAGATTCAGACTGAACACAAGGAAAAAAATTTTCATGATGAGGGTGGTGAAACACGGGAACAGGTTGCCCAGAGAGGTGGTGGATGCCCCATCCTTGGAAATATTCCCAGCCAGGCTGGATGGGGCTCTGAGCAACCTGATCTGGTTGAAGATGTCCCTGCTCATTGCAGGGGGGGATGGACTAGATGACCTTTAAAGGTCCCTTCCATCCCAAAGCATTCTATGATTCTATGATAATAAAAATAACTTTCAAACATTGCTGAACGGGAAGCAAATTGATAAGAGAAACTAAGCTTACCCAAGAGAGAGCGTCAGTGCACCCTTGATCAGTCATGATTTTTATCTCCTCCTTACAATTCTGAGTATTTCTCTATTGTCAAAATTGAATCCTACATAGTAGTATTCCACTGTGCACAAAAATTTAGTTAGAAACTAGCTTATGGAAGTTATTTCATTGAAACCTCTTATATACCTTCCATTTTACTTTTAGCTTTTGTATACTGTCATTAATGTTGAAATCACTTGATCAATATGTAAAAATGTTTCATGTAGTACAGTCCACTCTTACGGATGTGAAAATAACCCAAACTGACAAATTTGTTACTTTAATACCTTAATTCTCACTTTGGATGAAACTGAAACAAACTGAATTTAATCAGAGCTTTAATGCTGTGAATCATCATCATAGAGTCAGAACTTCTAATTCATTTCACCATCAATCCGAAATTTCCTTTGTAAAAGGTTTATTAACTGAAAACTAGGGCACTATAATAAACCCTAATAAATATTAGCTTAATTGTATGAACAAGGTAATTCTCTTATCCTATACCATGATATGGAATCTGTAATGCTTCCTGGGTTACGGGAAGGGTTACCCTGGGTTACTGAGTGTAACATTTTTGGGAAGCTGAGGGTTGGGTGTTTTTGGGGGGGGGGTTGTTTGGGTTTTTTGGTTTGGGTTTTTTTGGGGTTTTTTTTTTTTTTGTTTGTTTGTTTTTTGAAAGTGGTTGTTTTGTAGTAGAAACCCACATGAATCTATTTGAGTTTCTGATGAACACATCACACAAAGATTCAGGGCAATAGTTGTATATGGTATAGAATATCATATGTCATAGAATATATTATATACAAACAGACTCTTCATCCTCTATTGCTGTGGTTTGAGCAATTATTTTAATTAGACATTTGAATGATATCATGGTTGTCTAATTTCTTTCTCTTTAAAGAAATCAAATATGCACAATGGTTCAGTTTAAATTAGTCGTCTTGTTTAAATGCAAGGGAAATGTGGAATATACTGGGTCAAATTAATGTTTCTGCTTTAGGACAAAGATGGAGACAGGGCCGTCCATCATGCAGCCTTCGGTGATGAGGGTGCTGTGATAGAGGTTTTGCACCGAGGCAGTGCAGATTTGAATGCTCGCAACAAACGCAGGCAGACTCCGCTTCATATTGCTGTCAACAAAGGTCATCTGCAAGTTGTGAAGACTTTACTGGACTTTGGCTGCCATCCTAGTCTCCAGGTAAAGTAAATATTAATATAGATTCACTTCTTAGCTACTGAATTTTATGATTTGCTGTGTGTAGATGCTGTGTGTAGGTAATAGAAAAATTATGGAAAATGGGATTGAAAGGAACAGACCTTGTGAAGTTATCTGTCCCAGCCTCTACCCCAACATGTGATCAGCTGTTATAAAAATACTATTAAATCTATTTGTTTTCTTGACAGTTAGATAGGCACCTGATTTATTCTAGCCAGTTGATGTTAATTGGTATTCTCACAAACTGTAGTTATCTGTAATTGTTAATTACTCCTCTATCAAATCCACGACTGTTTGCTCCTTTTGCAAGCTATAGCTTTGTGGTTTTTGGCTGATTATACTGTGGAATGTTTTGTTAAAAGAAACCTTTTTTCAGAATTGACCTATCATTGATAGAAATATTTAGCCGGATTCTCTTTTAAATGTTCAGCCTTTTATCTAAAAGGCCCTCATGCATAGGGCCTCAAATACCATCATTTCACAGCAAGTTTTATCTATAATGAATGTGGTGGAAGCTGTGACGTAGGAATGCAACAACTTCTTGAGAAGGTAGAGTAGAAACCTCCTATCAAATAAGCAGGCATCCACATTCTGCATGAGCTGAATGCAGCCACGTTAGTAAAACAAATCAGAATGGGTAAGTTTGAAGATGTTTACAACAGAAAGAAAAAGCTGTAATATCCTGGGAAAATCAAGATATGTGGTAGTAACACATTTACCTCCTTGTTTTGCCATGTCAATAATCAGTGATTTTTTTTGAAGCTGTATATCCACATAACAAACAATGAACAAACTCTTGAAATTAGTGAATATCGTGATTATTTATCTGCTTCCACCTGGCTTTATAGGTACTGTCTTGCTCTTGCTGAGGTTGAACTGTTAGCCAGCTAACATCCATCCAGACCCTATTTAGTATTTGTTGAACAGTAGATATAATAAGGAGCCTGATGTGTTGAGCCCAGTAAAGGGTGACTGTATATCATATAATGATGTGTGAGATATGGCTAGCCAAAGTGGATGTGTCTGACTTTATAGAATTCTGTCTGGATTGAAAAATTCAGTAGAGTGGTGCTATGACATTCCATCTGGAAAATGTGATTGTCACTGAAAATAATAATGATCCTGCATGTGTGCTGAGGAGCTCCAATGTGCAAATGCAAGCAGGCAATTGATTTGGTGGATGAGAGCACAGGGGAGTCAGACTGAGGCATGACTGGAATTTAACTGGCCAGCACTCTGCTACTCACGCCAATTCACTGTGTAAACAGAAACACATGTAGTCTGTAAACAGTAACTTTGGGAAATATGATCAATTAAACAAAATAAAAGCTATATAAATTAGTTTTGGCAAACTGGTTCGCACTGGTTCAAGTGTTTCCATTTTCTGGCACTTTTTGTTTGGCAGTTTTTGATTCTTACTGTAAAGATTGTAAAGATTTGGTTTCATATTAGTGTATTGCTAAAATGTTCAGTTCCTGTGTTAGTTTGTAGTTGAGTCAGTGTCAATAACAAGACTTCCTGACTTATATGGTGTTAAAATTTTACTGGAAGCATAAATCTAGAGAGTTTGCCTATATAGCAGCAAATAAGCTTAAATGGATGTGTTTTCTCACTGTTAGTCTAGTGCATTCCTTTTCAGTCCAGCCATTTGGGTCCTTGAATAAGTAATGTGCAAAATGCTTCTAGGAATAAAAAGTATTTTTCCCTTATTTGGGATATTTGAAAAATAAAACGTCAAGCTAAAAATATAAATTCTTCGCTTGTTCAATTATGCACTGAAATATTTTCATGTACCTTGTGTAATGTAATCTGGTATTAGCCATAACAAGTTTAAAAGCTTAATATTGCTTATGACATTGGCCTTTGCTTCATGGAGAACAATCTGCTTCAGTTAAAACAGCAGATGTGCCTAAATTTATTACTTGGACTGCTTTTTATTTTGATTTGCTTATGCTTTTATTTCACACTGTCTTTTTGGTGTTGTCTTTTACATGGTTAATTGCTGGCTCAATCTTAGCGTTCTTTACGCCAAATTCCCTGCCTCCTTCCGCCTGACTAGTCTCCTCTCTGCTGCATTAGTTTTTGTTGCTGTCCTTCTATTACTCATAAATTTATAACTTAGGCATCAACTCCATCTGGATATGAGGCTTAAAGAAGTTGGTGTCTACACCAGTGTCTTCAGTACGGTCAGATGCAAGGCATACTTGAGCTCTGGGTTTGAGTTCTGGTAGCAGTGTAATTGTAGAATACTGGAGCTCTGGGGAGGATTACCCACTGAAGTATTTGCAAAACCAGAGCAAGATCAGAAGCAGCTTGCTCTGAACTCTGCAGTATAGCAACACTTTAAGGTCTGAAGAGCTGTTTTCTGTTTGTGTAGTCAGTTTTCCTAGTTATATTTAAGCATCTTTTTTTTTTTTTTTCTTTAATGTGGATGCATGCAAAAATTGATGTAAGCTGGTTCTGGTTTTAGGATTCTGAAGGTGACACTCCACTTCATGATGCAATAAGTAAAAAGCGTGATGACATCCTTGCTGTATTGTTAGAAGCTGGAGCAGATGTTACTATCACCAACAACAACGGATTTAATGCTCTTCACCATGCTGCACTAAGAGGAAACCCTAGGTAAAGATTTGTTTTTAAAGATTATTTTATCATTTGTAAAAGGAAAACAAATGCAGAGGAGGGTAGAATTATGGTATTCTTTCAAAAGATCCTTGAACCTGCATGTAATCATATTTCTTAAATTTTGATGTTGCTTAGATATGCATCTTTCTAATACTTGAGAAGCCATTATTAGAATGAAGCTACTGGTCTACTCAGTTTAATGCTGTATTCAGGTTACCTGTATACAGGTAACTCCAAATCCCTGGGAAATTTCCTGTGGTGGCTGTAAAATTTTGCCAATAAATGTTTTGATAGGTAAGTTGTTAAGTAAGATCTTAAGATGGGATTTGTAGAAATGTTTCTCTTCTCGAATATTGGAATTGGGAAAGGGATTTGTGTTTTTTAAGGAATACTTATTTGTGAGTAATTATTAAATATACCATGCAGTTATAAAGTGATCTTAGGATTGTTGCATGAAATTGTATTTGTCAGTATAAGAAACATGTAATTTTGCTTTCTTAGAAGTACATATAGAAGGAATTTCTTATTTCAGCTTTTATATAGCAACTATATTGCATAGATAGAACTTAATGGAATACTTGCTGCATTGCTGGTTGCTTATTACGTTGTGGATGAATGGTATTCTTCAGACCTGGCATTCTGGAAAGACTTCAATAATATTATATTGTATGGTGGAGAATTCAGTATAGTTTACATGAAGGAAGAAATGTGTGCGTTTTACTCGTTTAACTTTACTACTAAATTCTACTTTTCAGTTAAGTGAAGTTGGACAAATAAGGCTGTATATTAATATATGGGAATAAAATGTGGGTTAGTCTCTTAGAACATAGTTATCAAGACTGATAGTTAGAAAGTAAACATAAGTATTTATATATGTATGTGGAATGGAATCACACTTCACAAAGTAGAAGTAGTGGTTGGAAGTGTTGATAGGAACAATAAATGTGTTTACAGTTTTCTACAGCGCTCAAAAGGTCTGTAAGAGAACATGTAAAGGACCTAGTGAAGGGAGCTTATTTTTGGCATTCAGAAGACAATTCTTTCAAGTCTGAATTGGTACCTTCTTCACTTAATGTGAATTCTCCATATTTACATACCAGCATTAGCCAGGAGTACCGTTTCCTGTCTCCAGTTACCTAGGTGGGGTATTTTTTGTTAGTTTTTTGTTCTACGCTGTTTTCCTTAGGCTCTTGTGATAGTTTGCGTGTCATGATGTCAATATGAGATGCAGGGAAAGTGTATGGAGAAAAAGCTCTTTATAGGGGTGCTGAAGATTTTTCTGTGGGTGAATGTTTTAGGAGCGGCAGGCTTTTTCTTTGATGGAGGGATCCAAATTGTAGTTCAGACTGGCTCAGTTTAACAGTTGGTAGAGTATGAGGCATAGTGCAATTTTTCCCAGAGTCCTCTCTCCTTTACAAAAGTTTTTATTAGAAGAATAGGAAAATATTTCCAGTATTAGTGATTTGAACCCTGTGTAGGTTCCCCGATGCATGAGGTTTCATTTGCATCTAAACCAGTCAGATATCTGAAGCTGTTAGATATCTACTTTTTTGGTTGCAATTATATCTGAGCACTTCTGAAGCATGTAAAAAGAGAGAATGTTGTCTCCATCAGAGAAGTAGTAGTTTCATTTTTTCACAGCATTAGATATTTTACACGTCAGCCTGGGAAGAAATTCATGAAAATAAAACCAAAAGAAATCTTTTTTGAATAATTTTTCATTTTTTTACCTCTAGCCAAAACGTCATTATAGTAGTTTGATTCATTTAGGAGTTGTTTTATTTTCGTTAAGACTTTAGTGATAGTCATTTATTTCATTGTTGATTCTATAGTTCTACCATTGGCCTGTTTCTGAATGAAATCAAAGGTTTTATATTTGCCACTTTGTTTTTCTAATCTGATATAGAACAATGGATGTTACCAATCTGTTAAATGCACTAAGCACAAGCTATTTAAAACACTGTTAAAAATAAGCCCCTGAACTTTGGCTTGTAGCTGGTATGGGTCACAAGCAGTACATAATATAGTCTGCTTGAAACCTTACTTAAGGACTCATCTTTCCTAACCTAAGCTTTCCTGTTTCACCTAAACTGGAGTTTTTGTGGCTTTAGGATGTGGTGCCTTATATGGAATACAGTGCACTAAATTCCCCTTAAAGTCAAATATATAAATATATTATGTTATTTTATAAATGTTATTATATAAAAGTTAAACATATATTCATATATGTATATAAGCATGTATACATATGTGTGTATATCTATAATTAGAAAAATAAAATATTTGCTATGTACGTAAGTATTTATAAAGGTCCATATCCATCTTCCTTGTTAATGATAATAAAATAAATGCATGTATTAAGTGTGTGGATACAAAAATAAAGTGAACTAGATTTCTATATAATTTTTTTACAGTTGATACCAAATAGCTTAGATTTTTCTCAGGACTTAATCTTCCATGACAGTTTGACAGTGTTTTCCAGAAGTCAAGGTGTAGTGTGTTTTGGAGAGCATCCTGTTGTTAGCGGAATATTTCTCCTGTTAATTTGCTTCTCTTCAGGCCTTGTGAATTGGTACAGAAACAGAACTTTTGTTTTTCATGCTAATGTATAATGTTGAAATGTAGAACGGACGTTGTTCAATTTATGCAGTAGGTAGCTTTAAATTTGTGCATGGGAGGTAGAGCTAAAAAGAAATTTTAAATGAAGTGTAGGAAAGTTAAGATTTTATTTAATACATGGTTTCTTGTTCATGATTTTTAACTGAGTCGGTCATATTAGAAGTACATTTATTTTGGACTTTTTTCAAAGTACTGTGAACCTCAAAGCTTGGCAGACTTGCCTCTTCAGTGTTAATGAGATTTTTCAGACAGAAAAAAGGAGAGTAAAATTTGAAAATACTGTACAGATTGGTTATTTTTGCCGTGTTCTCAACTCTTGGTTATGTTTGATCTGTTCGCATACCTGTGACTTCAGATTTTTGAGCTGAAGACATGACTGTGAAGTGTAGGCGTATTTTATATCCGTTGCCCCAGTTAGTTTTAGATTTGCATTGTATCTTGTGAAGAGAGCTTTATTCACACTGCAGCTAGCATCTTAAATAGAGGCTGCTTTTAGAGCTGACCTGACTTTGCACATGCATATGACTAGATTTTCAGAGCAGTAAAGTCTGCTGGACTTCAAATCAAAATATTAAAATATTAGGGTAAGATGCAGATTTCATATTGCTGTCCAGTAGCAAGGAGTACGTGATCTTTAAGTACATAAACTAGCAAGTAGGAGATTGTGGTTTAAAATCGGATTATACTTTTTTCCCCATGGTTGTCTTATGTAGTAGATTTCTGCTTGTTTTTAGACTTGCAGATGGTTTGAATTGGTTGGCAGTGGAATTTTTAACTGTTTTTAGCCATGCATTTATTTGAGAGGTGGGGTTTCTCACCTGTATTTTGTGTTAATGAGTGTCTCAGGGACTTTTGAGCTGTATTGTCGTGGAGGTCCTCACAGAGACAAGTTGTGAGGTAATCAGAGTTGTACAATTATTTTCTAAACCAATAAAAGGGATTTTTTGCTTTCATATTTGCAGTTTTAACAGTAAGTGTAGGTTGAAGCTGAGTGCAAAAAAAAGCATGCTCCTGAAACCTCTTATTAAAGTATTATGTCAGAAAATGCTTTGAAAGAAGACTTTTGTTCAAGTTGATTTGGAGAAAGAATATAATCTCCATGTGCAGACCTATAATTAGATGGCAGATTAGCCTGTAACTGTTGAGGTCAGTGACAAATTTATTATCTTTAAATAGTAAATAATATGCCCAGCATGTGCAAGATGGCAAATACAATTCCTACCCTGTGGAGTTTCCTTCCTTGAGCAATTAAAAAAAAAGGGGGGGGGGGGGGGGGGACGACAGGAAGAGAGGTGCCCAGAAAGCAGACTTTCCCTGCATTGCCAGTGCTGTTCATGATTGCTTCCTTTTGATTACATTTCTTTGGTCAGTTCTGTTACAAAGGGCAACAGACTTGAGGAAAAATACAAGAGACAATAAATCATTGGAAAATGTGTTTATTTCACTGTTTACCTATCTTCTTTATAAATGTTATAAGAGATCAATTTTCACTGAATATGGACAGCATATTAAACACCAATAGCTGTTTATTTACAAATACAACCTTGAAATTTTGGAATATAGAATTTACTACACTTGTTACCTTCTATCTTCGAACTGCCTAGAATAATTGAACTCCCAACTGCAGAGAGGACTGCATAATCACTCTGAGCAGACTTAGCGTCCGGTTTTAAAAATACGAGAAATCCTGTAGTGATCAATGCATAGCTACAGCTGGTTGAAGGGGACCAAATCCATTGAAGAGGTGATTTGGTTCCATTTTACCAGCTTTAGCAAAGCATTGGAGTGCAGGAAGGTTATAATTCAGTAACACATTTTTAAGTACATGAACAGTTCACAAAGAACATGGGGCTTTCTTCTGTGTTACATGTTTTGTTTCTAGTCAATGCAAATTAAATTCCTTCACTAATTTGGAGGCGGCAAAATGGAAAGCTGTGTAACAGAAAGGCCTCTACGGTATCCAGGTTTGTTCCTTCCTCGAGTGTTTCCTTGAGGCTCTTTGAATGAGTCTCAAATCAAATTATAGTTACAGTTCTAAGTTTTTGGTTTTTTTGGGTCTGGTGTTTTTTTTTTTTTTTTTTTTTTTTTTTTTTTCTCCTGTGTGCAGTAATGAAATTCTAGAGTAGTGACCAGAAACTGTCGTCTTACAATTCCTACTCGTGTAGAGCTCCCTTGCCTCTTTATGTTAAGCTTTACTGGGGAAGAAGGTTTCGGTTTCCCCCCGTCCTCCCCCCCCATTCTTTTTCTGGCAGGTTCCCTTTTGCAGCTGCTTTAATGCTGTAGTTGGTTAGCACAAGTATAAATGTCAAGTGCTTTCAATTCCATTGCTATATCTCTGGTTAGTATTAACTTTTTAGGAAAGATTATGTAATATATAGCAGGATAGATTTTTTTTTTTTTACCCTGATCGTATACATAAAAACGTTTAATGTCAGAAAAACACAGCTTTTAAAGAATAATCTGGGGTTGCGTCTGATTTCTTCTAAATTAAGGTTCTTAATACATTTGTGCATGCTCACATAGCTTTTTTTGTATGTTGCATGCTGAATTCTTTTTGCGCTTTGACTGCAGTGGGAAGTAGGGGGCAACCTTAGTTCAAGCCATTCACTAGTAATGAGTATGTCAAGTATAGTCTACATCTGTTTGTTGCATAGTCTGATGCTGGTGAGAAGATTTATGTAAATATATTCGCAACGCCGTGTATTCTAATAGGAGCATAGCAGGTGTGTCACTTGGACTTAAGCATTAAAGATGGCTATAAAATTAGTTTCTATTTTTACCAGTTATACAGGAACTGTTTTACAGATACAGCTGCTCAAGTGCGCTTTTGGATAGCAATACAGTTTCATGTACTGGCCATATCGGGACAAAAAACGGCCGTGGAAAAAAAGCCGTGTAGCATTTGATAATGTCAGCATCTGTTATCCCTGTCAGTCACACAGTTGAAATGTTTGAGTTACAACTGTGTCAGCAGATGCCCAAAGTTCAGCATGTGCTCAGTTAAAATTGAACAGCTGATCTAAGTGATGGATGTGACATTTCACAGTGACTGGATATGTATTCTTAGAGATATGCTAGCATGAACTAGCAGGAAGCAATGTCAACATATAATTTTAACTTTTGTATCACTCTGAACTGTCATTTTGTTTCAGAATAGCATTGCAATGTTATACAAAGAAGACAAGAAAGAACACAACATGACGAATTGTTACCAAAAACCTTTCAAAATAAATTTAAGCTGTTAAAAAGATGGTCTCATTATATAGTGGAAGCCAGATCAATTGGTGGTAGGGACAGGAACTCTTCAAGAAAAGTAGTAAACGCTTAGCAATTAACCCCTCTGTAAAGCTGTTGGTAATACCAAACTGCTTCTGTGAGCATGATCTGATTTGTTTCCCACTATAAAGCAGGTTTTAATTTAGATGTTAACATACTGTATTCTTCATGCAAAAATATCTGCTCATAAGAGAAATAGCTTTAAAACAAAATCAATATTTTACATAAGAAAATGGTTCGTATAAGATAATGTTTCTTCTTGTATATATGTTATTCCATAGTTTCAGGTAATACAAATAGCAGGCTATGTATAGCATTAGGTGTTTGAGAATTATGTGAGTATTTAAAAATAAGATTCTCCATCTAAAAATGGTGCATTGCCCTTTTTTTATTTTTCTTTTTTTTCCTCCCAGACATTTTAGTAAGCACAGGGGTACAGTTAGAATCTTTAATCTGGGCCAAATGTGCCTACTTATCAGGGACGTATCCTATTTAATAACTGCTTTTAGAAGGCTGCTGTCATGGATAGGAATGGCTGGATTGATGAGCCGGGAGGTCCTTCCTCATGTTTTTCCTTGTTCCTGAATTTGATGTTGAGTGTCTTTACTTAGGGATGCTATGCACTGGTATATTTTAATTAATACCACTTTTAGAACTTGAAACTGTTGCAGGACTATTTCTCATGTCGTTATTACAATTTGCTGGATGCTACAAAGTCATATTTTCATGGCCAATTTTCTTAAATTTGGATTTAAAATAAATTCAGCTTATTTGAAAATAGTATTTAAGATAACTTACCTTCTAGGTTGTAGTTGTCATTTGTGTTTTCATTTAGGAATCTGTCAATAGCTTTAATCCGCTGACTAGCAACTGCAGCCTAGAAATCTCTGTATTGTCACTATCTGTGCATAAACCTGACACTGCACTTTGTATCGAAGAGCTCAGTGAGCATAATAAGTGCTGATTTAGAGAAGATTCTAACTTAAGTCTCATATATTAAATTGCAGAAGTTATCCTACTCAATTATTTTGGCTATCCTTTCTCTAAATCACAGCCTTAATTTCTCAGCTGTTTCTACTTGTGCCTTAGTTGCAACCTGTAGATTAAATATTCTATGGTAGATGTAAATTTAAATACTACCATCTGAAGTACACAGAACTGGCTGTGATTAATAGAACAATGGCTTGTTTTTAATGAGATACGGTTTGGTAATCAGGCTTTTAAGATCAGTTTAGGATCTATTAAGTGAGGAGTACGGGTAATGATAAATTTTGCAGCTATGGTGTGTTTCAAGGGTTCATTTCCAGCCTTGTTTTGAATTCTTTGTTTACAACTAATGTTCTGCTTATTAGCTGTTAACAATTCTTCCTACCCACTTTTATAGTCACTTAATTTAATGTTTTGTGATTCGTTACTAACAAGTATGAGTTATTTTGGCAATACCAGCTGACCCTTAGCAAGTTAACTTGTCACATGAATGTCATTCAAACAAGAGGGAAACCTGTTTCTTCCAACAGCTGTTTAGTTTCCTCTTACTGGTCGTTCCGTGCCTGCCAAAAATACATACTTCTTTACATTCCATAGCATTGTATGTTCATATGGGTACATAAAGAAGTATGTACTCTGAGCAGGTACACATAGAGTTGCTCGACTACCTGTCAGATGAACCTGGAAAGTATTTTGCTGCTTTCCGTTGCTGTTAGGTTAAAACTCAGGCTGACAATTCTTTGGAAGAACAATGTTATGATTAACTGATGGTAGAAAATAAACTTATTATTCTAGCTGAACTTTGCAATGCAATTTACCTGCAGAGTGGCTTAAAGCAGAATATAGTTCATTGTTCTGGGATGGCATGGACATTAGAAGTGCTTTTCCAGATTTTTGCAGTCTTTGCTGTTCGTTCTGAGTGATCACGTTTGAGTGGAGAGTTGCATCACTGGTAGCTTTGCAACGTGCTTTCTTGGAATTCGTTGTTGTATTCCACTGTAAAAACTTCAGCTTCCTCTCAGGTCTTGTAGCAGATTTCCATGCTAGTTTGCATCTAGCGTCCTGAAGGGAAGTATAGACTCGTCTAACATGGCAGTTATAAACTTATTTTCTTCCCCTCCCCACTCCCACTTCCATGCTTTTTTCATCCCATCCTGTATTCTGCAAACTCTTTGCAGGTTTATACTTATTTCTGCTGTAGGTCAGAGTGGTTTTAAAAAAAAAAAACCACCACAAACAAACAAACAAAAAAAACCCCCAAAAAAACAACAGCACATGCCACTGGTGATCCTGCTTATTGTAAAGATGATGACATTGAATTAAGAAAACAACCTCTAACTGCTGTGACAGGATTTGGATTGTTAGGCCGAAGGTCACATATGAAAGCTAATACCTACTCAAAACTTCTGCAAGCAGCTTTTCTCATTTTTTAAAATTGGCACTCACCTGCTTCAGTCAAAATCTTGTCCACACTTGAAATATTTATGACAACTAAAAAAGAAAACAAAAACCAAAAAAAAAACAACCTCAAAGAAACAAACCCCAAGTTTAACCCTGTTTTGTCAGACCTTGTGCGCCTTGGTTTGGAATGGTAGTTAAATATTTGATGTACACTACGGGTTTGACTTCTAAGGGGATGTCAGATATAGCTTATGGTTGCTTAATTTGCATTTCAGGAGTTGATTGGGGTTACAGTAAAATAAGCTTTGTCTTTACAGCATTAGAAGGTAAATTTGGAATAAGCTTAACAATTAGTAAATGTAATAGTTGTAAGGAAAGCTGAGAGCAGAGGAAGTAAGAATTTCTGCAGCTCATGACAAAAACCTAGTGCAGCTGATAGAGAGCAAATCAGAGTGTAGCAGTAGCTAGCACAGTACTACAAGGAGAAACAGCAATGCAGCATTAGAGTCACAGCAGTCACATTCTAGTTTTTAAGTAGGTTGTTTTCATGTACATCTGAGATAAAGCACCTTGAAAATTTTGCTTAGACCTACTTGAGAACTCAGCATTGCACTACCACACTGCTTATTAGATTTTTCTTTTTAAAGTTGGTAATTTTTTTTAGTTGTGCATAGGAAGATAAGAATATATTTCACTGAAATGAACAATCAGTTAATGGCATTGCAATTTTTGAGTTTATCTTCTTTAAAAAGAATTCTGCCTACCAAGCAAGTTGGGGTTTTTTTTGCTAGGAAATTTGGACTAATGTTGTTTTCTTTCAACCTGCTCTTTACACTACAAATGCTTGGTACTTTAACGCACTCAAAATTAAGCTGTTCCCAGAGTAGAGGGATTAATATAACAATAAGAAAACATTCTAGTAAATAAGTTATACATGCAGAAAGTCATAGGCATCCTTTAAACGTGCAGAATAATGCAGGTCTCCTGATGTTCTATTACCTGTAAGCTTAGTATCATGCAGCATTTGCAGTTGGAAGAGAGGTAATGACCTAGAGACACATCAGCAGCAGCCATCTCATCCTGAGTGCTCTCTCACTCTATTCGCTGAATCAGCTCTTCATTACATGGGAGGGGGAGGCAAGGGGGGGGGCGAATGTCGGTGCATACAGTACCTCACCACCTTAAATAGATAAAACTTAAAAGGAACAAAAAAGCATAAAGACCGGTGCCTAATTGGCACCTGCTGCCTTTCTTGGAATGCTAAAATATGGATGATGTTGTATAAAAATTATACCTTATGTCTGCTGGACTGAGCATCTATCCTTGGAGTCTTAACTCTAGGAAGCCAAGGGAAGGTGGACTTAGCCCACTGTCAGATGAAAATAATCACAGGCAAAAAGGAAAAAAAAAAACAACCACACAACAAAAAACCAAACCGAGCCCCCAAAAGTTGGAGTCGCTTCCATAAAAAAAAAAAGGCACCAAAAAAAAAAAGCGATCGTCTCCCCCCTCCCCCGGCAAATATTGGTTTCTTCTAGTTCCTTAGATATTGCACTGCATCTTTTCTTGCTTGAGGTTATGTTTCCAGGCTTAACTGTAGGCAGGTCTGTGTTGAAGCTACTTTCCATCTTCAGAGGTCAAGTCTGCTAGCGAGGTCAGGGCTCCCTCACGCACACTAGAGAAGACACTGACCGTATTTCCCACTCAGAGGGCACGAGCAAAACTGTTACGGCTTTATAGGCAGCTAAGCATTTGAAACATGCACTCCCAGGCAAACAGGCTCTCTTGTGCCTCTCTCTTCCCTGACCATATTTAGTCAACCATTGCAAAAAATAGTCTCTCAGCTGTCGATTGTCGATCCGGCAGCGGAGGGAGCTTCTATCCGGCTCTCTGCCTATTGATTGTGCAGCCTGCACTTCCACGCCGCTGAGCCATTTGTCCCCAGGTTTTTTTAGCACTGCCAAATAAAGCACTCTCTCGTGTTTCCAGTTAGATTTCCCAGGTTTTCACTGAGCTTGCGCTGCTACTAGTAAACCCTGATGAGGCTGGCACTATACTTAGAAACGTTTTGGAGGGGGGGGAGGAGGGAGAGAGGGGAGGGAAAAAAAAAAAAGGCAGCCCTGCTAGTAGCAAGGCAAGGACTTCACGCAGATATAGAACAACAAATGTCCTGCGCCGCCACGGCAGGTTGTGTAACCTGGTTTCTTGATCAGTGAAAAACGCCATGAGCAACGACGTGCCGTTTAACCTGAGGTCTAAGCGGCCTTGCCTACATCTAGTTTTAAGTTTTCAACTGCAAATCATACTGTTATTTTACAAATAAGAAGTTGGTGCTGATTTGTGGCCCCATGTTTCCATATCCAAATCAAGTTAGAAACGATTTGGAAAACGGATACCTTTGCTTTAATTAGTAAATTCATATAATTCCGTACTATAATGTTCAATAATTCCACAGTATTTTGTTTATAATGCTTAGCTATAAAATTACTTTAAAAAAATAAATACGTGTGTAAATTAGGTGCTACTGTTCTTTGAAAAAACTCAAGAGTTTTAGAAGAAAAGAATAAAAAAAGAAATCAAGTGAACAGCTCGGTCCATTAATCTGGCTTTCATGTGTGCAAAGTTGGCCTATAACACGACCAATAACTACACATTCAAAATATGAAAAGGGGGGTTTTTGTATTTGTAGGGAGTATATCCAGTGTTTTCTTCAGAAAAGAGTAAAGCAACTGAAATTTAGCCATTTAAATACAACAATCAGGAACCCAAATACCTCAAGACTTTCTCTATATTTTTCAGACAAAATTCTTTATGTTGCTCAGGAGCAGGAAGAGTGAAAAAGCTGAAAACCTCTCAGTCTCTCAAGTTAAATAAACTTGTTAAATGAAAATGACATCTCAATGAATATTGATGTAATTAATAGTTACTAATATATTAAAGATCAGTACTGTAGGGCAGAGAGCGAATTGCAAAGTCCTGAATGGACCACTATCTTGGATTTATAGTTTCCTTGCTTCCTCTTTTTGTGTTGACTTTGTCCTGTGCTTGGTAGCTGCTTACCCTGTAACTTCTGTTGCAGTGTAGCTTTCTGGTAAAAGTCACATTTTTTCATTTCTCTTTCTTCAATTTCGTAATCATACACTGAAGACAAAAGTGTTGTGTAAGATCCAGGCTAATACAGAATAAGTTTTGTGAATTCCATATCAGTTTATATACTTCATTGTTTTCTTTAGGTTCATGTATATTGAAATCGATTTTTCAAATACCAAGAGGTACTTGAAAATACTGAGAGACAAAAAGAAGGAAACAGCCTGCTTGCTTAAACTTATGCTAACTGAGCCATCAGTCAGATAGGAAATATTGAACTCTAATTTCATGATACAGAGCGCTCAGTAATAGCAGTCTAAGATATTAATCTGTTCTTTGTTACTTGTTCCTGAGGGATACTTCTTCGTTCTTCCAGCGTAACTCCCTGTGCTGCACACACAGCGAGTGTGGTGTGAACCAGATCAGGGAACTGATTTGGCTTGAAATTGTGTGCTGATGTGCACTTAAGATCATATCATTGCCAAAAATAGCACTGTCCTGCTCCTGTGTTACTTCTTGCACTATGTTGGTACAAGTATTTCTTTGGCTTCACAGTGAGCAGACTCGGAGTACTATTCTGTGTCAGAAATAATCCAACAAAAAGGGGTGACTTTGTAGATGCTGTGTTGGGACCGCTATTTTTGTTTCTTGAGCAGAGGTGGACAAGAATGGGATTAGTAAAAAATAATCTTGCTTCTAGTTGTGTTTTAAAATGCATGTCATACTACACAGCCTTTAAAGAAAGCTTTGCAATGGAAACTGTCTTTAAATCTGATCTGTTCCTTCAACCGTTTAAGGACATGACAGGAAACAGATGAACAGGTTTAGCTGAGCCAGGGGTGGGAATAAGTGGAGAAGGTGGTGTGTGTGTGTGAATACTTCAAGACAGGATTGCTGTAAAATATGTTATGAAACCATGTCACGCTAGACAGTGGAAAGCTGACCCTGACGGAGGAGAATGGCAGGGGAGTAGAGAAACTTGTAGTAGAAAGTGACTGAATGTTTGTAGCCTCTAGAGATACGATTCCTGATAAGTTTATGTTGATCTAAGACTTTGCTTCTGGAAAGGGCAGTCTGCCCTCCCTGCAACTTCAGCTTCATCATTTCCTTATTCCTATCGCTTCTAGTGATTGTGAAATCGCAGGGTAGGTTGGATTAGCTCATTGATCTGTCTGAAAGCAAACTTGCCAAATCGAGAGTCTGGCAGGGCGCTTCACTCACCAGACAGTGACGTGTCTGTAGAGCCAACATAATGCAGGAATTGAAGTGCAGGGAAGAGTGGGATTGTGTCTTTCAGTAGCAATTTAATTTAAATGTGCTAATGCTGATTGTGAAGTAGCCTCTCTGGTTTTTTTTACGTTGAAGTATCTGTTCTTTAAAAAAAAAACAACAAAAACCCAAAAAACCCCAAACAAACAAAAAACCAAACAAAAAAACCCAAACAAACCCCAAAAGGTCAAACAAAACCACCCCACTACTATCCCACAAATCCCCAACCTTCCCCGTTTAAATCATTCTGCAGTTGGTAGAAGAGAATCTTCTCTACTTTTTCTTTACATATTTTTTTAAGCAGGGTGGAAGGATGCCTTTGGTCATAACAATGATTTTTGTTTCATATGTCTGGTGTTGAAACAACTGCTCTACATGGCTAAAAATGAATTGGTGTTATTGTTCAGATCTGCGATGCATTTTTTTGTTGCAAATATAAAATTCATTATATTGAATTTGAATTCTGCTATTATTTATAATTTAAATACAGCATATAAGTGTTAAGCTGTGGTTCCAGTCTCTCTAAAAACTTGAATTTAGAAAAAAAATTAATAATACTCATGTGGCAAGGTCAAATTAAAGGTGTGTTCAGCAGCAGCATTTGCTCTTAGTCTTCTACATCTCAAACGAAATGTAACACAGTATAAATGGGTGTTCCTTCTATCAAATCACTTCTAAGTATTAGAGCCTGGATTGTCATTTTATGGGGGTGAATTATGCTAGTTATGGTGGGCTTTATAAGTCACTGTACCACCAACAGCTGGGCCTGGGAAAGCAACAGATACCTTAATCTCAACCCCTTATACACACATATGCTTTCTTGTTACCTTTTTCACTGAGCAGGTGTTTAGCTCCTATGAAAGCAGAACTAGTTTCTTCACCCCCTTCAAAGCTTTACAGACAACTTCCTCAAAAATTTTCACTGAAGCTTTTCTTTTGTTGTCCCACCTAGAAAATTTCAGAACTTGCAAAAGATCATCCAACTGAAAAAGGCCCAAAATCTTTATCAGCTTCCTGCTGACCTGAAAATACCGCAGACCAACAAATGCCAAAGCTTACCTGTTACAAAATTGTTTTCATCACTAATGCTTTAGTAGTAATCTTTAAAGAGCATAACTATGACATAATTTTGGTGTTTCAATAAGAATTTTAAGCATTTTACCAACAATCTTTGCAGCTACTCAATTAGCCAGGTAACTGTAACAGTTGAATACACTGAAGACGATAGTTCATGGTCAGGGTTACCATTAGATTTGCTGTTTTCTTGGTCTTTTCAATACAACTACAGCGAAAGTAGTCTGTGGTCTGTTCTAATGTATATAAGATGAAAGCAAGTTTTCAGGACCACACTTGTGTTGTGGTCTGGAAAATGGAGCAGTACAACTTGAGTGCTTCTTTAACACTTTGTGTGGAAAAGTGAATCAAGAATTACTGTGTAATTGGCATGCAACATTAATTCACTAATACGACTTTTTATGATACAATGCATGCCTGTTCCAGTGAGTACTGTTGTGAATGGTAACCACTTAGCTGTCAAAATTTTGGCAGCAGCTCTAGAAAATCCTGCAAAATAGAATAGCTGTAGGAAGGAAGGCTGCAGTGTGAAGGAACAGGATCTTGTGCATTGAAAGAAACTACCTCTCAGCTAATGAGAAGGAGGATGCAGCCACTGAGCATCATAAAAGAATTTGCCGTTTGTAGCATATTAATATCTTGCTGAATTTTGAAGTGTCATGTCCATAAAACTGTCTTTCCATCCTGCTGTCCAGTAATTTAGCACAGTCTGGAAGATAGAGATGTGGTCTCTAACTTGCATAGGCAGAAGCAACTGAGGAGTAGTTACTGGCCCTCTGATGCTTTGCTGTGAAAAATAAGATAAAAATCTATTACACATAGAAGCTGTTTGTTTTGTTGGTCCTTCTGTTTTTTTCAGCAGGACCAATGCATTTTAAAAGCATCCAAAAATGTAGCAGGCATCTCATTTATATGAAAGCAAGATGCGGTCTTAGCCCCCAAATATTTTACAGTTGAACTTAAGATGAAAATTTTCCTGGTATTTGACAGCACACTAAATAGGAAAGGATTTGAAAGAGGATCTGGTAAGGCTGGCACTCTTACAAATATGAGGATGAGTGAATTTTTTTGTAGCATACAAAATATTAAGTCAATGAATTTCTTACTTTTCTCTGAAAGATGAGAGGTGTTAAAGAAATGGCAACAATAATGTTTCTGAAGTATATTCACTTCTCAATGCATCTGTTAAAGTGTGTGAATGTACTTTAAATTCTATTTATTTTATTTATCTGTGGAGTTGGCAGTTTCCTTATTTCCTTACTGAAGAAAAGGATATAAAATATCATCTGAGTTGATTAGGATGGTTCCTTGTTTAGTGACTAGAGCTGCTTTGGAGAGAGAAAAAAACAAACAAACAAACAAACAAACAAACAAAAACCAAAAAACAACCCACCAAAAAAACCCCACAAACCACAAAAACTCTCTACCTTGGGTTTTTTCTTAAGTCATTGTTGCCCCACCTTTTACTGGTCACTTCCAGTGGTCATATTGCTTCTGTCAGTCATAAGGAGTTTTCAGGTAATTTTTGTTGTGTTTTTTCGATGATCCACAGTAGATACTCTAGAGCTTTATGGGGTCTTTAGAAGCCCTGTGGGAAGCCACTGTAGAAAGTAGACTGGCTTGTTGTGCTGCTGGTCTCGTGTGCTCCTGAGGCGTGCTCTGTATCAGCCCGGCTTTCTGAAGAGCTGACGGTGGTGTGCCCAGGTACAGTCCAGACAGGACACGAACCACAGTGCTCCAGACTTGATCCCTCTCTAAGGCAGCTAGCAACAGTTCTGATATTGAACCAGAGACACATTTATATCCTAGGTTTGAAAATACATCATTTCATTACAAAATAAATGATGTTTATCAATGCAACTAATATTCGTTTATTTTGCCACATTTCTTAAAGCTTTGGTAACTTGTTTTACTAAATCATGTCCTTGATTTTGGAAACTTCTGCATAAATGAATCTCTCAAAGAATTAATGTTGGCGGGTTTTTTTTTCCAAATATTCTAGTCTCTTTTCCTAGCGCGTGACAGAGCTGTAGAAGGTGTTATGAATAGAAGCTGAGCAATGGTTCACAATGAGCAATGTACAATCTGTTAAGTGTTGTCTTATTTTGCTGTGTTATAAGTGATTTGGACTGTGAGGAAGTGAGAAGCTTAGCCCTGCCAGGAAAACAAAAAATCTTAAGAGGTTGCGAATGGTTTCTTATCTATTGGCTTACCTCAAGAAAGCTGTGATTTTGATGTAGTCTAAAAAGACTGAGATAACCCACAGACTGCAAAATGCATTCAGTTCCTGGCCAAGTGCTTATGTCCACTCTGCGGCCGCTTCACGTAGCAGTTGGTCATGGGTCTCCTGTGGGCCTGGGTGATCCTGCGGCCTGAAGATGCAGTTGCTTAGCTGTGGTTCCTTCAGACACTCTGAATCTGGGGTGGGAAAAAGTGACTGTTATCCTGCAATTGCCAGGATGGTGTATTAAGTGTGAAACTGAGGATTTATGTTGCGTGCTCAGTGCAGTAGCAGGAGAAAATGGAGATGCTTAACAAGTCAGGGTCTGTTAGGATAGCGTCCAAGCAGCGTGTAGGAAGGAGTGCACTTTCTTACTGGTACAATAGTCTACCTCCTGGACTCTTACTTCTGCTTTTCAGGAGTGCTCATTGGAGTGAGCTATCCCCAGAACCACAGCTTTTTGTTTGTTTGTTTTATAGGAAACTTGTTGGCTTACTCTAAAAGAGAGCTTAGGAGTGAATGGCACTTATGCAGTGTGGATGTTCAAGGTAACAGATTATTGGAATGAATTAGGAGCTCAGTTATTACTTGACAGTGCAGTCATCTTATTGCTATCTGTTGAGAATATTTTAAAGTAAAAGCTAAGAGGCTCGTTTTATGAGGATATTTCTGAGGCTTATTGAGATCCCACGTTTTCAATATCAGGTGCCTAATGAAGAACTGTTTAATTCAGTTATGGTATCTGCCTTGCAAGGCATTCTGTGACTAAGTGGTTCCACTTGCATTAGCTAGTATTACTTGGATTTTAAAGTTTGAATTTTGTGAAGAAGCTCTGTTTTCTCCTGTAAATAGCATGTTGCTTCAATGGTAGGGAAAGATCAGATGACAGAAGAGGTTTCCTGGCACAAGATTGTAGCAGTTTCTGGTTTTCTGTTTCTGTCTCGGGAGCTGTCATAAGGGAGCTGCATGTGCTGTTTATAAAGATAAGACAATAAGGGATTTAAGTTTGGTTACTTACCTATTCCAAAAGCTAAGTGAAGACACATGAACTTAAGAAAAGTATATTTCTGAGAGAATACAAGATTGAGCAATTTGTTTATCTAGCATTGTGTTATTAATACCCTTAACACTACAGTCTTTGGACTTTGTGGATTTTAGTCTGCTTTAATACTGTAGTAATCAAGTTGCTTTTCCCCACCCTTGAATTTGAGGTGTAAGATAATAAATCCCCTTTGGTACACATCCAGGTAAGCACATACAGAAGTGGGGTGGAGTACTAGACACTGCCATGATGTGTTATACTCAGCCACTATCTGTTATGAAAATATTCCACTAATATTTGCTTTACAGTTTCAGCATTTATTTTTTCTGTGCCTAAGAGATCTTACTCCAGTTTTATCTCAGAAATTGAAAGTCTTAACTGTTACAGCCAATGGCATCAGTTTATAAAGTGATCATTTTAAAGAAATCTAATGTAGTGGAACTTGCTCATTAAATAATTAAGTAAAGGATGCTATAAGGGTTTTGAGGGAGAACAACTTCTGTCATCTATGTTTCAGAATTTGTATGAATACTTTTTTTTAAGGTAATTTTTACTGTTAGATAACATTCTTCTGAAAAAAAAAAATAAAATCTGATTCCCACACTCTGGTTTGGGTATTATATGGTTTGTATGCTTTAACTAGAAGGAACTGAACATGAAATTATTCTTTGGAACTGTTGGTATAGCTTTTCACCCACTTTTTCTTTTTGAAAAAACGCTAATGTTATTTTAGCTACTACTACTTTGTAGTTCTGAGAATGAATATTGTTTTACTGTTGTCCTATTGTCATTCAACAAATACATTATATGTGCATTTATGCCATCTCTGGATGTTTATTTCAGTGCAATGCGTGTATTGTTGTCCAAGTTACCACGACCATGGATTGTTGATGAGAAGAAAGATGATGGTTACACTGCCTTGCATCTGGCAGCTCTCAATAATCATGTGGAAGTGGCTGAACTTTTGGTGCATCAGGTAGGACTCTTCTGTCAGGAGGATTTAAATGTCACAGTTCAGTTAACCGTCTGATGTGAAAATAGTTTGCTGCTTTACACCTGCAATTGCAATGCAGAAGCGATGGAGCAGGGAAGGACACGTGGTGAGCTGTAAAGGTCAAACTTGCCTTTGAGATCATTACAGTGGCCTAATGGTGCAGAGGGACCGAAGAATTTGATACCTCGTTTGATTCAACAGATCAACATCTGTACAGTGAATAATTAAAGTATTTAATCACTTCTGCTCTCAAACCTCCAAACTAGGAATCATATTCAGGGTCATATTCAGTGCCCTAGTGGACTGCCTTGCCTGTAGATGAACTGCTAGGATGATAATGATCTAATGCTTTGAATATCTTTCAGGGCAATGCTAACCTGGATATCCAGAATGTTAACCAGCAAACTGCTCTGCACCTTGCCGTTGAACGACAGCATACACAAATTGTTAGGGTAAGTATCTTATTTGCAATAAGCCATATGGTTAATGGTACTTGATTCAAGCTGATGGTAGCTGTTAAAACATGGGTGCTTCATGAATATTTAAAAAATGATTTAACAACTTGTAGCCCTTGAATGTTTGTATGATTAATTTTGATCAATTCAGAAACCTGCTAATTTGCTCAGAAGGTCAGTTGGCAATATGAAGGACACTTCAGGAATGCTAAATTTTTGTACATGTACATTATAGTTTCCTCTGTGCAGTTGCCAATTCCAGCATCCCTCCTTATTGAGTAAGGGAGAATGTGTTCCACTGTTACATGTCTGAGTCTTGTGATCCTGTAATGGGACCTTCAAATAGCATTTCTGATGCCTCTTGCTGTATGAGTAATTATTCTTGCTCATAACTTTTGCAAATTGTAGCTAAGTGAAACAGCTTTTTACGAGTTTAACTACTTTTCAGTCTTCTGAGTGTGTAACTCCCTGTTCTTAGCTTGGGAGGGCTATAAGCAGTAACAGAAGTACCTTACCGGTGAAAGTCATGCTGTTTCTGTTTTTCGCTCGCATGGTTGCAAAAATTAATACTTCAGTTTAAGAAAACTTTGTGACTGGCACAGGAAACGGGAGTCTGGCACAGCTTGCCCGTTAGGGCCTGTGTGCCCTGTCCATAGGGGACCTATGTGACTTAGTGTTTGGATTGCTAGCGTGGGTTGTTGAGGCTCAGAGAGAGCACTCACTGCTATAGGACATGTTCCCTATGAGTGAATACATCAACCTGGCCTTGGCCCTCTGAGTAATTTTTTTTTTATTTTGTCTTTATAGAGTGAGAGTCGTGGCATGTTAAAAGCTATCTCTTATTTAGGCCTGCAGAGAATTGTCCCCCCTATGCAGACCTATATCTGTGGTTCTGTTTAGTGTTATTTTGCCACAAGGTTTCTCCATCTCCAAGGGTTGATGGATGTGATCCCATTACAGTGAAACATGTGATATGGCCCTATATCTGGAACTGCTTGCTACCAAAAGAATGGTTTCCTAGAGTCAGTGTCATTTGCATCCTGCAAGCTATTCGCAGCTATATTTGGTGAGCTCTTGTGCCCTTCTGGAACTGACACGGTACCTGGGAATACAATACTAATGTAGCAGATGAGCAGGAAGGTAGGCATGTTGAAGAACTAGTATATGTATTGGACTGACATGCTTATATCTGAGAATGTTTAAGGGAATGACCCTGTAGAGTATCCGTACTTCGGAGCTGGATTAACTTTGAGAAGTCCTAAAATAACTCGTGCAACCATGCAAAGAGCATGTTGGCTCCGTATTTCAAAGTTAATTCTTACTGGGTACCTTCCAGGGCTGGGTTGTACCCTCAGGCATCTGTGGAATAGTGGTCAAAGGTAGCAGGGTTCTTTTAAAAGCCCTGCTCCCATGACAAAGGGTGGTGGTTTGCTTTTTTTAATTTTTTTTAACTTCTGCAAAGGCTTTGAATTTTCATGGCAGCCAAGGATTCCACGTTGCTCTGAAAACAGTTCTTTTATAGATTTTCTTCCAGAAGAAGCTCGTAAGCAGTAAATAGCTAGTGGCAGACACAAGATAAGAATATGAGAAAGAAAAGTTGGGCCAGAGTAAGTCCATTTAGAGAGTGTAAGAAGTTGGGGCGAGTGTGTTGCAACTATTATCTGGTTTTCTTGGTTTCACTTGTGGAAGAAAAGGTTGGGGAAAATGGTAAGCTGCAGTCAATCACAGGCAGGTATTTCCTTGGAAATTAAGTTCTGAATTCCTTTTAAGCTATTTTCCTTTTCTAGAGTCTGAGATTCTTTGATTCCAAGAGGCTGAGATCCTTGTAAGCATGCAGGTTCTGAAGAGGGAGATCCCACTTCATGTATTCCTGTGTCTAGGCTGTGCCTTTTGTCTCTGCTGCTAATCTGAACTTTGCGGAGTAGCAGAAGCTCAAAACTAAAGTTAAAACCTCAGCTGCTATCTACAGGTTTCTGAATAGCAACAATGACAGGGTTTAATTTTTAGGGGCGATTGTTATCTGTCAGCCTGTGTTGATTTGTTTTGTTTAACAGCATATTTAAGAAAGTTCTGGTGTATCGAATTATGGGAGGGCTGTATGCAAAGGCAATATGAATAGGAGGGCCTGTGCAGCCTTATGCTTGCTTTTGTGTCATGTGACCTGGAATGTGTGTCTAAAATTAGCCTTAAAGATGAGTCTTACAGTTCATTACTTTCTAAAGTGTTCTAAGATAGTATTTAATAGTGTCAGTGGTTTTTATGTCTTCTGCTGAATAAAGATAAACCTAAGTACATGCTTAACTACTTTGCTAATGGAAGGATACTGTAAATTAAGCTGTAAAGTTTAGCATGGTGTGAAAGTGGTGATTTTTGAGGTCGTTGAAACCTAATAGTAAAGAATATGTACATATCTAAATTATTGCCCACTTGTTCTGTTTCTGATATATTGCTGTAATATGTTACATTGTTTGTAGGCTATCTTGTAAGAATTAAAGGTTTTGGACAGTAGAAAGAAGTCTCTAAAATAGCATCTCTTGTAGTGCTTCTTCAGAGGACAGGCAAGCATTAGGCTTCTGCTGAAATAAGCTTGATATTTGAAGAGATAAGTGCTTCAGTTGAGGGCTGAGCTCCAAGTATGGAAAATAAATTTAAATAAACTCAACTGTAAATTGTAGCAAGATAAGAATAACCCTTTTGGACCTGCTAGAGCATCCTAAACCATAGTTTCACTGAAATTAGTTTTAAAAGGAATAAATAGTTTTTTTTTTTTTTTGAGTTTTAAATTGGTTTCTCTCTCGTTTCAGCTCTTAGTCCGTGCAGGTGCTAAGCTGGATATTCAGGATAAAGATGGGGATACTCCCCTGCATGAAGCCCTGAGACACCACACCCTGTCACAGCTCCGCCAACTCCAAGACATGCAAGATGTGGGCAAGGTAGATACTGCTTGGGAGCCATCAAAGAACACAGTAAATAAAATGCATTTATTTATTCCTTTTTTTTTTTTCCCCTGCACATTTGTCTCTTTATTTGTCTAGTTTGTCTGGTTCTGTACTGTTGAACTGGTTTTTGGCAGCATAAATTTACATAGACATTCTGCATTAGACTGCAGTGTAGGCAGAAATCGTATTGTTATATGTGGCTTTTCACATGTGTTTATTGTCTTTGTTAAAGAAAAAATGGCTTATTTAGTTCAAAATATTTCTACAAATCTGTCTTCCATAGTGAATGTGTATGGCTACCAAAAAAATCAAAAATAGCTTTTTAGGAAAGAAAAATAAGCAGTATCACAGTACAGAATAAGACTAAAATTATGTTTTCTGTGATTCAACATCTTGCATGTCCTTGTAGCTTTAATTGTTCAGCTGCTTCTGTAACCTTCTGAAAGCTTATTCTGTTAGAACAAGGCATTCTTAATCTTTATATGTTTATTGTTATGTATCTTTCTGACAGAGTTCATTTCAGAAATTGTCCTGTAGTAAGGAAATAGTCTAAGAAACTCCAGGTAATAAAGGTCAAAATGTTTTATTGAAAAAAGAAATGCTCACACCCAGAAAGCTGTGTGAACACCATATGCAAAACTGAAGTTTATAGTTTTGTTGATAGGCAAAGGAGAAGTAAAATTTTTGAGTGATTGGGATTGAGAAAGACAACAAATTTGTCTTTAAATGTTAAATGACATTCATTTAATTCAAAAAAACCCCAACAACTTTATTAAAAAGCCTTTGTTCAAAACAATAATTCCACTGTACAACAAATGTTTTTCAGACTGATTACTTAATCTCGCAGAAATACACTGGAATAAGCTTTGAAAAAAGATTTAAAATATGACTGGTATATGTAAGAAAATGCTAGCGTCCTTTTAAGTGAGAGGAGGAAAGCAATTACAGCTCAGTTGTTTCCATGATCTGAAATGGACTCTGTGAGAGGTGGCCAAAATACTTAATATGCATGTATTTAACTGTGAAACGAATGAACAGGAGAGAAATACTTTTTCTGTGATTCAGCATTTCATAAATAGTTTTCTCTGTTGCCCGTCTTATTAGTGAGAAACTAGAGTTGTTGTGGTTTGAGTTTTTTAACACAAGAAGTGGGCTTTTTTTTTTTTCTACTGCCTTTTTAAATTTTAGTTTTGGGGGATTTTATGTTTCAAAGAATAAGTTTTTCTTCTAGTTTCATTTGAGACGTATCCTTGGTTTAAAAAAAAAAAAAAAAAAATTAAACTTTTGGTTTATTCCTATTAAAATAATAATTGAAAAAAAAGGCAGGGGGAAGACAACGCAACAAACAAACAAATCCCTGCATGATTTTCTCTCTGGTCACCTAAAAACGTGCTGATGTTTAAAAAAACAACAACAAACAAACAAACAAAAAACCCAACCAAACAACCAAAACCTCACAATCAACCAGTACCTCCTGTATTAGCTTGATCAAACTATTGGTCATTTTTTTGCGCTTTGTTTAGCTGAAAAAAAAAAAACTTTTTTGCCTAATTAACAAATTTGGGAGGTTTAAGCAGTGTGGAGAAGATATGTGCCCCCAGAAAAGAGGTGAAAACTTGCTTATTTTAATTTTATGTGGCAGCAACATAAGATGTGGCTGAAATGTAAAAGATGGAGTAAAGTTTGACTAAGATATACCTGAAAACTCTTTAAGGTGATCAGCAGATCAAACTATCTTGAAAATGTTGTTTTGTGGAAAATAGTAATTGAGAACAATACTTGTACCTACCTACCTTTATTTAAGGGTAATGTAAAAATGCTATAAACTAGATTTTACCAGTGAACACTTTTAATAGTAGGCCGCCTTTTGGCCAAAATCGTATATCAAAAAAAGACAGGATCTAGGCTGCTGAAATATGTGCAGGCATCTGGACCTTTAAAGCGATCCAAGGACACATTTGTAATGTCTTGTGTAGAATTGCAAATACAGGTGATGGATGATAGAGGATAAATAGGATTAATAGTTTAGTCTGAGAAACAGAAAGGCTTTCTTTTTGTGAATATGGTGACTTAAGTTAAATTCATGGAGTCTGTATTTTTGGGATTAATTTTTATTAATTTCTTTAAAGATGGAGAAAACATGTCAGATTCCTTTAGTCTATGTGATAGCAAATCTGATACGTAAATCTTTAGTATTTTAGAGCTCATTTTTGCTTGGCTAAATTTTAATTAACTTTGGACTACTGTCCTGAAGATACCAACCTACTAGCCCCGTAGGGTGCCTCTTTGTAGTATAGTACTTCAACAAATAAGGATTTTTTTTTTTCCAGTTGAATAAACTGAAAAATAACAAAAAATTAACTTGCAGGGTTTTAGAGGTTTTTCATATTTGATAAAGTTGGTTGGACAGCAGCTCCACTGAGATTTTACCATTTGTTACTTTTTGCTTCGAGCATGGTTTAAAATACGAAACAAACTTTTGACTGATATCGTGAGCTTATTTCGTAAGTGGCATTATATGGAATGAGTTCTTTAGCATTGATTTTTAGTAATTCCTTCCGAATGTCAACATTAAGCTGTCGTAATAACTAAAACAATTTTTGTTAGGTTTCTTCAGCTGTTTTTTGATAAAATATTTAAAATGCATGTAGTGAACAATCTTGATAATACACAAAGCCCTACACATCTTAGGTATCAATCTGAAAAACGTTTCTGTGTTCAAGTGCTATGAGTGGTGAAGCCCATTTCTTTAAATAATTTTAAATGTTCTTCATCCAGCCCATTGCGATGATTGTACATCTGGGAGGAGAAGAAATTTTCTGAAGTACAGTCCCCACCACCACAAAAAAAGTTGTTTCAGTTGCTTTATTATAGATGCAGTGTTCCTTGGTCTAGGGTAGTTTTTATTCTAAATAAATGTATCATTCCCCAGGCTCGTTTAGTGTAATTTATTTTAATATAGGCATTTTTCAGACCCTTAAAATGCTTTCAAGATTCAAAATGATGCCGCCACCTAAATCCTAACTTAAACTAAAGAAACTCTAATGGAAGTCAGTTAGGTGCTTACAGCTTCAAAGATAGCTCAGTAGCTATGATAACTTAGATGTCGTTTATGCTGTTTGTGTGGATTACACTGAGTCTTCTCTCTCGCAGGTGAATTAGCTGGGACTGGCTTGTCTTGATGCATCTCAGGGCAAGCACCCTCCAGAGGAGGCTTGCTGCAGCCGTAATAGGCACTAAGACATAATGTTTATTTTTGTGCATGGGTTGAGTTGTGGTTTGTTTTCTTTTTTTTCTTTTTTTTTTTTTTTTTTCCTTCTGTGTGCCTGAAATGTTGCAGACTACCAGAGAAGTGTCATGGGATGCAATATTGTCTTGGTGTTTTTAAAGCATACAGCACACAGAGGCATTTTAGGACTCAAGATTTTCTTGAATAATGTTGATGACTGTTCCAGGTGGAGGAGCCAGTCTTGGCGTAGTGTATATCCACACCGAGTGAAGCAAACTGTCCTGTTAGCTGTGTTTGATTTTCCTTTTGGAGATACAATAGCTGTTCGTTCAGGAACAGCTCAGAGCCCATGAGGTACCAGTGTGGATGGTAAGAGAACTCTTGTCCCAGCAAGTAAGAAAGGACTACAGCAAATTGTTTGGTGTTGGCATGCCTTCAAAAAGTGTACTCTGCCAACCTCGGAGCAAATCAGCTTTCAGTCGGCGTTGTGCTACCTTGGCTGGGTTACTGACATGGTCCAAGGTACTCTGGCTGAAGCTAGATAAAATCTCTGCTTCACTTCAGCCAATGCTGTAATTGAGGTGCAGAAAAATGGTCTGAATTTATAAACAAAAATGTTCTGTGATCTGAACACCACAAAACAATTTCTTTCCATAACTTCCTGGTTTTCCTGGTATGAAGTCTTTCAAGTTTTACTGTTCTTACCTGATCATAGGGAAGAATGGAGGAACATGAGTATCTGTGAATTCATGAAATGACCTTCAAGAGTCTCATAGCACCTCAGTGATACTTATTGATATAAAAACTCCTAACTAGAAAAAAATGTATAGACTGAGGTTTAAAAAAACTGCTTCTCTAGGAAACTGGGTGGCTGTATGATGAGAAGGATAATCTTGCAGTTTTCAAGGCAGGGTAAAGACTTCTAATACATACTTCATCTCCTGCAAGACATGGACCCAAACCAAGCCTTTTTCTTCACAAGTCACCTCTGAGGGGTGGGGGAAATAACTAGAAGGGTTTTGAAAACTGTTTTCTTTGTAGTTCAGACTTCAAGATATGCAACCTCTAGGGCTACAGTGACAGGTATCTGGTATTTTAAATGTACTCCTGTATTCTGTTGGGTCTAAAATAGCACATCTAGTTCTTTAAATACAAAATGGTTGTTAATCCAGCCAAAATTACTTAATTTTTAGGGGTGATACTTGACACCCAGCTTTTAGAAGACCACCTGCAGGGATAGATTGTACAAACTGAAAGTGGCAAAGAAAGATGTACATCAGTCAAGTTGGGCACTTAAACCAATTAATGGGAAAGAGGTGCATACAAAATCCTGCCTTTATCCTAGTGTCAAAGTCTTTATATTTCTGGAATTCAGCACTTAAAACTCCTTGAATTGGAGTTGTCCTAGCTGTGCCAAAGCTGTTCGTTTGAATATAGTCTAGTGTAGTTTGCTGAGGGATTCTTAGTGGTGCCAGCAGTTTTGTGTTATATGTAGTCTGCATTATACTTATGTGTTTTATCTGATCAAGCTTTAATACAAAAAGATGTTGGAGCAGGCCCAGAATGCTCCAGAGTAGGTGAATCCTTTCGTTGCTGGGTAGTGAGCCTTCTCTCTTTATTTTTCTAGCTGGCTCTGTGAATTGTGCCTAATCAGTACGCTAATACAGAAATACAGTAATAGTTGTAATAGGGTGAAGGAGCGTTACATTATTAGCCCAGGAGGACAGGTATGTGAGTTTAAATCCCTCCAGGCTGAGAAGGCAACTGAAATCAAGTCTTTCTTGTGCTGGTGCTTTACTCACTAGAGTAAAAGTGTGTGTATTCACTTCTCTGCCCAACTGCATTTTACGGTCCAAGTGTGGTGGTGGTAGCATTTTGTCTGCACTCAGAAATTTCAGTATACTTTAAGTGTATTCTGAATATACCCACTGGGACTTTGCCCTTTACAGTGCTTATATAGAAGGACAGCCACTTCAAAGTGAGTATAGGCGTGCAGGAGATTGAATGCTTCAATAGCTGAACTATTCTGTGCTGAATTTTAGTTCCTTAAAGGAAGGTTGGGTATAGCTGACTCAGTATTAAGCAACCATACAATTGTTTTGATTTTTAGTTCTAGAGATGCTTCCTTGGACCTACAGATTTGTTCGTACGTGTGTATCTGCATGTGCGCACGTCGAGTAGTTTTCCTTTAGCCAGACTATTCCTAACTGTTTAGAGAGTCTCTCAAGTTGCTTACATATTTGTTTTCTTTCAGTTAATAATGGGACTTGGCACTCAGGGAGCAGAGAAGAAGAGCGCAGCATCTATTGCCTGCTTCCTGGCAGCCAACGGAGCTGACCTCAGCATTCGTAATAAGAAGGGTCAGTCTCCTCTCGACCTCTGCCCTGATCCTAGTCTCTGCAAAGCATTGGCTAAATGTCACAAAGAAAAAGTCAGGTTTGTATATTGATAAAATACACAGTTTCCAAATCTCTGCTTTCTATAGATTAACTGATTAATTCAAAACATTGTGCCTTTATTAGCAATAGTGTTAAAATATACAAGATTTTTCTTGATTTTCAATTAATTCTTTGTATTCTATAGTACATTGAATGCTGTTTACAAATACACTAGTTGAAACTTACACAAGTCTTACAGGACTTTCATACATGTTAAAATGGGAGGGAGGAGAATGGGAAGGTGGCAACGTGCAGTTGGAGGTTGGTAGAACTTAAACTGATCCAGAAAAGGGCGAGGGGGTGGAAATCACTGGAAGAATAACTAAGCATTGGGACAGGTTACCCAGGGAGGTTGTGAAATATCTGTCCGTGCGAGTTTTGAAGACTGGAATGGGCAAAGCCAGGTATAACCTGATGTGAATTCAGTGTTGACCCTGCCTTGAGTGGGTGACCTCCTGGGTACCTGTCAACCTGAATGATTGTATGATCCTGTAGAAGAAAGAGAGGGTAGGTCTGATGTCTCAGAAGCACTTCTCTAGGAATTGATTTCAGTGAAATGCCATGTTATCAAGTGCATGCAGTATGAGAATTTTCAGCTTGCTACTTGTCCTGGTTGTGTTCCCACTGTTGGCTTACATGATTCTCATCCTTAATTCCTGCATGGAAATCAAAAACGTACTTGCAAAATGTCACGGAGAGAGACTGTTTTTGTTGATGCTACCCTGGTGTGTAAGGTGCTTATTTTCTTCAGAGTCTTTCTCTCTGTGTCTGTCTGTCTCAGCCTCATCCCTGTGGCTGTTCTTTCTCACCACCTTTTATGGGCTTGAGCGGGCTGTAGGAATGGGCTGGTTAGGTTCAACCCGCGCTCCCTCTGCTGGGTGAGCAGCAGCATAGGACAAAGATCCGAGGTGAATTCATTCGGAGTTTGGGGGTTCTTTTACAAGCCTGTCATTTGCTAAGTATTGGAAGTATATTGAAGGTTAAAGTGTTAAGCTGTGCAGTTCTAAATCTACAGGGTACATCTCTGTTAATAAAGTAAACTCTTAGAATGGGAGGGAAGGGTTTTTTATATTCATGAGATGCTATTCTGTCTTGTGTGGCCTGTTTCTGTACGACGTCTTATCTGACCATGTGACCTTGCACTCTGGTGTCAACTGTATGTTTGGGGAAATGCAGTTTGGATTGCTTTATGGTGATACACTGATGCCTGAATGCACAGGAGTATATAGGTAAACAGCCAATTCATGTGCATTTTAAATGAAGAATTTTAAAAATTCTTAAAAGTAAGTTTGACTGCAAGGTTTCTTTGTAGTGGTCAGGTTGGTTCCCGAAGTCCATCTATGATCAACAACGATTCTGAAACCTTAGAAGAATGTATGGTGTGTTCAGACATGAAGAGAGATACTCTGTTTGGCCCATGTGGACACATTGCCACATGTTCTCTGTGTTCGCCACGGGTGAAAAAATGCCTCATCTGTAAAGAACAAGTTCAGTCTAGGACAAAGGTAAAAACTTCCAAAATTTATTAGTTCTCTTTCTGTTTTTAATGGAAAAGTAAAAAAAAAAAAGAGGTCAGGGAAAAGTGTAGTATATTTTAAGTGGTATTTTGCCTTACAGGTGTCTCACTGGATGGAATTAATTTTGCAGCATAATGATACCTTGTCCCAACATTGTATGTTACCCTTTTCTGTTTGCCTGTACTCATGTCCTACCTGCCCCTCATTCTCCTCCCACCTTGCAATGTCTTCATTGTTCAGGTCCTCAGAGTTCCTAATACAGTCACCTAGGGATGCTTTATTTAAACAGATATTTCCCTGCCCCCCCTGGTACTTTTTTCCGCATGTTAAGATAAATTGGTGCTTTCCCTGAAGTATAATTTCCTTCAGCAATATTCAGTTCTGAGTTCTTTTATTCCCTAGGGCTTCTTGGAAAGATGATTTGCCAGTAAACTGAGTTAGTTAATATGTGTTTGTTTTTGAAGTTAATAACTACTTTCAACTTTTACTTTCTCTTTCTTTGGAATCATGAATTTCATTATGCTGTCTTTCTGCCACTGGGTGATTCAGAGCAGCAAAGTAAGGCTTCTGCTTCCACTCATCCATCTAAAGAAGCTGATCTATGGCAATCAGCTTTCCCAGGTGAAAGCTAACCTTTGTGGATAGCCTTCCTTTGATTTCTTTTGAGAGAGTGGAATATCTGTTCAATACTTCTTATGGTAATATCTGCAAAGCTAAGAAATGAATGAACTTGGACAACAGTTCTATGGCCTAGAAGAGGTTGTCCAGGCCAGTATGAATGGAGTGGTATGTGGTATCTGTAGTCACACTATATATACAGTTCATCACATTAAAGGGCTTAAGAAACCCTAACCCAGAATATTAAAACAGATTGCTATAAAAGTCTCTTATAAGTGAATTTCATAGAATCATAGAATAGTTTGGGTTGGAAGGGACCTTTAAAGTTAGTCATCTAGTCCAGCCCCCCAACAGCAAGCAGGAACGTCTTCAATGAGCTCAGGTTGCTCAGAGCCCCGTCCAGCCTGACTTTGAATGTTTCCAGGGATGGGGCATCTGCCACCTCTCTGAGCAACCTGTTCCGGTGTTTCACCACCTTCATCATAAAAAATTTCTTCCCTATATCTAGTTGAAATCTACCCTCTTTTAGTTTACAACCATTACCCTTTGTCCTGTTGCAACAGGCTCTACTAAAAAGTCTGTCCCAATCTTTCTTATAAGCTCCCTTTAAGTACTGAAAGGCTGCAATGAGATCTCCCCGCAGCCTTCTCTTCTCCAGGGTGAACAACCCCAATTTAAGTATATATGGTGGAACAAAGGAGGAGAAAAGAACAGAGAAAAAGAAACACATGCAGTCTTTGCTGCTTCTCTATGCCTGTCAGTGTACTGAATATACAAATATTGCCAGCAAATATCTATTCTTAGAAGTCAGTGTGATCACTCATTGAAGTTGCATTTTGAGGTGCTGAATTAGTTAAAATAACACTAGATGGAGCTTCTCAAAGTCCACATGCATGCCAAAGAGCGTGTAAAAATAAATTAACGTAGAGAGCAGGAGATAAACTTTTCTCATGTGTGTGTTTATTGTTCTTTACAGATTGAAGAATGTGTAGTGTGTTCAGACAAAAAGGCAGCAGTGCTTTTCCAGCCTTGTGGTCATATGTGTGCCTGTGAGAGTAAGTAAACTTGATGGAAGTTCTGTTTGAAGTAATCTTGAAACAGAATATTTTTAATCAGATTGCTAAAAGCTTATTAGTAATCTGACTTCAGGTCCAATTTACTTGATTGTCTGGTGTGATAGTCAGAATTTTGGCATTATTGGCATGTTGGTAATGAAATAATTGGATGACAAACTGGAGATTTTAAAAAATTCAGAAAGCAAGTGCTCTTCCATCTGAATTATTTAATTGCAAGTAGGCTTGCTCAGATTATAGAAGCCTGCTGTATATTGTTAAAACTTCCAAAGTAATTAGAATTAATTTTATTGCTTTGTTGCAAATTTTGGGGCATTCAGATGTGCAAATGGTGTTTTAAGAGAATATTGTAAATATTTATTTAATACGCTTCATTGCTAATGTACAGATTTGCACAAGGGCTATATTTTTCCCTAAAAGACACATCATATATCTTTGCAAAGAGCACGAGTTATGATTCGCTCTGATCTATCTCGTGTAGCAAAAAAAGACATAGAAGACTTCCAGAATTTTTTTTGGTTTTGAGAATATGTGGATGAGAATGCAGCGATCACCTTGTCACCAGACATTTCAGGGCTTTGTTCAAGGGTCATTTGCCTAGAGAAGAGCAGTCCTTGTTACTAAGGATCTACATAAGAGGGAAGATAATCATTCCCATAAGTAACTGCTTACTTGGTCTCGCTAAAGAAGTCTGGTTTCTTCTTCTGTTCTGGCTGAGACACCTGACATTGAATCACTGACTTTATAGTTATCCTGATCTGGCCTCTTTCACTGTCTGCAGTTGAAAGATGATCAAAGAAGCTTTTTTGATTAGTTTCCCAGGAAGAGAACAGCAAAAAGATTGATTGCTGTGGTGAAGGATTTCAGCAGTGCAATACACATCACCAAGTCTAAGCTGTAACAAGGACAGCAAAAGGTTTCACAGATGTAGGCGATTTCTTTCCAGGTTACTTTCTGGACATCTTGTTCAAGCAGGATGAGAGAGAGTCTTTAAACTCGTGTAGTTTATAGGACCCACTCTGTTGATTCACAGTAACCTTCAACATTTATGAGGCATAATCATTTGCCTTTTGTGGAAGAATTACAGCCTCCTTTCTAGGATTATATCAAAAGATATAGGTTTACTCTTTTAAGGGTAAGGAGCCACACTTGTTTGCCCCCGGAGCATTAGGACAGTAAGTGAGATCCTGTGTTCTAAAGGAAAAAGCAGGTAGTCAAGACATTCTTGGAGGTTCTGGTCTCAAATGTGTGTGATTTTTACTTTTTTAACTTATGTAATTCTTGTGGAATAGACATCCATTTGGAGAAAGAGGAACGTGCTCACTTTAAATATGTTAAAAGGCGATAAACAGAATAGGTTTACTTTGAATCCCGAACAAGACATTGTTTGTAGGTTTGACTTGCAGAAAACGATGTGAAGATGAACACAAGTAGTTTTGTATTATAAGCATCTATTATGGCATTGCTATATAGTTACCGTGAATAAACAAGCGCATGGATAGGAAAGAAATAAAATGAAAGAGCAGGATTCAGAGTTGATTTATTTCTCTGTCCTCTCAGATTGTGCAAGCTTGATGAAGAAATGTGTACAGTGTCGGGCAGTGGTTGAGCGAAGAGTGCCTTTCATAATGTGCTGCGGAGGGAAAGGTACAGAAGATACCACTGATGATATTTGTGAGTGACTCCAAAAGCCATACTCTTTCACATTCCCCCACTATCTTCTTATTCCATTCTTTTAAATTACCTAAATCTTTCCTCTACTTTTTAAGGAAAAGTTTATTAAAAACAGTGTTAAGCCAGGTATCCATTTGCTGTTTGCACTGCTTTCTACGCTGATAGCAGCAGATGCGATTGTAACACCAGTCATTACACTAAAGGATTGCTTCCAGCATCCAGAGAAGAAGCGGAAACGTATATGACTTCTTGGCCACTTATTAAGGTCCTATGAAGCAAGAGCTGAAGATTGTCTGTAACTGTGCAAATGAGCAAATAAATGTTTGTTTGTTTGTTTTTTATTTCTGGAACTCTGACTGGTTAAGGAATGGTAAATATTTTGCATCTAGGTACAAGCAACTTTCATGACAGATTGCTCAGTTTTACATCTCCTGCTTTGACTAGTTCTTAAACTTCTTGTGACTTCTCTGAATAATTTCTATGAATTATTTGTATTTACTCTGTGTGTGTGTACATGATATGCAGTGTTTGAATTGAGTTTATGTGAATTGGAATATTAGGTTATTCTTCTTATACTGTTCCTAAATAGATAAATATAAGAATAATCCTTAAAATCAGTTTTTTAATACTCATACTGGAAATTGAAAATTTGTCATGTGAAATACTTCTCTATTTTTCTGTTTCTTACGGTGACATTGCTTGCCGGATCAGTCAATTACAGGAATATTAATCTGAGCTTGTTCAGATTTGAACAAACTACTTCCAAGACGCTTGTGCAGTTTTGAACACCAAAAAGAATCAGCTGTGTAGATAAAGTCTTTTCAGTGTGAAAGGATTTGGCTTTATTTTTTACATGTGCAAAAAAATTTACTGCAGGGACTTCACTGGCAAATCAGAACTCTGAGAACATTAAAGGGCTACAGGCATTTCGAGCATCATTATTGAGGAAATATTTGTCAAAGAAGTGTCACCAATAAACTCAAATTTAAGTTCTTTATGAATTGAGCTGCAGTGATGTAGTGAATTAGATTATAAAATATGTTTGACTAACGTTGTTTCAGATAATTGAAGAATTGTAGTTAGTACACTGGAAATAATTATTCCTGTTCCATTAGATTGATGCATAATCACCCATCTTTATTTTCTCTAAATTACAGCAAGTGGGAACATTCCAGTTTTGCAGAAAGACAAAGACAACACCAATGTCAATGCGGATGTACAGAAGCTGCAGCAACAGTTACAAGACATCAAGGAACAGGTAAAAGTGCTGGATAAAAATTTGTCGACCACTAAAATAACTGAAAAAGCCAATGCATCTTCTGTTATTTAAAACAAAATGACATGTTGAAATGCTTCAGTTCTTAAATTTTAGTTAAATAACCAATATTTTTTGTGCATGATGTGGCTTGTATGTCTTCTATGTACAGGTTTAAAAAAAAAAAAAAAAAAAATCAACTGGCCATGTTTGATAATCCATCTATTAGAGCATCTCTGGTGTGTCTAAAAAAAGGATACTCTGCCCAGTCGATATGTTCTTTGCCTGTTTAGCTGACCTGAGTGTGTAGGTCCAGCAGAAGCTGTTTTTACAGAACAGTAATAAAAGTAGATACTCTTCACTATTCTGTGTCTACCTGAATGTTTACTTGTCTGTTCATGAAATGCCTTTGAACAATGGCTGGCAGTTACCTGTCGTATGAAGGCTATAGTTTATGAGCTCTTTAAAAAAATTGTGTGGTTGCAAAATTAAAATCTTTGAAAGTACCGTACACATAATTTGAATATTTGGAATGTAAAGGATAAGTTTTGTCTTTTGTAATTATGCATAGTGTTTGCAGGAGGAAATTTATACAAATGGACTGTAGATTGTATTGATTATTCGTTGGTTAAGTTACATGCAATTTAGAAACCTAATGAAAACAGAAAACTAATGTCTCAGATAACTGACAGTTACCTATTCAAATTTGTTAGGTCTGTAAGTGTAGTTCCATTAGAAGTGCTTAGGAAGTCATTTACATGCAGAACTTCCCTGTCTTAAATTACTAAATTGTTTCCTTGCTTTTCCATCTGGACAAAGAAAAACATGATTTTGAGATTTTTCAGCAGTAAAGGACCTGGGGTATCTGACTATTGTATGAACTTATTCTCTTAGAACCCTGATAATGTGATTTTTGTCTTCCCTATGTATAACACAATTGGAAGAAACTTTTCATGGATACAGGAAACAGAAAAGCGTTCTTACTGTATTACTTGCCTTTTCTTCCTGTAGACTTACAGCAGTCAGTAATGCTTCAGTGATGGCAGCATCACATCCAGTCCGGGTAGTTGTTGCTCACAGCTGTTCGTGTGTGTGAAAGCTAAGACTTAAGTGTTTAAGTCGCCAGTTTTAGGGCCCGTATCTCTAAATGCTTTAAGTTTGGGAGCTGATATGCTGTCAAGTTTTAACCTCAATGACATGTCTGTGAAGAGCTGTCATATGGAGATTTGGCCAACACCCCAGTAATAGAAATTCAAATATCCAATTCAAAATAGATCAGTTTGTAGCTTTTGTCTATAAAAGAACATGCAGATTAAAAATTGTCATTTGAAAGGTGCCTGTCTATCTTGACAATAACATCTGGAGTTTCTAGATATCTCTAATGTCTTACATCTACTGTTTAGCTTCTGTCTTACTTTTTAACATTGGATGAAAAGAATAAGGTTACTGCTTTGGCATTTAAAATGATATATGCAAAACATACAGATGAATGCTTAAATGCAAGTAATCTGTTTTCTTCAGATGTATTTTTTTTTCTTTTCTGGTTATTTTAGGAGTTTATAAAAGATTGGAGTTTTATTTGAGTATGCTAATACTCATATATAGGGATGTGAAAGGAAAACTACTTTGTTACATTTTTCCTTCTTGATTAGATGTGATCTCAGTTTTTTCAGTTTTCCTTAGGTGCTCTTTTATTCTTAACAATTTCATCTTTACCTTTGGGATTTGCTAGCTAGAAGCTTTCTAATATCAGAAAGTTACGCTGTATTAGGGAGAAGAGAATAATTACTTTATACGTGTCATTTTCTACTTGTATTTTCTGGTTTTCATATTTGAAGTAGTAAGAAAGATCTAATAACAGCATGCTTTGAGAATTTAAGTGCACTCTTTTACTTTGAAATGCCCTTTTGTCCAATAGTTTATTTTAAATCAGTATAAAACTGAAGATTGTTCAATGCCTCTCACTAGAAAGAGATGGTTCTGGTCATTTTCATGTGCATCTTGGCTTGAGACTCTTTCATGTTTTCCTTAGTGTCTTTTCTGCTTAGTCTTGTGACGGGGCAAGTTGTGTATCATACTTGTGAGTAGCAAGTTTGGATTTGATTAAAATTAGTCATCTCATCTTTTAAATTTGTCCTTGAAATGATGCACAGCATTCCACTATAATTGTGTATGCTTTTGATTTGTGCTTTAACAGTTCAGTTTTCATGTTACATTGATATTTTTGTACTTAAAATTAATTTGTTCTCTTTCAGCAGGTATAATCCTATGTTTCAACTCATACCTTCAATGATAATCTAATATGTTAGTGCAGCAAGCTTTTAAAACCATTTCTGGTGCCAAGCAGAAGTGATGCTGATGTCAACAGAATCTCCTACATCTGATGACCACACCATTCTTCAGGGATTCCCTGAATGTGAACCCTTTTGACTGTAATTGCAATACCTTCACTCCATTTCATACATAATCACCATCATCTGTCTAATACTTTATGTATGTTCCTTCACCATACTTACATCAGTTTCTTTCTCCTTTAAAAATAAATTTATTTTGTCACTGTGCACCTGTATATTGTTGGAAAAACTGGTTTTGGTGATGAGGAATTGATATTTCAAGCAGTTTAAAGCACCTTGTTAGTGGTAGAAATTTATGTGAATTGCAAACCCAGTTATACTTACAGGTACGATGAGCACTTCTTCAGACTACTTTTACTTATCCAAAGTAGTAATTCTCACATAGAACAGGTGTAGTGCCTTTTTATACTATTTGTTTTCCTTCAAAAGATGGGAGTCAAATGTTTCATGCAGATTAAAAAAGTAGAGTGCGGGTTGTCATGCAGAGAACATTCAAACAAGCTAATAGTACAATAGAAACAGATACTGCTTATTTCCTGCCGCTGTGGTGCAAATTGGGTATAAGGCACGCAGTGAACTTTCTTCCACTGCAAAAGTGCCTGTAAGCTGGTGGTTAAGTAATGAATGCTCCTTGAAAGTTGGATAAAACTCAGTTATTTGGGTTTGTATCCCACTGGGAAACTGCTGAACTAATCAAGAAAATCCTTGTCAGAATAGAATTGCATAGCAACAGGAAGTTTAGTTGTTCCTGCCAGCTGAATTCTTCTACTGTATGAAGTAATTTAAATGTTAAAATAGTATCATATTAAGAAATTAAGCAGCTGATGTATTTTAAATACTCTGCATTTGTACTAAGCAGCAGAAATTGGGCAGTTTGCTAATACTGCATGCAATTGCAGAAAAGATCTATAAAATGAAAATGTTAGGATTTCTGTGCTTCACTGAATGAAATAATGAAAAGTAATGATGTTTGAACAGTTTTTATTTTTTTTTTACTATTTCTGAGTCCCTTGATGGATATTTTCGTTTTCAAATGATGGTGTGGCATTTGGAGAAAAACAGACCTTTAACGTCAGTAATTCTGACATTATATTTAGGTACAAAAGCAAATAATTAAGCTAAAAACATAGAATAAAGGCTACAAGTTTTTTCTACAAAGATAAATCTTATCAGTCAGTCCTTTGTCAAAGTACATCATGTCAATACTATCAGGTTATAGGCACTTGTCACAGGACAGCTATATATTCATTGGAAATAGCTGTTTCATTGATATTTGAAGACTGTAGGTTACTGGAGGAAGAATGCTCTAATTGTCCCATTGGGATGTGAAGGTGATGACTTGGTATGAATGGAAAAATGAGCAGGACTGACTGACAGACAGTTGATCTTTTGCAAAGTTTTAGTTTGAGAGTTTTTTGTTATAGTACTGTGGAAGTTCTGACAAAGCTAGAGCACAGCATTTTTGGGAAGAGTGAAGGGTGGTTTTTTTTGTTTGTTTGTTTTTTTTGTTGTTTTTTTGGTTTTTTTTAACCATCAGTTCACATAAGGTTTTATCTGGAAGTTTTACATTCCTGCTAGCCCATTATACTGGTATCCTGGAGATTAAAATAGGCATTTGGCCAGAATCCATGCCAATTTAAACTCTGTATAAGCAGACAGATGGTGAATTTTTTTGATCTTCAACTAAGCTATCTACCCTAGGAAGTAGTACCTATTGATTCTATAGAAAGTGTGCTTTAAGGTTATACTGAATAGGGTTCCTGCTATGGATTCTCTCTCTAATGAGATGAAAAAGCTGAAGTAAAGCCCCAATGATGGAAAGAAGTCACAGGTGCAAAGTGGTGATAAAATGAATTTGCATTTGAAATACGAGCCCTGTCAATATTTCATATTGTATACGAGATCAACATTTATGTTAGATATGAGTAGTGTATCTCAGATCTGAGGACATCTTAGATGTGATTTGTTGGACTATAGAATCATCTTAACAATTATCATCTATTATAACATCTCTTCATTTACTAACCTTTGATAAACTGTTATAAATGAATTCCTAATATGGCTGCAATACGTTTATGGTGAAGGAACATGCCTTACCAAAACTTCAATTTCTGCCTGTGACAAGGTGAAGGACATTGTTCCTTAGTGGCTTGGTACAAAATGAACTTTCCTGTTGAAGAACTTTAGGAGATCTTTTTTGGGCATTGGCTGTCACTTTAATGTTCAGCAATTAAAACTGATTTTAAAAGTTTGCTGTGCTGCTGTTATGACTGAAGGTCACAGATTTATTAAGTTCTTCATTTGAAACTTGAGGTGTTCTTTTGGTTGAAAATCTAGATAACTTTCATGAGCAAAGGCTGGAGTTACCAGTATTGAATCTTTAAGTATAATATTGATTATGCAGCATTTTTATTACTTCTGCATGTGTTCACTACTTGGTGTTTAAAGGTAAGTATATGAATGGCTAGGTAGCCTGAGAAGAAATTGGTAAATCATTACCCAAGCATTGCACACATAAAGCTGTTTGTGTTGTTTGTTCTGTGGAAGATTACATGACATAAGGGGGAATGTTGCTGAAGAATGTCTTAATGTTGCAAACTTGGGTAATGATATTGAAAATGTGATGTCAACCTACTACCGGATTGTCTTACTTAAAGGGTCCATATTTGGAAAAAGGCTACATAGTTTTTGTGTCATGATGCAGTAGGAAAAGCCCAAATATTTTAAGTCAATGTGAAGTAAAAATGTGATTTTTTAAAAAAACAATTTAGTTTTCAAGTTAGTGGCTGGGTTATGCAATGACAATGATCTGTGCTTAAGATGGTATATTTATTATTAAATGTCAATAATTTATATATTGCATATTTGATACTGTATCACTACTGCTGTTGACTATGTAACCTGTCAAAATCTTTTACAGACTATGTGTCCTGTCTGTTTGGACCGTCTGAAGAATATGATCTTTCTCTGTGGCCATGGAACGTGTCAACTTTGTGGAGACCGAATGAGTGAATGCCCTATATGCCGCAAGGCGATTGAACGAAGGATCCTTTTGTATTAAGTAGTGGAACCAGTGTCTTTTATTAGTTTATGAAATAGTAAGGACATTTTGATGATTTAAATCTCTCTACGTTCGAAAGGCAGTAAAGGGTTCTAATGAAAACATTTCTAATACTGTAGCACAGGTTCATTACATGGTAATTGTTTAAAGACTGTGAACACACCAAATAAGAGAACAGTATTTGAACAGTCAGCTTTTACCTTTACTCTTAAAAAACATCTAAGCCTGAAGCGAATTTAAACTAGTCGTCTCTTCATTTTCTTTCTGTCTTCTTCTTCCCCTTAAAGTTTAAAGGGACAATCTTATTTTGGTTTCATTCATGTTTTTTAATGTATGTATCAGGTGTCAAGTGATGTAAGGGGTTTTTTTATATTGTCAGTTAATATAAAAGATAAATATTTAGGATTTTTTTGGTTTATGCTTTTCTGGAGAATGTTGAAATTTCCTGTGACAGTTACGATTCACAACAATTTCTGTCTTGAAAGATGCAAAATCAATACAAAGTGTATACACAGTAGTAATAAAAATACTATTTCCATAAGATCAGGCCTCAAAATACAATGTTAAGGTAATTCTAACTTTATCATGCCCTTTGTTGTTGAGGATGGGTTGGGAAGGAAACAGTAAAAAGAAAAATCCAGTTTAGAAACATTATGTTCCCAAAACTGCACTTCAGTCTAACAGATTCAAACTAAGTTAAATAGTGAACTTCTTAATTCTGCTAGCCACATAATTTTGTATGGAATTGCTTTTAACTTGACTGGAAAGGAAAACTTTTGAGCAATGGGTCAGTTATCCATTTCAGAGGAGTGAATTTGCTCAGTTCTAGAGGAACACATATATATGTGGGGCCATTTAAAAATTCTGGGTCTATGGATTAGGAAAAACCTAGAGATTTTGCAAGATTTCCTCTCTTAAATTAGTTTTATTGTCTCCAGGCAAACAGTGTCAACAGCAAAAGAGAAGATTTAATATTGCTTATTCATCTAAGTTGTGTGTGAACACCAGAACTTATCTGTCAACATTACTGGGTAATACTGCAAATGAAGATATTGCTCACAGTGCAGTGAATTTTGTGAGCCATGCCTAGGTGAGCTGAAATTGGTTGGAGGAGTTAGCTGTCGCTGATGTGACGAAGAGGTGTACCTGACGCCAGAAATGCTACTGTCAGGAACTGCAAACTATTAACATTTTGATAACAAGTACGTCCTTCCATCTTTTTGGATGGAAGAAAGTATGCTGATTTAAGGATCTCTTGTAGCTAAAAAGAATGTGCACTTGCTCCTAAGTGATTTGGCAGTTTTCTGAGTGCATAGTTTAGTCCTTTGCCATGGTGCAGGCTTCATTTGGATGTGCTCTTGCAGAACATTAAATCCATGCTGGAGTCACTTAGGTGCCTTACTTGCAGCTAAGATTAATTTCTCATTTGGTTCTCATTGCATATGTCAAAAATGTGGAGAAAGGGATAGTTCAGGGGAAGATCCAAATAAGGATAAAGGCATAAAATTGTGATCTCTTCAGATAAATCGATCTCAATCTTTTAAAGCTTATGTTGATATGTCTGAATTGTGCAAACATTGGCAAAAGTCTCACAAGAATGTTACTAGTAAAGACAGGTGAACTTTTAACCAACAAGGTTAAAACACTGAATAGTTTCCCAGGAAACAACTACACTGATATATTGGAAAAATGTATGTAGAGTGGTTTTTAACATAGCAAAGTGATGTAATACACAGCCTTTCTATAGCCATCTTTAATCCCGATCCAGAATTGCAAATGTTTGTTATTCTTTTCAGTAATTTTTCATTGAACATAATCTCAATCTGGAGTCAATATAATAGTCTGTTTTATTTTGCATACTAGTAGTCATGTGTTCTCAGATAATCTGTGTATCTGTCGTCTTGGCCAAATGAAATAGCCCTCCCTTTTTTCTTGCTGCTTGGGTCCCTATTCTAAAATACTAAAATTTCAGTAGCTTTAGAAAGTTTTTGGTATAATGCTTTTTTTCAGTTCAGCATTTCACTATCTCTGCTTAAGCTCTGAGTGCACCTGGGTGTTAACTGCAATTTTCATTTGGCCAATATGTATGTCACTAAGCCTGACTTTTTTTTTGTAGTGTGTTTGACAGCTGAACCTTCTACAGTAGGCTTCAGTTTCTTGTCAGTCTTATTATAAAAATAATTTTATAATAGGATGTGCCATTTGACAATCCATTCTGAGTTTTAGCCTGTAATGCATCAGATGCATACCTCGGTTTCCTCTGGCTCTGGAAGACATATTTTGAATATTGTATCCTATTTATTCTTCAAGGGGACCTCTATAAACTGTTGTCAGCACAAAGGCAGGGTGGATTTCTTCTTCATAATGCAGAAACCTCAATATAGCAGTTGGCATTTTCCTAATTCTTTTTCACTGGAACAAGCCAGAATTACTTGGAAGTATTCCAACTTAGCATCAATTGAATAATTCAGCTGAGTAAGAACTGATCCTGGGTGAGAAACTGGAGTTGAATGTTAAATACTCCTTGTCTGCAGGAGGCACATATTTTAGCATAGATGGGCAAGTGCTCTGTTAGGCATGTACTTTTCAACAGAGAAGCTGTAAGTTACTTTATAACACTCTTAATACTTGGATGCCATCACAGTCCTATGGAAATAGAGACAATGACTGAAGGCATCACTGTAGGAGCAGCTGTAGTCTTCTATACTGTAGTCACACCAGATGTATGTGACTGCCTACAAGTTTGTGGTTGGACTTACTCGGCGGTGTTGTGTGCCAGCTGAAGTTAAAGTATGTCAACTTGATGCTATTACGGTACCACAAGAAACAGCTGAATTAGAAAAACTAGGTAAGCTAACCAACATGCTTGAATTATTGATATAGGCTTCTTACTAACAGGTGAAAGAGCTGATTCTTGTATTGGGAAGGCTACACAGTGCTTGCCTTTCAAAAAACTTAATGAGGAAAAATGTTTGCAAATCCAGTATAATTTACGGAAATAGATATTTAGATTCACACACTGTCTTTGGATTCTGATGTAGAAGGTGAACTAGCGTTGTTGAGGAAGCTAGTAAGTTCATTCACTCAATTTAGTCTGGTATCATCTGTGCGACGTGTACAGAGCGCAAACGTTGAATTGGATAACACTTAAATATATTGCAGGATGAAAAACAGAAGCTCACTTGGAAGCCAAAGGGGATCATAACAAGTAGGAGAGTTGAGGATATGTCATTGTGCCTCTGTCTTCAGCAAAAGATGAACGTGTAAATCTCATTATCATCACTATTGTTAGGAAGCAAAGTGAAAATGAGAGAAAAATCAGTAAGGCATTTATCTTTAATATATTGTAAAATCATAAAATGTAAGAGTTGCAAGCTTTGTTTGTTATGATTATCCCCCACTATTTAATAGCAGTTTTGAAATTAAATTGAATGAAATATCTCAGTGTGTTTCTTGAAACAGTCAAGAAGGCACCTAGTAATATAGATTGTTCAGGTGTGAGGTACGCTCAGATGTTTAAGTAAAATACTTCTTTTTTTTTTCCATTTAGTAAAATACATAAACGGTCACATCAGTACACAGTGATTTAAAGTATAAAGACAACCTAAAAGGCTATCAGAATATGCTAAATAGTTGTAGCTTTTTAACTTCTGTATAACTGTGTTTGACTTTTTTTCCCCAAACCTACTATCACTTGCTATGCCCCAAGCTCATATGGCACTTCTCAAAATTTGGCCTATTATTACCTGCTTTCCATTTGTTGAAATACTGTGTACTTGTATGTTGGGGTTTGGAGGAATCCCTTTTTGCTGAAGTGGATACTGAAAATTACACTGGCAAGAGAATAAACAAGTTACTTTGTAAATGTGAAAGTTTGATTAGGAGGTGGTGTTCTTAACTTGGACTGGGTGAGGATATAGCAGATTTGCACAAGTACTTGTGCCTTGTTATCATAGTCTTACAATCGGTATTTTAGCTTCTTTTAAAGACATGAAATGGTCTTTTAAAAATAATCTGATTTAAGTACTTATTGTGTAGATATTTTCTAGAGATGAAGTTTTATGTATGCCTAATTATTTTTAGCAGTATTAATTGCAGTTTGTATAAACACTAAATTGTTTGAAGAAGCTGCTTTGAGCTAGTGATCTAAGCTTCCTCTACAAAATTAAATGTCAGAAACTTAATTTTACTCTTCCAGTAGCAGCTGGTGAACTGAAGAGCCTGTCCTGTTCTTTGTGCTGCATGGGTCAAGTTTTCACTTTAAAAAAAAAAAAAAAAACCAAACTAACAACACTACAGCCTAACTTCTAGCAGTGCTACCTCCTTTCTGTTAAAGTACTGAATTTTTCTCTAGTTGTTCTTTGTCTTTAGGAGGGGATGGGGAACACATCGGTTTTGTTTTGCTTTATCAGTTTTGAATACATTGCGAAGGTGGTTTTTTTTTTTTTTACTGACTGTATAGATTACGTACAATAGAAGCGTGTGATTTGCTACAATGTAAATTGTATATCATTCTTGCATAAGTTGCTGGAATTCGTACTATTGTCTTTTTATGCATTTCATAACTTGTTTATGTTGACAAAGCAAAACTGTTATCTGCAGAAGTTTTAGTATGTGCCATTTTTATAGCTAAGCCTGTGGTAAACACGAAAGTTCTGACTCAGGGCTTTTTAACAACTTAAACACATTCACAATATTCTTCAGCACATCTTGGAGAATATTAGAGATTTAATGACTGTACAGTACCTTGATAGAACTATTGAATGGGCAGCAGCCATAGAGTCCTTACAGAATGCAGGTATCTTTTGAATCCAGTTAATGAGTTGATGTTAATATAATTGTAATACCCCTGCCATGGATTTATAAACTTGTGTATATTTTCTGTAGAGGAAAATTGGCAAATTTAGGTATTGTTAAGCTTTCTGAAAGTTGGTTAATTGTTGGCACCAGTCATGGGAGTCTGAAGGGCATAGTATTCAAATTTACAGAAGCAGCATTTGGGCAAAGACAGCTGATAAAATGTTCTGTATATGACATTTTTTAGTGTGAGGGGGAGAGGTCATTGTATAAACAAACATGTAAAAATACCTGCTTTACTCTGGCCCAGTAAGTCTTTTATAAGAGAGAGAGAGAGAAATAATCAGCGACAAATTTGTATGTTTGCATGTCATTTAATAGTTACAAAAATTAAAGTCTCATTTTTAAGCTTCTAGGACATACTTTCTTTGTCCCAAGCTTAGCATCTTTATGAATGCAAACTATTCATATTAGAAAACAAGTTTTACTGAACCACAGGAACGTTTTTGCTTTTGTTAAAACCAACTTTGTATTTTCAGTAAACTGTAGGTTTTGACATGGCTGTTTATTGGAGAAATTTAAGGTTGCCTGTGTGAATGTAGTGGATTTCTGTATGCAGATAGCATTATGTAATTGCTCTCATTAAAACTGCTTAGCGAGGGCTAAGCTTTTTCAAAGGAAATGCTATTGTACTGTATGGTTAATAAAACTTATTATATAAGATGTATATTGACTTTTCAAAAGCTGTGATTTAACGATGTAATTGGGCTGAATTAATACTGATTTTTTTGCACACAGTATTGGGAAGGGAGTGGTGGCTCATTTGACTTCTTCCTTCTTAGCTGTAATGGTGTTCGATGTCACCACGGAATCAGAAAATTGTATACCTGAACAAATGTTTGGTAGCTGTGCTAGTGGCTGACATACGGTGTTTAAAAGCGCACCAGACTTCATTGAGAAAGTTTGCAATCCAAATTTCAAAAAATTCTGGTTCTTTATAATGTATCCCTGAAGAGTGAGCTTGTAGCAACATCAGAAATGCTACATGCCTTTGAATCTCCCAGATAATCAAATATTGTTTAAGCAGCACAGTAAAAGTATGAAGGGTGGAGTATGTTGTAACAACAAAAAAGTTGATTTAAAATTTTTATCTATGGCATATGTGCAAATTTTTCTGTAAACATGCAGTTCATAATACTGATTAGAGCTGCTGTTAAGTTTATGTTAGCCTCCGGATTTACTTATAATTGAATGGCCTTTGCCGATTTGGCTACATGAATGTGATCATTTAAAAATTGCCTGCCAGATACAGTAACTCCCATATTCTGCGACAACAGTTGCTGCATCAGTTTATACTTCTAGGATTCGATTTAATGGATGCATTCAAAAATACAGATATATATGTAATGAAAGGCAACTAAAACAACCAGACTTTAATGGCTTAGTGTTTTAATTTATCATAGTGTACAGGTGAAAAATGAATTGACAGAATAAAAAGTTTCTTGCTTTCTTTCTCAGTTTCTTCTCATTTTTCAAGATTCCTTCAACTTTGGCTTATATGACAGGTCTATATGAAAACATAACATTTTCAGATATCTTTTTTTAACTTTTTATTTGAAAACAATTGATGTCAGTTGTCAAAATACATTTTAAATAGCCACTTGTTCTTTGCTTTGAGACTTACAAGCTATTCACATACTTCTCCATACCTGTTCGTTGAAAGTGATGGCAACAGTGTTGGCATAGGTTTAAGACTTGGTCTCTGTGGTCTCTAGGGTTTCAGCCCCTAATGTTGCTCACAATGCAAGCTGCTGTCTTTGCTTGTGTTTGATATTGATGTGTTTAGATTTTGAGAAGGCTGCTTCATACTGTACAATATAATTAATGTAATATTTTATAATATAAATACTGTATAATATAATCTCTGTGTAATGCACTTTGCTGTAACTGATTCCAACTTATCCAATATGCAGCCATCTGTTTGCAGCAGGGATGATGAACTCCATGGGGATTTCCTTTGGGTTTGACGTTTAGTTAAATGCAGAGGGTGGTTGGTTCTTCATGGCTGTACTCTGTTTTATTTAGGGAGGAAAAATTAGCAGCAGTCTTTGAATAAAAAGTGATAGCCTTCCTTTTCAGACTTGGTTTTCCACAATATGGAAAGGTGATTTCAGTTCGTCAGAAACCGTATTGTTGAAGATCTTGTTCTTGTGCTTTGTGCAACCCTGTTCAAGTCAACAAAGTAGCATGCGTTGGAAAGCCTTTACTTTGAAGAATAAAGCCTATCAACTGTTCTTGATGCTTATGAAAAGGTTTTGGCTGGAAATTACTTTCGGGATTTAAATACTTTGTTCCCTTTTCAGTAATGAGAGTAGTATGTCTGGGTTCTCCAGGAGATAGGAAGTATTTTTTTTAAAGCAGTCTTTAGCGAATGATGCTATGATGGACTGAAATAGTTTAAATTACATTAGAAATCAAGAACTGTGAGAGCTGATAATGTGTAAGTTTTATTCTGTAACAATGCAAGACTTTTAATTTATAGGAAACTTAGTGCAAAATCTTTTTCTTGCAGTTAGGATTTGTTGGGGCTTACTTGACTACCCTGAAGAAGTTAATACAAAACTTAATTTCTGCAAAATTGCCTAAAATCAGGAAAATACCCTTGTGAGACTATACTGACTCCTTGCAACACTATAACACCATTTTACTGAGTTTTCTGTAGAAATAAATCTGAGGGAGGTAAGTAGACAACCTTAAATCTGAGTTGATTTCCCCAGTGACGCTTGTGCATTCTAAAATGTCTGAGTATTTCTTCCACAAGGGGTCAGCAGCACCCTCCATTTGTGACAAGATTTTTGTAATATAAGCACAAAGCAAACAAGGGATAAGGATAATGATGATTGCATTAATATGTGGGTGGACCAGACCTCACTTGTCCCCTTCTTCAAGCAGGCTAAGTATAATTACCTTATTTGCTGACTTCAGTAAGCACCATATTCTATCCTCTGACTCTCATGTGACATGAACCTTGCTACTATTGATTAGGGCAAAGTTCCAGTGGAGTGTTTACCCTTAGCTCTAGTTGAAAGTATTCATTTAGTCTAGCTTTTTTTCAAAAGCATGCAGTTGGAGCAGATAAACTATATGAGAGAGCTTGTCCAGCAGGCAGGGGAAAAGAATTCTTGCATGAGTGTCCCACATATTCTTAATGATAACCACAGTCTCCCTAGATGGCTAGAGCTGATTAATATTTTCCACCCTGTAGTAACACAGCTTATAGTTAAATATGCTTTGAACCCTATCAGTCTGCTCAGTGGAAGGAATGCCCAGCTTCTGAAGGCTTTCCTGAGTATGCAAGTTACCTGGAGACAGAAGTTTGAAGTAAGTCATTATCTTTCTCCCAAGAGGCTGAACAGACCAGACAGTTATTCCCTAGACAAAAATTTCCAACCCTCATACCAAAGTCATATTTCACAAACAGGAATCTAAGCGTGGTCAATGTCATTCAGGTTGGCACAGGTTCTTACTTTCGCTTGCTGAATTAACAAGGGACTTTCCTTACCTTCATGTTTGCAAGTCTTGTCACTCTGCTTCGCATCTGTTACGGGTTTCATGTTTTCAGTGCTTCTGTCCCTCACTACTCAAGTCCTCCATTTCAATTCTTTCTATGTCTGGTTTTTTGATAGCAGAACTGCGCGTCCCTTCTTTCTCGCTGTGTTCTTTCTCAATGTAGAGCTTTCCTTGACTCATTAAAATTAATCTCCATTACACTGAAGTTGGCACAGTGCCTTCGTGTAAGCAGAGTGGGGCCCTGTCCTTGTGTCTGACTCTACTCTTAATTGCACGTACTGACAGGAGGAATTCCTGGAGTCAGTCTTAGCAAAATTTCACATTAATTTATCAACGACCCTTATTTGTCTGTACTGGTAGTATAAAAAAGTTTGTGGCTACCACCTATGTGGTAGTGGTAGAGTAGAGTGCTTCTTTTGGTCTAGTTACAACTGTTCTCAACCATATGAGGAAAATCAGGAACAAGTAAATGTTTCAGGGTGGGGTTTTGGTTTTGGGGGGTTGGTTGGTTGGTTTGTTTTTTTTCTTCCCCCCCATAGGCTGCCTGAAACTTCCATTGTTACCATATCTCAGATTCAGTTTTTGGTGAAAAAGTACTTGCCAGAGAAACCCACTCTGGATGGAAGTTACTGTCTCCTAGTCATGTGTATCTTGCCCACTTATGTTGCCCGACGGAAGTCTGTTCAGTTCAGTAGGATTGCTTGCAAGAGCATGGGTTGTTTGTGAAGATAAATTTTCTGTTGAGCTTCTTGCTGCCTCCATAGAGAAGTATGGAAAAGTTCTGCCTCTTTCAATAAAGTAAATCCGAAACCATGTTCCAAGTAATACTCTTCCTACTAAGATTTCATAATCCCTACTGTTTATATTATCATAAGGTATCTTGTGATATTCTGTATGAAAGCTATATAAAATAAATAGCAATTACACAGCATTTATTTCCCAATGGGCATGTTGTATAGTTTGTTTGCTTTGAAATACAATGCTATCATTCTTCCTCTCTTCTTCCTTCTTTGCGATGAGACCTGTAAAATAAAGACTACTTCAGATCTATGTAGACAAGGCTGCTTTTCCTAACACAAAGGACTTGGTTAAGCTGTTTCTAGTATAGCCTTACAATTCAAAGCATCAAGCCCAAGGTTTTTGACTGTATTTGTCTGATCTATAGCACAGGGCACTTAAAGCACCTAATTCTTATTATTCTTGGGGTTTGGTCAGGTCATTCAGATTATTTAAGGCTGAGGGAGTCTTCATGTAACTTGTCCTCTGAAACTATTCTCCCACTACTTCATATGGAAGGCATAGAGTCTGGAAGCACTTTGCACCTTCTTGGTGGGATAGAAAAGTGTGTTAGAATAAGGATGTGGAGAAACCTAAAACTAAACTGCAGTCATAGGCCTAATTCTTAGGAATTTTGTGAGGAGAGAAACTCAAATGGCAAATTTGACTGTGAGCAGAGTGGTCTCTTGAAGTTGAACAGTTTTAAATTCTTCTGTTCCCTCTCCTAAGAGATTGTATCATGGATACATTTGAGTCCTGCTGTAACCCTGCCATCTGCTTTGTCTTGCATGTCCCATCGCCGTGGATAGGTCCCTCCACACCAACTCTCCCTGGAGTAATATGTCCTAGAGTTAAACTGGAACTATTCCACATGTGGAGAAGGAATGGGAGTTACAAGTCCCTGATGCAGAAATTATGGATTTGCTGTTCTACCTAATACAACTTTGTTCCCATGACACACACAAAAGAATGTGAAGGAGTAAGTGATCTTCACTTGGATTTACTGTGAACTGTGTGTGCCTGCAAACAGGCAGCGGTGTAAAAAAAGCTACAGCAGATCAGCTGCTCAGTAATGAGCTCTGTGAGGTGCTTGCCCTGCAGCAGGCAGTAGTTGGAGGCCACTTACACTTTTGAAGTGTTGCAGCCAAGTAGGGTTGAGTGGGCCAAGCCCTCTGGGCATCTACTTACCCATGAAGCAATGTCAGCTCAGGACAAGTAACAATTAGATATGAACGGCTTATCTTCATTAACAAGATTGGGATACCAGACATTTAATTTTAGGCTTTATCTGCTATGCTGAATCAAATGGTGACACCAAGATTTGGCAAGCAGTTGTTGAGCACTCCAGGAAAAGTTAGTCACTGGCTGATTTCATAGTCTTGCTTTTGCAGGAGTTTCTCAACTTTGAGGAGGTAGTCAAATAGTCTTCAGGGGAAAAAAAAAGCATCTAGACAGGAGGATTTAGCAAGAGAAGTATTTTTCACCCTTTCCCCCCTGCCCCCCTTCTGGATGGGAACTGTGCCTAGTTTTAGTTTCCTTTGGCAATGTTAATTTAGCCAAAAATGCTGCCATAACTGCTACTTGCTGTCTGGATTGGCTGAAATTAAACATACATCCCACGTGTCTGTCCCATCTGTTCCTACCTCTCCCCAGAACGTCCTTCCACAGCGTGTCAGGATGTGCTTGTGCAGTTATAGGAGAGCTAGTGTTATCCTCGGGAACTTTCCAGGACAAGGAAAGGACTTTATTTTCTACTGTTGATTTGGTTTGGTCTTTTTCTTTCTGTCTATCTTCAGTTATCAAATGTAGGGCTACCTTACTCTTTTCAGATGGCAAGTGTAATTTTGAGAGGAAATCAATGGGGGCATTGCTGCTGTGCCTGGAATTCTTGGATTTGGCCTGTCCTTTCCTACAAAATTAGGCCTGATTTTTTTATCAGGTACAGGTGTTTAACCATTAAGTGAGCCAGCTCCAATGTGTGTAGGAATATTAATAGAGGTGGCCTGGGGCTGGCAGGTTTTTCTAGGGAAGATAGGTAAGGGCTTAGCATATCCTAGGTTAAGCTCTTCCCTGTCATGGCCAAATGCTGACTTGGGCAATGCTATGCGAACTGCAGCGTTACACCTTTGCTTGAAGGGTAGGTATAGCTTAAGACATCTTCATGGCACAATACCCTGTCAGTAGTAGCTGGCAGTGAGGGCTGAAGTGCAGCGCACCCATGATAACATAATATTCTTTATGAGTTAATACATCTGGCTTTTGAAGGGTAGCTAACCTGAGAGGAGGTCAGTAGTACCGCAGGGGACCTGGACATAGACCACTGCATGGTGCTTGGTAGGCTCGCCTCAAAACTCTACAACAAGGCTGCTAACAGCTGTGTGTATCCTTGGATTGGTTGTCAGTGGGTTAGAAACAAGGGTATCTAAAAGGCACCAGTTTTCAATGTTCATGTGAAAGTGTCTCTCCCCACGCTTTATTAACTTATTTCCTCCCGATACAGAAAGAACATCTGAAGGAAGAAGGGAAGCTAACAAGCCTAGCTTATTTTGCTGCAAACTGTGTACATGCAGCATTGGAGACCTCTGTAGATATCTGTGAGTCTGGATGGGGGGGAAAGGGAGGAGAGAGGGGAGGAGAGAGAGGTCTTTAATGATGTGTTAGGTTATTGATGGAATTTCTAACCCAGAGGAGAACTGCCTGCCTCAGAGCTGAGGTGGGTAGTGTTACCCACCGTAACTGCTTGCTTGTGCATAGCTCATTTTTATTTTATTGTTCAGGTCAAAGATAAGCTGGTGGCTCTGTTAAGTGTGGTGACTATCTGGGAAGAGCAGTGTGGTTCTGCTGAGCACAGCTGCCAAAACTGGAGCAAGCCAAGGGAGAGCGGTTCTTTTGTCAGGGACAGAAATGTGGTCCGACACAACTTTCTTATCAAAGGGAAGGATTTTTCACCTCAGGAGGAAGTTTGGCTGGGAAGGCATTGGATAACATTTCTTTTTCAGCACTGCGGGAAGTCCTGTATAAGTGTGTTTTCCAGGAATATAGTAGTTCTGCTTCTGGCCCTCTGGAGAGAATGGTAGTGGCTGTCGATGCGGGAATTAACGTAAAGTTGACTAAAATGCTTTTAATCTGAGTAAGTCAGCAAACACACCTTGCATGCTCACAGCCAGGAGCCATTTGCTCTTGGCGGATGCCACAGAGCAAGCAAAAAGTAGTTCTCTTTTTTCCTAATTTTTTTATTCCAAGTGTTTCTGAAGTTTCCCTTGATCCTTTCCAAGCCATCAGGTTGTAGTTAAATTAAAACCTAGCCTTTTCTTTTGGTGAACACTTTGGGTAATAGGAGATAGCTGTTTATGTTCCAGCTTAAACTTGGGTAATTTTGTTTGAACATTAAGAACCTACATGTGTTACAGAGAAATTGCTCTAATAAAGTTGAAGAAACAAGTTGTCTTCTAATTCAGGCCATTAGACTGGGATTTGTTAGATTTGGTTTCCGTGGGTTTCCTGTGAGTCTTTGCTCAAATCATTTAGTTTTGTGTTTCCATTCTTTCCTGTGCGTGAAATGAGAAAAAATACTGCTTGGGGGTACTAGAAGAAATCTGCTGTATGCAAAGAAACCTGTAAAAGCATAAATGAGTTCCTGAGTAGCTAAAATGCCTCCCCTGCCAGCCAGCTACGCGGTGGTGTACCAGCTCAGTTTAGTGTCTTCCTGACGGAAAACTAAAACCCAGGACCAGTGCTACTTCACAGTCTTGCCAAAGACCAAATAGGCATAAAATGAATAAATATCTTCCACTGTCCAAGCAGTGGGAATTATTCATTAACTAGTAATTATATACACAAGTATATTTTATTATATTTAACGAGTAACTGTTGATCATTATTTACTTATCAAAGCTATTAATGGAAGAAAGCTGTATTGAATACCGGTACTGAGTTATAATATTAAGCAGGCTGACAAAATGCTAGCTTTTTGGTGGCGATGTGAGTTTCGGTGATCTTGTCAGTGCACTGAAGCATTTTAAGTAATGACCCTGCAACTCCACCTGCCACAGCCAGTGGGTGTCACTGCAAGCATTGGAGTGAGAGAAGAACAATTTTGGGGAGAAAGAAGAAAAGTTCAAGTCTAAGTTTTGTTATTTTTTTAAGCTAGAAATACAGAAAAACAGATAAATCCTTGCTTACTAACTGTGCAGTTGCCAAGATGTTTCTTGGAGATGCTTAAAAAGATCTTGAAATGCTTAAAAACTTTTTTTTAAGTAAGTATCCCAGATGGTGAGGACCAGATCCTCTGGTATAAGAAGTCATGCCACTGCTGACTTCCATAGTCATGCTGGCCCCAAATGCCCGCTTGCTCCCTAGTGCTGAATGTTGTGCACCTCATGGATGATGTTGGTTTAAAAAAAAAAAAAAAAAAAGAAAAAGAAAAAAAAGAAAAAACCCAGAGCAGGCTTTCCTTAAATCCTTTAATACCACTCATATGAAGTTCGTGGTGTTTGCAGCTCTAAGCGCCAAAGGTCACCCTGACTCGAAGTGCCCATCTTCCCCAGACAGCTCGCCATCCCCAAAACTGGACTAGATCTGAAGCAAATGCCCTTTCAAGCCGGTGCCGGGGGAAGATGTTCGTATACCCTCTCGGCCAGCCCTCCACCTCCCACCGTCGCACAAACAAACCAGCCACGCAAGCTTTGACCTGTTTACATGATATACATTACCTAACGGTGCCTGCACTTTTGGAAGGGCCTCTCTTACACAGGTCGTTGCTAAGGCCCGCGTTGTCTCTGCCTATGTTATCATGAGGATGACAGTTTAAACAGGCCTTATCGCTGTGTATTCAATCAAGGTTTATGAGGGCTGATAAAGATGTCACCTAGTTGCTTTGTGTGTTCATTAAAACCCTATTGCCCAGTAGGACTTTGCTGTATTATGTTCTTTTTTTTTTTTTTTTTCCTTTCTTCACTGATTTTTAGCTATCTTCTGAAGAGACATCTGTGTGTAGGAAGGGAAGGCGTCGTGCTTACTTTAGTATTTTTAATATTTCTGCGGGGAAGAATTAAAACAAACCCCAAAATTCATAGCTGGGTTGATGCAAGCCTCTTTGTATTTAATATCTCATGTTATCATAATTGCTTATTTAATAATTCAGTAAACTATTTTAAGTTTAGCTTACACATGGCAGTAAAGTAACTTGTGTGCACTCTGTCTCCTGTGTTGTGTTGTTGCTGAAGGTCGCTCCGGAGGGGCTTGGTGCTACTCAGTTATGATATAGGACGTTGTAGATTGAGGTCCCATTGCCGCTTTTCCTGATAGATGGCGACTGCATATTTGCAACACAGAAATGTAAACCCCACTGATTTATTGTTTTGGTTGTATGTCAAAGCTGAAGAAATGGTTGTGATAAATAGGTAGTCATATAAAATGTGTCAATAATTTTCAGGCTATGATGAACAGTAATAGAAAGCAGGCAAAGATTAAGTCTTTCTTTGTCTTGTCTTGTAAGCTCCTTCATTTCAAATTGGTTTTTTTCTCAACCCATGTCCTTTTCCTAGCTATAGTTTAAAATAAATACATTATTCTAATATCTGATACTATGTCTGATTCTGCCAATCTTCAGAAAAACCTGATTTCAACAGTAAGCAGAAGTTGCTCAGTTGTATTTTTGTTAAGTAAAATTTGTTGTAAAACAAAGCAGATATACAAAACCGTAATGAAAAATTATTAGTTGCAGCTGTTTGCTGTATTATAAAAGAGGGAAATGTTGAAGGAATCTATTGGCTAAAAAGAATTGAAAATATCTAACAGACTCAAGACCCTGGTTCAGACTCAAATCGATTGAGATTAAGCATGTATGTTTAGGCTCTTTTTAAAAATGGGAAGAAACTGCATATTCAATTGATTCCTTAGATCCCCAAGTCATAGTAAATTCCTGTTATTTACACTGCAGCATATTGACCATCTCTGCATCCTATAAACTTTGTGAATACTGACGGCTGTCGGCATTTCAGAAATGATTCTTTCACTTTGTTTACAATTTTGCTGCTGCTGGCAAGCATTGGACTATCAAAGGCTTTAATGCTGTGCATGTGCATTTCATAATAAAATGTTATTCTACGAGGATAATAACACTTAGTAGAGATCAGTAATAAAATGAAAAACAGAGCCTCTCCACCATCACTTGTTAGCACTTCTAATGATTGTTTGCTTATTAACACTCATTTGTTATATGCTTCCATTTTAGCTCTGTGCTGGCTGGCCTAAGCATGAGGCACTTGTGCTTATGAATAGCTGTGCTGGCCTACTGATCTCTGCAATAAAAGTTACTGTAGCATGATCTGGGCTGCTTTTTGTGAAATGTTTTATATCAGAACCAATTGTTGACCCCTGCCTTATCAATTCACTCTATCTGTTTGCCTTTAAACAGTAGTCACGATACTCTGTAGAATATTTGCCTGGGATGAAGCTATTTTACCTGGTGCACTGGTGTCCATTTAGCCTTGGCCATGAAATATTCTCTGGTCGTCCAGTAGTACAGTATTTTTTGAAGCAGAATTTCTGTTGTGTGCTGATAGGATCCCTGGAATATAGCAGAGCGGAGTCCAGTGTGTCCCTTAGGTCTTGCACCTTGGTGTTTCACGAACACAACACTGTGCTTTCTATGTTCTGTTATTATCACTGCAGAACATCTGTGGGCTCCAGAAGGAAATTAATAGTCTACTTTACTAATGTATTGTGCAAACAAGTAACAAAATATATGTTTTGTTGAAGACTGTATGCAGCAGTGCCATCTACTTGCCTGCTTTTCTGAAGGGAACATATTTGGACTACTCCATCTTCTGATTTGGATATCTCTAAGAAAGCTTTATTCTTTATTTATTATTTATTTATAAAATTTTCTATCATTTTTTCTGCGATTTCTTTTTTGTTCTTGTTTCTTCTAACAATATCTCTTCCCTCTGCTTGCCTTAAAACTAAACAAACAACAAGTTCTCAACCTCTTGTTTTGCTTAAAGCAGTCGACTGTGGGCATTGTAAAACCATCATCGAGTTGCCTTTTGGTATTTTTGGAGTTAAAATAGAAAGTGTCTTGATTCCAGCCAATTGCTGAGTTCAGGAAGCCTCATTTGCTCAGTGAGCAATTTTGGCAGGGTGTGGAAGGGGAATCTGAAGCATGGCAATGAAAGATACCTTTGGAAGGGTTTCCAGGTTTTTTGCTGAAGTCCCACCCCAGACACATGTGCTTACACAAATTCTGCTAAATTGCCAGAATGTGGTTGCCATCCAAAAGCTCATCTGGCTTTGAATGTATATTGATTTCTGTTTCCTCATTTAAATCCAGAGGTTTATGAGAGCAGAGTATTAGGCTGAAAATCTGGTGATAATCCAATACAGAAAAATAAACTGGCTTAAATATTGACAATACCAAGAGATCCCTGGTCTGTTTCTAGCTAGCCAAATGGGAAGGCATTCTCAGTGCTGAGTAATTGACTTTTTCCTTCTATTCTTCTTTGGATCAGGCAATATATTCAGTCATGTTCACGTAGCTCTCATTTCAGCCATGCCTGGTAGTCGTTCCACCTACGGTATCCAACCTTGAACGTTGAGCTGGACAGAAACGACACTTCACTACAGTTCTTGGCGTTGGTAGTTGTTTTCACAGGGGGATCTTAAGTTGCTATCACCATCCTTTGGAGGAGTGTCAAAAGGTATCGGAGGGTTGCAATCACTTCTCCCCTTCCATATTGAGAGGGGAAGCTTGGCAAACCAGAAGGAAGAGGGGCCCTGTTACGGGAAGCGCTGTGAATAATTGCGTGTGCGAACACCACCGCCTTCCCAGAGCACGCTGCTGCCTCCTGAAGGGAGGTGCGTACAACGCCGATAAAAGCACAGTGGTGGTGCCATTGCTTTGCTGCGGTGTGTTGTGTTGTAGTCATGGCACCTGGTGATAGATGAATGTGTGTGGGCTGTTGCTATGTTGAGGTATGATTAGATATTTATTGGTAACAGCCACGCTAGTCCAGTCTAAAAGATGACTGAGGCCTCTGCAGATCTGTTGAGAAGACCTGCTCGCTAGTTTGCGGCATCCGTATGTAGGTCGGTGTTTACAGGCATGTGAAGGCTCACCAATGTACAGCCTTGTTTGTCCGGCTCATATAGAGAGGTGGTTAGCTCCACGCACTGGGAGATTGCCAGCGCTTGTCCATGAGGACATGGTAATCGATTCTCTCAGTTGAGAAAGAAGAGGAAGAAGTCTTCTCCCCATCTGTCATTGTAGAGCAATTGCTTACAATATTACATGATTTGTTCTTTCCTGCCCACCAGAAATATTCAGGGATATACAGTGAATGTAAGTTTAGGGAACAGGCTTCTTTCTTCTTAAGATAGCTTTCACATATCTTTAAAGCAGACCTCAAAGACTGTTGATTGAAAACCATTACTCTAGAGAGTAGAATGGCTAAATCCAATCAAGGACTTTATCCCACAGGTATTTGTGTACCTCCCTCAAATTTATGGAAATGTCAATAGCACTGATTTATTAACTAGGAACATTTCATTTTTTCTAATTAGTGAAATTACGACGCAGGCCAGCCACAAAGTTTTGTTGTTGTAACCCTTATCCACCTTCCCTGCAATGTTACTGCTACTTCTGCTAATCTAAATGTAAATTGTAAGCTCTGTGGGACAGGGTCTGTCCCTTGCATTTGAAACACCATTCTCCTTTCCTTTTGTGTGGTTTCTTTTTTTATTAAATGTTTGCCCATGATCCTCAGAGCAGAATGCCTGTTGCTTGCCTTATGTGCTCCTTGATGATTCCTAAAGTCATGTCCTTAATCGAGACCACTCGTGGCCTCCCTTTTCGACCATGAATCAAGAGTATCTGCAATAAGCCAGCAGCACAGAACATATTTTAAGATCTTTACAGCGTGTCCCACCAGAGCCTCCTCATTTCCCCCATGACCAGGAAAAATGAATTGCCTGTGCGAGATGCCTGATGATCAACAAACTAGAATTGTTTGGGAAAAAGAAAAAGAAATGGGTGGGCGGAGTGAGTTACAAAAAGCCAGAGAACACCCTGCAGTTGCTTCTCCCCCTCTCATGAACGGAGGTCCTGCTCCAGCACAGCTGTGGTGGTGGAGCCTGGGCTGGGAGAAGGATTTTGGATGTGTAGGCCCCTGGCTGTAGAGGGGTTTCACGGGTCAAAGCCAATACCTGTATGTTACTCCATGTAAATAAATCATACGCCTGTAAAATACATGCTATAGTTTGCTGCTGGGTCCTGGGGGAGTAGGGAAGTAATTTAGCACAGCTGGATGCTTGTTCGTCTTATAAACTGTTTTTATGGTTTAAAAGCATAGCTTCCTAAATCGCCGCCTTATGAAAAAGCGGGGTGTGGGGCTGCACCAGAGCGCAAACGCGCTGGCCTCACTTTAATTAAAAAATCTGCTCTCTCACTTACCTTCCAAAACATCCCCGTTCCCTCTAACGAAGGAATTTTTACCTAATCCGAGCGAGCAGCTGTTGTCTGCCAAATGGCCAGCCCGCGCTCCTGGCGGAGTTCGCTGGGGCGAGCGGCGCTCCCCCTCTCCCATGCTGTGAACGGCTCTGTGTGAAACCTCTTCCCTCGACTTGAACTGCGGTGAGGAGTCCCTGCGGCGGGTGGAGACTGAGCTAGTCGTTGCAGTAATAAATACTCGTTTACAAGGCTCCCAAAGACCATGTAAGCGCCCAGCACAACCTAAGCTGAGGACCCATTGGAGATGTTGGGATGCCAAGAACTCCTGCGTTGTTGCTAATGTCTGTGCTTAACGGGCCAAGCAATTTCTTCACCACCACCCTCATCAGTGAAAAAAACCAAGCTTTTGCGAGCCTGGTGAAAGCTGCATGAATTATTTGAGGGGCTTTGAAGACTGCAAGCGTGAAATCGATGCCATATTACACAGATGCTTCATCCTAGGCTTCATTGCTTTGGTGCCTGTAGTCCATGTACGGGAGTGACCTGCCACAGACCGGGTGCTGCAGCCCACGTGCTTAGAAACTACGGTGATTGGGCTGTAAATATCTGTGCATTCAGCTCAGCTATCTGAGGGAAGGTAGGAAACCAGTTCTGGTGTTTGATCTACATGGCTAGCAGCAACCCAGCAGTTGCTCTCAGCCAAAAGACTCACGAATGCCGGCCAGCCCAACAAAATATTGTTGTGTGAGCAGTAGCAGTGCCAAAGATTTGGTTTCTCCTCGATTTCTGGTCTATAAAATGCCCTGGTAGGTTCTGGCAATGGGGAGCTGGAAGAAAAAGGTGTGGCTCAGGGTACATGGAGAAGGTGGGCCCTTGTCAGATATATGCCCCCTTTTAAAAATGCAAATTGATAAATAAACACTGAAACAATAGGGCTCTGCTAATCCTTTTACAAAGGGCAAATTGCTAATCTAACTCCCCAGCCAGGATGGCTGCTTCACCTTAACAATAGCTGCATTTATACCTTATGTTTTACTTGTAAACAGACATGTAGTGAATTGGAAAGGGTTTCGGCTCACCTGCTTGGTGGGGGAGGGCGGCTAATCCTTTCATGCCTTGCACACTTGATGAGCAATGCTGCCATTTGATCACGCTGAAGCAAAAAGGCCAGCGCGGCGCTGCCAAATTTTCAGCCACGTTAGACTCGGTCGGTCGTGCTCGTGCTTTAACAATGCCACCAGTGTCTCCGCTATGGGCAGAGAGAAAGGACTATTCATGTCTTCATATGCCGAGTACCCGAGGGCCTGATCTGCAGAGGCACTGGGCACCCCCAAGAAAGGGTGCTGAGCTCGCTGACTTTCAGCAACCCCGGTTTTCCTCACTTTGCAAGCATGTCGAGTCCTTGCTGATGAACATTGGCAGCAGAGCATGTGTGTGCCTGTCTTTAACGGCCTGCTCCTGGGTGATGAGGCCATCGTGGAAAACCAGCACAGGGATGGAGAAGGGTCCGAGCGCCCTTGTCCACCCCGTTGCCCTGATGGGGGACCGGGAGCTTGAAACAGAGGCTGTGTGGTGGGTTACCAGAAAGGTGGATTGGTGCCCAGGAGTTGATTGGTGTGGTGGGTTGCCAGAAAGGTGGATTGGCGCCAAGGAGTTGATTGATAGGTTGTGCGAGTCTTTGCCTTGCCTAGCATTCATGCAGATTTTATTAGTTTAACAGAATTGCTTGTGGTAATGTTGGATAAGTCCTGGCTTGGAGTTTTGTCCTCAACTGCTGCAGCTTCTCTTTCTTTCCTACCTGCTTTTTTTTTTTTTTTTTCCTTTTCTTTTAATTTAGTCTCCAGCATTAGATCTGATCCAAAGAGATGGAAATAAGATTTTTCTTGCTGTGTTTAGTCAGTAAGATGTCTCCAAACCCATGAGCCTGTTTGGGAATGAAGGAAACATGGACAATCTATAGCTGTAGAGTCACAAATTTAGGGCAATTTGATGCAGAAGGAGGATTGAACAGACATATCTCAGTAGGCAACAAACCTATGGGGTGCTCTCTTCCATGTAACCAGCTTTATATGAGGATAGAAGAGGAAAATTGGAATGTTTTTTATTTTTTTCATCCCCAGAGGGATTATATTTGTAATCTCCCAGTGTCATGGGGGATTAACATAAACCAGTGTGTTTCCCAGGAGAAATTGCAACCGGCATCTGGCAAAGCAATTCATGCAGTTTGTACTTAAGGGATTCTTTGGAAAGGGAGGCAGGAGCAGTCATGAGCCAAACATGCCAGAAAGACTGTGCAAAAGACTTGGAAGGTCTTGGTTAGACATTGCTGGTCTGAGGTCTTCTCCTCACTACCAGGAGAGGAGTGTTAATGCAGCATCAGCTCAAAGTAAAGCCTAGCCAAGTAAAGGATGCTGTAGTTTTTGTATCTGTTAGCAGATTGAGTTAAAGACAGTGGGAAATGAGTTATTAGAACCTAAAACCTACTAGCTCATAAAAACCTACAAGTTTGATTATTTTTTAAATGCAGATTTTTACCTCAGCTAGCTCAAATGAAGAGTGCCTGTTCCTTTTGCTTTGGTTAATGAAGGCAGAGCTGGCACATGTAACACCAATAGAAGAGTTATAGAAAGACGCCGTTTCATCTCTATTTCTGTCTCACTAAACTAAGAAAAAACTCACACATGAAATTATTGGTCATGATTTTTATTAGAACTTTGATTCAAGCTATTGAATTTGGGAATTTGATGTGTGGTTAATGAACACCCAATGTAAGTACCTATATTTAAGAAGGCAGTGTTATGGGATTTTAATACCTACCGCCTTGTCAGTCCAGCCTCAAATACTAAAAAAAATTCAGGACAGATTTTGAGGGGAAGAATTACTAAATATATGCAGGCAAGTGACCAAGAGAAAAAAAAAAGAGCAAAAACTGCTTGTGACAGACTAGCAGGTTGTTTCCTTTTTATAGATAGAAAATACACAGCTTTTTCATCTTTCTCAACTTTATTAAGCATTTCTAATATTTTAATTTCTATTCTAATAATGTTTGAATTCTGCTAAAATTATTATTTAACATAGGTAAGGAACTGGCTAATAAGGCAACAGCAGTGACTTATGTGGGAAAAAGAAATAGCAGATTTGGGGAAGTTTTCTTGTCAGAGTTTCATAAAAATAAATCTGGCGACCAAGTTGGATTAGTATTTTCAACAAGCGTCAATGTAGGAGTATGCTGATGACCTTGAGCTGGGAAACATTACCCATAAAGAGTGGGATTTGGATCTCCACAAGGAGAACGAAATAATCACAGTAGCAGAAGTGACGTGAAATGTAATACTGCAGAAGATAAGATCTCACAGCATTTAGGGAGAAATAATAAACATTTTGACAATGAACTGAAGCCGAAGGGTTCAGAGGAGGTGAAAGCCGGGGTGCTGCAGTGAGTCACAGGAAGTTTGAGTTGGATGCGGTGTCGGTGCAACCCTTTCTAGGGGAGAGGGGAGCATTGTATTTGTGCTGCTGAGCCAGGTGCTGGTGAGAGAGACTTCGTGTGAAATGCTGTGTATAGCTCTGGGCAGCTGCCTTTATAGGAAGAATTAAAAAAAGTAATAAATCCGTGCTGAAAGTAGGACCAGCATAGGGCTAGCAGAATAACCAGGAGGCTGGAAAACCTGTCTTGTGAGAGGCTAAATGAGCTTCACTCGCACTCAGTAACTACAGGAGGGGAAAGGTGCAAAGAAAAGAAGAGTAACTGGAACTGAAGGACAGTAAGTATAAGAAAAAACTAGTATAGGTGACTATAAGAAGTATACATGAGTATGAATGAGTATAGTGAGCCATGAACTGGAGATTTAAGAGGAAATTCCCACCATTTGAGCAGTGAGGTTCTGGATGAGCCTTCCAAGATGAGCAGCTTGGACAGCCTGATGAACATTTAGAGTGTTTATATGTGCATTATCAGATTGGCAAAGACGGCAGGCAATCAAGCTGGCAGCGGGCAGGGCGATCTTCATTGTAACGCTGGCCTATGTTTGAGGGATCCTTAGCAAAGAAGGGCAGGAGCAGCCATGAGCTAGATGTGCTGTGCTGGAAGGACAGGAAAGGTGTAGAGGCTTTAGGTCAGATAATGCTTGTCTGAGATTTTGTCGTCTTTGCCAGGAGAGTGGTATTAGGCAGCTCAGAATAAATGTAGTTACGTTTGCTAGATGGTAAGTACTTACCTGGTGGTGGAGAAGAGACGTTTGTGGGAAGTGATGGAGGAAGATAGCAGATTTTATTTCTATATTATTTATATATTATTTTATATACACACACATATACGGGTTTCATGAAAAGCCTTGATATGTCTGGGAGAGGAAGGTATTACTGCTTCAACAGAGGACTTCAGTTCCCAGAAATGCTGCCTTAAACTTTGCAAAGCAAAGGCAAAACACCTTGCCTTTCTTCTAGCCTTCCTTGCTTGTGGTAGGCAAGGGCAGGAATGAACTCTTGAGTTGATGAGGGGAACAGCCCTCCTGCAGTCTGTTGGGAGGTTTAAATCTCCATGTGGAGTAAGATGAGAACCAAGCACTGGTTGAGCCCATGCCTGAAGCTCTGAGACTTGCAATCTGCCCAGCTAAGTCCCCTTTTGGACTGGGAGCACAACTGTGTTGAAACCTTCTGTGAGACCCACAAGACTCTTGCTAAAAGAGCAACTGAACAAAGGTCAAACCCAGAAGGGGAGGGGAAAAAAACCCCAACAAGAAACTCTAAAACCTGTGGGAACAATCACGGAAGGAGAGGAAGGAAGAGTGTTTCCTGGAAAATAAAGAACCTCACTGAACTTTAAATCTAGCCCAGACACCCAGAGTCAGCCCTGTTATGTTAGAAAAGCTTAATCCAGCAACAATGGGGAAGAAAAAGTAAAAAATTAAAAAGTAAAAAGTTAAATAAATAATAATAAAAAGTAAAAAGTTAAAATGCTGCAGGAGTGAATAACAATTTGCCCTTGTGTCATGCTCCTTCACATCCCCGCCGTGCTGCACGCCACAGAGGGATGCTGCATGCGGCGATCGCTGTGACCAGGCTGCTTTGTTTCTAGACGGAGAAGAGGGGGGGAATGGGTACGGGGAGCTTCAATGTCTTGCTCTGGATCATCCAGGAGAGGAGGAAAGTAACTCCAGACATGCAGCTGAAGCTGGCCTTCAAAATGCAGTCATTTGGCTGCACTGAAGAACTCCCACTCTGCAATCCTAAGCATACGCTGCGCTAAAGTTAAAAGCAATCACAAGAGAATTTTAATGCCTTATTAAATGTTGATTCACGTATGGCTGGAGCCACAGTGACCTGGAGGGCTGGTGTTTGATCCAGCTCCGAAGTGATAAATTGATCTGTAACTTACGCCGGTTCCGAAGCATGGCAAAAGTAATCTGATAGAGACCAGCGGTGAAGGGTGTGACTTGGAGCTGGAGCCATGTCCTCCTGGGGTGGGTGGCAGCCTGAGTCACTAATTGCCTTTGGGAATAGCCCTCTGCACAGGAATGTTATCAGCACCTCCCCTGCTGAATTGTTCCCCCCCAGACCCCAGTAGGATGGCCGTGGCTAACTGCCCAGGGTTACGCGCACGTGTTCAGTTTCTTCTGCTTGAGAAAGGAGCAGCTGAAGGGCTTTAGCAAAGAATTGCTCCCAATCTGGTCCACACCAATGGTAAACAGCCTTTGCCTCTGATCACAAATGGTATCAAAAAAAGACTATCCTGTTACCTTTTTTACTGTTGTCGTTTGGTTTTGATCACTCAAAAAATAAGGCATATTTTTTTAGGAAATAGATGGAATTTTAAATATATATCAGATGTTTGGGACAGATGCTTATTGAGTCAATGAATCATTTGCAATTGAGAAATATTTGCTCTCTCCACATGTTACTGACATCCGAAGTGCTTTTGTTATGGAGCATATGGAGGAACAAGTCACTCGCTGAGCAACGGAGTGAGCTGAGTCAGATTTTCATCAGCTTTCGCAGGAATGGATTCTCTGAGCTTCAGCTCTTCCATGAGTGAACCACGCTGGTCCCTCCTGGTCTTTCTCTCCCTCTCCCCCTCCCTCTCCTTCTTATTCTTCCCTTTTATGCAGCTGTATATTTTTCTCAAGCTTTGTAGAACTTAGTATCTTTGAGTTCAGTTTGTCAAATTTGGTTAAGCTTGGCCAGCAGGATTGCTCAAGTTTCAGTTCCGTAGGATGCTAAGCTAAATACAAAATGGTGCCAATCTTGGAGCTGATTTGTGATCAATTACATAAATAAGGGGAATTGTCTTGAAGTTGGTGAACATTGATGAGAATTGGGAGATCTGTGTCATCTAACAAGCAACAGTTCTTGTGAATAACCAATAATCACTGTCTGCCTTGTTTTCCCATACCTCTGGATTAAGGACAATATCTACAGAACCTCAGAGGTGCTGAAGGTTATAGTCCATTCATATTTATAAAATATTTGCAGGTAGACAGTTGTACTTCATGAGTATATTATTATTGTCCTGGCCAGGGCTGCAGAGAAAAAGAACAGTTTTGAAAGATCCAAATAGCAGTCTTTAACCCAAATTAACGTTGGATATCGAAAAGGTAAAAAGATCTTAAAATAAACTGTGTATGGAGTTTAATGGGTTATCCACATAGATTCAAAATGCCATCATTCCTGTGAGAAGCAAATATACTTATGTGCTGCATCCTAGATGAAATACCATTGTATTTTTTTATTTCTGACGTACCTGTTAATTTCTAGTGGTGGGCTTCGGGAGTGAGTAGGGCCCCTGCTCTTTTGTGCCACCTACTTAATTGAAACTGGCTGTAAAGTTTCGGCCAAAATTTGTGTTTGAGTTATGAAGATTCCAACAGCCTTAAGGACTGTGGCAACGAGGAGGGTAACAAGCGTTGCATTTATCTGGCTTACTTATTTAGTTCTGTGGATAGTTCCTCGAAACTATTTGGGCAGTAGGTCGTATAAGCATTTCTCCAAAGCTATCTATCTGCCCAACGGGAAATCATGAAAGCGTTAGACATGTGCCAGCTGAAAAGTCCCTGCTGAAATGCTGTGGGGCTTTGCTATACTCTGCAGTAGGTGCTTTTCTCTGAGCCCATGCATGAAGAAACCTCCCGGACTGGAGCTGGACCAGAAAGGAGAAGCTAGACAATGTGGCAAAGTTGACGTTTTGAAACTATTTCCACTTATTTAAACAAATCTATTACCTGTTTGAATACCTGGAAGTACTCCAGAACTTCAACAGTTTATAATTTTCTCTTGTCTAAGTCCCCTGGTTTATTTTCCCAGGCCTACTCTTGAAATGTTCTCACTAAGAAGGCAGAGAGGTCCCTGTTTTCACACTGTCTTTGTCCCTGCAATAGCAGGACTGGTATTATGGTGTCACTGTGTTACGCTTCCATCCTAAAAGTCTGATAATGTTGAAGATTCAGGTCTGCAGGATGGGAACAAAGGCTCCAGGCTGGCGGTGAGCAGCAGTAAGGGTCCTCGCCTTGAGGAAAGGTTACAAAATCTGACTACGGTGGACGGCTATCAGCACAGGAGGCTGCAAGAGCCAGGTTGCCTTCCTGGAGAGGGGAATAAGGAGCTGTTCGAGCGGTCTCGCTCCAGACTTTCAGAAAGGATAAACCCAATGCTTTCTGGAGCAGTGGACAGGCACGTTATTGCTTTGGTCGCAAGGGGAAATCACCGAGGCGTGCGCTATTTGGAAGGATTTAAAGGCAGCTTGATATATACACACAAGTGCTCTGTGGCATAAGCAGCTGTATTCATCTAATGTGTTAAGGAAAAAAACACTGTGAGGGTTGACAACTCCCCTTCCTTCGGGCTATAAACCAATTTCTTGTTGTACCTTTAATTCCCTTGCTCTCTCAATAAAAAAAATGATCCAGTTGGCCAGGTGCAATGTCAGAAAGTAGTCTCTGTCAAGCAAAGGCATTGGCCAGTGTCCATGGGACTTTATTAAATAATAGAGTACCACGGCAAAATATGACAGAAGTCCAACGTTACTGACCGCAAATAAATAAAACACCAGTCTTTGACCACGGGGAAAAACTCGAGCTATTTTGCACACAAATCTCTGGCCCTTGAAGAGGCTGGGGGAAGGGAAATTTAGTTCCTTTCATAATGTTAACCAGACCTGCTTCCTAATCAGCACTGAGCTTGCTGTTTTGTCTTTTTGGAGCGTTTTTCCTGAAAGTGGGAAGTGGGAATCCAGCTGCACAGGTCTAGTCTGCAACTGAGCACCGTGGGCAATGCTTTCCTTCCAGCCTTCAGTATTTAGAGTTTCTTCTGTTTTCCCTTTTGCTCGGTTGCAGTCTATCCTTCCCATACCTTTAGGGCAAAGCTTAGCATCAGAATCCTGTACCCTGTCTTCTCCTATCTGTCTGGATTAATAAAATAACTTGGGACCTGTTCTCCTCTTCAAGTCACTTTACTAGCGATGTCTCTCACATCTTCTACCATGTGGGAATGGTTTTGCCATTTTTTGTTTTCCTGGTTTTTTGTTTGTTTGTTTGTGAAGAAGGAATAAAGTGTGGATGGGGACAAATGTTTCCAAAGAAGCCAGTGGTTTGGTGGAGCTCTTTGCTGAGCTGCCAGGGCAGGCATTTTGCGACAGATTATTCAGCTGCTTAGATGGTGGGGACAGAGGTGTCTCAATGGACTCTGGTGTAATTAAGAACCTAAATCACCATCCCCTTTTGAATATTTGAACCAAGACCATAGGAGAATGGCTGGATGATACTGTCAGAAGTACCGATTCCCACTCTGCCTTCCAACCCCACATCAGATTGCTTTCCGGTGGTATGTTTATTCTATAATTTGTGGTTTTGAGTTCACACTTTGCAGTGGCAGAGGAAGTCCCGTATGTGCCTTAAGGGCACTTTCCTATTGGGTTTAACTTGGCATTTCTCATCTCAGCCTGTTTCTTCATTTAGTTTCCGTGAATGAGGAGACACTTTCCCACAGAGGAGCATCTTCCCCTGCAGCTGAGGCATGCCTGGGAGAAGGACACCTATCACTCAGTTTGAACACAGCTCCATCCAGGTGATATTGGCAGACCAATACAGCTATTTTCTTTCCATTTCTGTTGGTTATAGTTGGGTCCCACAATATGGTCTTAAAGGTCTTTTCCAACCTAAATGATTCTATGGTTATATAAACCCAATCTCATTGGGTGCTTCTGATGTGCTTCTGAAGCTTCTGATGTGCTTCTGAAGTGCTTCTGATGTGCTTGCCTGCCCTGCTTCTCTCGTCCCTGCTTTCACAGTCCTTGAAGAATGACAGTCACCATTTCTCAGCATAAATGTGGCCTCCATGGATCCATGTTCCTTGATGTCCATCTATATTCTTGCTCTTTACTTGGGACAAAATGTCCATAGCACTTAAAAAGAGTTGAGCTCTTTTCGAAAATATTTATCACATGCCTTTGCCCACATCAGAGGCCAAGGGAAGTTGCCTGACGCAAGAGGTGTGTGGAAAGAGTTAACTGCTTGCGAAATAGATGGAGACCTTACAGCATAACCAGAAGACAGTTCCTGGCAATATCAGAGGAGTTTGCTTTTCATGCTTAAAACTCCATTCCCTTTGCTTTCTAAGCCACTCGGTTATGGCTCTTGATCTTCTCTTCCTGACCAGTCACTGTTAGACTCATAAAGGTTTGTAGAAGCCACACTGGAGAAGAAATCCTGTTCTGTTTGAAAACCACTTTTATTTGTGTTTTCATTTAAATGGTATGTAGAAAATTAGTCAGTCGTGTGTGAGTAGAAAAGTTAACATCCCTTGTAACCAAGAAGTTGAACGCTCTATATACCTGGGCAAACAGGGTAGAGAAGCTGCAATTAACCACCTTTGACTGTATAGTAACTTCAAGTTTTCAACTTTCATGGCCACTCGCTGGTGTTTGCAGAGCATTCCTAGAGCATATGGTAGCCTTCAGCCCAGCACAGACCTTCAGGAGTAAGTGCAAAATCTCTGTCAACCCCGTATGGGGCATATGGTTAATATTACACTATGGCTTAGCTCTTGTTTGTTTGTTTGTTTTTTGCTTTAAATACATCTGAGTCCACCAGCTCCCATTCAATATCAGCTTTAGGGCTGCCTGAAAGACTATGTCGATACTAAAATACAAAGCATCTCATTTGCAAGACAGTCTCACATAGGGTTCTCATTATTTCAGGCGCTGCGCAAACATTCAAAAAGAAACAGTTCCTGCCCCGCGACGTGCTCACCATCTGAAGAAACGCAGCAGAAAAGGGGGCAGGAGGCGGAGGCACAAAGTAATCCTGCGGTGACTCGGGTGAGATGACACAGCCAACGACTGATGGGGCCAGGAATAGGACGCAGAAGTCCTCAGCTGTGTTGCCTCTCTCACCCACTATGTTCCTGGGGTGGACTGTTATTTTAAATGTTTGTGAAACATCTGCATGTATAAAAGAACAAATCATAAGCCAATTGTAGTTTTCTGCCTTTCTGTTCTGTCAGAAGCATTGTTTTAGGACCAGGGAAGAGGGACAGAAAGATCTGTTAAGCAACATCCCATGAGCAATATAAATCTCCTGAGAAAATAATGCAGCTTCTTCATCCTATCTGATTCCTGAAAGGCTTTCGTCCCTTGTAGGATCATATACGCTTGGTGACCCAACACGTTCCCGAGGAGAAATGCTGTGCTGGGCAGGCAGCAGAGCCCAGCTGGGATCCTGGCAGGCACGAGAGGGGGGATGAAAGACAGTGGGGGTCCTAGCTGGCTTGTGAGCGTTTGGACACTGTCACTTCTTTTCCTGCAGCTTAAAGGAGACAAGGGCAGCTGGATGGGAAGTCAGGTCTCTCTCATTTCCTTGGCCTTGAAGGGGGGTGTTGCCACACCTGCGCCTCCTTATTTAGATTGTTGACTTCATGTAATATTTCGCCTTAGTGTCTGAAAACTGCTTATTTTGCTCTTCTGTCCCCCTTGAATAGAGCATGTGGGTGCTCAGATAGGTGGTGCTATAAAACACCCAGACTAGGCACAGTCTTTCATCCAGGCTTATAGCACAGGACGGACCCAGGAAGGCTGGGGACAAAGTGACCACCACGGCAGGGGAGTGTAAAGGTCTCTGGCTTGTGCCTTGGGAGGGAAAGAGCTCAAGTGGCCAAAGTGGTCGATGGCATCTGCTCTACCCATTTCCCCGAGGTGCCTCCTCGTGCAGGGGCAGTGGCAGAGGCGGAGGTGTATCTCAGTTGAAGCAGTTCATAGCTTGCGGTATTGGAGCAGCCCCCACTTTTATCAGCAGCGGGAGCCGACAGGGATGTTGCTGAGATGGGAGAGCTCGTGTCCTCCCACTGCTGCCCCGGCACAGGGACCCAGCAACCTCCGGGACAGGGGAGATGCAGCGGCAGATGATTGTGCTTTGAATTGCTGTCTGCCTGCATGAAGGCTTTGACAGGACCTTCTGCCTGCGAGTCTCTCGTCTCCCTGTGAGCACAAGTGACCGAGTCCCCACAGCGTTCCCACCGACCTGGTACGTTTTGCCCCCGCGTAACACAAGTGGGAGCTCTGGGCACCTCAGAAAGTCGACCCTCACACTGTCAAAATTCTGCATCCAAACAGCAAATGACCCAAATTTAAAAGACTCTCTTGAAAACCTGAATTCTAACAACTTTCCCCACAGCTACAGCAAACCGGTGAGAAAGTCACCCTGCTCCATGGCGCACGGAGGCAGGCAAGTTACATGCGCAGAGGAAAAGTCGATGTTCCCCGCAGATAATTTTAGCATTGAAAAATCAGTGGTCTTTGAAAATACAAGTCCAAAAATGTTTCCTGCATCATTCAGAGGTGTCAGCTCTTCAAGTGCAGATTGAAGCACTGTTGGGAGAGGAACTGTAAAAATCAGACCGGCTTCTTTCCCTTTCCTCCCCCCCAGCCGACCATTTAAGTTAGGATAAAGGCTGAGTCCAGGCTACTTTTTCTGGGACTTTTTTCTGTGACGACTTTGATACAAAAGCTGGGTAAGTGTTGGAAAAGTATGTAATCTGAGAGATCGCTGAAGGGACTGAGGTGTGGGGAAGTGAAGGAAGACAAACTGTCGGTGACTGATGATTTTTTCTTAATTCTAAGTCATGGGGAGCACAAAAGTCTCCCTGATTGTGACCGTGCACTGATTTAAAACATTAAGATGGCCAGTAAAAAAATGGGTGCCTAAATCTAAACACCTTAAATGTATAGTTAAGTGCCGAAGTAGAGAGGCTGCTGAAATCTGTGGCAGGAGACCCCTTTGCTGCAGTGGGTTTGCTGGACTTGTGCTGGACTTTTGCAAAAGTCCTGAGCATCCAGCAGCTCCCGCTGAAGTCCCAGTTAAAATATTTTTCCATTTCCCTAAACTGCTGAATTATGGACTTAAGAACCCGACTCTAGGCACCGTTTTTGTCTGTGAAAGATCTTGTTACAAGTATAATATAATAAATTGTACTAAAAAGATTTATGGCTTTTTTGCCTTTTTTGCTAGTGAATAGATGGAAAAAATTGGATTTTTTTTTTTGTTTGTTTGTTTCTCAGTCAGTAGGGATTGCACTGGGAATTGTGCTAGGAGCTCTTGCCTCCCCAGCTATTCTCCGAACAAGTCTGTTTTCCCTGAGCGGGCTGAGCTGGTGGGTCTGCTCGAGCATGGGCCCTGCTGGCTCCGAGCACGCACGGAGGATGCGTGGGGGCCCGTAGCTGGTGCTTTGTGCCAGTAGGAAGTGGTGACGAGCTGTCCCGGCCCTCCGAGATGAAGGACATGTTTGAAATCTCCCTCCTCACATCCTCTTCTTTTCAGTTTTCAATCTTGCCCATCCAAACTGTGCCCGGAGTGCCTCAGCTCTGCCCGCAATGAATGCCATTTGAGGAAAAAAGACAAAACGCAGCAAAAAGCCCCCGGCCACGGCAGATCTGTGAAATCTTAAGGCAGCTTTGCTGACAGTAAAACTTCTGTAACTTCAGTGAGCAGCTCTGGTCCCTCCAGCTGGAGAGCCACGTTTTGTTATTCCTAATTAATAGCAAGTGGCAGTGCAGGCAAGCGGCACGATAGGTACCGTACTGAAGTGCTGCTTCTCCCGCGCCTTCCCCGTCCCTGCTTTCTCCTGCCTGCCACTTTGTCCCACCTTTTGTCACCATCTGTACGTGGTTAGCTGGAGAATGTTTATTATATAATTTAGTTAACTTTTGAGTTGCGAGCCTGCCTGTTTGATGTGCCCTCCTGTTAATGCAAAGCACACCATCACTAGTTAATGATCATGAACTGTCATCACAGTCACTTTGAAAAGGTGACAGTGATGAATGGAGCCGGCGGCTCCCAGGGAGGTTGATCACTGAATGGACAGTAAAGTTTATTTAAGCCCCGGCCTGATAATGGCTCTGCATATTTCAGATGGGTTGTTTCCACTCACTTCTGGGATAGCAGACATTCCCAAAATGATGCATCCTGTTGCCGCCCCCTGCCCCCAGTGTCCTGCTCTCTTACGGTAAGAAAAAGTCTTCCCCCATTTCTGCATCTGCTGCCCTAATTGCTTCCCCGGCCATGCTGCAGCTCTCCGGCCAAAAGAGGGGAAACCCCCGGGCAAAATTTCCTCTGAGCTTTGAAGAAAGGAAAATCCCCTCTCGGAGCCGTTTCCCGAGTGCGTGCACACAGCTGCTCCACAGGCTGGGGAAGGGGCTCATACTCCCATTTAACTTACCGGGGCTTTTTTGGCAGGATCGTGGCCGCTTGCCTAGTGTGAGGTCTTGCGGATGGGACTAAAAATAAAAGCTGCATCTCGTCCGGCGTTCCTAACAAGGGCCAGCAGCCAGCGCCAGCAGGCCTCGGAGCTGGGAGACAACCCGGTGCTTTTGGGCTGGGAGCCTCAAGGTCCCAAGATAAACAAATCTGCTGGTGAGAGTGACCAGCGTTAGGTCAGGCTAAGGGTCGCTCGAAGGTCAAGCCGCCCCGCAGCTTGGATATTTTGGTTGTGTATTTACCTTCCCAAAACTCACGGTGTGCTGGAAGGCTCCTGGCTCCGGGTCGTGGAGCCGGGATCAATCTGCCGGCCGGTGCCGGGGGGGAACATCCCTGGGACATCCCCTGGGAAAGACCCCCGGGAGAGCCGGGTCTTGGTGGCGCGACTGGGGAGAGGGAGGGAGGGGGCCTCTGAAGGGCGATAGCTCTCGGGGTAGGCCAGGTCTCTGTGCATCTGTGAGCAGGCAGAAGGTGCACGGCGTGATTTATGTTGGCATAGCTGCTTAGCTTTCATTTTAATGTATGCCGTGTGGGAAACGCTGGTGGCAAAAACCAGACACGGTTTTCTCAAGCTATGTAAAACCTGGAGCTTCATCACCTGACAGGAGCCCAGGCTACCAGATTGCGCTGCCAGAGCCTCACACATGCAGCAATCAGGTCTGGCTTAAAGAGCTGGAGACTCTTGAAAATCTGACGAAACAGAGAAAAGTCCAAGACACTCCTCATTTTTCTGACTTTTGTATCTTTAGAAGATCGGTCTTTTCAAGCTTTACTGTGCAGCCAGAAAGGGTAGAAATGCCCTCTTCTTTTTCCTAAGATGTGAAAGTAGAGATACTTGATGAAAAGACTCCAATTAAAGCTGTAGGGAAGCCATACCAGTGTCCACTAAGGGCTGACAACTGGCAACATTGCAGAAGCTCAGCTGCACTGACCCTCACCCCAGTACTCCAGGAACAGTTCTTCTTGGGACTCCGGTCAGGGCACGCTGCCTACAAACAAGCCAGTACTTTTTCCAGTTATTATCATGATTTTAGTGGATAGTACGGCAAAGATGTGTATGTGGTGGATGTCCCATGGCATATATGATGAATGTTCCATGAATGCCTCGATGTCCAGCCTGTTCTCCTGGCCCACCCACTCATCGGGGATGGTCCTCCTCCACCCCATGTGGCTCCCTGAACAGATTCAGAGGAAGATGAGATGAAAAAGAAAGGAACCGCACATCCATCTACGGAGAACAAGTAGTACTCAAAGCTTTAATAGGGGTGCCCAGATCAGAGGAGGGAGGGAACCACGGGACAAGAAAAGCTGCGTTGGGGACAGGAATGACTATGTTGCAGCTTTGGTAGAGTCACGGCCCAGAGGGAAAGGGTTAGGGAGTTTCCACAGACACACACACATAAATGTCTGAAACAATTACACCAAAAGTATTTATTGCTACATGATTTTTGATCCGTTCTCCATCGTGGTCACAGGAAGATATTTTGAGGCCTTAATCTCATTAGAAGGATGAGAAGAAGCCTGTCATTCAACAGTAGCTTCTGGATGATCTGCTGGTATATAGTGCTTGTATGGAATGATCAAACCCAGGAGATGTTAGGTCTCAGCTGCACAAGAAAATCACATCAATTTAAGTAAGTAATGATTTGCCTAAAGTTTAAACAATATCAAGCTTTACTTTCAAAGCAAAATAAGGACACTGCCACAAGGGAGCCACATTAACCAGCCCATTTATAAACTGACAGGGCTTTTTCTGGTAGACAAGTCTATAAACCACTTTCTGGTATCTCAAATGGCAAGTTATCATGCACATTTAAGGGCTAACAATGGGCTTTTAGGAAAAATAAATCAATGGGGGGAATTAATGATCGCTTTCATTGTCAAAATAAATATTTTAAGTGAGCCACAGAGAGGGAGGCAAATTATTCTCATGAAGTTCTGAGGTTTGGGGGCGATGCCAGGGAGCTGCTGGTGGCAGGGGCCTGTCGAGCCGGGGCAGCGCGGGTGTTCGCAGCAGTATTTCAACGCAGAGCCGCGTCCTTTGGAGAGCGGGTTTCCCACCGGGGGCACGCGGGGAAGGCAGGAGGCCACGCATCAATGGTGGCACGGCGCTTCACCACCCAGCGATGCCTTCCTCCGACCATCCTGTCGCAGGGACCGGGCTGAAGGAAAGCCACACTCATGTCCCTGCTGCCTTTCGGTCCCCGTGCACCAAGGGGAGGTGACTGTCCTTTTAAATTTGGGTTCAGGCATTTTACCTCGGAGTCTGCAAACATTTAGACTCAAAACTGCTGCTGTTAACTGCCAGCCCATTGTCTGCCAGCGAGTTTTCTCTGAAAGTCACTTACCAGGGGGTGAATGTTGATTGAGCAAATGAACACAAAGCTGCCGAAGCCGCTGGCTGGGAATTGTGCTGCTGTTAGTTTAAACAACTTGAATAGAAATGCCAGTACCCAGGGAGAATCAGGGGAGCCGGGGGGAATATTCACAGAGAGCAAAATTTGCCGGCAGTGACTAGCACAGCGAGATGGATGGAGCGTTTGGCCTTGATTGAGATGTCACCCTGGGTATGCTTATTGTACCCACACTCCCTCCTTTCCAATGTGATTTAATCCGAGCCTTCTCCCTCCCAGCCTTCGTTGCTCTGCAGCATTGAACCTGTGCTCCCTTTTACTGGCACAGCGTAGCCAAACCGGTCACAGCCAAGGGATCTGCTCCAGTCTCAGCCCGTACATTCTCAGGCCTGTATGTTCTGCCTCTTTATTTCCCCCTCCTTTCTACGGGACGTGCACCAGGTTGGTATTTTACCTTCTCCAGTTGGTGTGCAGGCCAGCACGGCCAGCTGGGCAGTCTCTTGCTGGTGACAGGGGCTCGCTGGGCTCTAGCAAAGCTGGGGCAGAAGCTCCAGCTCAAACATGGCTGGAGGGCATGCCCCCACTGGTGCGATAACACCCCAAAAAGCGCCCTTGAGGTGGGGATCAAAGGGTCTCTGCTGTATGCAAAGCACACACTGAAACCTCCCTGGCTGATGGAAGGGGCAGGGGGATGGGGGAAGAGAAACCGCTGTCCCCACCATGGCTCAGCCACTGCCACCATTGCTGGACATATGTGGGGAACCGTCACACAAGCAAGGGGAGTCTCTGACTCACACCACCATTAGTGTTACAAACTTCATGCAAGAGCGGCTTCGCCTTAGCTGTGTTTGCCACATCCTTTTCCCGAGGCCTTTTCCAGCCTCTGCCACCGCTGTCGTTGCCACGTGTGAAGCAGCACCCTTGGGCAGAGGGCCTGTCCCCACGGCGGGTAAGGAGAGGGCTCGGAGAGGACGGCAGTGCCCAGATCGGGCAAACTCTCTGGCTGACAAAGCAGGAGAGGAATGAGAGCCCTGAGCATTCAAGGGGATGGGGAAACACTGACTCAAATGGAAGACGAAAATGATGAAATGGCAGTGAAATGAACAATTAAGAGAGATGAAACACCTGATAAATTAACATTTGTGTTAAATGGGATCTGGACTGATTTCCGCGGCTGGGTAATTTGTGAGTGTGAGGAATTGTGGCTGCAGATAGAGGCGAGCAGGACGTGTTATTCAGATTATTTTCTCACTTGAATTTGCTCAGAAGATGGGGGATCTTCCTGCCTTGCAGCCCCATGGGGATAGCAGTGTCGGTGCCCAGCACCTGAGTTTCACGGGGAGCAGGATATTTGATTACAGGAGACAGACGTTGGTAGCTGATGGCATTAGTGCTGTTTTCCCAAGCTGGTGTGAACGCAGTAAAGCAAAGACTGTAAAAAAGTGAAAGTCTTCAGTGCTTCCTACCTGGAGGGCACACCGCTTTGTCCTGCTGCGGGAGGAAAGTAACATCCCAAAGCTTGTAGCTCCGTACCGGCAGTAACAGGAGCCGCCGAGCTCCTTGTGGAGGCAAGAAGTGATTCATATCTCATGCATAGTAAGGTCTAGCCACTGAGGCCCTCAAGCTCTGGTTTGAATCAATTGCCCCCTCCGCACTCTCCACTCTGACATGCACAGGCCCACACCGAAGCCATTGCATGGCCAGATTTTTGGCAAGCGGCCGGAGCGCTGGGGCGAGGGACAGGGAGCCGGCAGTATCTCTGTCTTCCTCTCCGCAGGTGCGGCTGAGCAGCCTCATCCTCCGGGCAGAGCGGGTCTGTTCACCAAGCAGGGTGGGGAGGAGCAGCTCTCCAGGCTGAGAGAAGGGATGGCACCAGGGACACCTCGCAAGCCCCCGGGGCGCTCGGGGAGACTGCCATTTGTTTCGGCAGCACAGAATAGCCGTGGGGCGCAGCCTGTCAGGCCTTCACACAAGTCTGGGTAAAATATTGCTGCTTGTTAGCACCCCCCTGCCAAGTATCAGTACCAACCCTGAGAGCAGGGGGTTGCCAGTCTTCAAGGCTGCCCCTCTGCTTGCTCCGAGCCTGGTGCTCCCTGCAGCATGGTCCCGATGTCCAGTTGGTGGGAGGGACTCTAATCCCCTGCCTTGTGCCAAAGCAGTTAACCAAACTGAGCCAGTCTCCCTAGCACCAGCCTTGGCTCTCGTGGCCAGTGCAATGCATCCAGCGCGAGGGGTCGGGGCAGCGGAGCCTGCTTGAGTGGGAGTGATGGTCTGTGTGCTTTGGCTGGTGGGGCTGGACGAGGGAAAGCATCAGTACGGGGCCTCTGGGCGATGACCAGTCTGGGCTGTCACACACACACAAAGGATCAAAAAAGGGAAGAGGAAATTTTTCCGTGCTAGCAGGTAAATCTGCCGTGTCATCAGCAATATCTACGCCAATAAATTAAATGAGGCCAGGACATAGCTGTTCTACATCACTAAACTGCTAGCACTGTATCTGCATGGTTTTGGCCCGTGCCTGTTACCACCCCCCTAGATGAGAGAGTTTCAGGTGTTTGCAGCAGCTGTGCCCACCGAGCCCATCGGTTGTGGCCGGTCTGTTTCGAGAGGCATGAGAACTGGCCGCACGGCTGTGAACTGTGCTGGGCTAGCAGGCTTCAGGGCCAGGAGGCAGCCCTGGAGCACTTTTTATTTACTTACAGAGATGTAACCATCCTTTACTTCTCTGCTGCAGTGCACACTTGGCGCTAGGCAGAGCTCGGTCCCTGGGGTGATCCTGCAGCAGGCAGGCAGCACAGCTTAGAAGAGAGCCCCAGCTTAAGGGAAGCTCTTTTGAGGCTCCATACCCTTTGTTTTTACCCTGTGTTGGATATTACCCCTTTGCTGCTCTGTTGTCATCCCAGAGCGGTCCTTCTCCCTCTGCGCTGCCTGCTGAAACACCCCTGTGCTGCCCACGTCCCAGGAGTTGGCGCTTAAACCTTCCCGCGCCTGCGCTCCCCTCTCCCTCATCCCCACACTTCATCCTTCTCCTGACTGACTCTCTGCATCTACTCTTGTATCACCTCTTTGTGAAAACACATCCCCTGCACTGCTTTTCTGCTCACGAGAGCCACGCACAGAGCCACATGGACACGCGCGCTGTCTGGCATGGCCGCACTGACTGCTCAGGCAGGGGGACAGGCAAGGGACACCCGCTAACACGGAGGCATCACCCCACCGCCATCCACACTGACACTGAGCCGGACAACGCAAAGTGAGCTTAATGCTGTTTTCATGGCAAGGCCTTCATTTACACCTCAGCTGGTATAAATGATGCCAGGTTTTAGCAGTCAATTTAATCCTTTTACTTCTTGTGTGAAGGAATGTGTGCTCGTTGGCCAGGACTGCCCCTGACAGACCCATCCTCAGCCTCCTCCTTTGCTCCTGGAGGTAAAAAGTTCAGCAGGACTCTACATGAGGAAGGGTTTTCAGCATCCCCAACTGGCTGGGGAAATGGTCGGTGTTCAGTGAAGCATCCTTGGGCACAGGGATGAGAGCGCATCTGCCTGGGACTGGGCGGGTATGGGCTATACATAGCTCGAGTCCTGGACCGGCGGACAAAGGGAGCCTGTAAGGCTGCTGGGATTTGCGGTTATCAGCGGCCTGGGCAGGAAACGTCCCACACCACAATAACCTCAACTCCACCTTATGTCAGCAAGCCCTACAAACAGAAGGACCTGGCCGCGGGCTTTTGCACAGCCTGGTACTGTACACCGGAGCCTGCTCACATGGTGAACGGACGGAAAAACAACATGACTGGCCTGTTCTGATGGCAAGCAGATAAACCCTCGCTCCGCTCAGACGGGTATTGTTTCCTTCCCACTGGCCTTCTTGCTGCCACCACCAAGCACACGATAAAGGTTTGGCTTTTTATAGGGCTTCTGTTTGAGTTTGTGCTGATTTCAATGAAGTCATTCAAAGCGAACATGCTTGGTGAATTGTTAATTCAAGTGCCCTGGAACACAGCAGTTAGGAAAAATGTAAAGATTATTATTAACTGGTTAATTCAGGGTGTGAATTCCCACCGCTGCTTGCACTAGAGTTAGAGTTTCTTCAGCTTTCCATGGTAGTTGACTTCAGAGCCAGGGCTGGCAAGGAAGGGAGGGAATGAGAGCAGATGCAAAGAGCTGTATTTTTGGTTCTTAGGCCATAATTCTGGTGAAACTCTGCCGATATTTTTCCCCGTCTACAGCCCAAGGTGGCTGGGATCGTTGCTCCAAGCTGGATTCCCGCAAAAATGAAACCAGACGTTCACATAGGCTCTGTCAGGTACTACATCCCAGCACATCCACATATGGTTAGAGACAGGAAAGACCTATGGGACCTTTTAGACCTGAATCCTTGTGTTGCTCATTCCCTAAAGTACTGACAATGAGTTCAGATATTTTGCCGAATTCTTGGTGCGTTACGGCAGCACCCCGGCATCACCATCCTGGGCTGCCTGCCGCTATCCTCCCCCCGGGCTGCGGCACCTGGATGGCAGCCGCGCACCCGGGCACGCTCGGGCAGGAGGGGAAGGTGGGCAAACACCCGGCACGCTTGGGGAGGAGTTTGGGTTTTTAGCTGGATGGTTTCACACAACAGCCTTTGGGAGAAAACATAGCGCAGGTACTCTAACTACTGACAGCCTATTTCCTTGCATTGCAGGAGTGTGGACGTTTGCCTTAATCTGTGCTTCCTACACTATTTTAAGGCTGAATGCTCTTTCAGGAAAAATAAATGGATAACAAGATCTTTGCAACACAAGCAAGTATTATTAAACGCCTCTCTCCCATGTGCAGCTCATCCACAGCCCTTTGCCTCGGTAAGGCCTCCGTGCCCTCGTCCCTCACGCCCTGGAAAACACTGGCCTCCTTTAAATATTTCCTGAGAGGCTGAAGTGACTTCTCTCACGGTCACCTCTGGCTGTATGTACCTGCATGCAGATGGTAATCAAAGCTGGTCTGAAGGATTAGAGAGCCACAGTAGGTACTGCACAGACTGTTGAGTCTTTTTTCCTGCTCAGGTAGTTCTCTGCAGCTGGTTTGTGTTTTTTTGTACTGGATTATCTGCAGCAGCTTTTTATGTTTCCTCTGTTTGTGAATTGATTTGTTTCTGCTCTGCTCCTCCTTGCCACATCCACCACGCTCACCGTAATTCTGCCCACACTAAATCTTCGCCTCCTGTGAAGAGGTTAATTTTG